>NC_083380.1:24473125-25680312 GCF_031755915.1 Ziziphus jujuba | reverse complement strand
GCTGAAGTTGACCTTCCAATGACAAAAGGCATGAAACTGTTGAAGTATATTACTAGGGATAAAGATTTACGACGCATTCCTGTTATCAGTAAGTCTCTTCCCCCCACTCTCCCCACCACCCCCCCCAGTCTTCTTTTATCCCACTTTCCCTATCATTGACGTTCTCTCTTCAAGGTATATTATGCTTGTTTCCTTATTGTAGGTTTTATTTTATTTTACTAGTGATGTCAGCACAGGATGAGGTTTCTATTGTTGTTAAGTGCTTGAGGCTTGGAGCAGCTGACTATCTTGTAAAGCCGTTACGAACCAATGAACTTTTGAACCTGTGGACACACATGTGGAGAAGAAGGCGCATGGTCTGTTTGTGTAAATATGAATTTCCCCCCCTGTTTTCCTGTTCTTTTAGACATTTCTTGGTTAATCAGTTTTTCTTCATCCCAATCCAATTAGACAATTTGAATTAATTAGAGTACAAATTTAGGGAAGTAAAATAGACAATAGAATAATCATCATGGGAATATTTCTTGGAGGTGGTGCGGAATTGATGTGCTTTCCAAGTCATAGTATCTTACTATGAGGTTCTGACCTGAATGTCATATTATGATCTACTCTTTGGCTCGTCTAAATTTGAATATTATGGTGGCCCATGCTGATTTGAATGTCATTACAATTAGGAATGATACGTTTGCCTCGTTAAAATTATGAAATTTAGCATGGCCAGTCATGTCTTGCCAAATTGGTATTGATATGCTTTTATCTATATTTGACAGCTTGGACTAGCAGAGAAGAACATCTTGTACTATGACCTTGAGCTTGTGGCATCAGATCCTAGTGATGGCAATACCAATAGTACTACTTTGTTTTCCGATGACACAGATGACAGATCGCACAAGAGCACTAAACCAGAGATGGGAATATCAGTTCCTCAGGAAGATGAGGTGAGTATAATTTGAAGTTTTAGCTCAACCTATATAAGAACAAAATTGTACACCCTGGGAGTCAATTTCCTTTTCCACAATAGACTTGGAAAATGTAGAAATTCTTGATGATTATATTTCTTTCCGGATAATCATTATAACTCTTTCAAAAATGTGAAATTTGAATGTCATATTTATATGTAAACCTTTTTTTTTTTTTTTTTTTTTTTCCTTTTTCCTCGTTTGTTATCAATCACAGAAAATAGTCAGGCTTCTTCCGTGCATTTTGACAGCACATAAGTGTACATGCATTCTCACTTACATGTGCATGAAGTAAATTCAAAAGTCAAGTACACATGCATATATGTATGGTTTTTTTTTTTTTTTTTTTTTCTTTTCCCTTGTATGTTTTCTACATTTTAGCCTATACTGATATAAAGTACTGGTTGAAACCAGCTCTGCTTCCAATCTGTAATTCCTGGAGAAACTGACCCTGTTAATGTTATTTATGTATCATATATATGTATAATCATATTGTAGAGCATAAACTCAATTTTAAAATCATCAACTAGTCTCCTTTTGCTGTCATTTTTCAATATGAAACTCCATATGGATAAAATTTGGTTTGAAAAATAAAAAGAGAATATATTATGATTGATGCAAGGGACTTCTGAACTTGAGAAAATAAGTAGGTGTTATGATGCATCTCTTCATAATAAACAGGTTAGTCGCTGTGTTGTATAAAATTTGGTTTGAAAAATAAAAAGAGAATATATTATGATTGATGCAAGCAACTTCTGAACTTGAGAAAATAAGTAGGTATTATGATGCATGTCTTCATAATAAACAGGTTAGTCGCTGTGTTGTGTTGTTTGGGCATGTTGAGAAAATAAGTAGGTGTTATGATGCATCTCTTCATAATAAACAGGTTAGTTGCTGTGTTGTGTTGTTTTGGGCATTGAGCCAACTAGACATGTGAGCCATTACATCATGGGGCGTCCACTCCCCAATTAATGAGTATTGAATTTGTTTTGCAATCCTCTACTAGTCTCTGCATTCAGAATAGGTTAGTTGGTGTGTTCAAATAATCCTTTCTTGTCCCTTCTTTTTTAAACTATTGGATGTGTCTGCAACTCTCAAAGAAAACCAACAGTATTCATCGAGTGTGTGCATGTGTTTATATGTTCTCTTTTCCAGTCTGCTGCTGCTACTGTAGCTCCTGCTGCTACTGTAGCTGCTGTTGCTGCAGCTGCCACTGCTGTTGTAGAACCTCCATTCACCAATTTATTTGAATATCGGCCTGATGTGCCAGGAATTACTGATCGCCGAACAGGTGAGTGGCTCACCATCTCCATATGTCTTTGTCGCTTGAAAGCTTTTTTATTTATTCATTTTTTATAATTTTACTTGCAGGGCAATTTTGCAGTGGCCCAAAAAAGAGTGAGCTAAAGATTGGCGAATCCTCTGCCTTTTTTACCTATGTCAAATTAAGCACAAAAAACAACACTCAAGCAGTTCCCCATATTGAAGTCAATGCCACTCAAGATATCAGGGCTGATGGGAAACATCAGGAACTTGATAACCAAGCTCTTGATGATCCCCATGTACATGAAAATGGAGAGGCACGGGAAAGCTATTCACAGGGAGATGACTTGCCAAGCAGTAGTAGCCTTCCAGATTCGCTTTCAATGGAAAGGTCTTGCACCCCACCTGAATTGACAAAATTTGTACATGAAAAGAATTTCAGGGAAGATAAGTTCTCACATGTGCCCGTGCCTCCTAGAAATGAACCTCAACATGATGTTTCTGGGTTACCTGCACCGGTCGCTTATCCATATTGTATGTCTGGGGTTGTAAACCAAGTTATGATGTCATCAACGCCACAAGCATATCAGAAGAATCTTCATGACATGCAAAATCATGCTACTGCATCGATGATGCCACAATACAATCATCTTCCACAATGCCCTCCTCATGTATCTGGGATGGCTTCATTCCCCTACTATCCAGTCAGCATATGCTTACAACCTGGTCAAATGCCAACTAACTCATGGCCATCTTTTGGAAGTTCTTCTTCTAATGAAGTGAAAATAAACAAAGTTGATAGAAGAGAGGCTGCTTTGATAAAGTTCAGGCAGAAAAGAAAGGAACGCTGTTTTGATAAAAAGATTAGATATGTTAATCGAAAGCGCCTTGCTGAAAGGCGGCCTCGTGTGCGGGGACAGTTTGTGAGGAAGGTTAATGGTGTAAATGTGGATCTTAACGGGCAACCAACTTCTACTGATTATGATGATGATGAATATGATGATGATGAGCTTGCATCAAGGGATTCCTCTCCTCAAGATGGTGCATCTGAGTACTAATGTTTTATGGCTTGTTAATGAGGGAAAGATGCTTAATTCCTGGATATGGTTGCCATTATTTAAAATTTGCTGTGGAGCGTCTGCATCTTTAGATGCTCTGCATGTGGAAGATTGGCAACTGATGCTGCATTATTACATGGAAGAAAGCATCATTAAAGGAACGCGGATAAAGTGTGCCATTTAATTCCAAGAATTAATATAATCAAAGTGGATCACATCATTATAAAACATCCTTTTGTAACCTCAGTTTCAGAATTGCTCAGAATATGCACCACCTGAAGCGCTTCGATGTTATGTTCCACACTTAACAATGGGCTTCGATGTTATGTTCCACACTTAACAATGGGATCGCAAGCAGATTGTTCTCTGAATCATTTCCTTGTTCAAAAACCAGGCAGGTAAAAATGGGTTAATCTACCAACTATTTTCTTAAGAATTTTGAAAAGTTGATAAATACAAAATAAGTTTTATCTTGTGTGGAATTTTCACTCAAATTTTTAAAATATCAAATCCCATGTATCTCTTTCCTTCATTTTCTGTAGCTCGAAACAAAACATTAATTATGCATGTAGTTCTTACACCCTATACAACAGACTAAGCAAATTTCAGAGTTACAAGATGTATTTAAATATATGGTATGACCCGCATGCGTGCAATTCTATTATGCTTCGGATGATGGTTTATTTAGTTTTGAAGAGATTGGTTGCTTTTGTAGCTAGTATAACTAGTTAGTTAACTTAGCATAAAAATAAGTCTGGATTAAGCTTGAATTTGAAGAATGACCTTATAAAGCCTGGATTTTTATTCAACTGCAACTTATTTTTGATGAAAATATGAGATACGGTCAAGTGGTCGATGGAGAATTCTTAGCTCCTTTCCGTCTTGACTCTTCTCTTAACCGTAATTTGCTCTGCCTCCCCAATGCACAGTGCACCTTTTGTTGTCGAGGGATATCTTGAGGATTTCGTTTGAAGAAAACACTTCTAATCCTTCAAAAGCTTGGGTGGTGTCATAAATTAATGGTGCTTTCCTTTTCTGTTCTTTTGGGTTCTTTTTTCCTTTTTCCTTGCGATGACTCACTTTTGGGAGTCCCTTAAGACTTTATATTGCTGTCATTTGGTAATGTGTTCACTTTTTGTTTGCTTGCTTCAAATGTTGGATAGTATTTGTCAACAAACTTTAAAGGATTTGAAAAAAAAAAAATGAACAAACCAAATCAAATAGGAATTGTGTTAGATTTTGGTTTTTGGTTATTTATTTTAAATTTATAGTTATTTGAGATGTTTAATAAATTTTATAAACTTTAACATTTGAAGTAAATTACATACAATTAAGTAGAAGAAACCAAAAAATAAAAATAAAAAAGCCAATGCATTACCAAACAGATCCTAAATAGTTTGTAGTTTTTTATTTTTGTAATAAAAAAAAGACTTTGAATATGGTAGTTTATGAATAGCATGGAGATTTTTTACTAGTACTCTTGTACATGCTATGGTAATCGTAGTCTTAAGTTGATAAGAAAGCAGTTTATATTTATAGGTTTGATTCAGTAGTAAAAGTCATTGACAATACATGTCCAAATTTAGATTTAAACTTTGGCCTAGCTGAATTCCTTTTTTTCCCAAGTTACAGTGAGTTGTAGCATTCATTTAAAAAAAAAAAAAAGAAAAAAAAAAAAAGAAGGGATTTACAAGCAATGGTTACTTTGAATCCTTGCTTTGCCATTGGCCGGGAGAGGTTGCGGTGCCCACAGTGTTGTCTCCTATAAGACAATTGAGTTGTCTAAACTCACTCGCTATAAGGAATTAAGGTAAAATATATATATATATATATATATTATCTTAAACCTTAAACAACATCCATATTAAAAAAAATATTAGGAACATTTTTCTGATTTTTGTTGACATCTGCTTTGTTTCATACTTCAGTCCAATAAGCGGCCGAAAAGAAATAAAAACAAAAAACAAAAGTCCTACAAAGACATAGTGAATCAGAACTAGACTTGTTAGGTGTGGTTGAAGAAATCAAAATGATGGTAAGATTCATGTTCAAATATAATCAACCTTTTTTAGTTAGGCACAATCCAGTCTACAAACCTATTTATTAAGAGTACATTTATCGATTAATTGGTTTATATTTAATTACACTTATTCACTTGAAAATTTAATTATTTATTTTTAAATTATGTTAATATCTTAATAAATCAAATAATAGAATATATATTCTTACAGATAAATTGGTAATCTGCATATTGCATATAACATTACTGCCAAAGGAAAAAGGTTCTATGCAATTTTTTTTTTTTCTTACATTTCTTGGAAGCTAAATATCTTTTAGTTTTCTTCTTTATATAATCTGCTTTTATAACCTTCAGTCTAATGAGCGCAAAATAAAAAATCAGTGACCGTGTAGTTTAGGACAGAGTGAGGAAGTGGATAGTTGACGAAATGAAAACAATTAATTGATTGAGGATTCATATTCACATTTTACATGTAATGCAATGGACTTTCGTCCATGCATGTTACATATTGAATGTGGATTTTGTAACGTGATACATACCTATATATAGAGAGAAAGAGTCAGATAAATTGATAGTTTTAATATTTAATTTTATTTTATAATAATTTAAATCACATCAAAATTTAAAATTTAAAATTTAAAATAGTAAACTATAGATAGATTGATATATCAAAATTCTATTTAAAAAAAAAATCATATCAAAATCCAATGATTAATAAATATAGTTTGAAATTTCAATTTTTATTGTGATTTAAAAGCTAAAAAAATTAAATACTAACGTTAATTCTGGTATAAAAAACATAGTTCTCTCTCTCTCTCTCTCTCTCTATATATATATATATATATATATATACACACACACACATACACACATATACTCCTTTGTGTTGTTCAATGACATGTAGAAAATTATAGCAACAATATTTTAGCTCCTTAGATTCTACTTTTACAAAGGGTTATTTTAAAAGAATCCGATTATTGTAAATTTGTCAAACATTTCATTTTAGATAAATAGTAATCCATAATCTATTTTAGAAGTCTAAAAGCAGCACAAAAGTATGCTGAATGTCTAAGTCCTTTGAAATTTCACTAATGCTACAGATACCAAAATGTATGATTAATGTATGATTCATCACCAAAATGTATGATCTATCAGCGATCAAACTAGACATTCAAACACATCATTCATCTCCATCGCAAGCATTCAACCAAAAAAATTCCATTATAAAATTATTATTCAAACCAAAACTTTTTCCACTAATTTCTGGCAGAATATGTTAATAATTTTAAAGTGCCAAAAACCCCCAAGGAAATGAAGTATAGAAACTTCATTGTCGTTCAGCTTCATTTAATGCTTGTATCGAATTTAGAATTAATAAGGGAAAAAAAAAGTTTCATCAAATTGTGATTTTCAGTCCCACAAAAGATTATCCATACAATACATTGAGAGAGATGTAATAAATTTAAGAGGATATAATGATTTTAGATAAGAGTGGTTTCCTGTCCTCTTCACAATTAGCAACCATTTTTGCTAGTTGCTCAAATTGGACCAAAGAAATAAATCAGAAAATAAAAATATAGAGGTTAACACAAAATGGAAAAAATAAAATAAAATCCCATATAAAATTCAACAACAGACAGAAACACCAGCCTGAGAATGCTGAATGTGAAATCAAATGCTATATTTGCACAATGGAGGCCAGCACAACAGACTAATGAGTAAGCTTATAATAAAGGATGAATAAAATTGCAAGAACAAGGGCAGCAATAACAGAGCCAATTATCCACTTGTTCCTGCTCATCCTTCTTGACATGGCTGTCAATATTTTCTTGCTCTTGCTAACATTCTCATCGACCCCGTGAAGCTGCAGAATTATGGAAACATCAATGAAAATGCTGCATTCATCATCCCATTTGACTATTTTATCGGTAGAAATTTTGGCTAATGGCAATGGAACTAACACTGATAGTACATGCTACAAATTCAGTAAAACAACAGAAATATCGCTGAATACAAAGGATAAAAAGAATAGGTAAAGGCATACCGTCTTGTGGGCATGCAGAAGAGATTGTCGTTGTTGATGCAAATCTTGGAGAATTGAAACACCAAGTTCCTCCGTCTCCAGCATTGTTCTTCTACTCTCCTTAACTCTGTCAGTGGACTGATTTAATCTCTCTGTTGACATCAACAATCTTCCTCTCTGGTCGTTGGACACCTGTACCAGGATCCACAGTTGTCCACAAAAAATATTAGTTAAGCAAAGGGGTAATAATTAAAAATATCCTTTTCCATGACAAGTAATGATCAAGAAAGCTATGAAATACATGGAAAAAACACAAAAGCACAAAACTGACTGAATAATGGATTTGAAAAATAATCATAACCAAAATTACAGAAGTAAGCAGGCGAATGGACAAAAATATAGAAATGAGCAATTTCAAAACACAAACTTTGCAAACTCAATTTAGGGAGAAGTATCAACTTTGCTACAAGTAACTCATATATATATATATATATACACACAAACACACACACACACAAAAGGACCAAAAAAAAATGTCATAAAAAAAAAAAGAGTAGGAGCAAAAATAGGTAACCGGCTTCAGATTTCTATATTGCTTTAGTTTTAGGCAACATTCTAGTGTGGAGAAATTGAATCATCCCTAGTAATTCCAGTACATATGTCATACCTCACGAGGAGCCACATAAAAACTGAACCCCATTTTAGATTTAATAAATGCATGTATAACTCCTCAAGCACACTCACCATTCCAAACCTAACTAAAAATGTGTTTGATTGCCCCATAACAGGATGAGCAAAATTAAGCACAGAATAAGGAAACTACTAGTGATTTTTCCTCCTTTTTAATGGAAATGCTATCATGTTTTTATGCTAAATATCCATAAATAGCTAAATATCTCAGCCAATTTCCACTATTTACTTGCATGAAAAGTTACAATCTGAGAGTACACGTTTAGATCAAGTATTCTTTTGGTTTCGACTCTTTATCAGCTGACCAATTCCTTTATCATTTATGACATCTAATCATATATTACATTACAAAGTTCAGAAATGCAGGCTTTGTAATCATGCATACATAATATTAAGTTATGGGAAATGACAAGAGCAACACTGAAACTTCAACAGAAATTGAAAGCTACAATTGGTAATAAAGTAAAAAAATATCAGTGGTCCCATGCACCACATGCATTCTATTCCATTAACACCCAAGTTGGCATGGTCAAGATTGAGGCCCTAAAATCATACTGCAAGAGAATCCATTTAGAGGAAAACCACTATATTATTACTTGGTAGCTTTAAAATCATAACTGATTTATATAATCAGGATTTCGAAAATCTGGAATATATACCTGGAAAATGGCCTACTTAGATTTCATTTTAATTATTTTCCACAACTCCAGAGAGTGATCATTCCAATTATTGAAATGCTCCAATGGAGTGCAAAGTTTAGAATATTGCCCAAATAATTGGAATAGGATAATGAAACTGAGTAGTTATCTAGCTATAAAATCAGAACATAGCTAACAAATAAAAGGAAAAAAGAGTAAGAAGATCGTTAAATTAGCCACATATCAATCACAAAATACTTGTACGGGAACTTCATTAAGAGTATCACTGATTCTCCTATAGCAAAAGCGGACATATAATAATTCGACTTAAAATAAATGCCGATAAAACTTTGAAGGAAATGCAACAAAACAACAAGCCCAACTTTAACATAGAAATATCCAAATCCTAAGCAAAGGTAGATATCAGATTTGATAATCCAACAAAGGGCAATAACCAGATCACAAGAATTTTTTAACTAATACCAAACTACAGAAAATACAAACAGCATAATAAGGGCAAGAAATTGGAAAAGGATTCAGTGTTGATGCAAATATACCGACACTGCATCTTTCATTCCTGACTCCAACAGTTCATCTCGGGCTGCTTGACTGGCATTGGAAGATGAGACTCTCTTAACTTCGTTTTTCAAATTGTTCAAATCAGTTTTGTATTCTCTGAGCTTAGCCAGAAGAGTTGCCTTAACACTTGGCTGCAAACTCCTTGCCTCAAGGTCCATTTTCCTAAGCTGAAAATTACCCACATTGCAATCTTGGTCCAATATTACAAAAATGCAGTACCCAAAAAACAATAACCAAAAATAAATAAATAAATAAAAATAAAAAATAAAAAAAATCTAATATACATTATAGAATGTTATAGAATTTGAAATCTGATTATAATTGAGAATATTATTTAAATAAAACTATAAAAAGAAGAGGAAGGAAAGGAAAAAATAAATGAGGATCAGAGGGACAGTAAGCGTACCAAAGCATCAGCATCGTCCAATCCAGCTTTGATTTCTGAAATCCTTTGCTTTTTCTGCTCTGTAGAAACCAAAAAGAGATGGAAAACATAATACCCACAAAAATAAATCGGACAAAATGTAATCTTTCTTCTTCTTTGAAATAAAAAATTGATTTTTTTTATTTTTATTTTTGTTGGGGGTTTATTACCTCCTGCAAGAACACTGGCTGCCGTGCACTTCCGCGAGAGATTTGCCGAGACCTCGCAGTACTGGCGCTCGTAACCATCGAATACCTCACTCATCTTTTCCCAATTTCTATTGCCCCCACCTGAAACCCCAATTTACAGAAAACCAACCCAAATTTCTCAAAAGAAATTCAAAATTTAACCAAAAAAAAAAAAGATTCAAATTCGAGATGAAGCCGATTGACGGAAAATACGTACGGAAAATGGAGATTGATCGGAGAAGAAGGTGGTTGGTCCCTGGGGAAGCGAACGATATGGAGACAAAATGGGGGTGAATGTGGAGGAGGTTAGGTTGTGGGTGGGTCTTGTTGGTGTTGGTGTTGGTGTTGGTCCTTCCCTTTGGATTCGAAATTTGGTCAACATTAACGGGTCACTGTCGAGGAAGACGCGGGTGTTGTACTTTGTTTCCATTGCCCATTCTACCCAATTGCTCCTTATTTTTGTTTCAATTTACATGTCTTTTTTTTTTTTTTTTACAATGACAATAATGCTAAAAAAAAAAATGTTTTATATATATATATATATAATTGTTACATTATTTATATAGGCTATATTAATTTTTTTAACCAATAAAGTCAAAATGATAATATAGTTATCTAACCATAACATTTTTCTTAATATTCTTGTAGGTTCATTTATACCTTTATTATTTATGTTTTATTTTTATTATAATAATTTTTCTTTGCACCAGTATCTTTTGTAATGTCAACATTTTTGTATTTTTTTTTTTCTGTAATATGAATTTACGGTTCAAAAATGTTTACGTAGTAAATTTCCTCTTCGAACTGTGATATAATCATGGCCGCCTTAGGGCATAGGCCTCTAAGACATTGGGCCCAAAAAATATTCCATATAGTATATATATATATATATAAATATATATGTATTTATTAAATAAAATATAATTATTAGTTTATTTTGGAAATATAAAAATTTTGACTTAAAAAGAATTATAAATTATTTCTAATTGATTATTTATTTTTTAAGTGATTTTTAATTGATCATTTATTATGATAATTATTTTTATTTTTTAAAAATAACATCAATCAAGTTCAATTAAACTTTTTATACCTATAATTGATTAAATTTTAATAATAAAAAAAGAATATATATGTTAAATATTCCTCTTATGCATTTTTTTCTCATTTGTTTATGTTTTTTCTCATTTTACTTATTTTTATCCTATCTTATTCATTCATCTTTCATATTTATTTAATATTAGCATTCAACTTATATAATTTACAATTTTAATCCAAATGGCTCTAAAATAAAAAAATAAACTTGTCAGTTATTATTTATTTTAATGAATTTATATTATTCATACTCATAATATTTTTAATTTTTTTGTTTTCTATAAATTTATGATTTTAATTATTTACTGTTCATAAAAAAAAATTAAACTTTGTATTTCTCTAGTTTCTGTTTTCATTTTTCTCCTTTATATCTTAATTCAAATAAATTGATACGATTTATTTTAAAAATTAAAAGTCAAAGAAAAAATAAATCCATAAATAAAAATAGCATTTGAGATACTAAACTTTATAAAATAAAATAAAAAATTTATTTTCACAACGCATGAATTTATTATTTTTTGTTAATATAGCTTAAGTGGAAAGGAGATTTTAAAAATTGAAATTAATAAAATCTTATTTATATTCAACTAAGTTTTACAAAGATTGAACAATTTAATAATTTTATCAACTAAAAAATATTTATTATTAAATCTTAAATATAAAAATTTAATTAGTAACTTTGCACATATAGATTTTATATCAAAAAATCTATTTTATTAAAAATAATATTTAATTAGAACCCTAAATATTGTTTTTTAGAGTAGTGCCTCAAAAATTATTAAGACATAATTAGATTCGAATATTTTATTCTATTTAATATAATTTAGCAGTTAAAAAGGTTGCAATTAAAAGGTTTTGAAATGACGTTACACTTTACAAACTTACGAGTGTTGATACTAATTTGATAGCATAGAGAGTAAGTGTAAAAATGTTAAAACTACAAAGGCATTGGTATGTAATAAACTGTATCAAAACTCAAAGATAGGTATATATTTATATATCCTTTTATTAAGTTTTGAAGATTTAAATTGCATTAGTTGCTCATTAACCTTGCCTTTTTTAGGATATAACTAGCTCACAAAATCCATGACATTTTTAATGCAAGTTTTTGAAGCAATTCAATGTCTACCATCATATACACTGTATAAGTCTAACCAGAATTTAAACATCTACCAATAGGTTATATGTAATTTGCACTTTTAGAGCTGGTTATAACTTCTCACAAATGGTACAAGAGCACAACTTCTTGTGTTACATGTAGCTTGGGTACAATGTTTTATTGATGGTTCAGGGTAAACTGTCTTTATAAATCAAACTTCTCTTTATATCTTTTGAGTAAAACAATATTTTCTCTCTGTGGATTTTAAAAATTTAAAAATTATTTAAAAATTGAAAAAGAAAATAACAAAGTTAAGCTAATTGGTTTAGAAATTAGTAAATATTTAAAATTAGTCATATTTTAATAGTACTGGAATAATGATCATATTGAAAAAATGATGAGCACCATCTTCTTGATTCTTCATCAGCTGTTCCACGAGCAGACTCCATTTCCAATATAATATGCAAAAGTCCCTTTCTCCTGGATATCTAAGACCAAAGGGAAGATCCCAGAACTCAATGCACATAATTGCATCCACAACAACCCAAATTAGCTGTGCAAAGCTATAGATGGTACCACTAGCACCAATTTTCACAGAGATTACCTCTGTCTTCTACTTCCATTCATTTAGCTTACACCAGCCACCATTGTAGAAACCATACTTGATACACATGAAGAGATGAATAAAAATGGCAAATATTCATAGCTAAGTTTATATCCCTGCTACAAAATTCACAAGATCGATCTTAGCCACAAACTTCCATTGAATTATGTATTATATATTTTGTGCAACTATTGTCAAAGCTACAAGTAAATTGTCAGGCCGCGACTTCCTTTATCTCGATGTCCTTTATCTCAACTCGGTGGGAAAAACACACATAAAAAGCATTATATGATACTTAAATTATTGATAGCTCACCCCTTCGCCACTTGAAACCTCACCTATGCGGTATGCTTCTCCATTTGCATCCTCAAGTATTCTGTGGGATGCCTCTGGGCTCACAACTAATACCATTCCAATACCCATGTTAAAAGTTCGCCTCATCTCATCATCTGCTACTCTTCCAGCCTAGTGTTAGAAAGCAAACAGAATAATTATAAAATGGCTACAAGCTAAAACACAATAGTCAGAATTGAAAGAAATAGTATAAGCAACTAAAACTATAATGGAAAATGAAAAAGTAGTAAGATTACCAAACAAAAACGCTTCTTACCTCTTGGATCCATTTGAAAATAGATGGGACTCTCCAAGAGTCCTTGTAGATGATAGCCCCGAGGCCCTTTGGAAACACTCGAGGTATATTGTCAGTAAAACCACCCCCAGTGATATGGGCTATCCCTTTCACACCTCCTTTACTAATTATATCGAGTACCTATTTTAAATAAGAGATCGAAAGGAAAAATAATAAAATAAGAATAAATGAAGATTTTCCAAAATCTATAGAACGTGAGACATTATGAATATAATAATGCAAAGAACGGTAAAGCTTAACCTGCTTAACGTATATTACAGTAGGTGCAATCAAAGCTTCTCCTAATGTTTTATCTTCACCAGGAAGTTGGTCCTTCAAAGAAGAACCACTATGAGCCAAAACTCTAGAAAGATATTCAACCAGAATTTCCATCACATAACAGGGTATAAATAATCAGAATGCAGAAAACATTGTTTGAAATTATCAATCGAATACCATAAAATTAACTCAAAGTAACCATTCTTTCAAATTTCAACCAACCTTCTCACAAGAGAGAAACCATTGGAATGTACTCCACTGGAAGGTAGGCCAATGAGAATATCTCCTGCGACAATGTTTTTCCCATCTATGACAGAATCCTTTTTCACAGCACCAACTGCAAAACCACTGAGGTCATACTCACCATCTGCATAGAAACCTGGCATCTCTGCAGTCTGGAAAAGATCGGAAAACCCAATGAGTTCTACCTAAGAGATTAATATTTTGTATGTGTTCTAAAATGAGATCAAAACCTTAGAATACACCCCGCTAAAGTTAACAGAAATCTGATAAAAGAGGAAAATACAGTGGTTATATTAGATAATCTTTATGCTATGCAATTATGTGAATTTCACCAAATCTTTTATGGACCATGTAGTCCTTATTCTAAGAAAAATATGAAGTTGATGAAATTTTACTAATTGGGACCATATATATCAATCTCAAGCTGAAGCCCAAATAGAAAGCAATTCAAGCATAAAGTCAATATGAAATTGCAATATCCAATATTTCACATAAGAACTTAAAACCAACCAAAGAAAAAAAAACTCCAACAAGTTCCCTTTCATTAATGAAATATTGAAACAGCTAAAGTGAAATGGGACAGAAAATGTGGGGATCATTATTTGGATTACCTCTCCTCCTAAAAGAGCACAATCTGATTGCTGGCAACCATCAACAATGCCTTTTATAACCTTACAAGTAAGAAAATATAACTCAAATTAGCTACTGCGAAAGTAGTTTTAAACAATTGCAAGCAACTGATACAAAATTTGACGTCTACCTTTTCAGCAAGATCAACATCAAGGCGACTTGTAGCAAAGTAATCAAGGAAGAACAATGGCTTTGCTCCAGAAGTAACAATATCATTGACACTCATTGCAACCTGAAAATTTTAAGCAAATTAAAAAGCCAATTGACAAATAATAATAATTAAAATAAAAAAAAAGGCTTCGATTCACTTTTTTACCAAATCAATCCCAATAGTTTCATGGATTCCAGTTTCAAAAGCAAGCTTGAGTTTAGTCCCTACACCATCTGTACCAGCAACAAGGTAATGATCACCTGTTCATCAAAATGTTTGATCAGCAAACTAAAGCAAACTAAACAAAATCAATGCAAACCAAGATTATCATCAACCATTTTCCCAGCGACCCATCACCGTAATATTCACCAAAATGAATAAAGATCCAAACTTTATGAATCATATGAACTGAAAGTCATTCAAAACAAATTGAACTCCATGTCCTACCAAAAGGGTAAAGACCCCCAAATCCTCCAATCCCTGGAGCCATCTTTGCGATTCTCCGAACGAGTTCCGACCCAGCATCGATATCCACACCAGCATCCTTATACGTAAGTCCACCATCCGCGTTCTTCGACATCGAAATTACACTTCGGCTCCGAGAAATTTTACTCACTCCGAGGGGTTCAACGACCAATGAAAGCGGCGAGAACTGATTGGACGGAGACCCAGATGAGAATGTGCAAATATGGCAAAAATGAGGGTGGTGGTTTGGATTGGGTCTGCTAAGTCTAATGGAGTCTACCACGCAACGAGAAAGGTCTGCGCTTGATTTTAAGCTCATGTTCATGGTCGATAAACGGGTTGAGAAAGTAAAGGCTGCGAGTGTTCGGGAAAGCTGTTCAAGAGACGATCGTTCTGAGTTCAGGAAGGAGGTGGTAATAGTGTAGAAACCTGAGATTCAGAAAGCTGGTTGGCAACAAGCTAAGCCAATCCTCCAATCGACCAGTCTAGCCAACCGCTGCTTGCGTTCAAGCGCGAAGAATACTACGAAATCACTGCCCCGTCACCGACCCAAAAAGCAGGAACCCGGTTTGAAAGAGTCCTGTTTATGAACTCACTTCCCGTCGATCTTTCCCACCTTCTTGTCGAATGGGGCAGACTAGGACTGTGACGGTGACGATGACGACGGAAGAAAGATAAAGTTTAGGGCTTTTGTTGCAGTGTGTTGCGGTTCTTTTTAACGTTTAAAAATAGACAATGAAATACAAATATAATTAGGCAAAATAAAAAATTAAAAAAAATTAAAAACTCTTTTTAGAAGGTACACAGCAAATGAAGTGTAACCATGTAGCAATATTTGATAAATTTATATTTAGTTATATTTATTTTTTAAAAATTTTATTTATGCATAGCTGAGTGTGATGTATTAAAATCTGATATTTATTCATATTAGTTAAAATTTATTTATCAAGGACAATTTTATTTATCAAAATTTTTTATTAAAATTTTAATAATAAATTATATTGTAATTTTTTAAAAATTGTTAAATTGATATTGCTCTGTATTTATAAAAAAACAAATTACTAAAAAAATATCGAATCATCAAAAAACATCTTATAAAATACTATTTATCATCATTGTTAAATGATTATCAAAGAAATTTAATATCAAATAGTAAATAAAATGTGTACTGCTAAATATTCACTTTTAAGGTTTCAAAATAAATATTCCAACCAAAATTTATCTTATAGGATGATTGTCATTATACTAACAAGTAGCATAACTCAAAAATTTTGATCACTCTAAATTTACTCATTTATTAAAATGTAATATTTTGTATATTTCTTGCCATTTGGTAGACTTATTTGATAATTTAGCATTAGTTACTCAAAATAATAATAAAAAATATTATTTGTTATCATTGATAAATGATCATCAATGAAAAATTACATGCCAAATAAAAATTTGAACGATTACTAATAAAAAATTATTTTGTAAAATTAAGTATTGAATAAAAATTTATCACATAAAATGGTAATTGTCATCAATAATGATGAATAGAAAAACTCAAATAATAAAACCTATCAACAAATAATGTTGGAGGTATTAAATAAATTAACAAATTAATAATTGTATTGATTAATATATTAATATAATCCTTACCTAAGGTTACTTTGATTGGCATTACCCCTAACAATGATATTCATGATGAGTTTGAGACACCAAAAAAATAGAAAGGATAAATAAAATTATATATATGTCAATATACTAATACATAAAACTTGTATATGTGGTAGATATATTTTGTATCTTTAGTATTATTCTTATAAAAAATAAACATATTTAAAAAAATCACAACAAATTAAAAATCTTTTCAGGCAATAGAAAAACTTAGATTCAACAAAAATAGTATGTAAAAAAAGAAAATTTACTTTGCACAATCATGTTTACAATTTTTTTTTTTTTTCAATGAATGCTTAGAATTTGAACTTAGAATGCTAATATTTTAATATAAAAAAGTGCTACACTTTTAAAAGGAAAAAAACGTTTTAAGAAGATAACAATTTTAAATTTTTTTTATAAATTTTAAAAATGCTATACTTTCGTTTATTACTTATAAAGGAATTCAAAATTATTCTAAATTGTTGAAAAATATAACGGAATTCAAAATTATTCTAAATTGTTGAAAAATATAATATTTTCTTTCTTTAGTATTAATATCCAACCTTACCATATATTTTTTCTGTTAAGCAATTTATTTACTGTTTTAGATACTTACTAATGGATAATATATCAACAGTTGTTGAAATAATAAATAAAAAAATACATATTCATCCTTTATAAATTATTATTAGGTTTAGAGATACCAAATTTTTTACAACCATAAAAGGTTTGCTCATACCAGTTTAGTATTTGTATTTTTTATTTTTTATTTTTATTCTTATTATTGTTTTGCCTTAGTCTTATCTAAAGTTTAAAAATGTTGAGAAACCAAATAATGTTTTTTTTTTTGAAAATGTACATACTCATCACGCTACTAAACAAATGGAATTTAAAAGAGGGGGATTAGACCCTCAGAATCATTCAACACACTATCAACAGATGTAACAAATCTAATATTGATTCCGAACTTCACCAATAACAAAAAAAACATGTATGACACTTACCAATGACCTTTCATGGCCATGTTCAATAAGAATCCGACTTTCAAAGGAATCAATTCCATTTCTTTGATCAAGAAGCGCATTTTGTCATTTCAATGAAAAAGCTATGTATATATATATATATATAAAATAAATGACAGAGAAAAACAAGAACATCTAGAATTCATTCTGTAAGGCATTTGAAGATAAGCCTTTTATGTAGTAATTTTAGTAGATTTTAGCAAGCATCTGAGTAACAGTAAATTTTCAAGCACATAAAAGAGAGATAGCCAGCTAATAAAACATGGTCAACGAGATTATGATAAAATAATATTAGAATGACCATCCACTATTGGTATGGAAACACAATCTCCTTGACCAATGGAATTAATATTTCCATTTAGTTGTTCTAAAGTTGCTATTATGCTAAAATGAGGATGGGTTTATCTCCAACAGAGAATACATGAACTCTGTTGTTAAGCTCGACCCAACTGCGCCAGGGACCCTTTTTCACTTCCAAAGTCTCTCTGTCTCTTCCTCCAGCATATATGTTAGACAAAATTACATATGCAGATATTGGCTTAGGATTTAACCTAAAAATCTTCTGTGCTACTCTTTCTCCGAGTTTCATGTCCTTCCAGAGCCAACAAGCATTTAGTAAAGCAATCCAAATAACTTCATCTACTTCAATAGGCATTACTCTGATAAACTCTACAGCTTCCTGTAATCGGCCTGACCGACCAAGAAGATCTACTATACATGCATAGTGTTCCAAAGTTGGTTTCACTTTGTAGCATTTTTCCATTGAGTGGAAAATTCCCATCCCTTCATCAACTAGACCAGCACGAGTACAAGCACACAAAATGCCAACAAAAGTTGCTCCATTAGGTGTGATGCCTTGCTGTAACATATGCTCAAAGAGTAAGAGTGCTACAGATCCAAGCCCATGATGTGCATAAATAAGAGCTGTCCAACCTGCCACATTGGGTGAAGATACGCATACAAACGCTGTCCTTGCATCAGTGATGCTCCCACATTTCGAGTACATATCTATGAGGGACGTACCAACATAAACGTTTGATTCAAATGCTGTTTTAGTCAACTGGGCATGGAGTGATTGACCTAGTTGAAGAGACCCAAGGCATGAACGTACATGAAATACAACAGAAAACGTGGACCTTGTATGGTCTACTGTAATTTGTGCATTGTTAAATATAGTTTCAAAGCCTCCTCAAGCTGATGATTTTGAGCATAACCCGAAATCATCGAGTTCCATGTCACAGGATTTCTTTACCCTTTAGTTTCTTCGAAAAGAGTCAAAGCCTTATCAATTTCACCGTTTCTGGAATACACGAAAATCATAATATTGGACGAAATGATAATTCTGTGTGGCATTTTCAAAAAGAGTTTCTTTGATTCCTCAACTTGACCACTCATTGCATATCCTTTAATCATCAAATTGTAAGAAACTGGATCCTTGCATACCCTTTGATCATCAAATTGTAAGAAACTGGATCCTTTTCTTTCAGTCTATGAAAAACCGTTTCTGCATCTTTAATTTTATCTGAGGATACAAGACTCGCAATAAGCGAATTAAAAGCATTCAAACAGGGATTTCCTATACTTTCATAAGCTCTGGGCACATTCAATAGCTTCACAGTTACAATAAAATTCAATTAATGCACCGCCAATTGAGTGATCAAAGTCAAATCCAAATTTAATCACAAGACCATGTACCATCTTCCCTTCAGTCAAAATTCCCAAACTCCCAAACTCCCACAAACCCTAATGGTAAGAGTCAAAAGTAAATTCATTAGGCATCACCTCCCCATCCCTCCTCATCCACCTAAACAATTCCAAAGCTTTCTCACACCGGTATATATTTGTTGTCGACTTTCCTTTGGGCAACCATGAAAAAGTTCGGACCCATGGATTCAAGCCTTGATGGTTTCATCCATCGCTATCGAATTTAGTGCTTAGCTAATAATCAGGGACCTTTATGCAATACCCATTTCCATTTTCTTCGAAATCTCTATGATTTAAGAAACTGAGATCCCACTGTGGGATACTGGGATTTGCTGTGGTCTGAAAATATTTGTTTAAAGAGAAAGAAAAATGGGAAAGAGAATTTTTTCAGCTTAGAAACAGAGTGGAGGAGGTGGGTTACCGACCAATTCTAGTGCCCTAACTGCTAATGGAAAAATCAATGATTTGGATATTGGAGTTACTTTTAGATAGTAATATAACATTAATCTCATCTTATTATCCATTTCTGATGAATAAAGAGGTTCTGTTTAGTGCACCAAATGACACAATATTAATCTGTAAATACATATAAATCAAGTCAATATACCAGGTTAAAATATCTTAGATGAGCATATCTTAGATGAGCATCCATAATTGCAAGAAAAGATTCCAAGAACTCATACTTCTTTTTTGCTTCAACATCCATCAGTGCGTTTACCTGCGGTCCTCAAATCACACAGAAACAGATAGAATAAGGAAAAAAAAAATGGATAGCTGATTTTGAATATAGAAGACATATTAGATTGAAGCGGCTTTTCTCAAAAGCTGATTTTGAATCTTGTAGATCCTGTCATAATAAGGAATAGTGAGCTCTCTATTTGAACACTGAATAAAGCCAATGATGGCCAAGCATTATTTTTATTCAGGTACCATAAGCCAAGATGCCTATTTTTATTAAAAAGATGCAAAATAAGGAACAGTGATCTCTCCAATGCTGGCAATGGAGACCAAGACTTATGATATTGTAGCTGAGGCATTGGTTAACATGGGGAGAGAAGATAAGGCAATAAGCATTATTAAGAACTTGGATAAGTACAATTGCCCCTTATACAGGTTCACAATCACAGCTATTGTCAGTACACTTTGTGCCAAGGGAAATGCTAAGAAAGCAGAAGGTGTAGTCTAGCACCATAAGGATAAGATTTTCGGGTTGGAGCCTTGCCTTTATAGAAGTCTTCTCTATGGTTGGTCTGAGCAAAAGAATGTGAGAGAGGCAAGAAGAATTATCCAAGATGAAGTCAGCTGAGATCAAGCCAAATTTATTTTGTTAGAACACATTCCTTAGGTGTCTTAATGAGAGAAATGTCCAACACAATCCGTCTGGCCTTGTGCCTGAATCTCTAAATGTTATGATAGAGATGAGGTCCTATGGGATTTCCCCAACCTCCATTAGCTACAATATATTGCTATCATGTCTAGGGAGGGTAAGAATAGTTAAAAAATCTTGCCAAATTCTCTACAAAATAAAAGAGAGTGGTTGTTCTCTGGATTGGATGAGCTCTTATCCAATTGTTAGAGTATTGAATTTAACCAAGACTTCTGGTAAAGGAAATAAGATGGTGGATGAGATGATTGAAGAAGGATTGGTGCCTGATCATAAGTTCTACTATAATTTGATTGGTATTCTCTGTGGAATGGAGGGGCCAGAGTATGTACTTGAGCTGTTTCGCCAGATGAAAAGAAACTCATTGGGTGAATGGACCAATTTATGATGTGCTCATACCAAAGCTTTGTAGAGAAGGGGGACTTTGAAAAGGGTAGAAAGCTTTGGGATCAGGCCATGAATATGGGTGTTAGCCTTTGCTGCTCGAGCAATGTTTTAGACCCTTCAATCACTGAAGTTTTCAAGCCAACAAGGAAAGTGGAAAAAATCAATCTTGTGAACTGCACTTCATCCAATTTAAGGAGAAGATTTAGAAGAATGCGGGACAAGCAATGAAGAAGAAACATAAGCAGATGACAATGAACAAGATGGAAAAGAATAAGAGGGATGAGAAGTAACGGAAGCATTCTGGTGTAATCAAATTGTTATCCATACACTTTGTAGTTCTCTACTGCTCTTACTGTGTTTGTTGTGCTGAGCATATATTAAACTGTGAATGAAACACCTTAAAAGTACTCCCTGAGCATAAAACTCTTGGTAGTATTTATAGTTATAATATGACAAATATAATTTCAAATGTTCTTGGTTGATGGCTTCTTTCATACTTATGGCAAGAAAGCAGCTTATGACTAACTTACTTATTTACTTGTCTGTTGCAGTTTTTTTCTTACATTATTGCATTTCTAATAATATTTTCTTAGGCCAAAGTACTCTTGCATCCCAAACAAATACTCAAGGTCCAATTTGATTTCTCTGTGAATTTAAGACAATATTTATACAAGACCATTGACAAGAGAGATGGTGAATCCAGAATAATATTTCCAAATTGACCAATGAGTTGTTGCTTGCTAGCATCTTAGAACCGAATAGAAACGAACCCCCTAAAGTTGTCCATAAGATAAGTTGGGCATGCAAGAAGGTCTTGAATTCAAAAAACATTGCTTAGTCAATTGGTTAAGCTTAAGCCTTCATTTCCTTTTTCTTAGTGAGTAGCCAACCGGCCGCCATACTTGTTTGTGACCACTTCAAAAAATTTAAAAATTCTCTACTTTTTATGTCTTTTATGGTTTATATCTTGGTACATGGAAGTTTATTACTTTATAGTACAGTTTGGGCAATAATACTAATTTTCCAAATTAATATTTTTGATTCATTGAAATATAATTTTGAAAATTAATTAATTGGTATTAGCCTCACATTGATTGAAGATAACAAAAGTACATGATTTGTACATGTATAAATTGAATTATTGAAGTAAGAATTTATAAAAAGTCCCACATCGAAAGCACATGAAGCAACTAAAAGTTTTTTGCATATATAAATTGAAGCTTTGTTGGCTTTGAGGACACATATATCTCTATACAACTACAACACAATAGACTATTTAGTTAATTTTTACTTTTCAATCTACTATAATTAGTCAATTGTTCTTAGCTAAAATTTTATTTTAAAAGCTATTTGACATAGCATTTTCAAATATTATAAAATGTGCATTTTCAAATATTATAAAATGTAATTAACATTGCAAGTTATGAAATCAACCAAACATAACATTTAGAATTGCTATTAATTTAAATTAACTTATAGCTTACAAATGCTATTAACGTACTACCAAATATAGCATTTAGAATTGCTATTAAATTAAATTATCAAAGAGCTTATAAATGCTATTAATATACTAATCATAACTTTTATAATCGCTACTAAAATAACATAATTGCTATTAAAATAGCATAATAACATAGCACAAATGCTATTAAGTGGTTAGTTATGGTATTTAACATAACTTTTTAATAATGCGGTTATTTATATCATTTAGTATAATGAAAAAGGAAGACTTTTTTATAGCATAGACTGTCATAATATTTTTGAAAATGCAACAATATATCTTTTATAGTATTAATCACATACTACAAAAAACAATATATGTTGCAACTATATATATAATATTTAACATAACTTTTCAACAATGCGGTTATTTATATCATTTAGCATAATGAAAAAGTAAGACTTTTTATAGCGTAGACTGTTATAATATTTTTGAAAACGCAACAATATATCTTTTATAGTATTAATCACATACTACAAAAAAAAAATATATATGTTGCAATTATATATATAATATTTACACATAACACAGGGCTCTTTCAATGTGGAGCGATGGAACTACGATATGGATGGATGTATTAAAATTATATTTCTTATATTTTTTATAGATATATGTTTTTATTAGTTTGTATTCTTGTAAATTGTTTACAGAGACTGCAAGAACATTTTTACTAAGCCTCCTTATTGGCTTTTTAATTTTGAACTGCCACAATGTCATATGTTTATACATAATAAAAACTCAACCTTATTTCCGAAAAGGGGCTTTTCAATATTGAGTGGAAGAGGTTCTTCAATATTGAGCAGTGGAACTAGAATATAACCATTAACCAACCGAATACCTTTGTTTGTAAGAGACTTCCTTGTCAAAGTATGGATGGATGTATTAAAATCCTACTTCTTATATTTTTGATAGATATATGTTCTTTATTAGTTTGTATTTTCTTGTAAATTTTTTATAGAGACTCCAAGAACTTTTTTACTAAGCCTCCTTATTGGCTTCTTAATTTTGAACAGTCCACAGTATAATATGTTTATACATAACATCAACTCATCTTTATTTCTGAAAAGGAGCTATTCAATATTGAGTGGAAGGGGTTCTTCAATATTCAGCGGTAGAACTAGAATATGGCCATTGAGCAACCAAACACCTTTATTCCTAAGAAACTTCCTTGTCAAAGCATTAAGTTGCATTTGCACATAACACAACCTTAGCCTCACTTTCGAAAAGTACTTTTTCAATATGGAGTAGTGGAACTAGAATATAGTCATTGTCCAACCTAACCCTTCAATCTCAAGAGACTCCCCTATCAAAGCATTCATTTTAATTTTCTTTCCCAACTATTGACTATTTCTCTAATATGTGTTTTTTAAAATCATTTATTTAATATAAAATTGAGCGTTAGTGTTCTCAAAGTATGTTTTGAGGTTTAATCGGAGATATCCTTCAAATCATTTAAATGATTGATTCTTAAAATATTACTATGCTATGCTTTTAACAATCAATTGGATGATTTTCCTTGCACATTAATAAAATGAATATAAAAAATGGATGGCCATGGTATTGTATTGTAATCGACTCAAAATGTTGCTTGTTGGAGAATGTAGCTCTTCTTTCTCAACAAGCATGATTATACCTTTCAAAATTTGCTGTCATGAAACTATACAAAAAAGTATTACCTAATTTACTCTTTCTAGCGAAACAAGAAGCTAGAATTATTGATAATGTGGATGCAACAAGAGTTTAAAAGATGAGAAATTTGATTTAATTGTCTTTAATTTTCCACTTATAGGACCTTATGGGCCTCATGATATTACGTAAGAGCTTCTACAATCAAACTATTGATTTCTTTTTGTTTTTTAATTATTACTTGGATAAAAGATGAGAAATTTGATTTAATTATCTTCAATTTCCACTTATATGACCTCGTGGGCCTCATGATATTACGTAAGAGCTTCTATAATCAAACTATTAATTTCTTTTTTTTTTAATTATTACTTGGTTAATTTCTTTAAGAATAATATTGTAGTGCATGTTTTATAATTTATAGTGCATCAAGATTTGATCGGATCATTTTTTTGAAAATGCAATTATTATGTTGAAAAGGAAAAAGGGCATGAGAAAAATAAAGATGAGGGTACATGCCAAGCACCCATACTCTTTGTGGGGGGAGAAGACATTGCATTTAAACACAATTTAGGGATGATCCTCAAAGTTTATTTCAACAAGGGTGAATATCCAAGATACAATAATAAGTAAAGCCTTGCTAAGGTTGAATTTAAGGTACATAAAAGTTTCATGTTAAGGTTTAAACCTTTTTGGAACAAACTATGGATTGTCTTCCACTCTTCTTAAAAAACCTAAAAATGAGTGTTAGTGTTTCTTAAAACATGTTTTAAGGTCCAATCATAGATATCGTTCAGATTATTTAAGTGATTGAGTCTTAAAATATTACAATGTTATGCTTTTAAGAATCATCTGAATGATTTTCATTGCAGATCTATAAAAGGAATATAAAAAATGGATGGTCAAGGTATTGTAACCAACTTAAAACATTGCTTGTTGGGGAAGGTAGCTTTTTTTTTTAAGCAAGCATGGTTAGAAGCTTTTTACCAAAAACACCGGAGAATGTCATTGCAACATGCTACCCTTCGAAATTTACTGTCATGAAACTATAAATAAAACCATTATCAAATTTAATATTTCTATCGAAACAATGAGCTAGAATTATTGATAATGTGGATGCAACAAGAATGAAATGCAATAAGAGTCTAAGGGATGAGAAATTTGATTTAATTGTCTTCAATTTTCCATTTATTGGGCCTCATGATATTATGTAAAAGCTTCTACAATCATGATATTATGTAAAAGCTTCTACAATCAAAGTATCAAATTTTTTTTTTAAATTATTACTTGGTTAGTTTCTTTAAGACTAATATTGTAGTGCATGTTTTATAATTTACAATGCGCATCGAGCTTTGATTGGATCTTTTTTTGAAAATGCAGTGGCTATGTTGAGAAGGAGGGGGAAGAATAGAGACGAAAATACATGCTAGGTATCCATACTTTTTGTGGGGGTAGAAGACATTGTATCCAAATACAATTTAAAGACGATCTTAAAAGTTCATTTCAACAAGGGTGAATATCCAAATATAATAACAAGATAACTCTACTGACGTTGAATTTAGCGTACATAAAAGTTTCATGTGAAGGTCTAATGTTATTTGGGATAAAAATATGGATTTTCTTTTACTCTTCTTAGGGGGTGTTTGTTACATGGGACTAGCCAGGACCGAATAGGTTATAGTCCCAATCTGGTATTTGGGAAGAAAAATGGAGGACGGGACACACTTATCCTGTTAACCAATTTATCCGCTTCGAAGGGGACAAAGCTGACCCACCAAAACACCTGGGTCACTTTTGTTCTACCCTCTCTCAAAGCTTTCGTGAATAACCTCTCGTCCTCTCACACGAAGTTGCTTCTGCCGGACCGTTCGCCGCCTCTGTTCAAGATCTTGCTGGATCGTTGGCCGCTTCTCTTCGGCTTGAAACCCTCGGTGAGTCTTCTTCTTTTCTCTGTTCATTTTTGTGTTCTTCATCTTTGATCTGGTCAGTTTACTTCTTCTTCTTCTTCGTCGATCTAATCTCTGCTTCTTCTTCTTTATCTTCTTCTTCGTTTTCCTCTGCTTCTTCTTCTCCGTTGATTTGTTTAGGGATTTGGTTCACAATATTTTAGAGCTTCCATTCCGCACCAATTAGACTAAAGATTTGTAAAATTAGGGCTTGGATTTGTAAGGAAAAGGCTTAAAATTGGGATCTACCTACGTCTACAACGCTTTTCTACGAATTTGAACGGTAAAGATTGTCAAGTTTTGCCGTTAGGCACTTCTGGTGGTTGTTGTTTTAGGTGTTTCTGGCAGTTGTTGTGTATATGATGGAATGTGGAAAATTACCCATATTTATGAGACTTGTTTAGTTTTTGTTCAAATAAAAAAAAGCTTATATACTGTTAATTTGAACTACATAGAAATATGTTGCTCGGTTGTAATATGTTGCCTCTTCTTCTTTAATAAATTACCCATATTTATGAGACTTGTTTAGTTTTTGTTCAAATAAAAAAAAAAGCTTATATACTGTTAGTTTGAACTATATAGAAATATGTTGCTCAGTTGTTTTAATTCCCCTTGCAATCATCAGAATATGCCAAAACTTAGGTACATTGCAACTCGATACTGGTTTTTTGTTTTTAATAGTACTTATATGAAGAAACAGACCACAAAAAAAAAAAAAAAAAAAAAAAAAAACAGAGAAAATGGTGAAAATGGAAAAGATGTTTAGCATGTTTTAATATCATATGGGATGGCACTTGCCTTTTCTTACTTCCCAAAAGAGACTTTGTTTAGCTACTATTCTTTTATCAAAGTTTTCATCTGTTGTCTTATTCAACTTGTACTCTTATTTTATCCCTTTTAACAAACCAATTTTTTTTTTTTGTCCCAGTATCATCGTATGATTAATATTTCCTCAACAATTTTCAAAAGTTTTGCATATAGATGGTGATTGGTGGATAATAATCTTCCTTCAGTTTAGGAATTTAAAGCATAATATCAAAAGCATTTGCCTTTTAACATAGTTTTTACCCAATTTTCTTTGCCCTTTAACATAGCTATTCTTCACCACCACAATATATGTACAAACCACATAGAAAGTTTGATATTCTTCAATCTAAATGACAAAATAAATAACTGATCATAAGCTGTTTTGGAATATATGCTACAGAGCCACCATACCATCTATGCTTTTTAGCTTCTTCTTGTTGTCATGCCTGCACATTCATTTTATTAAACATGGCAAATGAGATTCACCCTGATATATGCTTTTACTATATACTTCTTTCTCTACGCGAAGAATTCATACAGATAATTAACATATACATATTTCATGTACAATGTTAGAAGGAACATAAGACTCCAAACTTTAAAACCACAACCAATCCCTAACCCTTTCATTTCGGTTCACACCAAAAGGAGCTGCTCCTAAAATCTTTTCTTTCAATCCGAGATACTTTACATTCATATACAAATGTAAACCCACACTACGAAAATTTCAATGCTCTACACTAGCCATAGAAAAATTGCACCTTAGTTTGATTATTTATGCCTTCATTAATAAGATGCATATATATGAATTGCACCTTAGACAGGCTTGCAAGTTTTTTTTTTTTTTTGGGGGGGGGGGGGGTGTTGAAGTTCTGATTTTGGTAAGTGGGCTAGACTGATTTCGGGGTTGTTGTTATGATGTCATTATGGAATTTTTATTAGGTACCAGATAGTTGAGAATTTTGTAGGCTTGCTGTGAGAGATGATAATAACTATCCCTGTAATGAGAAATTGGAAACACCATTTTTCTTATCCCATGGACTTGGTCTATCCAAGTGGGTTTTGGCACTAAGCCATACTAAAAGAGTAATTACTAATATGTATAATCATATTAAAAGTTTGGGAATTTAAACTAGAAATTATTGTCAAAAAAATATATATATATATTCTTCTAATTATTAATGTTTGATCTTTTGCTTTATCATAATATGGTCTGAGTGTCAACATCATGTTGAGTTTTTCATATTATATTTTGACTTTATATAAAATCATAATATTTTAGTTGGATAATTATAATATATATATATATATACATTCTAGTTATACAATTCTGTTAATGTGGCTGTCCATCTATAAAGCCACAATATATGTGATTTCTTTGTTCAATTAGAAGATTATTGACACCTGAGAAAATGATTTTTTTTTATTTAGTTTTGATTTTTTTTTTCTGTTAATGATGATTATGAAAATGTTGACATCTTTCCTTTCATGTTTGAGATGAGTCCAATAAGATTTTGAAGAGACCAAATGTTGAGGGTGAATAATGCATCAACTACAAATTATGTTACTTAACAATTTATTGATTTTTTTTTTTTTTCTGTTATGGGATGATTTGAACTCAAAAGACTCAAAAAAATAACTATGCTTTTTAAACATATCATTAACTAAATTAGATTATTATGTAATTCTGGTACCAGGTTCAAATATTTTGGGGTAATAAATGTTTCACAATACCGTTTCACATTTTGAAGTAAATGCATGTTTCTGAAGACGGAGAAAGAAGAGAGAAACACAAATACATTGATTTATGATATAATCTTTTGTAACATAAAAATATTCTTTACATGAGACCAAAAAATATTCATGAAAAAAATTAATCACAGTATATGTGCCGGTTTTAAATCCATGATCATCCTTCAACCATAACTAGTATATTTTAAGGATACAATTATTCATTCGGCTCCATCATTAATAATAATAATAAAAAAATTGATGATATATTTATATATATATTGAGTTTGAAGAGTTTAAAAAAACTTAAATCCACCTTTTACTTTGACCTTCCAAATATATATAATGTTTATTGTGAATGCTAATATATAAATATATTATTTATGGAAGATTTTTGTTTGCTGTGTATATTCAATTGTATTGGCAATAGCAGCTCAATTTAATGTGTTTCTTATAATTTTTTTTTATTTGTTTTTTTTTCTTTTTGTAGAGATGGATGGAAGAAAATTAGTTGTAATTCAATCTTTTTGTTGGGGCTTTATGTTTATCTTCTTTATGTACATGTATGTAGCGTGGCGAAGGAGAAATGAGAGAGGTGTTAGGAATAGAATAATTAGGAGTACCGAATTGCGTACATCTTTTATAAATAGTTTGTTGGATAATGATGTCACTTGTATTAGTCAATTGAGGATAGATAGGAGAACATTTGTTATTTTATGTCGGTTATTACGCCAAGATGGATATGTGAAAAAAGATGGTACTGTTACATTGAAAGAGCAAGTGTGCATATTTTTGCACATAATTGCTCATTATACAAAAAACCATACAATTATCAATCGATTCTATAGATCAAGGGAGACAATTAGTAGATATTTCAATTCAGTATTGAATGGGGTATTACGCTTACATTCCATTTTGTTAAGGCATCCTGAACCTGTGTCGGATAATTGCTCGGATGATGGATGGAAAATGTTTAAGGTACGTTTGTGGACTAGTTTGGTTATTAATTTTATAGTTAGATTACTTGTAGCATTATCTTACATTTGTAAAATTGTTTGTGTAGTATAATTGTTTGGGAGCATTAGATGGAACTTATATTAAGGTGAAAGTACCTGAAATTGATAAGCCAAGATATCGAACAAGAAAGGGTGAGATAGCAACAAATGTCTTTGGTGTATGTAACCTGAATATGGAATTTATATTTGTATTACCGAGTTGGGAAGGCTCCGCTTCGAATTCTAGAGTACTTCGAGATGCAATAAGTAGGCCAAATGGATTAAAAGTACCAACCGGTAAGACTAATCCTTAAATATTTCATCGATTAGATTAACATTGCATAAACTAACAGGAGATATTTTTCTGTGTTAGGTTGTTATTACTTAGTGGATGCTGGTTACACCAATGGTGAAGGATTCCTTACACCACAGAGGGGAACAAGATATCACATTTCCGAATGGAGAGATGGTTGTGCACCCATAAATCATCAAGGGTATTTCCACATGAAGCATGCATTAGCTAGGAATATCATAGAAAGATGCTTTGGGGTTCTTAAAATGCGATGGGCAATTTTAAGAAGTCCATCTTTCTACCCAATTACAACACAAATCAAAACCATTACTGCATGTTGTCTGATACATAATCTGATTAGAAGAGAAATGACACTCGATCCTGGAGAAGTTGAATATGATAGGATGGAAAATGTGGACATTAATGAAGAGGAGGACATCATAGGATCAATTGCTTCCTCGGATCAATGGACGAATTGGAGATATGAGTTAGCTAAGCAATGAGTGGAGAGGTTGTCAGGATTACTAGTTGATGGTTATGTAAAAATTATGCTCTAACTGCTTATTTAATATTGTTTATTAAATCTTTTGGATAATATGTATGAAGACAAACTTATATTATATTAAGTGCAACATTTGAGATTTATTGTTATTTTGTTTGCATCTTGTTTTGATAATGTTGGAATCATGAAATATTTATTTGAATAGCAATGGAAGCTGGAGGTAGCAGTAACGATAATAGGGGGGGTGAATCCAGGCGTACATGGAGTAGAGATGAGGAAGAACCTTTACTGGTTCTTTTAGATGAAGTTGTAGCTAGTGGGCAACATTGTGACACGGGAGCATTTAAACCTGATACACTTAATATGATTAAGTGGCAACTGGCTGAAATGTGTCCTAACTCGGGATTGCGAGCAACTCCACATATTGAATCGAAGCTGAAAAAGTGGAAGAAGCAATATGGTATCATATACAACATATTGAACAAAAGTGGATTTGGATGGAATGACACTCTTAAATGTGTGGAGGTTGACAATGACGATGCTTGGAAAACATATGTGCAGGTTTTGAATTTGTTAGGAAAAATACCTTTATTGAATTTTGTGTTTCTTATCTTAAATCTATAATGTTTTTACTAAATGATGGTTTTTTATTTTTTTTTATTTTAGAGTAATCCAAGTGCAAAAAGTTGGAGAGGTAAACATTTTCCGATATATGAGAGGCTTGCTAATATTTTTAGGAAGGATCGGGCAACAGGATATGGAGCACAAACTCCAATTGATTTAGTTAATGATATAAATATGGAGCCTAACAATAACCAATATGATGATGTGTGTTCTCCAATGTCTGTGAATCAAACACATAGTCAACTGCCCACACAATTCCAATTAAGAGGTCAGAGGAAAGCTAAATCGAAGGATGTTAACATCGTTAGCAGGTTAAACTGTGCAGCAGATAAGTTTATTGATAAATTGGCTACACAGTTAGACAAGTTGGAGAAGTCTGATATCAACTATCCACAATACTTAGCTATGGAACTTGACAGGTTAGGATTCCCTATTACTGACAATCTGAAAATCTCTAAGGCAATAAAATCGGATCCATCGAACGTTGAGGTTTTCAAGATTATTAAAACCGATGCTCAAAAGATTGAATTTGCTTGTTGATTTTTATATAACTAAATTAGTGTTGTTGTGCATTATATATTTATGGATATGTATGAGAGAATGACAACTATGAACAATTGGAATTGAAACTTATGGACATATATTGTAACGTATTGGATATTGGTTTCTAATTATGCATGTACGGATAATTTTATTATTATGTCTTATGTTTTAGAATATTAACATGCACTTTATTAATTTGGTTAGTTGTTATTTTGTTTAATAATATTACTATATTATATTGTCATTTATTATTATATGCAGGAATATTGAATGGCAAAGAGAAGGGTTTATGTTGTATTTAAAGGTAGACAACCAGGGATATATAATTCTTAGCCTGAATGTCATCAACAAGTGCAAGGATTTACAAATAATTTATATCAAGCCTATAATACAATTGAGGAAGCTGAAATTGCATATGTTGAGTTTGTAGAACAAACAATGAGGAATCATAATGAAGCAAATCCAATACAAAATACCACCACCGCACATACACGTGCTCAATTTCACAACGAGTGGTGTAATGGTTTTATATTAGGTTGTTTATTTAGCTTACTATCAATGGGTTTATTTATTTATTTCTTATATAATTAGATTATCTTTGTAAAATCCAATATATATATACGGATGCCATACTTGTTAAAAGTGCAACTACATGTGACATTTATTTATATATCTATATATCTATATGCATGAATTGGAGATGGATATTTTTATGCTATCAACAAGTTCTTAATTAAATATTATGTCAATTTTTTTATTTGTATTTAATTGTTATTCATGATTTACCATGATTAGTAATTTTATTTAATTGGTTTTGAAAATAATATTTTAAGTAGTTTATGGGTGTAAAAAAAAATTACAAATGTATTATAAATATCATTAAATTATTTTTATTATTAATTAATTGAACATATAAGTATCTATACAAAAAATATTAAATATAATTAATAATAAAACTTTAATTAAATATAATATTTAATTTTTTTGTAAATATAAATATAATTTTAAATCTTTTCATATTTAATAAAATAAAAACTATAATTACAAAATAGTCAAATCCAGTTCGATCCTGCACTAAACATGGGACAAATAGTCCACCATTCAGTCCAGAATTATGCCAAACACAGTATTGCACTATTCGATCCTGTCCGATCCGAATCTATCATGTCCAATCCGGATCTATCCTGCGTACCAAACCCCCCCTTAAAGAACCTAGAATTGAGTGTTAGTATTTCTTAAAGCATGTTTTGAGGTCAAATTGTAAATATCCTTCAAATCATTTAAGTGATTGAGTCTTAAAATATTAAAGGGGTGTTTGGTACGCCTAACAAGTCCACAGGACAGGATCGAACAGGATGGGACATGATAGTTAGTGCAGTACTATGTTTGGCATAGTTCCGGACTAAATGATAGACTAATTATACCATGTTTGGTGCAGAATCAGACTGGATATGACTATTTTGTAATTATATTTTTAATTTTTTTTTAAAAAATGAAAATTTTGAAAGTTAAATTTATATGAAAAAAAATTTATTATATCTAATTAAGGTTGTACATTTATATATTTATATATACATGCAAAATATGCAAAATTTGTTGTGTACGCCCACAAATTATATCAATATATAACTTTAGAAATAGCTTAAAATTAACTTAAAACATAGTATGCCATAAATAACAATTAATTAAAAATAAATATATTTTAATGGTATGCATAAGACAATTGAATATTTTTGTCAACCCATATATTACATTAATATATTGTTTCCAAAACCAATAATCCCGATTACAACTAAATATACAAATAAATATATTACTTCTATAGAAATGGTGAATATAACAATATATGTATGAAGTGGCTGGACCATTTTTAGAATGTTTTTATTTTATTGGAATATTTATTTGATTAACTACTTCTGGAAAAAGTAATTATTATTTGTATTTGAATGAAGTGACTAAATTTCTAATTTAATTGGAAGAATTACTTAAAAATCGTTTCGATTGATAAATTTTTTTCACATTCATCCATCTTTTTTGGATATGAAATGTAGTAATAAGGATAATTCCCAATGTAGTAATATTAAGCTACCATCAATTATGGTTGGTAATTCATGAAAAGAACTTTGGAAAATTATTTTAATGGTTTTTAACTAGTCTTGGTTTTTTTTTTCTTTTTTAATTTCTTTTATTCTTTTTTTCTAAGAACAGGGGTTTTTTTCAAGCAAAAAAAGAAACAAGAACAAAGCAACCAAATGGGCTTGTATATATGAAATACAAAATATTTATTACAAGTAAAAGGAATCAGAGGAACCAGATTTCAATAATTCCAATCATAGCCATGCAATATCAATTATAAGAAATAAATCCAAAATCTCAACATTTTATAAAATATGTCAATCATATACATATTGTAATTGTCAAGTCCCACATCAGTTGGAAAGGAGAACGAAACATGGCTTATAAGCGTGTGGATACTTTTTCCTTGCAGACGCATTCCCATGAGGGAAAGTAAAACCTTGAGGTATGCTTCCGCTGCCAAAGAGGACAATATCTTGGCTGGGCCTGGGAGGCCCGAGCCAGTGGGACTGGCAGGTAGAGGTTGTAAGAGGATTCCTCAGGTCCAAAGAGGACAATATCTCATGCAGGTGGTCTAGGCTGGGCTGTTACAGATGGTATCAGAGCCAGTACCCGGATTGGTGTGCCAGCTAGGACGCTGGGCCCTAAGGGGGGAGGATTGTCAAGTCCCACATCGGTTGGAAATGGGAACGAAGCATGACTTATAAGCGTGTGAATACCTTTCCCTTGCAGTCGCGTTCCCATGAGGGAAAGTAAAACCTTGAGGTATGCTTCCACTGCCAAAGAGGACAATATCTCGGTTGGGCCTAGGAGGCCCGAGCTAGTGGGACTAGCAGGTAGGGGTTGTAAGAGGATTCCCCAGGCCCAAAGAGGACAATATCTCATGCGGGTGGTTTGGGCTGGGCTATTACAGTAATTACTTATTATACATACTGTAATTATTTATTGTGAGAAGAATAAAATATCCTTGATTTAGGAATTGTCGAAGTACACTTAACACCTGAAACAGAGAGGTCATAATGCCTCATTTTCTCAAAAAATGGTCCAGCAAGACAAATGACATGATAATCCCATAGAATTACTCCACCTGCTCTGTTGCTAGCTTTTTGTCCATAATTGAATCTACAATGCCGTGAATGCACAACAAGAACCAATATTTTATTTTAAACTCGGAGAGTACATGATACAATTATTCAATTCAACCAAATCAAAATCACCACTGCAATGATAAATCTCCAATAGATGTCAATGAAGAATAGATAGCGGTGGCTCCTATGCTTCAACCCAAGCAAACTGTAGTACATTATATATATATATATATAATATAAAATAAAAAATAAAAGTTCTAGATTTAATTAGTAGATTGTAGGACAATATTTCTCTATTTTGTTTCCGCTTCTCCAAGTGTAATTGTCATATAATAGGTAATAATATAAACACATTCTGCACTTGCCAAACATTTATCACAATAGTGATTGTTATCTTACCTATTCCTAAAAAGGCTTCAAGATTAAAGGTTTGAAAACAAAGTTTTTTTTTTTTCCCTTAGACATATGTTTTTGTTATAATAGTTTTCGACTGGATGATATCAGACAACAGTAAATTCCCAATTACATGTAATCCATATGAAAATTAAGAAAAAAATTGGATTGAATACATCCAATATAAGAGAGTGGATAAATAGAAACAAATAGGAGAGTGATGGGCATGGACAGGGGAATTGAATAGAGGCTAAAAAACGGGAAAAAAAAAAAAAAAGGCAGCAATGCCCATATTCATCCCCAAAGCTGGATGGCAATAAGCCAAAACCAGCAATGGGATAAAGGAAAATGCAAATTAAGAGTGAAGACTCTCCATTTCATGTTTATCTTTAAGCCACGCTGTGAAAGGCTACAGCTCATAGCATGGATTTGATTCAAAGAGAGAAAAGAAAGTGAAAGACTGAGACGTCACATGAATTAGCCCCAATTTATGCACCAATTTACAATAAAACGAAGAAAAAAGAAGCAGACGAAGGCAGATCGAAGAAGAAGAAGAAGAAGGGGAACGGAGAAGAAGAAGAAGAAAAAAAAATTTCCTAGAAATATGTAATGCCAGATAGAAGAAGAAGATGAAATAAAATCGCAAAAAATAAAAGATATATGCCAGATCAAAGAAAAGGAATATGAGTAGATCTAAGCCCTAAAAAAGAAATAAACTGAAAAATGAAAAAGAAGAAGCAGATGAACAATGAGAAGAGGAAGAAGAAGAAGAAGGAAAAATCACGGATTCAAGAAGAACAACACTACCCATGAGCTTGATCTGGCCAGAGATACGCAGGAGACACCAACAAGAGCCTTCGATGAGCTTCGGACGAAAACTTGATCCAGGGGGAGGGACGGGTCAGCTTAATCCTCCTCTAGGCGTATTATTCCACTATAGCAGTTAAGTTATCCGCTTCTTTATTTGCCTCTACCAAACACCGGATTGGGACACAATCCTGTCTAATCCGGTGAAACAAACACGCCCTAAAGCTATTTTTTTAACAATCATGTAGATGATTTTCATTGCAGGTTTGTAAAAAAAAAAAATATAAAAAATGGATGGTCACAATATTGTAACCGACTCAAAATGTTGCTTGTTGGAGAAGGTAACTTTTCTTTCTCAGCAAGTATGGTTAGAAGCTTTTTACCAAAAACACCAGAGAATGTTACTGCAACATGCTATCCTTCAAAATTGGCATAAAACTGTACAAAAAGTGTTACCAAATTTACTATTTCATTCAAAACAAGGAGTTAGAATTATTGATACTGTGGATGCAACAAGAATGAAATGTTAGAATTATTGATAATGTGGATGCAACAAGAATGAAATGCAATGAAAGTTTTAAGGATGAGAAATTTGATTTAATTATCTCCAATTTTCCATTTATAAGACTTCATGAGCCTCATGATATTGCGTAAGAACTTCTACAATCAAACTATCAATTTTTTTGTTTTTAATTATTACTTGATTAATTTCTTTAAGACTAATATTGTAATGCATGTTTTATAATTTACATTGCACATCAAACTTTGATCGGATTATTTTTTAAAAATGCAATGGCTATGTTGAGAAGGAAAGGGGGAAGAATAGAGATGAGAGTACATGTCAGGCATGCACACTACTAGTTGAGGGTAGAAGACGATTTAAAGACAATCTTTAAAGTTCATTTCAACAAGGATGAATATCTAGGATACAATAACGAGAGAACTTTTGTTGACATTGAATTTAGCATACAAGTTTCATGTTAAGGTTTAAACCTATTTCGAACAAAAACATGGATTTTCTTCTACTCTTCTTAAAGAACCTAAATCTGACTGTTAATGTTTCTTAACGCATGTTTTAAGATCCAATCGTAGATAAATAATTCAAATTATTTAAGTGACTAAGTATAAAAATATTACAATGTTATTCTTTTAATAATCATCTGGATGATTCTCATTGTAGGTTTGTAAAATGAATATAATAAATGGATGGTCATAATATTGTAACCAACTCAAAATATTTTTTGTTAGAGAAGGAAACTTTTCTTTGCCACTAGTTTATTAAATGTATTAAAGTGGTAATTTAGGGACTTTTCAAGTATCATTGTATTATAATTTTTATAATGTTAATCAACGTTTTGAAATGCTATGAAATCGTTTCAACATAACACTTTCAAATGATGTAAAATGTATCTATCATTGTATTTACAATATCTATCATTGTATTAATTATAACATTTAAAAATGTTGTAAAATTTATTTGACATAGCATTTTCAAATATTATAAAATATATTTAATATTAGATTTGGAAGTGTAATGAAATGTACCAAACATAGAATTTAGAATTGCTATTAAATTAAATTAACATAGTACTTACAAATGCCATTAATGTAATCATAGTGTTTATAATTGCTATTAAAATAACATAACAACATAAAACAAATACTATTAAATAATTATTTATAGCATTTAGCATAACACTTTCTATAAAAGAGTAGGATTTTTTATAGCGTGAGCTGTCATAACATTTCTGAAAATACAATAATCTATCTTTTATAGCATTAGTCATATATTATAAAAAAACAATATATGGTGTAGTTGTATATATATATATAATTTATAAATAACATTGTCTTTTTTTCTCAAAAGGGCGCTTTCAATGTGTAATGGGGGAACTACACTATAAATAGATGTATTCAAATCCTTTTTTTTTTTTTTAATGTTTTTTATGGATATATATTTTTTATTAGTTTGTATTTTCTTGTTAATTTTTTTAAGAGACTCCAAGAACTTTTTTGCTAAGCCTCCTTGTTGGTTTCTCAATTTTGAACTGTCCACACTATCATATATTTACGCATAACACAAACTCAGTTTTATTTCTGAAAAGGGGTTCTTCAATATGGAGTGGTGGAACCAAAATATGGCCATTGACTAACAAAACACTTCCGTATGTAAAGGTCGTCCCTGTAAAAGCATTGTTATATATTTATACATAACACAACTTTAGCCTTACTTTTAAAAAGTACTTTTTCATTATGGAGGTTGGAACTAGAATATGGTCAATGGCAACCTAACCCTTCAATCTCCAAGAGACTCCCTTGTCAAAGCATTCATTTCCGTTTCTTTCCCTACTATTGACTATTTCTCTAACATGTGTTTTTTAAAATCATTTGTTTGATATAAAATTGAGTGTTAGTGTTTCTCAAAACATGTTTTGAGGTCCAATCATAGATATCTTTCAAATTATTTAAGTGATTGATTCTTAAAACATTACTATGTTATGCTTTTAACAATCAACTAGATGATTTCCCTTGCAGGTTTGTAAAATGAATACAAAAAATGGATGGTCATGCTATTGTAACCGACTCAAAACATTGCTTGTTTGAGAAGGTAGCTTTTCTTTCTCAACAAGCCTGGTTATAAGCTTTTTACCAAAAACACCAGAGAATGTCACTGCAACATGCTGCCTTTAAAATTTGCTGTCATGAAACTATACGAAAAAGCATTACCGAATTTACTTTTAACAAGAAGCTAGAATTATTGATAATGTGGATGCAACAAGAATGAAATGCAACAAGAGTTTAAAAGATGAGAAATTTGATTTAATTGTCTACAATTTTCCACTTATAGGACCTCGTGGGCCTCATGATATTACGTACGAGCTTTTACATCAAACTATTAATTTTTTTTAATTATTATTTGGTTAGTTTCTTTAAGAATAATATTGTAGTGCATGTTTTATAATTTACAGTGCACATTAAGATTTGATTGGATCATTTTTTTGAAAATGAAATTGTTATGTTGAAAAGGAGAGGGGGCAGGAGAGTACATGTCAAGCACCCATACTCTTTGTGGAAGGTAGAAGACATTGCATCTAAACACAATTTAAAGATCATTCTCAAAGTTTATTTCAACAAGGGTAAATATCTAGGATACAATTACAAGAGCACTCTTGCTAACGTTGAATTTAGTGTAAATAAATTCATGTTAAGATTTAAACCTATTTGGAACAAAAATAAGAATTTTCTTCCACTCTTCTTAAAAATCCTAATACTGAGTGTTAGTGTTTCTTAAAGCATCTTTTAAGGTCCAATCGTAGATATCCTTCAGATCATTTAAGTGATTGAGTCTTAAATATTGCAATGTTATGCTTTTAAGAATCATCTAGATGATTTTCATTGCAGATCTGTAAAAGAAATATAAAAAATGAATGGTCAAGGTAACAAACTCAAAACGTTGCTTGTTGGAGAAGGTAGCTTTTTTTATTTGCAAGCACGGTTAGAAACTTTTTACTAAAAGCATCAGAGAATGTCACTGCAACATGCTACCTTTCAAAATTTATTATCATGAAACTATAGAAAAAACCATTATCGAATTTACTTTTTCTATCGAAACAATGAGCTAGAATTATTGATAAAGTGGATGCAACAAGAATGAAATGCAATAAGAGTTTAAGGGATGAGAAATTTGATTTAATTATCTTCAATTTTCCACTTATAGTACCTCGTGGGCCTCATCATATAATGTAAGAGCTTCTACAATCAAACTATCAATTTTTTTTTAATTATTACTTGGTTAATTTATTTAAGACTAATATTGTAGTGCTTGTTTTATAATTTGCAATGCACTTCGAGCTTTGATTGGATCATTTTTTAAAAATACAATGGCTATGTTGAGAAGAAGAGGGAAGAATAGAGATGAAAGTACATGCCAGGTATCCATACTTTTCATGAGAGGTAAAAGATATTGCATCCAAATACAATTTAAAGACGATCCTCAAAGTTCATTTCAACAAGAGTGAATACGTAGGATATAATAACAAGATAACTCTTGCGAACTTTGAATTTAGCATGCATAAAAGTTTCATGTGATTTGTTAAATAGTAAATATATACAAAACTTATTAAATGGAAAATATACATATGTGTATATTATATATACATGTTGTTGCTGCTATAATTGACATTAATTTATTGATCTTGTTTGATGATTTCTTCTTCTTCTTTTTTTTTTTTTTTTTTTTTTTTTTGTGTGTGTGTGTGTGTGTGTGGAAGATCTTGATTGATGATTTGGTAATCACTTTTTCGGCCTCACAATCCACATGCTTACCACGATCTTAATATTTGCAGTAGTACTTCAAACTTTATTAAAACATCACAAAGTCTGTTAGTAATTAAACAAACAAAAAAAAAAAAAAAAAGATTTTCATTTTTATTGTTTTTTACCGAGATTTAATTTTCTATATTATTATTATTATTATTATTGAACAAAGAAAGACTTCCATAATCAAACCAAAATACTAAAAACACCATCTTTAATGGCAGATAGTAGCCTCACAGGGCAATCCCCCATCAAACTCAAAAAAATTAGAAAGAGATAATGCATGGTAAGCAAGCAAATTTGCCACCTTATTGGTTTTCTATGAAAAAACATGCACTTAAAACTACCACAATAGCTTAGAACTTGCCAGGATCGATCTCAAGATCACTCCAAAACTCCCAGAGTGGCCCCAACTTGAGAAAGCTCCATTCGGAAATTCACAGCAAATTCGGCAAAATTTCCACTGAAAAATGGATCTTTCCAAAAATTTCACCTAATTTTGCAAGAAAAATGCAATATAAATACTCCCACAACAACACAACATCCAAATAACCACAACATCAACAATAATAATCAAAGCATCGGTCTGTGACCCGAATATCAAATTCTAACATCTTTGATTCACCTCAACCAAAATTGAATCAACATCTCTACAACTACATGCATGGAAACAAAATATTACAGATATAGAATATTACACGAATATTACAAAGTATGAAAATATAGATATAGATGTAGATATAAGTAAGAAAACCAATCAATACGGGATATCGTTCCTAATACTTTGTTTGCACGCAAGCTTGGGAAGTTTGAGTCTTGAGTTGCCATTGAAGAGTTGACAAACTTTAATGTTGGATCCACTGAATGAAAGAGGTTCGGGTTGATCTAAGGTGAGCTTCCTTGAAATCTTGTTTGTTGGGCGCAATAGGAAAGCGGAATGAAATGAAAGGTTCATCAACAAGGCTGGTATTCTTTCCATTATTCATTCGAAACTAATTAATGGGAATTGAATCAGTACTTAAAAGTTTTGTGTCTCTTTCTGGATCCATGATAAATTATGTTTGATAGTTTTTGGCTGTGTAAAATTATAATGAACTAGAACTTAGTCTGAGGCGCTAGAAAGGGATGTAGTTATATATGGTTCATGGATACATATGTGGTTGATATATTTTTTAGCTCTAGTATTATTCTTACCAAAAATAAACATGTTTTTTTTTTTAAAAAAATTACAAATAAGTAAAAATATTTTCAAGCGATAAAAGATCTTTTATTAAAAAAAAAAGAAAAAAAACTTTACTTTTATGCACAATCATCTTTACAATTTGATTTTTTTTTTTTTTTTAATGAATGTTTAGAAGTTGAACTTAGAATACCAAAATTTTAATATAAAAAGTGCTAAAATTTTGAGAAAAAAAAATTAAGAGGATAATAATTTAACAAATTTTATATAAATTTTAAAAATGTTTTATTTTTGTTTATTACTTATAAAGGAATTCAAAATTATTTTAAATTTTTGAAAGAATATAATATTTTATTTTTTTAGTATTAATATCTAACCTAATCAAATCAATTTTTCTGGTAAGCAATTTATTTACTATTTTAGATATCGCTAATGGATAAAATATCCACAGTTGATGAAATAATAAGCAAAAAAAATATAGATACATTCTTTATAAATTATTATCAGAGATACCAATTTTTTTTTTACTACCATAAAAGGTTTGCTCATACCAGTTTGCTTACTTTTATTTTTCACTTTTATTATTATTATTGTTTTGCCTTAAGTCTAAAATGAGGGGGATTAGACATTCATAATCATTCATCACACCCATCAACAGATGTAACAAATCTAATCTTGATACCGAACTTCACCAGTAACAAAAAAATATGTATGACACTCTCCAATGGTCTGCCATGGCCATGTTCAATAAGAATCCGACTTTCAAAGGAAACAATTCCATTTCTTTGATCAAGAAACACGTTCTGTCTCCTCAACGAAATATCTATTTATATATATAACGCACAGAGGACAGAGAAAAATAAGAATATCTAGGATTTGAGTTTAAGGCACTTGAAGGTAAGCCTTTTAAGTAGTAATTTTAGTGACAAAAAGAGTTAGCTTTAGTGATTGAGTACTTCTACCTATGCCATGAAGGCATGGGTTCAAAACATATAAGGGATGGTTTATGGGCATTTTGTAATGTTCAAAAAAAAAAAAAATGGTAGTAATTTTAGTAAAAAGTTCTCTGCTTGTCGTATATATTCTGCTAGCATCTACGTAACAGTAAATTTCCATGCACATAAGAAATAGATAGACAGCTAATAAAACATGGTCAATGAGGTTATGATAAGATAATATTAGAATGAGCATCCATTATTGGCATAGAAACACAATCAGATTGGATAATAGAGTTAATATTTGCAGTTAGTTGCTCCAAAGTTGCATCTATCATGCTACAATGAGGATGAGTTCTATCTCCAACTGAGAATACATGCACTCTGTTGTTAAGCTCAATCCAACTACGCCCAGGACCCTTTTTCACTTCCAGGTCTCTCAGTCTCTTCCTCGCTTCCATCTTCTCACTCCACTTCCCAAGTACAGCATATATGTTAGACAAAATTACATATGCAGATACTGGCTTAGGATTTAAACTAAATATCTTCTCTGCTACTCTTTCTCCAAGTTTCATGTCCTTCCAGAACCAACAAGCATTTAGCAAAGCGATCCAAATAACCTCATCTGCTTCAATAGGCATTACTCTGATAAACTCTACAGCTTCCTGTAACCGGCCTGACCGACCAAGAAGATCTACTACACATGCATAGTGTTCCAAAGTTGGTTTCACTTTGTAGCATTTTTCCATTGAGCGGAAAATTCTCATCCCTTCATCAACTAGACCAGCACGAGTACAAGCACACAAAATGCCAACAAAAGTTGCCCCATTAGGTGAGATGCCTTGCTGTAACATATGCTCAAAGAGTAAGAGTGCTACAGATCCAAGCCCATGATGTGCATATCCATAAATAAGAGCTGTCCAAGCTGCCACATTGGGTGAAGATATGCATAAAAACGCTGTCCTTGCATCAGTGATGCTCCCACATTTCGAGTACATATCTATGAGGGACGTACCAACGTAAACGTTTGATTCAAATGCTGTTTTAGTCAACTGGGCATGGAGTGATTGACCTAGTTGAAGAGACCCAAGGCATGAACATACATAAAATAGAGCAGAAAATGTGGACCTTGTACGGTCTATTGATAATCTGTGCATTGTTAAATATAGTTTCAAAGCCTCCTCAAGCTGATGATTTTGAGCATAACCTGAAATCATCGAGTTCCATGTCACAGGATTTCTTTCCCCTTTAGTTTCTTCAAAAAGATTCAAAGCCTTATCAATTTCACCGTTTCTGGAATACACGGAAATCATAATATTGGAAGAAATGATAGTTCTGTGTGGCATTTTCAAAAACAGTTTCTTTGATTCCTCAACCTGACCACTAATTGCAAACCCTTTAATCATCAAATTGTAAGAAACTGGATCCTTTTCTTTCAGTCTATGAAAAACCATTTCTGCATCTTTAATTTTATCTGAGGATACAAGACCTGCAATAAGCGAATTAGAAGCGTTCAAACATGGATTTCCTATACTTTCATAAACTCTCTTGGCACAATCAATAGCTTCACAATGACAATAAAATTCAATTAATGCACCACCGATTGAGTGATCAAACTCAAACCCGAATTTAATAACAAGACCATGTACCATCTTCCCTTCACTCAAAACTCCCAAACTCCCACAAACCCTAATGACAGAGTCAAAAGTAAATTCATTAGGCATCACCTCCCCATCCCTCCTCATCCACCTAAACAATTCCAAAGCTTTCTCACACCCACCAAAACCACTCTTTGAATAGCCTGAAATCAACGTAGTCCAGGCCACAACATCCCGTTTCGGCATTTTCACAAACACATCCATCGCATCACTCAACAAATTACATTGCACGTAACCCACAAGCATCAAAGTCCACAACACATCATTCCCAGCATACAGCTCATCAAAGACCCGCTTAGCATTCTCAATCTGAAAGGAAGTAGAATAAAAGTACAACAATGCACTTCCTACAAGCTCAAAACTCTCAAACCCAGATTTCAAAATCAAACAATGAGCAACCTTTCCGTCATCCAGCGACCGGGAACGCGCACAGGCACTGAGAGTCGTTGAAAAGGTGGTCTCATCTAGTCTTATATTGCTGCGATGCATGACTGAGACCAAAGATAAGGCATCATCATATCTTCCCCACTTCGAATAGCCAGATATCATAGTGTTCCAGGACACAAATGTTCTATACGGCATTTCATCGAACAGGGCCCGAGCAGTATCTAAATGACCCTTTAGACATTCTTTCCTAATGGAAATATTGGTTTGGACTACGTTGAATTGTTGGGGTTTTGCAGTTTTGGAGAAGAAGGACAATACGCGGAGTTTCTCCTTGACTTTTCCTAAGAAAGAAGAAGTTTTCATCACCGTCAAGAGGGACACAGAGCACAGAAAGCGGGAGAGAGAAAGATATGAGACCAGCACGACGTCGTTCTTTTCCTCAGTTGGCAGTTATATCAGAACACGTATATGTTTTTGGTTTACTTTCCTTTTATATATTCTTTTCTCTTTTATTTTATTTTTTTTTAATTTTCCCCCAAACACACCCATCTCAGGCAACTGTGAAAAACTTCGGACCCATGTAATCAAACCTTGACATTTTCATCCATGGCTATCGAATTTAGAGCTTAGCTAGTAATCAGGGACCTTTATGCAATACCCATTTCCATTTTCTTCGAGATCTCTATGTTTTAAGAAACAGAGATCTCTCTGTAGGATACTGGGATTTGCTGTAGTCTGAAAATATTTGTTTAGAGAGAAAGAAATGGGGGAAAGAGAACTTTTCAGCTTAGAAACAGAGTGGAGGAGGTGGGTTACCGACCAATTCTATCGCCCTAGCTGCTAATGGAAAAAGCAGTGATTAGGAGTTGGGGGTTACTTAAATGTAAAACAATTTAGAGAGTAATATAACCTGTTTGGTGAATTTACTGAGTGAAAATGAATTTTATAATGAAGCCAACATGGCGAGTTTTCTTCCTACGAACTATCATCCAACAGAAGTACCGAAACCTTTCATGCATTTCCCACTCTATTTCGTTGCCAACTCTGTCGGCAAACGAGGTTCAGGAGCTCTATGGCATTGTTACGACCCCCATTGGTGGTCTTGATGATTTGGAATCAAGTTTGAGTAATTTCACTGCTTCTTTATCATCTTCGCTTGTTACCCAAGTCATTGATTCTTGCAAAGCCGAAGCATCCACCAGAAGATTGCTCAGATTCTTTCTATGGTCTCGCAATAATTTGAAGAGCAACTTGGAAGACAAGGATTATAATTATGCAATACGGATTTTTGCCGAAAAGAAGGATCATACTGCATTAGATATATTGATTTCGGATCTTAAGAAGGAGGGTCGGGCAATGGAGACCGAAACTTATGGTATTGTAGCTGAGGCATTGGTTAAGATGGGGAGAGAAGATGAGGCAATAGGCATTTTTAAGAACTTGGATAAGTACAATTGCCCCTTAGATAGGTTCACAATCACAGCTATTGTCAGTGCACTTTGTGCCAAGGGACATGCTAAGAAGGCAGAAGGTGTAGTCTGGCACCATAAGGATAAGATTTCCGGGCTAGAGCCTTGCATTTATAGAAGTCTTCTCTATGGTTGGTCTGAGCAAAAGAATGTGAAAGAGGCAAGAAGGATTATCAAAGAGATGAAGTCAGCTAGGATCAAGCCAGATTTATTTTGTTACAACACATTCCTTAGGTGCCTTTGTGAGAGAAACGTTCAACACAATCCGTCCGGCCTTATGCCTGACTCTTTAAATGTTATGATAGAGATGAGGTCTTATGGGATTTCCCCAACCTCCATTAGCTACAACATATTGCTATCATGTCTAGGGAGGGTAAGAAGAGTTAAAGAATCCTGTCAAATTCTCGACAAAATGAAAAAGAGTGGTTGTTCCCCAGATTGGATGAGCTATTATCTAGTTGTTAGAGTGTTGTATTTAACCAAGAGATTTGGTAAAGGAAATAAGATGGTGGATGAGATGATTGAAGAAGGTTTGGTACCTGATCGTAAGTTCTACTATGATTTGATCGGTATTCTCTGTGGAATGGAGAGGCTAGAGTATGCACTTGAGCTATTTGGCCGAATGAAAAGAAGCTCACTGGGTGGTTATGGACCAGTTTATGATGTGCTCATACCAAAGCTTTGTAGAGGAGGGAACTTCGAAAGGGGTAGGGAGCTGTGGGATGAGGCCATGAATATGGGTGTTAGTCTTTGCAGCTCGAGCAATGTTTTAGACCCCTCAGTCACTGAAGTTTTTAAGCCAACAAGGAAAGTGGAAAAAATCAGTCTCGTAGGCTGCACTTCAACCAAAGTTAAGGGGATGGCTAAGAAAAATACAGGACAGACAATGAAGAAGAAACATAAGAAGATGACTTTGAAGAAATCGGAAAAAAAAAAAGGAGGATAAGAAGTAACAGCAGAAATTCTGGTGTAATCAAATTGTTATTTATACGCTTAGCAGTTCTACTTCTCTTTGCTGTGTTTCTTGTGCTGAGCATATAAAAAATTGTGAATGAAACACCTTAAAATTACTTCCCAAGCATAAAACTCTTGGCAGTATTTACTCTTGGTAGTATTTATTGTTAGAATATGACAAATACAATTTGCAAATGGTTAATGGCTTTTCTTATAATTATGGTGAAAAACGTGCTTATCTACTTGTCTTATGCAGCTTTTTCTTTTACATTCTTTCATTTCTGATAACATTTTCTCAAGCCAAAATACTCTTGCATCCCAAACAGATACTCAAGGTAGGGTTTGATCCCTCTTTGAATTTAAAACAATATGTATACTTAACCTTTTATAAGAGAGATGGTGAATTTTACCAGAAGAATATTCCCAAATGGACCAAATGAGCTTTTATTATTATTATTATTATTGTAATAAAATGGACCAAATGAGCTGTTGCTTGCTAGCATCCTAGAACCACATAGAAACCCCCTAAAATGGCCCATAAAATTAGTTGGGCATGTGAGAAGACCTTCAATTCGAATAACATTTCCAAGTCAATTGGTTAAGCTCAAGCATGCCTGTCTTTCCTCTTAACGAGTAGCGAACCCACCATACTTGTTTTTGACCGTTTCAACAAAATCCAAAAATTCTTTTCTTTTTGTCCCTTTCATGGTTTACTTCTTAATGAATGCATGTTTATAACTTTAAAGGACTTTCATCCATATGTCAAATCCCATTTTCTTTTTATTTTCCTTCTTTTTTTTTTTGGTTAAATATTATCTTTCTTTCTTGTTTCTGTCATCTTTTTCCCCATCATTGCGTATTCAGATTCCCGTTAATTTATATTTTTGGATATTAGATTACAGATGTCATATAAAAATCATGACGATTTTTCTATCCATCAAAAAACTATGAAATTTTACCATTTTCACAATTTAAGGGCACCATTAAAATAATCACAATGAAAAAAAAAATGGTATATGTATTACATTAATTATTGATTCCCAGCAGAAGTAAACTGAACTTCAAATTCAATTAATGAGACAGAATGACAAAAGTTTTCATATTTTCTTGAAAATAAAATATTAAATAAGTAGATAAAATAATTAAAAGTAATGTAGCAGCTGATTATATCAGTAGGTGACAAAAAAGAGACTTAGCACATGGCACATGGACCGTGATGAGCGTCTGAGATGGGATCTTGTGGGCTCCCCGTCCCAAATCTCAACAATTAGAAACATTATAAGGACAAACTAATTAACATATATATATATATATATAAAAGATAATATTACGGTGGATTGTTTTAGATTCATATTAAAGTTGATGGTTTTTTATTAAAAATATCGGTTTGTGTTATTTAGATATAATAAAATATTGTTTTTTAAATGTTAATTTTGATACAGATTCACATGTAGATGATAAATATTATATTTTTTTTCGATATGAATATATTATTTATTGGACTTCCTATATACTGTAATATGAATTTTATATTGTGGTGGAGTGTGGGTTTGTTGTGTAGATATATTTTATGAAGGGGTGTCGGTTTTGAAACAAAATTGATTTTTTTAAAACAGTATTTAGTATTAAATATTTTATATTATAAAGTAATTTGATATTTTTCTATAACAAAATAATAATATTTATTCAAAAACTTACTAAAATTTTAAATAAAATGACATATATATATATATATGGATATTTATCATTGTATATAAATTAGTTAAAATTAATAAAATAATAACAGTTAATGATCAAAATTTTTATAAGTGTAGAATTATCTATAACAAAACTACATAAAAATACATGGGGGTTGTGCGTACCTGAAGAGTGGATTACACGCGCCTGATAGTAGAGTGGGGGTTTGCATGTTGTTTAGTAGGTGTTTAAAGTCCAATCCCGCGTTAAATAGAAATTAAGAAGGAAAGGAAACAAGAGAGAAGGTGCAATCCACGCGTGGCGGCCAGGAGTGGCAAAAGTGCATGACAGTCCACAGACACTGGAGAGAGGCTCCATTTGGACTTTGACAGAAGGATCTTATTCTGGATTCTATTTTTAAAAGCTTGTTAATTAGGACAATTTTTAAGAATTTTAAAAATTATATATTTTAAAATACTCCAAAAGTCTAAAATACTCTCTAAACACACACAAACAAAGAAAAAAAAAAAAAAAAAAAAGGTCTTAAATACTCTGTATCCTCCACTTCTTAAAATTTTTATCAAGGAATGGGAAAAGAAATTTCATATGTTTTCTTTATGTAATGTTTTTTATCCTAAATATGTGTATTTATAGATTTTCTTTTTTTAAAACTTTTCTCCAATTTTTTTCTATTCGCCATGTAATGTAAATTAAAATTCTCAATGCTGATTTTTCATAATAGATTTTTCGAATTTCAATGTAGCTTTATTTGTATATAAATAATTTAATTTTTGAATGCATTGACCAAAAAAAAAAAAAAAAACAACCTTTATTTAAAATAAAATAAAAATAGCAATCATAATGGAGCATCAAGTTTTGGATACCAATTAATAAGATATCATTGGATTCGCTTCTCTATATAATTAATATACTATTTCAAAATTGCCATATCATTTATTATAATCTACTATTTCAAAATTGCCATATCATTTAGTATAATAAAATGTGTACAACTCTTATATGTATATAGAAAATAATATTATATATAAAAAATAATATAATAAGCAACTTACAGAAAAAGATTGTGAGGGATAGCATTTATAGTCATTAAATTTATATAATTTTCATAATCTGATGATTTTAAATGATGTTTATTATAGTTCTTTTTTATCAATTTCTTACTATATTATTTTTATTTATATATGGTTTTAATAATGCTAGACTTACCAAAATATTTATCAAACTTGTTCAATAAATGATTTAATAAATAATGTGATAATATTTAATTAATTTATTTTTTAATTCCTTTTTTTATTTAAATATTTATTAATTTATATTTAAATTATATAAATATGATAATTAATAATGTCTTAATATGTATTTTGGTAAATAAATTTGATCAATATTTTAATATCTGTAGCATTTTGTATATATAATGATTTTGTTATTCAAAAATTCCGAATGTTCAAAATTTATGGTGTCACCACTAAAAGGATGCTTTTTGTTATTTTGTTACAATTAACAGGATAAATCATGAACAAAAATTTGTGAAAGAAATTTTTTTATATATCTATATATAAAATATATACACACACTTGGTAAAGAATCTTTATAATCTGAATTGTTTTTCTAACAAAATTAAGAAATTTATGCTTACTACTGAAATTAACATTTATTCTCCTTGATATTTTGAAGAATGTCAAGAGATGAATATGATGAATGTGGCTAGCAATGAACATGTAAGAATCTTTCTATAACCATAAATGTAATTTATTGGACTTGAAATTGATGTCATACTCAAAATTGTGAAAATGATAACAATACAGAAAGATTAAGTTGCTTTATCTTTATCTTCTTTTTGTTTTTGTTTTTTATTATTAAATAAAAGAGAAGGACATATGTGTGGAAAAGCCAAAACAGATCATATATTTAAAGACTATTCAAAGCATATAGCATAGTTGGTTGAAAGGGTGGAATAATACAAACTAGCTTATTGGCATAATGGCTTTTCCTTTAGCCAATAAGCATAAAAGGATAATTTTGTCCCCAGCTTCTTTTCCTTTAAATTTCAAACGGTAACATTTTTAGAGAAAAAATAACACTTATTAATGATGACATAATATTCACTACATCCTCATGTTAAAAGTTAAATGAAATTAACCACATCATGTTGAATTTTGATGATTAACTATGTGATATTCATTATATTAGCTATTATAATGAACATCATGTATTGGCTATGACATAATATTCACTACATCCTCATGTTAAAGTTCGATGAAATTAATCATATGATGTTAAATTTTGATGATTAACTATGTGATGTTCATTATATCATAATAAATAATTACGAGTTTGTATCTTCTACTCATCAAATCTTCGTAGAATTCACATATACAATTAACATGAATAGGTTTTTTTTTAACTAGTGAAATATAAAAACATGAAAATTATTATATGTATTTTTTTTTCATTTTATTTCAAAAGATTCTTTAACAGAATCATATATTGTCCGTACAAGGTTTTTACTCAGAACGTAAGGATCAGTTTGATCAAAATTGGACTAAATCTAATATGATATGTTTACCAAAAAAATAAAAATAAAAAGAAAGAAAGAAAGACTATATCTAACCTAAATAATATAATTATAAATTAAAAGTGAACTATGAAAAAAACAAAAAAAGGAGACTATATCTAACCTAAATGATATAATTATAATTCAAAAGTGAAAATTTGAAAAGAAGGGATTAAATTGAGACAAGATCCTAGTAATTATTGTAGTGTTTTTTTCTTTTTTTGGTAATTATAAATGATATAATTATAATTCAAAAGTGAAAATTTGAAAAGAAAGGATTAAATTGAGAAAAGATCCTAGTAATTATTGTAGTTTTTTTTCTTTTTCTGGTAATTACTAATTGTCATAGTTATTGTAAATAAATAATCCAAAAATATTTTAACTTAATTGATCATATTTTTTTAAAAATTTAAATAATAATACAAGAGCTACTAAAATATTTATTAAATTTATTTATCAAATTAAATGATAATAATATTTAATTAATTATTTTATAATTCACTTATTTATTTAAAATTTACATAATTAAATTATATAAATATAATAAACAATAATATTATTATTTTTTAACTCAGCTTGTTTATTTTGGCCAAAAATTAATCAAAATCATGGGTTAGTAATAGAAATATCCAAAAGAATAACCAAATTATAATCAAAGGATTACATATATATAACACATTGCCCTAAATCAGCCTTACACGTATTTTTCAAATTATTTTACACTTGATTCCGTTGATCATGACTAAAAAAGAAAGTTTAAACTAAAAAAATAAAAAAAATCCACCAAGGGCATAAAACCATTAACTAATCCATTAAAAAATAAATAAATAAATACTAATTGGAAAATATAAGAAAGGCATAAAAAGAAAAGCCATATTATAACAAACAGTCGGTGTGCGTTCCCACACAACACGTCTTCTCCACTCTCTGTTTCTTCTTCTTCTTCTTCTTCATCTCCTCCATGTCCAAACCTTCCCATCCCACTCTCTCCTGCACCTCCATTTTCTCTCTCCTCTAGGGTTTTGCCAACCTCCCCTCTATTCATGTTTGCGGTTCCCAAAAACCCACTGAACCCATGTACTAAAGCCTCGACCTTTTCCATCCATGGCTAACGAATTCACTGCTTAGCCATAATTTTAGGCACTTTTTTCCAATACCCACTTCGATTTTCTGCGAAATCTCTGTGTTTTCAGAGACAGAGATCTCTCTGTTTGTATACTGGGATTTGCTCATACCGCATATATAAATATATTGACGTATACAAAATTATAGTCTGAGATAGTTTTTAGAGAGAGAAAGAGATGGCGAAAGAGAATTTCTCAGCTCAGAAAAGGAGCGGAGGAGGAGTTGGGTTGCCGACGAGTACTGCCGCTCCGGCCGCCAATGGAAGAGCTCGAGCATTCGCGTCTTTACCTCGTGGCCGTCAGATCCAGAAGACCTTCAATAACATCAAGATAACCATTCTTTGCGGCTTCGTCACAATCCTCGTCCTTCGTGGAACCATCGGTGTCGGAAACCTGGGAAGCTCCGACGCCGACGCTGTCAACCAGAACATAATCGAAGAGACCAATCGGATCCTCGCGGAGATCCGATCCGACGGTGACCCGAACGATCCGGATGAGCTTACCGAGACCGAGATCAACCCCAACATAACGTTCACTCTCGGACCCAAAATCACCAACTGGGATCGAGAGCGAAAAGCCTGGCTCGATTCCAACCCGGAGTTCCCGAATTTCATCAACGGTAAAGCTCGAATCTTGCTTGTTACTGGGTCTCCTCCTAAGCCTTGTGATAACCCAATTGGGGATCATTATTTATTGAAAGCGATTAAGAACAAGATTGATTACTGTAGGCTTCATGGGATTGAGATTGTTTACAATTTGGCTCATTTGGATAAGGAACTTGCTGGGTATTGGGCAAAATTGCCATTGATTAGGAGATTGATGCTGTCTCATCCTGAAGTGGAGTGGATTTGGTGGATGGATAGTGATGCATTGTTTACTGACATGGTGTTTGAGATCCCTCTATCAAAGTATAACAATTACAATTTGGTGGTTCATGGGTATCCTGATTTGATGTTTGAACAGAAATCTTGGATTGCTTTGAATACAGGTAGTTTCTTGTTTAGGAATTGCCAGTGGTCTTTGGATTTGTTGGATGCTTGGGCTCCAATGGGTCCTAAAGGTCCTATTAGGGAAGAGGCAGGGAGAATTTTGACTGCAAATTTGAAGGGAAGGCCAGCATTTGAGGCAGATGATCAATCTGCTTTGATCTACTTGTTGCTCTCACAGAAAGATCAATGGATGGATAAGGTGTTCCTTGAGAATTCTTACTATTTGCATGGTTACTGGGCTGGGTTGGTGGATCGGTATGAAGAAATGTTAGAGAAGTATCATCCAGGATTGGGTGATGAGAGGTGGCCGTTTGTGACCCATTTTGTGGGATGCAAACCTTGTGGGAGCTATGGAGATTACCCTGTTGAAAGATGCTTGAGCAGCATGGAGAGGGCTTTCAATTTTGCAGATAACCAAGTCCTTAAGCTGTATGGGTTTAGGCACAGGGGCTTGTTGAGTCCAAAGATCAGGAGGATCAGGAATGAAACAGTCACTCCTTTAGAGGTTGTTGATCAGTTTGATATTCGAAGGCATCCGGTACAAGGTAGCACTGGATCACGGAGCTAGTGTGTAATACGTCTTTCATTGTGTGATAATTTGGTAGGTAATGATGTAATTTCATCAGTTAAAGCAGATTTAAAAAAAAAAAAAAAAACAAAGAAAACTCGATAACAGTTCACTTTTACGTAAGTTTTGTTTGTTCTGTTGTCTTTTGTACTGCTTTTGAGATCTCAACATAGTAGAATTCTTTCATATATTAATTTGGATCGCCTTTGCATTGTGTTTAATTAATTCCATAAAGGAATTTAATTTATCAGTTCACTGTAAAAGGTCAATTTTCTTAAGGCATGAAGCAACAATATTTCTGTTTGATGCTCGCCTCTTTTGGTTGAGTTTTTCCTAGCAATCTCTTCTCGCACAGAATGATGAGTATTGTAATTCGAGGACGTGCTATCGTTGATTAATTAACTTTTAGCAGTAGGTTGCTACTTAGCCTAGGAAACTTCGGTCTTCATCTAACTTTTGTAACTTTATTGAAGATTTCTTATTGTTAATCTTGTGGTTTAATTTTTTTATTATAAAGTTTTCTTACTATTCATTTAGAGTTGCTACATTTCTACTAGTACTGTTATATATTTTGGTATCCATCAGCTTGAGTTATGTGAGTTATTCTATGTGATGGTACAGCCATAATAGATAGGACTCAAAGAGACGCATTTCTTTGTTAAGTGGTTTCTAAATCATAGGAAACATTCAGGAAGGGTCCTTTTTTCTGTTTCTGCATGAACATCAACCTCTCTAGTAAATTTGCTGAGACTAGCATTTTCAAGAAGCTTATCTTTTTTGAATTTCATTCAAAGCACAAGTCCATGAATACCTGTAAGATAAATAGATTTTGGTTCAGGGCTGCATGACCCTTTTTAGGGGCTTTATATTCACAGTAACTGCCAACATATTAAAAAGAAATTGGAGGTGGGAGGGGTGTGGGCGAATTGGCTGTACACTTGAAAGCTGATACAATTTTGGTCTCTGTATGGGATTTTACTTGGTACCTAAACTTGAGCCTTTCATTCGTTTTTGGTAGGTTGTGTTAGTTCTAGCATGCTATCCATGTCTCTTTTTCAATAACTTGACTAAATTTTTTTAATCCATGCTAGATAGTAGTTTTCATTTAGTCAGATTTTTCATTTATCCTTTAATTTTTTAAAGGTAGAAGCTTATGTTAATCTTTTGCATGAGGATGATAGATAAAACCGAAACATAAATTTGGAAGATAATTTTAACTGGACTGTTGATAAAAAAAGTATGGTATAAATGGCCAAAATTATACTTTGGTTGATACATTATTGTTCATATAATCTGGGGATGCTGCATGGAAAGTGAACTTTAAAGTAAAAAGGAGAGGTTATTATATAAGTTCATTTTTAGGGGATATTCTTTGGTTGAAATCTTACAGGTTCAGTTTATAAGTTGTGTTGATGAAGATAGCAACCATTATAGGGCATTTTGTTGTACTTTTTATGTATTCCTGCTTTGTTTTCGTTTTGCAAGTGTGTGTTCCCAGGAGAGCTAAACTAAAATGCTTCATATTCTCTTCCATATTTTAGGACCAATCATTTATAACATGTTCTCTCTTTCTATATTGCTGGTCTCCTTATTTGCTTTAAGGAAGCGCAAAAGCGGCAAAAGATGCATATTTCATTTTGTTTATAGCTTGACAATTAAGCAGATGAGAATGATATTGTGTCTTCTATGTTTCCATTTAATTCCGGAAGATGATGTTATGTAAGTAGTAAATCACCATCCAGACCGTCCACATTCCTGGATTTCCTCTCCAATGAAATAAGTGTCATAACATTATCCTTGTTTCTTTAGGCTAAAAATAAATTATTTTCTATTGTTTGAAAAAATTTGTGAAGAAAATAAAAGATATAGCATACAAATAATGTTCTCGTTTTCACAGAAATAAGAAAGGATTTCATTTTCTTCTGTGTTTCTAGAAAGGATTTCATTTTTTTTTTGTGTTTCATTTTGTCATTTTCGAAACGTTGGTCAATTTTCTTGTCATGTTTATGTTAGCCTTGTAAATTGCCTTTGAAGGCGGTTTTGCCTACAGCTCTGGGTTTAGCGAGGCATCAGTATTTGGAGTTCTTTATGCAGATTGTAACAGAATTGCTGTGGCAATCATCTGAATCCATGATGATAAGTCAAAATGAAATAAATTTTAGACAATGTTGAGTGATGAAAATCTTACATTGAATCTTATATGATGTTGTATACAGTTAATCACTAAAGTAGTGAAATGTTCCAAATGAGATCTTTTGCAGTCGCTAGTCTCGCTACACACTTGCCTTGAGAGAGAAGTATTTACATGAGTATTATTAAAGTAGTAAGATTATTAGCAATTTATTTATTTTTTTTTTTTTGGATAATATTATTAACACCTCATATGGTATTTGGGAAACTTATTCTACATTCTGAACTATGGTAATATTGGCCATCAATTTTGAGTGAAATAAACAAGGAAACGAAAAACAAAGCAAAATAAAGTAAAAGTCCTCTCCCTCGCCCAAACACCTAGAATTTTACAAGCCCAATTCCCCAAGCTGAAGAGGGCACCAGTTTTGTTTGTTCTTGAACTATATTTACATTTGTATTTTGGTCCTTAAATTATTTTCTATGCTATTTTGATCTCTAGATTTCAATTTTAGTTGTATTTTGATTTAATTTAATTCAATTTATCTTTGGCAGTTTTGAGATATACAGATTGCAACATGAAAACAACGCAGTTCCAAAATTTAGCAAAATTAGACAATTCCTTAGGATTCTTGCATATTGCATCAAGTACATTGTACACTTTAAAACTCTTAAAAATTATACTGAAAAATAGTTAAAAAGAATAAAATATAACAAAAGCTAAAGTTAAAAGGAAGTAAAGTGCCACAAGAAAAGACTTAAAGATCAAAGTGCAAATATAAACATAGTTTAGGTATTGGTAGAGATAATAACCCAAAGATAAAAGAGAGGAAAATGTAAAACTGGCAATAGGTCTTTTAACACCTTTAGAAATAGATGTCAATAACATTTCTAGCACAATATATATAGTTGATTTTCTTTATCAACTTTAAAAATTAATACTTGATTTTATGTGATTTGATTTTTGCATTAATATACTTGATTCATTTTCAATGAATGATGAACAACATACTTTAATTTTTGTAACTTTGTCATATTATTATATATACATAATTTAATAAGGTATTCAAATTATATAGACCAAATTGAACCAAGTTCTTCGTTCACCAAGATCCAAACCCAAGAAGTGGGGAATTTGCTGGGGCTAATCATTTTGTTCGGTTCACAACGCACCTCTATTGTCTATAGCTCATTCACAACAAAAACGGCTAATTGATGGTAGGCCATTTCTCTAGCCTGCAATCGTAATCTCTCAAAAAATTAGAACAAAACCATCAACATTATTCTCCCAACACCCCTAAAGTCATTAGCAGCCAAAGCGTCAAAATCCTCACACGTTATGGAAGAATTATTGTTAGAACGTTTCTCCTCCTTCCTTAGCTAGCCATGTACAGCTTCCAACTATAATAATAACTAATAGAAAAAAAAAAAAAACCAATTTCTTCGTTACTTTAAACAATGAGCTTAACTCAGTCAAGGGACATCCAAACCCATATACGTTGTATATGGGTTGTCTCATTATGGTTGTTTGTTATGCCTAATTTGACTAAAAAGAGCCATCCGTGTCCATGAAGGCGGCAACAAAATCAACCCAATAAACAGTTGAGAAAAACAATAATTTGGAATTATATATATATTTATATATATATATATATATATATATATATATAATTAGTTTCTTTTCAGGACATAAAAAAATGCATTTAAGATTTATATGAACCGTGAAGGTTCACTTTGCTCTCCTAGTGTTTTAATGTTTCAAAAACTTATATAAATACCAAATACATATTTAAAATCCAATGCTTGAAAAAATCCAAAGGCATTACGTGCGGTCCTTTTGTGTGTGTGTGTGTGTGTGAGAGAGAGAGAGAGAGAGAGAGAGAGAGAGAGTGGAAACTCGACCATAGCCTCCACTTTAAGAAGCCAGAAATGACTACTATTTTCCTCCTTTCCTCCCAAATCTGGTTTATCATTTTCAATATATTTGTAAGAGTACTTACCATTGGAAACCTATAGTGCAATGCATAGTGCATACATACATCTAAAATCCTAACTGGGTAGCTCTGTCCATTACAAGAAAAACTGCAAAACCAATGCCAAGAATTCGATGTGTAAGAATGAACCTGAATACAAACGAATCTACAAGACCATATGTAACAAATGAATAATGCAACTCCTCATCTATGCTATACTATTTATCTTCCAAATCTTGGGTGTTGCTTCCGTGTTTAGCCACATCCTTATTTCAAAGTGTTTGCAGAGACTTTAGCAAACCCGAGTGACAATGAATTATAGGGATAAAGCATCAAATAGTAAACAAAAACACATCTGTCTGTACATCTAGGTTTAATTACCCAATGTTTGCAACTCTAGTTGCAAGATTGACCTAACTATAAAAACTACCAGTTCAACAAAGTTTTCATGTCCTAACTATCTATTAGCCGGAAGTCTGTGGTGGGCTACCAGTACTTCATTCAACTCAGCAATTTGATGCAGTAGTTGAAAAATTTTCTGCAAATGATCATATTCTGTATTTAGTACAAGGAAAACATACCAACAGAAGATATAATGCAGTTATTAAAGTTAATGCAATCAACTTATCACACCAAATATAAAGGAAAGAGAAAGAAACATGTTCCAATTGCCAATAACCCAATTGAAAAGATATACACTCATATCTTCCTTTTGATTCCTAATGATCTCTTTAAAAATCCTCACAACAAGGTCTAGCTAAGGAAAACCTTTACATATTATAAAAAATAATAATAAAAAAAAAATAATTAAGATGCCCTGCAGCCTGCAATAACACTATTTGTTAAATAACCAAATCTCGAAACAAGCTATAACCAAGACTAATCACAAGGATCTGCCTACCAATATATTCTTAAACCAAACACTTCTGAATGTCCACTTTTTTGACTTTTCTAATAATGCAATTGTTACCTTAAATGTGACTTCTATATAGTGTTGAAACCCATTTTTCCACTTTTCTTTTTTGTTTTTGCTTTCATTAGATATTATCACCGAGTCTCAACCAAATGAACCCTCAACCTAATAAAGCACACGAAGTGCGCCAAAATCGTTTCTAGGTGACTAGTTATTGCCAAGCATATGCATTTGGGTCATTATAAACAAGTACCTAATTCGCATTTCAACAAAAACCCAAAAACACAATCATCAAAGTCATTGAATCAAACACCTTATACAGAGGAACCAATTAAGCTAACCTGGTCCTTCTGTTTAACAAGCTGCATTAACTTTTCCCGACTCCGCCGCTGACGAGACCGCATGTACAAAGACCACATCATCATCGCCATACCTATGATACCTACGAAAGTAGAGCCAAAAGACTGAATTCCCCATCTATATCCGATGAAAGACGAGGCAAATGCAAGAAGCTTCGACCGCAACACCTCAAAACCAAAACCCACCCAAGTGTTCGCCTTGGAACCAGGTTTTTGTACCCTGGTTTCCAATGGCAGCGGAGATTCCGGGTCTGAATATTCAGCATCGGAGGGCGAGAACGATGACGACGACGAAGATGCTAACGGAGAAGACGAGGAAGACGATAAAGAAGGCGATAAAGGGCGTTGTTCTTGGAGGGGAATTGGGTGTAGATTTTCGTGGTTGATGGGAGGGAAAACAGAGCAGTCGTTGTGGTTGAGAGAGTCACGGATCAGAACCATAGAGGAGTGTTTGAAGTGGGTTTGGTGGGGATTGGAGGTCTGGATGAGTTGGGAGTCATTTAAGTCTTGTGGAATTGGAAGTGGAAGATGAAGATGGTCAGCTTCCATTTTTCTTCCCACACAGAGAAGAAAGGAGTTTGCTGCTCTGTCAATTTTTTCTCAGAAGCAATTCCACAAACACGTTTGCTGAAAGCTACATGTTGAATGAGAATCGAGGGCCCATGGGATTTCTCTACACACTACATCTTATGTCTCTTTCCCACCACTGGTGCATTATATATATATATATATATATATATATATATATATTCCATGTCATTTTTTCATTAGGGCATCGATTTTTTATTGTAATTTTATTTATCAGTTTTTAAATATTTTTTTTAAAAATTAAGATTTAAAGATATATTTAGAATTTTAATAGAGTTCAATTTGCTTTGTTAGGGTAAATCTCAATCCTAGTAAAATTCAAGAATTGATAAATTTAGTATATTGATTGTTTATATATATATTTTTTTAAAAAAATAACATGTATATAAGGAGAGGAAAATTCCCCCGGATTTTTTTTTAAATCTTTGTTTTTGCAATTATATTTTTCGTATTTTTTAAAAATGATTCCAACATTATTGCAGTTTACATCTTTTTTGTGTATGTATATATTTTTGAAACTTTCAACGTGTAAATTGTTAAAATTTTAACGTATATCATGTATAATAAATTCAATTGTAAATAATATTGTACATGTTTGTTTATTCACTCAATTTGCATGTAAATTTTCTTTTTCTTTTTTTAAAAAAAAAATTCTATGAAAAGCAGACATAACATTGCAATGAAATTGAAATGTAAATTCATGTATATATTTAGTCTCTTTGAAATAAAAAAAAGATATATAAAATATAAAATATAAACCTTAAATGAATTATTAGCTCTTTAATTGTTATAACATAAAAGACAATGAAATGGAATTCTTGAATTTGATCAAAATTTGAATGATTTAATATAGACAATAACTTCAAAACAAATGGATCTTTAACCATCTAATTAACAATATATATATGTGTGTGTGTGTTTCTGCCTGACAATAGTAAAGTTAATATCTTCTCAAACAATAATCAAGAGTTTGAATCCTCATTTTAATAATTATTAAGAATAACATGTACACTGTATATGATTTTTGAATAGGTACAAGTTATGGTCTTCAACCATCCCTAATTCTATTAAATCGTCATTGTTTGTATGTGCAATTTAATATATATATATATATATATATACAGGCATCCATAGACCAAGATGATTGGCAAGTATTTTGTTTCATAAAACACTTCCTAGCATAATTCTTTATATATAGACCTTCTATGTGAAAAAGGAATTCAGCTTAAAATAATGTTTTATGTAGAACTCCTTGTAGATATCATATTGTACTATATATGATTTACTATTGCAACCATCACAAATAGTTTGCCCAACCAAACAGAATAATATAAAGGAAACCACAATTGTTTCATTGTAATGAATTTTTGTATAAAAATAAAAAGAGAAGTCCTACACGTATAAAAGTTCAAGTTGAAAATGCTCATAACCCTAGACAACTGGAAAAAAAAAAAAAATTAAAAATGAAAAATTCTTTACTTCAAACAGGTATGGAGTCTCATATATTCCCTCTTTTCCAATCAAACTCACAAAGTAAATATCAAGATCAAATATATTGAGCTATTATACCAAAACAGAAACCAATTAAACTTTGTACCAACTTCAAAGATTAGCTTTTTGATTCTCCTTAACTATCTCATTCTCATCATAATCATCATCAGCATCATGATCAACTTCTTTTAGTTTCTGTACATCAATGATATTGGCAGTTTTATCTTCAGGAGGATCAATCTGAGAAGAAGCCTCTTGAAGCTGCAAAGCGTATTCCAAATTCCAAAGCACATCCCCCATTGAAGGTCTATCAACACCATGTTCAGCAAGACATTTCTCTGCAGCTTCCACAACTTTCTTCAAAGAAGCAGAACTTATACTAGTAGCAATAAGAGGGTCAACTATCTTCTCTATATTCCCATTTCTATGCCATTTCATTGCCCACTCAGCCAAACTCACTTGTTCTCTCGGCAATGCAGGATCTATAACGCGTCTCGCGCAAAGAACCTCAAAAAGAACAACCCCAAATGAGTAAACATCTGATTTCTCTGTCAGTTGCTGCCTTCTGAAATATTCAGGATCCAAGTAACCAAAACTACCTTTCACTGCTGTGCTCACATGTGTTTGATCCAATGTTGGTGCTGCTTTCGACAATCCAAAATCCGAAACTTTGGCAACGAAGTTGTCATCCAATAGAATGTTTGTTGTTTTCACATCTCTATGTATGATCCCCTGTGCTGCACCAGTGTGGAGATAATGCAGACCTCTAGCTGCTCCTATGGAGATTTCAAGCCTCTGTTTCCATGAAAGATGAGGCAAATTCGAGCCGTAGAGATGGTCTCGAAGCGGTCCATTTGCCATGTACTCATAGACAAGGATCATCTCCGATTGTTCATCACAGAATCCTACTAAAGAAACAAGGTGGCGATGGCGAAGTTTCGAAAGCATTTCGATCTCCGTTCGAAACTCGTTGATTCCTTGCTCTGAGCTCGGATTCCCTCTTTTAATGGCTAGTTTCGTACCATCTTCTAGCACACCAAGATACACTTTTCCAAACCCGCCAACACCAATTACCGCCTTGTCATCGAAGTTCTGTGTGGCTGCTTGTAATTCACTGAGTGTGAAGTATCTGCCAAAGCAACCAGAGGAAGAGAACAAGCTCGAATATGTGCTTTTGCTCTTTCGCGACCCGAAAATGCTTGATCTTCTTGAACTGCTTTTGCTCGACAGGAAATTGCTTCCTTGGCTTCCATGGATTGGTAGAAGCCAAGAAGTGATGCTGTTTCTCTTTTCCCAACCTCCATGTGGTTTTCTTTTCCATCGAACACATACAATTCCTAGCAAAAGCATTGCCGTGACCGCCAGTGATAGACCAATAGCCGCAACTATTTTCATCCTGCTCATTCCTGATGATGATTCCGATCCTTCGGAAATACCATCCAAGCTGCTGTCTTTGTTGCTCATCTTCATCACCTCGAGTCCATTCAGAATAGCCTGTCCGATTCCTGAATGGATATTGGAATCACCAACCTGAACCATGATGGTTTGGTTAACAATGGAGGATTCCAAAACAACAAAGTCTCTGTAATAAGCTGTGGATAGTGACCCTGTGAGTGCTGAAAGATCAAGATTCGAAATCGCCATGAAACTGTTGATGTACACATTGAAGTAGAGATTGTTCATTGCCTTGCTGATGATGTCACAGAAATGCAATCTGATCAAATAGTCAAAACCATTCTCCACATTCATCTTCCATGTGAGGTTGAAATTGGATTCCATGGTTTCAGAATCCTCCATTTCTTGTACCGATGAATAAACCAAGCTCGGCGCAACCAAAGGGTTCGAACCATTCTGTTCCGGGTATTTGATAGTTGTTGGCGAAACAGAGACGTTCTTAGTGCCTTGAGGGAAAGAGTTGTATGGAGAATCGGATTCCCAAGTTCTTGAAAGCGTATCATCTTTAGGAGAAATGGTTGGACCTCCAACGTTCAATCGGTAATTGACTTGGAAAGCGTGATCGTGATCAGAAGAAGAAAAGCCATTTTGATAACCAACTGAGGGAATTACAGCAGAACCGTCAGCAACAATGTTGAGAGAATCAGGAGCTGAAACGACTTCAATGCCATTGATGAATGCGAAAGAATTCTTCGCCGGTTTGAAAATCAGAGAGAACCTATCGCTATTAGCTTGAACAAGATACTCTTTATAAACATAAGATTTACCATCTTTAACTGAAAAATTCTCCAAGAGAACAAAACTGTCTGTCGAAACCTTAAACACTGCATTGGTTAGATTATATGTTGGATGCGGAAGTGGGTAGAAGTAAAGGCGAAGCCAGTGCTTTCCTGTTTGGGAGATGTGAAAAGTGTATGTAGATTCTTGTGTGAAGATTCTAGCGGTTTGATAAAGAGGCAGAGAAGAAGAAGGAATTGAAGAAGAAGCTGTAGCTGTAATGGAATCAGCTGAGGCTTCAATGTCTTCCTCTGTGGATAGAAGAGAAGAAGTGTCACGTTCTGATTTGAATGTTCTGCCATCACTGAGCTTGGTTTGTTGTGAAGAACCGCAGTCGATGAGATAGTTATCAGGAGGAGAGAAAACCACGCTTGAAGAAGAAGAAGAAGAAGAATTAGTTTTAGCTTTGGTTAAATCAAAGTTGAATGATGAGAAAATGAGGAGGAAAATGAAGGAAAGGGAGGAGATTGGTTGAGGCTTAATGAGAACCCCATTTTTTTCTCCCCCCATTCTATGATATAATAAGGTTGGAAATTTGGTAGAAGAAGAAGAAGAAGCTTAACGTGAAGCCATTAATGGAAGTGAAGGTGGAAGAGTAGTAATAAATATTCAGAGTTAGGTTTTTGCTTTTGTTGTTGTTTTCGCTTTTGTTTTTCAAAAGGGTGAGAGAAAGTGAAGGTGGGTCTAGAGGGAATTTTTCGAATTTTTTATGAAAATATTAATTAAAAAAGGTTGATCAAATCTGTTTGGGAAGAGAGAAAATGAAGAAGAAAGAGAGAAAGAAAAAGAAAGAAGAGGTTTTTGTTGTTGGAAGCAAGTAAGGAGACGAACAGAATTGAAACGTGCAGAGGTGCTATGGATGATGCATGAAAAAAGAGAGAAGAAGACTTGGTAAAACAAATAGCAGCGAGCTATGCGTTGGACCTTTAAACCTACTAACATTGTCTGTCATATTGTGAATGAGACCAACTAATTAATTTAAAAAATAAAATAAAACCTAATTTCTTTTTACTTTCCAAACCGCGTGATACCCACATTTTCACTTTCTTTGTTGCCCCCCAAAAAAAAAAAAAAAAAAAAATTCCAATTTCAAACACTTTAAATTTCTTACAAAATTTGATAACAATTACGGTTAGCAAAACTTAAAAAATTTGATAACAATTACTGTTTGCAAAAGAATTAACCTAAGGCCTTGCTTGTTTTGGTTTTCTGCTTTGATAAATATGGATCAAATGGTTGTAATTTAAATTTGGATTGGTTATGCTTGGATTATGACTTATGGTTAGAAAGATGGTTTTGAAATGGTTATTTAAAACAATAAGTTAATAACATATTGTTGTGTTATAAACTGTTTGTTCTAGCAAGACACAATTTCCGTTGTTGCCTTCCAGTTGGTTGGCTTTTCCTTTTCATTTCACTGGACAAATCTATATATTCTATATTAAATAACTAACGACAATAATAATAAATTATTAACATAACTCTTCTAAATTTAAATAGAAGAAAAAAGTGAAATGAAAACCAGAAGGCTTATAATTTAAAATAATAATTAAAAATGTAAATCAGTACTCAACCTTGGATGGTATGGCTCTTTGGTCTGTCTTATCTTTATTGAAGGAAATTTTGAAAAAAAGAAAAAAAAAATCAAATCAAATCAAATCAAGGTTGAACATAACAAAAAAGATAGGAACCACCTGTAGTACCATTAAAAAAAAAAAAAGAGATAAAGAACCACTTGAGGGGCATCTGCAGAACTAGTACTCCTTGCTGGCCAAATCAAACGAAGCCTAAGAAACAAAATGTAACCGTGTAGTTTACCGACAAACTCATAATTAAAACCAAACTGTTATTAATATCACATGAAAAACAAGAGAGATATAATAAAACGACAACATTGTTGCATGGATTTTTAGTGGATTTTTGTGTCAACTCCAAAAATTCAAATCATTTTTCAACTCATTTCTGTTCATTAGTTTATTTTTTTAATTCCAGAAGTAGTCCAGCAGATTTTATTTAGCTAGCAGTAGATAAAATATAAAATATTAAAATTGTTTTAGAATTTAATGAATTTGGATTATCCTATGCTGTTACAAACAAGAAGATAGAGATCCACAAAACATGATTGTGGACCAAAGAATATGGACTGTCTGTATTAAAATGAATTTAATTTCTATGTTTATATGCATGCAATCACAGTTGAAGAACAATGAAACAAAATTACAACTTATTGCAGCCGGCAACCTTGCTCTTCTGCTCTGAGATAAATCAGTCCACGGCGTATCCTCTGCAAAGAAAAAGAAAGAAAAAAACACAAAAAAGCAATGAGAAATCAAGAAGAAATTAACTGTAAGTTTAGTTTCTTCTCTGCTTTTCATTGTCATTATTTTTTCGATGTGCTCATAAAGCTCTAGAAGTAAGAAATACAATAGAGTTTGAAGTTAAAAAAAGTTGACAAAGCAAATTGGATTTTAAGTGGCTTGGTTAAATTTAGTTTCCTAATTAGTTTAGACTCCTTTCATTATAATATTGTTCTTTGTTATCATAGACAGCGCACTCGATTATTACTAACAATTGAATACCATTTTTTCTGTCTACTCTACATTTCTCTTCCTGGTCCTGGTTCATCAACTTTATGTCAACAAGAATAATTAACAATACAATTCTTTACACCTACTACCATATGCTTGTGAAATTTCACGTGGATAAACAAAGATTCATTACCTCTCTTGTATCTTTTATGCGCAGTAGCTCCAATTTTTCTAGGGGTCTTCGATTTGTTAGGGTAGTGACCTGCAACCAAGCGTATGATAATACCAGTTCAAAACATGATTACATCCTCACCACTACTATTATGCTACAAATTATTAGAAAACAAGGCTTACCCAGAAACTGAAGCGCTCAGGATCTTGAGGGGACGGCATCATTGATTCCACATTATGAAGTTTCTCAAGCTTTCTTGGATCTGTATAGATATTTTTTATGAACCTCAATAGCAATTTACAAAAATGCATCAAAATTTAAAGTGCAAACCGTCTAAATGCACTCTGGCATACTTTTGTTCTGTTAAACTTTGTTTTCGACTTCTTCGTTTATTATTACAATGCTCAATTACATACTATGTATACAATAATGAGGTTTTCTCTTGGGGCCCAATCAAAAGTAGTTCCACGTGTTAGGAGTAGAAGTTTCCTACAGAAGGAATCTAATGGCACCGAATAAAAAAGAAAGGATACTTCAGTAATGCAGCCATTACAGTCTTAGAAAAGAAAAAAACAACATTGTTAATTTTCAATTAGAAAATAGTATTCATTTAAAAAACTAAAATAGTATCAAGTAGTTCCCTGTTAATGAGTCAACTACATTACTAATGTTTTCTAATTTGTTTTCCTTCTCACAAGGGTAAAACCATAATCAATGTCAGTATAGACCTTTTTCCTACCAATTGCGAGAAAGAATAATGCAAAACAAAGAGACTGTTCCTTTTTCCCAAGGAAAGAAATTAAGAAACTTGGATAACAGTGTTGTTGACCCAATTACTAATTTTTATACGTTACTAATTAGGGTTTGTGGGTTTTGAGTCATCTACATTACTAATTTTTCTAAGCTATTTTCCTTGCCACAAGGGTAAAACCAAATCATCGTCATTACACACTTTTTCCTACCAATTACGAGAAAGAATGATGTGAAACAAAGAGACCACTCCTTTCTCCCAAGGGAAGAAATCAAGAAACTTGGGTAGCAGCATCACTGACCCAATTTTCAAATAGACGATTAACATGTAATTTTTAAGATGTGTTTTGTGAGAAAATATGGGTAAAACAGAAATTTAAATGCCACACTTATTTAGTAATTCCCACGATATCATCCCTCAATTTCTTACCATATTGTGCCGCTTCTTTTGCCTTACTTATCCATGATTGTGTGTATTCTGCTGTGTTATTTATCAATTCCTGCAACTGTAAGCATGCAGACATTAATCCACGAAACCAAAACGAGTACAAGACAGGAAACTACTCTGTATCTTCATCCAATGAACATGCTATGGATGGAATATCAATACACAGATCACAAGGTCTAGTAGTAGGAATAACAATCACAAGATGACACCTAATTTGGCAAAAAATTCCTACTTGACCCATTTTAAGCATCTTAAATTTAATAATTAACATTTTGACATCTGAAATCACACTTATACATTATAATAACTACTTCCTTGAGAACTCTCTTTCCCCTATTCCTTAAATGACCTTTTATTGGTAGGGATGTTAACAATACAAAATTCCTGCAGTACCTGGTTTCTCATTAGAGTCAATTAAACCTGTATTTCTCGTTAGAGTCAATAACTTCTTAAAGCAGACCAAAATAAGCAGAGTAAAATGCCCTATGCTTCTATTTAGCCTTCCCTTACAGAACAAAGACACACTTGCATGAAGCCAGACAAATGAGAAGCTGAACTTCCAGAGACTCACCTCTGCTCTCTCTATTGACCCTTCCGCTGGACAAATATCATTTACCCACTCAATCTCTGCAACACGATACCTGTATAACAACTTAGATAGCTTAATAACCAAGCAAAACACCTGCAGATCTCAAGTGGGTAAAGAAATCAATGAAAGACGACTTACCCATCCTGATCCCAAGACCGGATTATGCGAAACCGGCGACGACTTTCAATCTGCATTAGGTTGTAGATCAATAAATTCGCAAACTGATAGCTAGAGAGGAACAGTTCATTACTCCATGACAAATATATGTTGACATCGAATATATATGTTATAGAAGAATTCTTTCTATTGAAAAACTTCAATTGCTTAAAGACACTATGCGTCTGAAAGTAAAACATATTGTGTCTGATCACTGGCAAGTAGAGGTGGCAATACAGGTCATGATACGGTGACACGATTTAAAAATGACACGAAATAAATGGGTTTGGATTTATCATAAATGGGTTCAGGTCATAATCGGGTCAACCTGTTTAACACAATTATTAATCATGTTATTTTCGGATTGACCCGTTTAACTCGAAATTGACACACTATGATCCATTTAAATTTAATTTTAAATTATAATTTTAGCCATAATATATTATTTAACAAGTAAAAAATATTACAAATTTAAAAACTTTATAAAAGTAATTTTTTTATTATTAATTTTTTAAAGACAAATTTTTAAAAGTAAATTTTTTTATTAATAGGTTAATTTTTAGGTTAACAGGTCAATATTCAGGTTAATAGGTTAACAGATCAACACGATCCGTTAAAGTAATCGTGTTAAACAGGTCGTGTCGGGTTGACCTGCTTATAAACAGGTCGGGTTAGTGTTTCAGTACCTAACACGATTAATAAATAGATCGGATTAGGGTTGAGCATTTTTCACACGATTATTAAACGGATCGACACGAACCCAACACGTAAACACGAATTGCCACCTCTACTAACAAGTAACCCAAACCATAAATAAGCATTAAGAACAAAAATATAACTATTAAAAGGGTTCACTTATTTATTTACTTTTTTTTTTTTTCTGGACTTAGCCTAAACGGTACACCATTTGAAACATCGTATTATAAGGTTTTGCATGAAAAGTTATGAGAGAAAATATAGTTCAAATAATATATATATATATATACTTTCCTCCAATTGAAAGGTTGTTCATTGTTCTGAAAATGATAGCAATTAAACACATAGACTTGACAGGCATGTAGTAGGCAAGATGCCCTACTAAATGCATAATTCAAATAAATAAAAATAATTAGCACATAATTCAAACAATTTAGACAAATTATACTCGTGTTGATCTAGGTAAACAAAACAATGATGTCTAACCTCTAGATAGAAACGTCCATCTGGAAGTGGCTCACATCTGCATATATGACCAGCACTTGAAAAATAAATAACAAAAGATAAAAGTTGACTGTACAGAACATAACATGTGTAGTGGTGCTCAGAAACAAGTCAAAAGTCATATGCTAGGAAAATTATAAAGAACATGTAATTTCTAATTCTATATTTTATATTCTATTGCATAATATAAAAATAATAGAAATATATATACATTTCAAAATAAAAGTGACAAAAAGAAAGGATGAAAAAGACCTACTCAGTAATCTCCACTTCACAAGCAAAATCGGCTATGGAACCTGTTGTAGAATCAATGATAACCTACATAATTAATAGACAGCCACAACCAGAGACAGTGAGGGGCTTTAGTTCTGATATACCTCAACAAGGAAAGGGGAAAGAATAACACCAGTGACAATAATCTACCATTCCCATCCGATGATTTCCTTCCATTATCCTTCTCACCTGTTGTTCATAATAAAATTAATCTTACAGAATATGAAATTCCTAATTAAGAAGAAACTAAATTGCAGGCAATAGGATGGACTACTTCATTAAAAAATCCAAGCTCTTTCCACTTACCCGTGAACCATTGACTGCAACTTAAGGCTTATTATAACAGAATAAATATGCCAATGGTCTACAATTAATAGTGTGAACAGTGGGCTAGTTAATACTACAAACTACTTTTGAACATCAGAATGTACCTATATAGAAGCAAAAGTTTTCCAACACAGTGGGCTACTTATATCTAAATGCAGGTGGAGGATCATAAAATTATCAAGCAACTCACCATAAGTCTATACCGAGGTTCAAATATATGCAGTGGAAATTTCTGACATGGGAGGACAACATCCATGACAAAGAGAGGCATCAAATCAACACCAAAGCTTGTCAAACTTTCCTGCTCTGTTTTCCTTTCAGCATATTCCTCCGGGAAGTTCTTTTGTATTATGCTGTTCAGCGTCACACTGATAAAAAGCAATATCATTGTTATCTAATGAAAAGTTGTGCAACAGAATACAACAATTCTAAGTTTGGACATCGCATGTCTCTCCAGATGTGGTGAGGCATGTACTTTCCAAAAACAAGCCCTACAACATGTGAAGAGGCATACAACCATAAGTTAATCCTCAACATAGAATAACAGACAGAAAAATAGCATAAATTCTTGGAAAATTTGATAGGTCATAAATTAAACTAAGGAAGAGCTTCAGAAAATATTTTCCTTGCTCACCAACTAGCACCTGTCTAACAATGCATGCAAGGTTAAACAAGATAGCATTTAGAATGGCCATAAGACAAAAGAATTCCACTATAAAGATTGCCCAGAATTTATCAACGGCAATACTTCTAAATAGTAACATGCATCATTATGGAGTCAAAAAATTATTGGACAGCGTTGGTTGAATAATGATTATGGTTGTCTACATAGTCATCATATTAACCAACAACATCTCATATAGATGGGATCTATGCCTAGATGGCTACTCCTGGACAAAGCAAAACAGGCCCAGTAAAATTGCTTTTTTTTCTTTTTTCTTTTTTTTTTTTTAACATGTTACTTAACAGATATATGCATCTCAGCTAACCAATACCAAAACAACAACTTGCCTGATTGAACATGTCCTCGGACTAATGAAAAGAACTGTTCTGCACAATGGACATTTGTTACCTAAAAATGTCAACACAAGTTAGTAAAATAAATAAACAGATACACTGATGAGTAGATCCTTCAGAAGGGGTCACCAACAACCAAACACTCACTACGATCCATTGACTGAAATAAACATGAACGGCAAAATGAATGGCCACAAGGAGTTGTGATAGGTTCATAAAGTAACTTTAGGCATAATGTGCAATCAAAGTCATCAGTGCGTTCTGCTTTCCTATGGCTTCTCTTCCCCATCAAACAGACTTGTGATCTCTCCAAATTCTGAAGAGAAGCCTTAAGAGAATTGCTACAGATTACCAGAAAAAACAAATATAATGTCAACAAATGGAACGAACCATATTCAGCAGGAACAGCAAGCTATATACTCAACATCTCTAAACTTTAATTAGGAAGAATGTTTACAATTATGATTATTACCTAAAAGGGTCAATCTGAAGACCAGAAAGAATAACATCCCGAGCTGTCTCATATTTCTCCAACTGCCAACTCAGAAAAAGGTCATGTTAATGGAACAGAAATCAAACCCTACCAAAAAAGCATGAGGATTGAAAATTTTTCAAAATTACATGAATGTGATAATATCTTATCCTAAGACATAGCACAATAGAAAATTCTGAATACAAGTGCTCATGGGTCATATTCTCGGGTGTAACCCTTTCTAAAGGAAAGTATCAAGATACATCCCATTAACTTTCCTAGGATGCTTCCAATACCCTCCACATTTGATCAATTCTACCTCTAGGCTCAATTTTTGGTACCTCAGTTATCATGTTCTCATCCTTCCATACATATTACTGCGAAAGGGAAAGAAGATCAAGACACACTTCAGTTCAAAGAATTACAATTATTAAATTTGCCCAGCAAGGAGTTCCATTCTTTTCTTTTCTTTCTTTCTTTCTTTATTCTTTTTTTTTTTTTTTTTCCTTTGTTTTAGGAAGAGTAGAAACATTCTAGGCAGGAAAAATAGCTTCCCTAACCATGTTCGATAGAAATTAATCACTACCCCACAACCAACCCTCCCCACAGTTATTTTGTGTACCATTAATATGGAAGCGAATTAAGCATTCCACAGAATATATGAAGTTTCTTGCCACATTCATATCGATATTGCATAAAAAGAGTATGCGCATTAAAAAAATGGATACATCCACATAAAGTGCAAGCGTACAAGTGCTAATGCACTCACAGCGACACACAGCTCTAAAGTGCCCAGAAATTTTAGTTGGGATATACAATCCCAAGAAAAAGGGGAAAAATAGAGGAAACTAACTTCTTACCAAAATGAGAGCAGTGGCCATTAAAAAGTAGGATTTTACAGCATTGCGGCGGAGGCCAATCACCTTCTCTGCATCCTTTAAAGCAAGCTGAAATAATTTTAAACAATTTTTTAGAATGAAGTCAGAACTGTTTGGTTTGCCCTGGAATGTTTTTCCTTGATTATGAACCAACTTGACTTACTTCAGCATGTGTAGTAGGATCCAACCCACTCAATGGTTTATATTCAGAAGCTGATGCAGGTCTGTCTTTCAGGAATTTACTAATCCTGCTTGAGAGAATGTATCATAAATTAATAAATACAATTTATCCAGGCAGCGAAAAGAAAGGTAATTAAAAACTCATCTAGAAGAAAAAATAAAAACAAGGCAATAACAATCAATGGACAGAACAAATTTTAAGATAATCACTCAATAGCATTTAACCTGATATAAGCAGCACTTCGGTTGCCAAGAATAAGTGGATCACATTGTTTAATGTTGTTAGCCCTTGAATAACAATTTATGGCCTGGATAAGTAACAAGATTCATAAGCATAGAAATGACAAGAACCAACACCAAATATGCAAAATTTTATATGAAAACTAACTTGTAAAATCACACTACACTTTTTTCAAAGTTCCATGATATGGAAAATCAATAAAGCAATCAGCCATCTTCACCACATATAAAACTTATGTCATTTATCTATCCTACAATACTTTTTTTCTAGAGTAGTTAAGCATGCAAAAATTAGGAGAAAATCAGCATCAAAGAGGCACAAGGATCCGTAAGAGTAATACGCCATCCAAAAAACCACCTTAAAGACTCAAGTTATGAAAGAAAACCACATTGATGTCAAGAAAATAGTTTCCACAACCACAGATTAGATGCCTCTCCAATATTCACTTGTGTGAGGGCTATAGATACAAGGCTTTCAAGCTTAACACCATATATCCATTTTCTTTTAAATTTTATGACATTCTGCTTTATGACATTCTGTTTGACTTTTGTCAAAAAGCGGTACAGTATTTTCAATTCTGTAATCAGAAAAATGCAGCCTAATCAATCCTCTGAAACAAGCTAACTTCTAAAACACGAAAAAATAAATAAAAAAAGGACACCCTGAAATATAGCTTAATATTCTCCATGATCGTTACATGCATACTCTATATAGCTTAACATTCTCCAAAATCCTTACATGCTTTAGCAGACTGTAAATATTCGTACTCTGACATTCTCCCCCAATCAATAAAAATTCTCACTCCAAATCGGTCATCTATCCCATCTAGAAACAATTTACTATACATAAAGACCTAATATATATATATATATATATATATATATGGAAAACAATACCACTTTTCAGACTAGAACAAATAAACCAAGCCTGAAAGAGGGCATACATGCTGGTCCAAATTTGGTAACTGTCTCCACAGAAATTTGTGAATAGATACCTACTAGTTATAAGTTTTTGATGTATAATATGTGAAACAGAGAATTACCTCTTAAGGGGTAAACACATAAATACTTTCTCTCTGCTTCTTGTCCTACTCCTCTAAGAATCTCTTATCAACATCTCCCTGACCATAAACATCATATCAAAGAGAACTAAGTTATCATCAACCTTGGCCATCTAAGGAAATCCACAGATAGAATGAAGGATCAAAATAAAACTTCTACCATCCAGACAACTCTAAAAATCAGCCAACTGCTCACCAGTAAGCTTGAAAGAATCTAATCCTTTTTCTACAATTACTAGGAAAACTATAAACCCATTATATCGTTATCAAGGGCTAAAGTATAGTCAAAGAAAAAAAAAAAAAATCCATGTAATTGATGACTGACAAGATTTGGACTCTCAGACTCTCATGTCATGGGAAATGCAATGTTTTAGAGTATTAGAGCCTCAAAAAACATTAAATAGAAAGATCTACTCCCGCTCTGCCCTGTCTCTTGTTGCAATAATAAGGCCATTATGCAAGCTTCAAATAGATTATTAAGAATTTAGATCTGGTCCAGATGAAAATGATGGTTAAATTCATACCTATCGATCCTGTGTCTTGCAGCTGCAAGATAGTAGAAGAGGTTTACCATGACATCCATTAGTATGCTACATTTCTCTTTAACTCTTAAAGCAGAGAGCATACATTGTCACAAAACAGAAAAAGCTGCCTGGATTCAGACTGCTGGTACGAACTAGAGCATAGAGAAATACTAAACAATCAGATGCAACAATTCCAAAGAGCCTTCAATATGACCCAAGTAACCAAGCATTGACCCATAAAAAATCCCAGAAAGGCAATGCATGCATTTCCTAGCCTCCTGGAGATTTCATGGTAAAAAAAAATATTGTAAAAAGAAAAGCAGATAAGAACATAAATACGAATGCTTGATTATACATCCACATTCCAAGTCAAACCATCTGTATACAACAGGGGGAATTTCTAAAGCTACATATAATGGAAGTGCAAGTAATGACACCAACAAGAGGGAAAAATAATAATAATAATAATAAAAATATAAAAAATAATTTACTAAGTTGGCACCTCCTCAAAACGATTCTCTCGGAAAGCCAGGTTTCCATTCTGCACAAGACTGAAAACGTGATTAAATGTGTCCCAAGGCAATGCTCCCTCTCCTTCATTTGCCTGTAGTTCAATCAATATTTTTCCCTTATTTACTATCTCCATAACATTGACAAAGACAAAAAGGAAAAACAAGTAGGAATGCAATTGAAATCAAAATTCAAGCTGCAATATTCTTTCTTATGCAGAGTCCACAAAAATATGAACCTCCAATATACATATATACCAACTAAAACAATAAGTGCCTTAATTTTTTTTTTTTTTTTTTTAAAGCTAATGTACCTTAGGTACTGTCTCCAATCTCCATTATGGATGATTCTAATTTTGGGAAAGAGGAAGGAAGGAAAAAATTTCAAAAAAAAAAAAATTCATAAAAACAATTCACCTTTGACGTACTTTCTTTAGGTTACGCAGTGATAATAGCCGTCAAAAGAAAATTTCAGTAACTAAACACTTGAAACTATCTCAATCTAATATGCATATAAAAATTCACCTTGGCCAAGGAAAACAGTTGTACAACTTATGTTTACTCAAACCTGGAAGCCCGGAAAAAAAAAAAAAAAAAAAAAATCTCGTTTTCCCCGCTCCCACACAATGAATGATCAAAGATCCTATTTTTTTTTTTTTTTTCTCTTTTCGTCTTTAACCCCCAAAGAAGGAAAAAGGAAAAAGGCAAAAAAGGAAATTCCTTTTTTTTCCATTTACTATTTTTTTTTTCTCAGCAACCAGTCACTCCACTGAACAAAAACCAATGCAAATCGGTTCAAAAAAAACAGTAATCGCCTTTAAACCCAATATAGACCAACATTAGGACAACCAAAAAAAAAATCAATTTCGAGGTTCAATTAGTTGGGAAAGCAAAGGGGAACAAAATAAATAAATAAAAGCAATAGAGAAAGAGACCGAAATAATGTAGTCGTCGACATCGGGAAGGGCATCATGGGAAGAAGAAAGCGTAGACATTGAAAAGGAGAAGACAATCCAGGCTCAAGGCTCACCAAGTGTGATGTGGAACAAAGACGAAAGAAGAAGAAGAAGAATATAAATGGGATGGCAAATGAGTGTAACAGAGAGAGAGAGAGAGAGAGAGAGAGAGAGAGAGAGATGAGTAGTTGGGTTATTGGGTTTTGCCGGTCAGCTTGTCTTGTCCCTTCGTTTCGCGCACGGACCATATTCTTCTACGTGTTCTCTCTCTCTCTCTCTCTCTCTCTCTCTCTCTTTCCCTTTTCCCTTTCGATTTCTTCTTATAACTCTCTTCCATTAGCTTTCAGGTTTTTCTTTTTTTCCATACATAATACTATTTTATGGTTTTTTATATTAAACAATAAACAAAATTTCATTTACACCTTTTTTCCAATTATCTCGTTTATATCCCATGTTTTTTTAAAAAAAATTTATTATTTATCTCTATTTAATTTTTTAAAATTTAAAAAAATTACTTTTTATCAAATTTTATCAATTAATTTCAATTTAAAGATTAAAATTATATTATTTATCATATTATTCATTCATTTAATATTAATTTTTAACTTTTTCCTTTAAAAAAAAAAAAAAAACTGGCTAAAGCTTTAATAAGTACAAACAATTAAATAAAGTTAATGATGATTTTTCTAAAAAAATATATCTATAAACAATTAAATAAAGTTAATAATGATTTTTCTAAAAAATATATCTAAATAGAATTACGGCAAAATTAAAATAATGTAAAGGAAATATGCCCTTTTTATATAAACCACTTGTGGATCATGATGATTTCATCATTATCTCTCTACTTACCTTGTGGATGATCTCAAACCGTTGGATCTTGTTACTTTATATGGAGCCACCGTGGTTGGTATTGCCATTTTGGCATAAAATACTTTTTTTGTTCTTTTTTTTGGCCTTTCCTTTGGTTAATTACAATTTAGTATACTCTTGTCTGTAGCGTGAAGAATTTGATATTTCTATCTTCATATTTAAATCCTTAATTTTAAATTTGTTGTCTTTTGGTTCAATTGATTTTTTTGTTTTTGGTTTTTTGTTTTTTTTTTTTTTTTTGGGGGCAAAAGGTTTTATCACATTTAATTAATAGTAAAAATACAATTTGATACAACCGAGACATTTTATTTATGTAAAAAAAAAAAAGTATTTTAATTGAAATATTTTAAATCTAGGGGGTTAAAAATGAAAGTTCTCCAATCTAAAGCCTATTAAAATGCAATTAATTATTTTTTTTGTTTTAATGAAGTGATATTTAATTAACAACATGTACTGTATATCATAATTATTTATTAATTAATTTGATAATAATTTATATAAAATAAATATGGATAAGATAATATTTAAAGAATAAGAGGATGTATTCAATTTAGAGTTTAATAAATTTAAAATGAATTGTAGATTTTAAAAAGGATTTGATAGATTGTTATAAAATTTTATAAACTCCATAAAAAATTTATAAAAATAAACAAAACTTTTAAGGTTAAGGTTGGATTTCATATTGATAATTTTCTTAACAATTTTACTTTTAAAATAATTTTAAATCTATTAAAATTCATCATTTCTTAAAATATTTTAAAATTAATAACTTTTTAAATACATATATATTATGCTATAAAATTTTAATTGAATACATTTCGATTTTAATAAATTTTTATAAAAATTTAATAAAATCTAAATTAAATATCATTACATTTGTATAAACTCCTTTAAAATCTAAATAGAATACTTCTAAACTTATAAACATTTTAAAATATTTCAAATTTTAAATTGACTACACCCTTTAAATAAAATTAATATCTATTAATAAAATAAAAATAATGCTAGGGGCACCCAAAAAAAATTTAGGATTTTTCCAAAAAGAAGAAAAAAAAAAAAAAAAAAGGGATGATGTGTGCAGCAAGCGATAGGGTAACATTACATTTTGATTTTATCTGCTTTGCCACATCAACTGGTATGTAAAGTTATTAGCCAAAAAAACAATTGGAATCTAAAGTTGTAAATACTGTAGTGCAGTGCATATACCATTTATGTTCGACAAAACTGGTAGGTTTTTTAGTTATATTTATTTGCCCGCAGGGAATTTGAATGGATGTTTAATGTAAGTTTTTAAGACAAATCATTTCTGTACTTGGAAAATATTCTTTCTCTGATCTTAATTCACTGTCTAAAATTTTCTTTGCAGAGTGATGTAATAGTCAAGTTTACTGTTTTCTCAAATAACGTTTCTATTTAAGATAATAATAATAATAACAATAATAAAACCTAGGTCAATTTATATATATATATATATATATATAATGGAAATTCTATGGTGAGTACTGTCCGTATAAGGACTGCAGTATTAGTGACGGCTTTTCATAGTATTAACGATGATTTTTTAGAAAATCATCACCAATACTATTAAAAATCATCACTAATACTATGGTCCGCATGAGGACCATCCACACCATAGATGAATTGATATATATAAAACCATTCTACCAAAATTATACACACAGCTCTAAAGAAAAATATTTTTGTCATCTGTGTCTGAGCATCATCAATGAATGGCATAAATCATTTTAATTGATTGAATTTTTGTTTTTTTTCCCCATTTTTTGTTGAGATTAATTGATTGAATCTTATGATTTATGAGTTGAGTTTTCTATATACATTTTTAGTCTAAAAAGTTAAAAAAATATTTAAATAAAACCAATTAATAATCATTTACCATAGTTTTATATCCTACTAGTGATGACTAAGTCTTTATAAATTATGTCACTGTGAAGATGATTTAGATAGTAATGTCTATATTCCTATGATGTTCTGGTTCCATTGACCCCAAATGATAATATTAATAATAATAAAAGTCTTTATAAACCATAAAGAATAGGGGAAAATGAATGTTTAAACGTGACATCATAGATGGTTTTTTAAGATATCTTTCTGGAAGTGTAAACTTAAAAGTGTACAATGACAATGTAATAAATGGAAAATTAACAAATAATCAAAACTAAAATTAATAAATAATATCAAAACTTTTTGCCATTTGTCATCAGTTGTGATAATTATTAATGGGACCATTACTAATATGATAATTGTTAAATACATTTGATTATGTAATAATTTTTATTTTTAAAATATAATTTAAAAAAATAAAGTTTGTTAAATGTATATTAACAGTGACCGACAAATAATATTTTTTAACATTTAAAATTATTTAAAACTCCTTAGCTAGTAAAATTGAAATCCAAAAAATATTCCTTTTACTAAGTGCATCAATTTTAGCATAAAAAATTACTATAATCAGCTCAAAAATTGATTAACCGAAGAGAATTTGTATGGGTTGTTTGTTTTCATTTTAAGAGAGTTAGTTATATTATTATCTTCAATTTCGAATGTTAATTCTAAAAATAACAAAAATAAAATAAAAATAAAAGGATGACTGTTAATTCTAATTGAAACACAAACACATTTCCTTCTATTATAAACATTCACAAATGTTTTCTAAAGGAAATAATAGTTTTGTCAAAAAGATTTTCTCCACGTAAACAATAATATATATCTATTTCACAAGTAATAAGTATTTTTAGAAAAAAACAAAAAAGAATATGTATAAATGTTCTCCTAGTAATTATTCCTAGGATACAAGCTGATATGGAAATTAAAATATAATTTATATTATCTTATTATAAATTTAAATGTTCACTTTTCTATTTTTAATTTTTATTACTAAAAAAAAAATTTTTTTTTTTTAAAAATAGCATGTAAAACAAAATGAATTAGTCATTTTGTGTCCCATTTCTGTTATCACTTGTGTATTTATATATATATATATATATATATATATAAGGACTATTGATATGTTGGAAAAATACTTTCATTTTATTTAAATTGGAAACCATAAAACATAATGTTAAAGATTGCTGCATCACTTTTTAAATTTTAAATTTCATATTATTAATTGAAATGATGTTTCTAACTATTATCACATTAATATGGTTTTAAATGGAAATATATTATGTTCTCAAAATATAATAATTCTATGAATATCTAATATATATATATATATATATATATATATATATGCTTATGATGTCAAATTTAGGGCAAAAATTGGAAAAACTGAGATGGGGTTTTAGGGGGAAATGTATAAAACAAAGCCGTCTATTGATACCATTGGGGAAACGGGGATTGGCAAACGGCAACCATCATAAGTTGAGAAAAGACTCTGTCTTTACAAACACCAAAAGACAAAAATTTGATGAAGCTTTTTGAGCAAGAAAACAAGAAAAAAAAGTGGGGCCGAATTGAGAATTTAATGTCAAGTAGAGGTTGAGGATTTGTTTTGTGGGTGTTTGAAGACCCCAAGAAGATACTTCACAGAGACAAGGCCACGTTTAATTGGTAGTATCCACAAATCAGGGTTAGGTTTTATCCAAACTTTTGGTTTTGTATTATGCAGGACCCAAGGAAGAGAAGAAAGCACACGCCCTTTATGCCACCTATATCTTCCTTGTCTTAATCAATTTTTTGGGACCCATTTTTGGATATCCACAAATTTATGCTTTCCTTATATCTTTATCCGCTTTGTTGCCTTTCAATTCTCAGTTTTAGTTGTATCATCAAAGCTTTGAATGCAGTTTTATTATAATTTTATATTTTTATCTTTATTTAAAATTATTATTAAAAATATTTATTAATTAAATATATTTTTGTTCTAAAATATAAAATTAAACATTTCAAATATATCTATAAATATATGATTAAATATTTTAAAATATGCGATAGAACATTTTTAAATATAAATATCTCAGATGGGTTTAGAAGTATACAATTGAATTAAAAAGTATACAACTGAATGTTTTTAGATACAAATATGTTAAATATGCTCAAAAATATGTAACTAAATATCTCAAATGTTCAAAAGCTTAAAGCTAAACACTCCAATAAATATATTTTTTTATTGTTTAAAAGTTTTTCTATCAAAAAAAAAATTATGAAATTTTCATGACTATCAGTTTCGTCCAAAAGTAATGTAAAAATTTTTCATGGAGTGGTATTTAATTTGTAAGCGATTTTTATTCGAAAAAAAAAATTTGTTTTCTGACTTAGTTAAAACTCTACGAATTATGGATATTTTAGATATTAAAAATATTATACAAAATTATTATAATATTTATTATTGTAATATTTTTTATATATTTAATTAGTAGTATCTAAAGAATAATATTGTATAGAATTCTTTTAAAATTGTGAAAAAACTTCTTATGCTAGTAACCAAAAGAAGGAAATGCACCCACTTGCTTTGTTGTGCTAGTCCGTCCAAATATGATAAGCATTTTCCAAATAGAATACCTAGTTTTAAAGCTAATTACCATAAAAATGAAGGTAAAAATATATATGTTACCGTTTGGTACTTCTTAATTTGAGAAAATTACATTTTCGGCTTTCAAATTTAAAAGATTAAAATTTAGGTTTTCAAATTTAATATGTTATATCTTGGTTGAATTGGATTTTTAGGCCAACAACTTTTAGTGGTTTAAAAATATCAAAATGCAAATTTTTAAAATTATGGAGTCTAAATTGCAAAGATAAAACTATAGTACCTAAATTGCACTAAAATTGAAAATTTAATATTGATTGCATAGGATGAAACCATTAATCTTTTCTTGCCAAAAATTCCAATTAGACCATTTAACAAATTGAAATTTGACACTTTAAACTCGAAGACTAAAATTGTGGTTTTCCCAAATTAAAGAGTAGTACATAAAAAAAAAAAAAAACAAAACAAAAAAACAAAAAATGATGGTTTTGTTTTTACTTTTTGCATTAAATTTTTGCCTTTTTGTCTAATTTTGTGAACCGTCGAATTTTTCCTAGCGTAATTGGTAGTGTATGTCCTATTAACTATTCATGTACTAAAGAAGATGATGTAACAGAAAAATGCCCTAAACTTTATTTAGGGTGTATTTTATTTATAGTAAAATATTATTTGTTTGTATTTAAATTTGAATTAGTTTTAATTAGAAGAGATATTATATTTATTCTCATTTATTTTAATTTATTATTGGTTAGTCTAATTAGGAAATTAGGAGATTAGAAAATTGGGAGATCTTTTCCTTTTTTTTTATTTTCAATTTATTTCATTTTATGCTTTTATATAGATGTAATTGGTAATTGGTAATTGTAAAAGGACACTTGATTATGAATAACAATATTTTTTAGTTTTTCTCCATTCTATCAATTTTTTGGCGTTAGAATTAACAAGTCTTTGATTTTATTTTGATTATTCATAAACGAATCAACAAATTTAGATTATTGTTGATGTATTTATGAAATTTATCATCTTCCACGCTTGTGTGTATAGCCCAATAGAGAATAGCAAAATTATCACATTGTTTCAATGATAAATCATGTGTCTTGTTTAGGGAACATTTGAGTTATGATCCAAGTAAAATGTGATGCACATTGGAAACAATAAATATATATAACTTCTAAACATATGGTGTTGATATTGAAACAATAACAAAGTTAGATATTTCTATTAAAATAATAATAATAATAATAAAGTTAGATAAGCAGATATGGAAGTTTGTGATTGCCATTGTTTCAATTCATAGTATAGACGAGTTGGAATCAAAATCAACTTTTCAATCACATATTTGGTGGCTGCTTCTAATCGTCTTCTTCACCTTACTAGCGGCCTTATTAATTAATCCAAGAGTTGGTTCAAGCATAGCAAAAATGGCCGTAAAGGATCTTCATATTTGTTTGATGTAAAGCTTAAAGATTTTGTCTATAACATTCTAAAAGGCATTTGCAGAGCGGCTGTTCAAATACTCAAATTTTCCCTTTTTAGCTTTATCTTGCCCATATAGACCTTGTTTACATGTCCGTCTTAGACTCGATTGAATTTGAATTTTTTTTTTCCTTTTTTTTTTTTTTAAATAATGGGTTGGAAGGATTAAATTAATTATATGTGGAAATTTGAGAATTGGAATTCAAAAACTATGTTAAAAAAACAGTTATATCAATCACTGAATAAATTAATTATATGTGGAAATTGGAGAATTGGAATTCAAAAACTATGTTAAAAAAACAGTTATATCAATCACTGAATCATTCTTTCAAAATAAAAATAATAATGACAAAAAGAAGAATTGAATAATAAAACTACTATTTTCTTGGATAATAATTTAAATTTGAATCACCCTATTTCAATATCAATGTTAAAAAAAAAAAAAAAATTGTTTGTTGATACATATATATATATATATATATATATATATATATATATATATATATATATATATATATATATATATATATATATACACGATTAGAAAATTTATTAAATCCAAACTCTGAATGATTTAATTCATAATATCCTCGTTAAAATCTTATTGTATATATATTATAATGGTCATTTACATCTCATCCTGAATATATATATATATATATATATATATATATTTAATTATTTATATAATAATTTTTTATCCATAATATCTCGATCAAATGACTTATCAATGGATTTGAGAGAGATGAATTAATAAGGCGACAATTGTTAGATAAAATGAAATTTGGTGATTGGTCCCGAACTTACTTGTTCCTGGGCCCATGGCGACCTTCAGCCGCCAAGGACCTGGGAAGCATTGGGCTATGAGTAGATCCAAATGGATAGCCCATAAGAGGATTTGGGCTCAGACTCTCTCCACTTTATACAATAAAGATTATAGGCTCAAATTGATTAGAAAAGAGACTTCAAACTTCAAAGTGCATAATTATTATTATTATTTTTAAAAAGCTACTATTTATATTTCTTTTTATCTTCAAAATTTAAAATTCTAGCTATTTCCTTATATTCACTGTTTTCTATGGAAAATGCAAGTTAATCTCATGAAGGAACTGACTAATATCATAGGCAAAAATGCATAAATTAAACTCCACCTATTGAAAGCTGAATATTTATATATTTTAATAACCATTGCACACTAAAAGAGTGGAAAAGAATAGAAAAAGTACCCCCCAAAAAAAAAAAAAGGAGGGGGGAGCATGAATTATGGGCTGATATATTTTTTATTTTAAGACTCACTTTTTCTTTCCCTCTTTTTTTATTTAATGGGAAGCAAGGCTTTTGGGCCCTCAATTTTGTGTTTGATTTTTGGGTTTCAATATATTATGGGCTTTGATGAAATGATAAAGTGAAGCAAAAACTATATTTAAAATTCGAAATGTATAGACTTCTTCCATGTGTATTTTTTGTGGTTTTTTGTTGGTTTCTTATAAGAACTTTATGCATTCAAATTTTTTCTTACTTACAATTTTATTTTCTTTTTTCAGGCCATTTAAACACCCATCACTGATAGATGGTCACCAAGAGTTCCTCCAATCCAACCAACGGTGTGCACAATGTTGACTATGCTAAAGTTTCAAAATAACATAAAAAAAAATTTGATAGTTTACATGTATTTAAAAAAAGAAAAAAGAAAAAGAAAAATCAAACTACCAACCACAATGTTGTCCGCTTATCCTTTTCGCTCAAACTACAATATAAGTACTTTAAAAATAAACAATTCTTAAGTTATTTATTTTATGTTAAAAATAGAAATACTAACTTTTAAGTTCATTAGACTGCAAAAACAATATTAACTTGTTCCAATTGACAAAAACTGAAAAGAATTAGGGCTTAAGCCACACATAAGTGAAAAATCATATTTGCTAGAGAAGCCTAGTCCTCTATATCTCAGTGGATTCAAAATCAATTTGGAGAACTTTTTATTTATTTATTTATTTTTTCCCCATATGTGGTATTTGATTATATATCTCAGTGGATTTAAAATGAATTTTTGGAAACTGTTTTTATTTTCAATATTTCATATGTATTTTGTTTAGTAGGTTATTCAAACAGGTATCGTTTTCTTTTGTGGGATAGATGACCAAACCACTACATTGTATGTCTACTCCAAAATAAACAAAATTAAAAGAAGTTGAATTAGCAAATACTATACGGTTCACCAACTCCATGTACAAGTTTTAGACGTAATTAAAGAATAATTTGACCTAATCTTTTTATAAAAGAAAACTATAATCTATTTCCAAAAGAATTCTCACATAGATAACCTCAAACCTAGAGACTAGTATAATAGTTGACATTCATAATATCCTTTTTTAACTTTTTTTTTTTGGTCATGAAAATTATAACTTCATAATCAAGCACATTTTTTTTGTCTTCCTTTAGTGATTATGATAACTAGGGGGGGTGATAAATGGAATTAATAAATCGTATTATTTGTTTCCACTCGTTTATTAATTGTGTCAAATTAATGCCAAATCGGAATCCAAATCTGAACCAGTTTAACATGAGGGGTCAAAAATTTGTTAACAATTTTAACAGGTCAATTCAAGATTTCAATTTTTTTTTTAAAAAAAAAAATTTTCAAATTATCATTAAGTTAATGAAATTGACAACTATTTAATAATTATATTGATTAATTAAAATTTATAACATGTTGTTTTCCAATTATATTATATGTTGTGACACAAATTATTATCCCTAATGACTAAAAAAAAAATTCAAATTATCATTGAGTTAATGAAATTGACAACTATTTAATAATTATATTGATTAATTAAAATTTATAACATGTTGTTTTCCAATTATATTATACGTTGTGACACAAATTATTATCCCTAATGACTATGTATTACATCCACCCGACCCATTCAACTTGGAAGTATAAAGACCTTTTTATGTGACATACTAGAAGTGTTTTTCTTGTCTGCTTTGTTTTTGTTTTTTTGGTGGGGATAGATGACCCACTCATGTATATATACAAATACTGACATCTATTGCTTAACCAAAACAAATAAAAATAAAATCTAAATTTAAATTAAAAAAGTCTAATTGATTTTCAAGTATAATTAGTATTGCAGCCATAAAGATGAAACTATGTAATCAGTAATCACTTTATTATAAATCAATAATTATTTTATATTAATAGGATTTCATTTCAAATCCTAACTGAAGGTTTTCAATCTTGTTTTGATGGAACATCTCATCTCCATGAATTACATACCTACAACAAGAAAACTTTTAAATATATTATCAAAATTAAATATGTATATGCTGTATGTATATATATATATATATATATTTTTTTTTTTTCTTTTTGAATTTTGAGCAATCTTTAAAAGATGTTTTAGCATTTTAAATCTCATTATATACAAATATATACACACACATGTGGAAATATGCAATAGAATAAGACTGAGTCAAGAGTCATTTTGTTTTGTGGATGTGATTGTTTTAAGTCATCGATGCAAAGTTCCAACTAATTATAATCAATTATCCTTCAAAAATGGAACTAAAATATTATTTCAAAACAAGATTGATCTAAAATATATAGTATAAGATATTCTGATAATTTTAAATCACAACTGCAGATTCTTGTCCTATGGAAGGTAGAAAGTAAGAACAGAACAAATAATTTATTCATATGGATTATGTTTTGAAACTTCAAAAAGGATAAGTATAAGATATTTATTATTTATTTTTTTGAATTAACTAAAGGAGTGCTTATGATTATTAGATTATAGACAATGGATTAAGGTGTGTTATGTTTGTAAGCTATATAATTAAGGTAGCATTAGCATTTCACCCTTATCGAACAATTCCATTGGTTAATGCCAAGTCCAATTTAGTGTTGCATAATGGACGAGAAAACAATAATTTTATCACTAAAAATATTCTTTAAAAAACAAGTAAAAAATTGTAAAATAAAAATATATATGTAACTTGGTTTTTTGTTCTTACAATGATAAATGTTACCTTAGACAAATAAACAATAAAGGACTTCTGGATAATTTTTTAAACTCAAAATGTAGGGATGAGGGTCCAAGTCCTATTGTTAGCTACCCAAATAAAAGCAATACTAATTTTCTCTCCTTTGTACACTTATAATCATTGAATTTGATACCCAATTTGCTGTCACACATTGTATTATTGGCAAGCAAACTAAATTTTTTTTAAAAAAATGTATTATGAAGAATCAATTATGATTTCAAAATAATTGTATTTAGTGACAATATATATATATAAGATTTTTTTATTTTTATTTTTTAAAGAGAAAAGCAATTCATTAATTTACAAAAAGGAGCAATTAAAAAAAGAAAAAATTAGGTTAATATGTAGCAAAATACTAATTATAATTTGGTAGGACAACTTAGGCAAATAAAAACGAAACCCATAACAAAAAAGATAGCCACCTAATGAAACCTTGATCCCTCTAATTAAATGACAAACATAGCAGCTTATGACCTTAAAAAACCATAAATCAGTTTGCAAATAAAATGCTTTGTTTTTCTAATAGCATCCCATTTAATTTTTTTCCTCCTTTTTGCATCTTAATTTTTTTGCTAGCCTATTACATTGGATTTAAATTCTTGCTCCAAATCCTCTTTTAATTTTTTGCTTCTTAAATCTAATTTTTCAGTTAGAATGTCAACCAAATACAATATTGACACTTCACCAAAGGAAGCAATTAGAGAACCATCTTTTTATATTCCTTCCAACTTAATCTATATGTATATTAAATCCTTTTATATTTATATTCCTACTAACTTGATCAAATATTAATAAATGTCACCTCATTTTGGGAAACCTTTTTAACTAAAATCTCAAGATTAGGAGTCTCCATACCTGCTGCATGATACCTCATCATCATCTTTATACCTTTAGGTTGTGGGCCCATTGATCCCATCTAACCCAAATTGGACCCCACCACTACTCCAAAATTGGCTTGGCTTGGGTTATTAACTAGGCTTGGCTAGACTTAACTTCTATGTGATCAAAATTTTATAATAATACCATGTCATCTATATATTTACATCTATAATAATACCTTAAATAAAGTAGACAGATTTTACAAATTAATTATTGAATGTTTGATATGAGTGATTTTTTTTTTCTTTTGTTGGGTAACGGATATACAATATTCACTGTATTCGTTTTTGTATTGTATTGTACATGAATTATTATCGACATTATATAATATGTCTATCTAGGATTATAAATTAGATGGTATATATATAAGCACCAATCATTATGACAAAAATGGGTAAAAAAAACAAAAAAAGGGTAAATGTCCAATGGACCGACCTTTCCATGTAAGTGATTTTCTTGTCAAACAGATGGTTAGGATTTTTAAAAAAAGAAATGATGGGTTGATTATTAATTCTTATAATTAATTATTTGATAGAAGAAGGTAACCCAACTTTCATCTATCCCATCTGTATTTAATCCAAATTTTTCAATTTTCTTTTGCAGTTATTATTATATTTTTTCTTGCAAGCTAAGAATCACAGTCACTTACCAGCAGTTACCACGTGGAACATATCAAAATATAGAGGTTTTTTTTTTATTATTATTATTATTTTTTTTTAAATGAGAATAAAAAATTATAGTTATAGCTTTACTTTAAACAGCATGATTCCCAATATCTATTTTTTCCTCTTATTTTGGAATTTCAGTTTTTTTTTTTTTTTTTTTAATTTGTGCTGAATTTTCAATTACCAATTGTACATTATTCTCTCTGCTCTAAAATGTAATAGTTTTTAAAGATTTTCCTTTTGGTTTTCTTCCTGAATCAACACAAAAAGGGAAAAAGATTAGAAAATCTTAAAGCAAAAGATTAGTATTAAGATTGAATGGATGAAGAGCCCACAAGAAAAGATGAATATATATTTTTTTTCAGTGGACTGAGACAAGCAAAAACAAATGAAAATGGTGTGAAATACAAGCAACCCAAAAAAGAAGCCCTTTTTTTTTAGCATTGATGAAAAGCCAAGCCATTAAAGAAAAATATTATTTTATTTCCTTTTAAAAAATTTGTACATCAAGAAAAAGGTGTTCCTTTTCACGCCCTTCTTAGCCAACTAGAGAAAAGGTGTTTTTGAAGATTACAATTCAAAAAACTCCAAAAGAGTCCAAAGAGTTTTCTTTTGATAAAAACAACATATACTCAAAGCAACGACTCCAACTCTCCAAACTTTGTTAGCTTATTAGTTGTTGGCCAATCCATTCATACAAAACACCAAACTCCATTGTTCTATCTCTCTAACCAACCATATTGTACATTTTAGAAAGAAGGGAAAAAAAAAAAAAAAAAAAAAAAACCTAATTTTATTTTTATTTATTCCTTTTTTTTTAAAAACTCCAAATTAGGAGAAAACTTCTATGCGTTACAGTCTCTTATACCTTCCCTCTCATATACATACACACACCTATTGGTGACGAACCCATTTTTCTATATCCCCATCTCCCTTGTAATGCAAGAGAAGAAGGAGAAGAAGATCAAGATCAAAAACCAAACAATTCCAATGGAGAAAACTTTCAAGATTATGAGAAAATCAATCTACACTTTCCTTCAGAACTACCACCATTTCACAACTCTAGCAGCTCTTCTAGCTCTGCCTTTCTCTGCTTCAATCCTCCTTTCACAAGCTTTTCTGCCTTCTTCTTCATCTTCTCTCATCCCCACCATATACAGTCGCCTCCAAAACCTCTTCGATGCAGCTGGTTTCCCACCATCTTCAGAATTCTTCACTATTCTCAATCTGAAACTCTCCCAGACAATCTCTTCCTCCATTTTCACATTCCCTTTCACTCTCACTTTCCTCCTCATATCCAAAGCCTTTGTCATCCAATTCTTCAATAACACCCAAAAAAGACAACCTCTTTCACAATCCTTTTTCTCAACCATTGCTCTTTACAACCCACTTCTCGTTACCTATATCTGCAACTCAATCTTGATCCTCTCAGCAAATGCAACGGTTTTCACAGTCCTTTTCTTTGCATTCAATGTTCTTGATGGGTTTGGATTCTATTCATCAAACAGCCTTCTCTTCCTCTCAGCAGCTGCTGCTGTTCTATATTCCATAGTCCTTGCAAATGCTCTGATAATTGGCAATTTGGCACTGGTTTTGTCTGGGATGGAGAGGTCTGGTGGGTACATGGCAATTCTCAAAGCATGTGTTATGATTAGGGGAAGGACTTCAACTGCTTTGTCTTTGGCTCTGCCTTTGAATTTTGGTTTGGCTGCCATTGAGGCATTGTTCCAATTCAGGGTTGTCAGAGCTTTCAATGTTGATGGGAAATTTGGGCCTTCGATGGTTTTTGAAGGTGTTTTCATTGCCTATTTGTATTCAATTGTGGTTGTTCTTGATACAGTTGTGAGCTGCTTGTTCTTCAAAAGCTGCAAGGTTGGTTCTTTGATGGAGGATCAAGAAGGTATCAATGCTATAAACTCATCCTTTAATGGCTTCAAATATGAAGGTTATGAGGAAGAAAACTGTGGTTTGAAGAGATTGGAAGAAATTCTTTAGAGTTGAAATTGGGAAAAATTCAATTCTAATTCTTCATTTTGTAAAGGGAAGCACATAGATTTCAAAACAAAATGATTATTTGTTTCTTTTTTCTTTTTTTTTTCAAAAAAAATGTTGGTTTCTCTTGTGCTAGGAGACCTACCAAGGCAAATTCCTCGTCTCCAAACAAACAAGATCCAAAATTGGTATAGGACCTCAAAAGGAAGCAAATAGTATAAAGAAAATTGTACACAATGTAGTTTCTTCTTCTTCTTCTTCTTCTTCTTCTTCTTCTTCTTCTTCTTCTTCCTCTTTTTTTATTTTTTATTTTATTTTTTTATTTTTTTTGTCAATTAGATTGGCATCCTTTGTAGTGTTCATGATATATTCATAAGCTCTTTGAATTAGTTTCGTGTTTGGGATGTAAAATGAAATAACAAGGTTTTCATCAGACTCCTTTTTACGCAAAAATGAAACACATATAAAAATTTGAAATTACAATTTTAATGTTTAGTTTGTTGGATTAGAGCTTTACTTTTCTACCTCTTTTCATAAGTTTTAACTTTAAAAAATAAAAAAAATAGAGGATATTGACATTTTATGGACTTTTATGCCTTCTGAAAGATATCGACATTTTATGGACTTTTATGCCTTCTGAAATATTGACATTTTAACTTTAACTCATAAAAAATTAAAATATATATACATAGATCCATTATTTTAGGTTATGGAGTTTTTTTGGATTTGTACCAAAAAAAGTTAGGATTCATTTTGACTTTGTATTAGAAAAATGTAGACCAAGCCGTCCTGAGAATCTGGAAAGTTATATTTGATAAGATTTATTGTGGACAAGGGAATGCAAGTTAAGCATTTTACTCCACCTTCTAAGAACAGAGTCCATGGGAAAAATGAAAAAAATATTAAATTCTATTTTATCATATTTTTCAAAAATTTTCTAAAACTGCAGCACAAATACAAAATATATTGTAAAGTAATATATATATATATATATAGATTGCAAGGAAGAACAACAAATTTGAGTTTACAAGAACTAATAAAAATAAAAATAAAAACCATTTCAATGAAATTAATAGATTTCCTGAGTTATCTTATTTGATTTCTGGAAAATAAGCATGAGCATAGACCCTTATTTGATTTCTGAAAAATAAGCATGAGCACACGTCAATCCTATCATGTTATCTATCCTAATCATTCTATCCTAATATTTTAAGACATATATTAATTAGTACAGTAATAAAATATATATATATATACATATATTTTGTTGTTTTACAATTTTTTTTTTGGGGAAAAAGCATTGTATATATGTACCTTAAGTTCTTACTTTTAAAAATTGTATCTGTAGCTAATAGAATATGGTTGTTTTAAACAATTTAATAATAAAATCTCGGTTAGTGGGGTTATTTGAAAGAGGGTTTGCTGTAAGTTACTTTTTTTTAAAAAACAAAAATTGAGGATATAAAATTGTATGAAAATATTTATTTATCTAATTGAATAGACAAATTTTTTTAAGAAGATGGAATTGGATCTCTTTAATTTTGGTAGGATTTATGCCAAATCATTGCTGTCAAATAATGAAAGAATTACTTGCCAAAGAAAATATGAAAGAAATTAAATTTCATTGAAATAGTGTTAAGTTTCTTTTTTAGTAAGGCTAATCTTATTTTGTACTGTCTTCTTCACATACCATTTTTATTACAAAATCCTATAACCATTTATCGGAACATGTAATTTTCTTAATTGATTAACTTTAGTGCTAAATAAATTTTAATAGGTTTTATCAAAATTTATTCCTTATCTTTTTTTGGACATAAAAATTGATTCCTGTTTGAAGACAGAATTGTCATATATCGTTCCCTTAAAATAATTAATTAATTGACATAAAAGCTTTATCCTCTCCATTTCATAGAAATAGAGAGTAATCAAAATCCAAAATAATGAGGGTTATACTATAATTTTTTTTTCTTTTTTTCTTTTTTTCTTTTTTTCTTTTTTTCTTTTTTTAAGTTTTGCTAGAAAGGGTTAAACTAGAATTTAATTCTTTCAAAATAAGAAAAAGATATGTAATCAATTTTCTCAAATTTATTTTGGGAAAGTAAAGTTATTTGTTTCTCTTTCAACAATTATACCTTTTTTATGACCATTTCGTTATTACAAAAAAATAAAATAAAAATAAATTGGTTACATCTCAATCATACATTTCATATCATATGCTCATTATCAATGCAAGAAGTGTGATTCATGAAAATTTTGAAATGAAAAGTAATTTCCATAAAAAATAAATAAATAAATACAAAAGTAACAAAATACATTTGCATTGAACCATGTGAAAATGAAAGTTTGCAAAAGGTATCATGCTCTTGGATGAGCTGTGTTCAATATGATCTCTGCAAGTCCAGAGGTGAAATTTACTTCTCTGAATCTCCATGTAAAAAGTTGACTGCTCTACTAATTTCATGAACAGGGGTACGAAAAGGAAATGTAATCAGAGAATTTGTTGTTGAAGCAAAGTAACAGTAACAAGCACAGACAAATAATTAATAAGTAAAAAAAAAAATTAAATAAATAAATAAGGGGTACACGAAGTGTTGAAATTTCATGAATTAGAAAACTTTTTGACTAAATAACCAAAAGAAAGAAACAAGCAGTTTCTAGCTCACACTCTACGCTTCAGTTATTTTACAATTACACCTGATTTCTAACTTCTCTTTCTGAAACTTACACCTATACAAGATCTATCTTCATGGAATCCTATCAAAATTTTCAATGAAGAGTAAAAAGAGGGAAAAAAAAAAACAAAGAAAAAAGTGGAACTAAATCATATGTTACAGGAAAATGAATAGAATTCTAATGCTAAGAGGTTAGAGATTTGTACATGGTTTCATGGTAGAGCAGGAATGAGTGCTTTACAATCACAAAAATCCTTCCTTCGCCAGATGATTCCGAAAAAAAATTACACCAAATGAAATCGTGGTGAAAGCCGAAGGAAACCATATCAGCTATTGCAGTGTCGGCACTTCAAAAATAAAAAACTTGTTCACAGCAAGATGCCAAAGGGGAACAGATCTAACATCACGATAGTGGTCACGACGTGCAGATAACCATTTACTTCGCAATAAATCAGTAACCACCCAATTTGTGCCAAAATTATGGTCCGTCTGAGATGTCTAGTGTGATATAGATCAGTTGGCCCTGATCATTTGATTGAGCAGCAACTTGTCAAAAGCATGTACTGCTTGGTTTTTTGCATAGTTCAAGGTCTACAGGAGACTCAAGTAGCCCTTTCCCCTCATTCAAATCACCTTGAAGGGGTTTCCCTTGGCACCAATAGTGGAGAAAGGGATACATCTGATCAGGGTCCTAAAAGCAGGTGTCCTTTTCCATCACTTAGGTAACACCATTGCAACACCATTGCAGCAAAACCTCTGATGTATGCAGGAGCTCAATTTTTCATGCAGGGGTAGAAAGCAAAATTAATCTTCACCTACTTTGCTGCCTTCTTTGTGAGATTAACGCCCTTGGCCTTTTCCATTTCAGCCTCTTTCTCGGCTTTCTTCCTCTCCAATTCAGCCTGTTTGCAATTCTCTTCATGTGCTTTCCGAAACAGTCTTATAAAGTTTAAGAGAGTTGCAGTCACTGCATTGAATAAACAGCATTTATCACGATAACATCAGCTTCTAATTATGTCATTATCAGCTCCTAATTATGTCATAAAACTAGCAAATCATATGAAAACATAATTAAGGTTATTTTGGACATAAACAAAAGTCGCATAATTAAGTAGATAATTGGATCTAACCCTACTCCCTTCTCCTACCCCACCCTTTTCGGGAATAATCTTAATTTCTTTATTCACCTCGCAGTCTGGTTCCCTTTTGTTTGGGCACACAAGAAAAAAAATTAATTAGCTTAAAACTTAAGGAAATATAATTTGACATATGACATCCAAAAATTTTCATAATAATCTTTTAATATGGAAGGAAAACCAAAAAGACCTTAACTAGCATTAAATTAGATGCCAAGGCTCTAAAATTGGATAAATGTTTTACAACCAGGACTAACCTTGTTCAAATGGGCAACGGGCAGGATCCTCACCAAAATATAATGCAAGTGCATCCGCATTTCTACCCTGTAACCCAAAAATGATAATAGAAGACAAACTCATCTTAAATTCTATACATCTTTAGACAACAATCAATGAGATAGCATATAAACAGTAAATTACCACTACAGAATATAGGTTTGTCACAGATGTCACTTCTGTCTCAGCAACAGCAATGAATCCTTTCAATGTCTAAAATTTCAACATTTAAAATGACGATGAAAGATCGTTAGAGCGAGAAAAGGATTTAACATGAAATGAATAGCATAAGAACCGAATATATAAATTCTCATGCAACTAAACGCAGAACCAGACATGCCTGGGATAAAATGCATGAATCAGGAGATGCTAAAAAATAAGAAGAAGAAGCAAAAATAAAATCAGTCCTATAAAGCAGATGGATATTTTCAAATATTTGTGGTAGAAGATGGTCACTTAGTGGTCACCTTCCTATGACATGTGTTCACAAGCTTAGAGAAATTAAACCACAGTGCTTTTCAAAATGATCATGTAAATAAGTTAATACAAATTATAAACCTATAGAAACCAAATATATAACGTGAAACAAGATTCTAACCCAAGCTAGGAAGCACAGCCTCAGAATAAGAAAGAGTTTGGTCAAGCACAAAGCAGCAAATTCTGTTTGAAAAATCATACATTCATACATTACAAATATAATAGATTTTTTTCTTTGATAGGCTCTGTAATGAAATTTAGTAATGCTATTCTCACCATAATCTTTACACGATAAATTCCTAGCAGGTTCTCCATTCTAAAAATATGACTGTCTGAGGAATGATATTAAATACGTTCACAAAATTTTCAAATTGAAAAAAATATTTATGTAGCAGAAATGAAATGCCAAGCAAATATGAAAAAAAGAAATATATATATCTATATATATAAATCGTGGAAGATTTTATAACCTAGAATATTCCTGTAAATACAGGAAAAATCAATTTAAATGGCTAATATAGGCTCTAAATCATTAGAGAAAATGACAAAATACCTTACGGAAAACCTCTGACACAGGGCCATCATTTTCAGATGCAGCCAACTCCTGCTTGACCTTTTCTAATCCCTTAATTATAGCTTGCATTTCTTCTGCTAAAGATTTCAATTGTATCTGCAAGAAAGAGCCATTTCATCTAACGAAAATACTCAAAATTAACACCCCTGAAAGAACAATACTATAAAACTATGGACACCTTTGTTGCAGCTTCCAGGCTCACAAGGTCCAGGTGAAAATCAAGAAGTCCTGGTGACTTTGAAGCAAGACCCTAAGGCACACGATAACAAATTTGAGCTTCAATTCCAAAAAAAACATAAAAAATACAAAAATGAAAACGCATCCATCTCTCAAGAAACTAATTTGCAGAATCATATGAAGAACAAAATAACAAACTAAGCAAGCAATCAATAGCTCATTTATCACTATTCCATCAGACAACTACAACAAGAAAGCACCTTATAAATACATAGCCACAATTTTTCGGCTCTGTACTTGAATATCATAATGACCATGCGGAAAGAAAATGCCACCACAAGAAAAATCTAACTATTTGAATATATGAAAAAATATTTTTTAGCGCAGCACTTTCTGATTTAATGGCTTAACAAATTTTTATTCGAAGTACATAATTGTATGATCTGTAGAAAAAATATAACCAGGTACTTCTTGTTCATTTAAAATTGGGAATAGTCATTTATGGTAAGAGAAGAATATATCAAAAGGGCTTTGTTTATAAACATTTGAGGTATGAAAGAGATAACCATCAAGAAAGTAGTTTCTTCCAATGCAGCCTCAAAAGGTATAACACTTGAAGAATTATGATAATATGGTAAAATAGCTCAAATTCCATGACATTCTCCCGATCATTATAACACAAGAAGCACTCACATTATGCTGTACCTCAACTCCACTATTCTTAGATGGTCTTAGTATGACAAAGGAACAAAAATCATTTACAACCTCTCATAAAACTTCCAGAAAATCTGAATTTGCAAAGCTATGGAAATGTCCAAGCAACACAACAGACCATGGCAGTATCAAAGGAAAATTTGATTTTAAATTGTTCAACAGAAATTTATCAATCAATAATTTTTAAAAAAACATAGGATTTAAAAACGATGCCACAACTATTCCAACAAGAATCAAACTTAAAACTCTAATTGACCAATTTCACACATTCAGTTAAGAAGCACAGAAAATATTTCAAATAAAATTAGAGGCTTTTAATTGGTTAGATGTTGAAAATGGCATAATTAATAGCTAAGTTTAATCACATTTGGGAGCTGCTAGACATTTACAAAACTCTGCTACAGATATAGTTAAGACTGACTGGAGCTTACTACAATTTATTCTTTTTATTTTCATAAAAGATATCTACATCAACAGCATTTAGAATAAAATCTATGACTGACCTACAAAGCGTGGTTTTGAAAGGCACAACACCCAAAAAAAAAAAAAAAAAAAAAAAAAAAAAAAAAAAAAATCAAAAGGCATACCTTACAAAGATAATGCATGAGTGTCATCTTACTGGTAGATGCACGTGTATCACTAAGCTTCAAAAGACTGTCTAACTTGAATCCAATTGCAGAACCTGTAAATTTAAACATTCATATAATTCCACAAATGTAACCCTCAAACATAAAAGAGGTCCCAAAAATCAAGCCCCCTAGAATTATAAGACATGTCAAGGTGTGTACAGAAGAATAAAAAATGAGTTTCAATTATAAATGATTATTGAAAAGAAAGGAAACGTTTATATTTATGATTGACTAAATCTAACTCCTAGTGCCAAGTCAGCCACTAAAACCAGTTTCAGCATTTTCCAAAAGACTCAGTGTGTGAAGTAAGTGCTTCTGATGGTGAGTTTCTGCAAAATGCTTTCAAGTATAGATGCACCACAGAGTGAACTAGGATGGATATGGGACAGTTTTGAAACTAGACTGGCTTAAGAGCTAAACATCTAATATTACAGTCATTCTCTTTTCCAAAAAACAGGAAGAAGAATAATTCATCGCCCTTCAAAATATCGGTCCTACAAAGAAAAAGATTAAAAATAAAAATAAAAATAAATAAATAAATAAAAATAAAGATTCATGAGGCTACTTTATGGGGGAAAAAAATGCCCATGCTTATATTAGAAAAGATAAGGGCATTTGCATAAAGGAAGGTCGCTCAAGACTAAAAACACACTACAGAAGGCAAATAGCAGAGAGATAAAACGAAATTAAAATAACCTAAGCATCATGGCTACGTTGGATACATCAAATGATCAATTATGGTTTTGCACCACTCTTAGACACCTTATAGTTCAAATATTATCTTCCCATTCCTTCCTTCTCAAGATAGTTATACTGCTTGATTTGCTACAGGCTGCCACAAGACTAAAATGCATTTCTTATCTTTATATTGTTTAGCTATATCTGTAATTAATAAAAGTTATATTTCTATAAAAAATAAATAAACAAAAAAAGTATAGACTGCCATCAGATAAACTTGGGGCTGTTTTTATTCTTGTGGGATTTGAATCCCATAAATGCATGAAGTCAACTGACAGGTACAAACAAATTGTATATGCACACAGATCTAGCAGGTCCGAACCCAATCTTTGTGCACTATAATTCTTAATTTCTGAAGACTTGCCACCTTATCAATTGGATTGAATTTCAGTGATCTTAATTTTTCATTTTCTTATACCTTTCCAATCCTGTGTACTTAACCACAACTCCACAATTTTAAACCGGTAATTTAACAACAAATTTTTTAAGAGTTAACAAAATTGGTTTTTTTTTTTTTTTTTAACCCAGTACTACTTTGTATTCTAAATTGGAATTACAGGCTAACCAAGCTCTTACCTACAGGTTATCATATTTTATGTAAAAGGAAACTCTCCGAGATTAATTATTATAGATCATGGTTCTGCTTTACAATCCCATTGGTTCTTAGGCTCTCCAATTTATAAAGAACAATAACGCTCCTTATGGAGGTGTTATGTAACCCCAGCCCTTCCATCAGAAAGATAAAACAAAATCTTTGAATGTGATCAAATAAACAAATAAATACACCATCTAATATATGAATGAGTGTTCTTACCTCTTGCAGTTCCTTGATTCAAAGTGTTCCCCAAAAAAAGAATTTTCTTCATAATTTCCTTCAATTTGACGGAATTCCGAACCTATTAAGCGGTTTATGACTATTAAGGTCAAGACAGATATTAATCAACTGCACTAAACCATTCACTATTAGTAGTGTTATATACCTCATCACATGCAGAGTTCACAGTATTTAAACTCTTTTTAAACTCTGAAATCTGCAAATAAGTAAAATCAGATATCCAGAAAAGACATAATAGAAGAATTGTCAGACTAATAGAGTTAACATCAGGAAAAAATTATAATGATAATAATAAATAATAAATAAAAAACACATTAGATACCACCAAACCTGAGATCCAAACTGAATCTTGAAAGAAAATACTCTCAATTTTGACTCCACCCGTGGTACTTTCATCAGCTCCAAAAAATACTGAAACATTGAACAATGCAAATAAAACAATAAGCTTTGACCACTAAATCAAATCATATAACTTGAAAAAATTGCACAGTTTCATTCATAATCACTTAATCTAAGTGAAAGAATTCATTAAGGCATGCAATTTTTCTTGGCCAAGAACTAGTTTTAACATACCTGTTCACACTTTCCCAATGCCTCCATGTCACCTGTATAGCCCTAAATAATTATAACAGAAGGAAATTAAAACCAAGAAACTAAAAAATAATCAAAAAATGAAGAGGCATTGGTGTACAAAAGCACATAAACAGAGTAAAATGATACTGATAGCTATAGAACCATTAATGCAAATTACAATTCACAGTAAAGCTATACCTTGAGAAGTTCCATCTCTTCTTTAGTAGGACAAAATTTTATGAGATTTTCCACCTGATCAACGTCTAAAACAGATTCATCCATTGCTAATACTGCAGCCTAAGAATAAGCAGATCAATTCATTATTAACTAAAGATAAGTATGTTCAACAAACTCATTATCATTCTACATTGAACCAAAAGAAATTACAATTCCACAACATTCGTAGCCAGCAGAGCAAGTATCCAGCTTCAGGAACACATAAAAATAAAGAAAGTTCAAAATACATGAGATATACCAAAGCATTAGAAAATGTAAGACCACTTTCTTTTCTTTCTTCTTCTTTTTTTTTTTTTTTTTTTTTTTTTTTTTTTTTTTTTTTTTTGGTAATTCTCAAGAATTGTTTCTTCACTCAAAATAAAGAAAGATTTTTGAGTTTAATAGACAGCTTTTGGCTTTGGTGGATCTGTTTTTAAAAACAATTTCTAAAACAGTTTCAACTTTTTCAACTATTTATAAGTATAATTTAAATATTAAATCCATTTCTGGATTCAGAAAAACGATGCCTTTAATGAAAACCATGAAAAAAGAATTGTCTCATAATTCAAAACTGAAAAGCAGAATATTATTGTCTATGCCATGGAAAACATTTCATAAATTATGCTTGATATTGCAGAAATCGCAAGAAAGGCATTAAATTATCTAGTTATAGAAAACCGTTCCCAACCATACATGCCAAAAAAAAAAAAAAAAAAGTTTAAAAAAAATTGTAAAATAATGGCGGGCAAGTACAGTATAAAACATAAAAACCCACGCATCATGTATATTTTCCAAGAAAATCCAACATCAAACCACCTGTATCTATATCCAATAGATAAAAACTATCAGATATCCACAACTCATGATATGCCATCCAAAATTTTCTACAACTATCTGCTTACCATCATATCAGGAAGTGGCATCTTAACTTTAGTGAGCATAATTTCAGTGTTGTTTGCCCTCCTTAGGTCAATCTGCAACACAAAGAATGGAGAATTCTTAGGAAGATACTAGAGAAGTAATATCTTTAACATTACACCAACTTATAACCTTGAAACAAAATTACGCTTTAAACAATAACGAACAATAAATAAGCAACAAAGATGAGCACTCAACAATTCAAAAAAATTGCAATTAAAAAATTATAACTTCAGCAAAGTTAAGGGAAAGATTATGTGGCATGCTATTCCAATACAACAATCATCATACTGACTGGAGCAAACACTGAATTCTGTAACTTTTATATCTTTCTACTGCTAGCTTTGTTGGTTAAAGCCATACTTACATGAACACCCTTTCCCTAATTAATACAAAGTCATTCCTTCCCCCCGCCCTTTCTTTCCTCTCCAGGACTACATACAAAACCATGCCTTTTAAATCACAATTCTACAGAATTCGATCCAACTTTATTTTGCTAGGAAACCATTATTATGATTCCTATGCCAGAGGTCAAATGGTTGAAATCCATCCTAGCTTTGCAGGTTAAAGCCATACTTACATGGACACCCTTTCCCTAATTAATAGAAAGCCATTCAACCATGCCTCATAAACCATAATTCTACAGAATTCAATCCAACTTTATTTTGCTAGAAGGCCATTAAACTTATGATTCCTAAGCCAGAGTCAAACGGTTGAAACTCATCTCACCAACATCTTTGTACAAATTACAGCTACAGTGATATTTATCCTGCTCAAGATCTGTCTTATAACATCAATACCTTTAGATTTCAGCCTCCAGTCTAGATAGCTATCGCGAAATGCTTTTTCCTTCTATTCTTTTTCTTCTTTTGTTTATATTTGGTATCTTCAACATACAGTGGTAGCTATTTTAAATAATTTTTATTGATGAAAAAAACGAAGAAAATACAAAGACTAGAAAATGTATTCTCTGGTGAGTTCCCATTAATGACTAACTTGCCAAACAACCTCCCCTATGCTACCCTGAGGCATGAAACACCATTCACAAGTAGTGAAACCAAAAGCAAATTAAAAGGGACGTAATAAAATCCGATAGGTTAGCAATTATATTAAAAACCATTATAAGCTCTTAATCCAGGGCAAAAAAATTGGATCACCTCCTAATCTGCTCTTAGTATCTTTTAGATGCAGAAATACCATTCACACATGCATTCAAGACCAACCCCTCACTTCACTGCTATCAACCCTGGTTCCTTTAAAGAAACAAAATTGACAAGAGAGTGCTCTCCTTCACATATAAACATCCCATAAACATTATTTTTTTTCAGGAATAAATTTAGAGGATAAGAAATAGCAATTTGTACAAACTTACCAGGTGAACTTTGTCAGTTTTGGAACCAACAGACTTACGCCGCCCTCCTGATTTACCCCCTGAGTCAGCAGGCTTTGGGACTGTTGCAGAGAAAAGGCTTTCTATCTCTGATACATCAAACTCTGGCGCACTAGAACAAAAGAAACAAACACCACCAATTGAGATGGGAACAATTCTGATATGGATCAAACAAGCAACAACAAAAGGAAGGGAGATGTTGATGCTCTACCCAACTTGAAGTAAAAAATATGTTTTACACAAAAATTTATATTACTAATCCACAATAACAAACAATGCAACAGCAATAGGAGTTGGAATACATTTGAGGTTCTCCATATCTCTGCAACTCTTCCCACAAGCTCCCTTGCAATGCCCTTGTTACCTTGCTCCAATGCAATGGCTTTAAGGAGGATCTTCGAGGTGCTGTAGCACTAGCCCCCATCCCTGTTGGGCGTGAAAGTCCACGTCCTCTCCCTGAAGATAAACCTCTTGCATCAGGAGCTCCTCCTTTGGCCCCTAAGGGTGGAGGTGGAGGAGGTGCACCACCTGGAGGTCTAGGCGGAGCTGGAGCACCTGGTGCGCGACCAGGAGGAGGCGGTGGAGGTGGGCCTCCACCAGGAGGAGGTGGAGGAGGAGGTGCTCCACGTCCTGGAGGGGGGGGTGGTGGTGGTGCCCCATGCATTGGAGGAGGTGGTGGTGGAGGTGCCCCACGCATTGGAGGAGGAGGTGGTGGTGGCACCCCATGCATTGGAGGAGGAGGTGCGGGTGGGGCTCCATGCAAAGGAGGTGGGGGTGGTGGAGGAGGTGCACCACGCAAAGGAGGTGGGGGTGGTGGAGGTGGAGCTCTAGGTAATGAAGGTGGGGGTGGTGGAGATGGAGCTCCACGAAGAGGAGGTGGGGGTGGAGGAGGTGGAGCTCCATGAGAAAGAGGTGGGGGTGGGGGAGGTGGAGGTACAGGTACAGCCCCATAAGGAGAAGGAGTAGGCAGTGGTGGTGGCAGTGGCGGTGGCGGTGGAGGGGCAGATGAGGTTTTATGCATTCCTGGAAGTGGTGGAGGTGGAGGACGCGGAGCTGGTATTCTAACTCTATCATGTGTATCATGTTTTGATGTACTTAATCCACTCATAAAGGGGGAAGAAGAAGGTGGGGGTGGAGGTGGGGGTGGTGGTGGCGGAGGAGGTTGAGAACCTGATATAGATGCTGGGGCCGCTAAAGAATATATAGTTTTCCAGGGAGGTGGTGGAGGGGGTTGAGGCAACATGATGCCACTGTTTTCCCTACTTGATGGAGGGGGTGGAGGGGGTGGTGGAGGGGGTTGAACTATCCCTATGTTTTGCCTACTTGATGACATGAAACACGTGACAGGAGGTGGAGGTGGTGGCGGTGGAGGTGGAGGTGGAGGAGGAGACAATGATAGGGGTGAGGGCTTTATGGAGAACGCATTACTAGATAATATAGGTGGTGGCGGAGGGGGAGAAGGAGGGAGAGAAGGAGGGGGAGGAGGAGCTGCAACTGCTTGTGAAGTTGGAGAATGTGGTGACGAGGACCTAGGAGGCTGCACATAGAGTGAAGAGCTACTAGACATAGAAGGGAGAGGTGGAGGTGACAGTGGAGGTGGTGACGGGGGTGGTGGTGGCGGTGGTGGTGGTGGTGGTGGAGGGGGCACCATTTCTGATTGAGAAGTAACTGCAGCTGTTGGACTTGGAGAGGAAGAAAATATCTGTTCAACTAACTGAACTGTCCCTTCTTCAGAGTCTGAAGGCTTTACATGATCCACCTTGTGACCTTTTGATTCGTCTTTCAAATCATTTGAAACCACAGCTCCAGAAGAAACAATAGCAGGAGAAGACTTAGATTTGGCATTTGTATGAAAATCTTTCTGAGCAGCAGCACTGGCAAGAGAAGCAGGTGCACTATTATATCTTGATGGTGGATATGATACATGCATTGAATTGGTGTAAGAGCCTTTGTTTGAGGGAATCCACCTGGATATTGCATTTGGCTTTGCCACTTTTCCAAAAGGACCCTGAGGAGGTTCTTGCTGTTTAGTCTTCTGTTTTACATTTGTATCAGCAGCTTGTTTAGTGTTTGACAAGGGCTGTTTCTTAGGGGCAGGCGACTGCAATTTTTCAGGTTTTTGTCTATTGATATCAGCAGTCAATCTTTGCTGTGAAACCTTGGATTCAAGCTTCTTCAGTTTAGTAGTGTCTTCTCCATCTCCTTCATCTTCTTTCTCGTCCAATTGACCACAAACATCTTCAATCACTTCCTTAGTTCCAGCATGTCTTAGCACATCAGTGTTAACTAATATAGAGTTTGATTTGGTATCCCCATCATCTACAGTGATGTCTTTTACTGTATTAATATCAGAGTCCACTTTATCATCCATCTTATATTTCACATCATCTACAGCAATATCCTTTACTGCATCAATAGTGGAATCCACCTTCCCATCCTGTCTGTGGATCCCATCATCTGACGCACAGTCTTGGAATGGGTGAGGATCAAAATCCTCCCTCCAGATTTCTTTATGACCTAAACTTTCTGGGGCATTGTCTTCAACCACAGGAGCATCAAAATCCCCCTTTCCTTCTTGCGCATCCACTGCATTGCTAAAGATCTCTTCAACCTCGAAAAATTCCTCAGGTGAACCAGCTTCTGTCTCATTTGAATCATTGCTTGCCACAACTGTTGTGAGTTTAGGCACAACAGCATCAGCATCCAAAAAAAGTACCTGATACAGATATGAGTATGCATTCAACTCCTACACCTTCAGAAAAAAAAAACAACAAGAGAAGAACATTAATAACCTACCTCTGCTCTAAAGTCCTTGGAGAACTGGTCCTTGGCTTCCCACAAAACATCAATTTCATCGCGGTGGAGCACCAATATATTTGACCGTACAAATGCTGTATTGAACATAACTCTGAATATCATCTCCTCACGTACCAGACCTTCATCCAAGTGGACGCACTCAAGAACAACATCCCCCTGAATACGGCAATGAACATCGATTTTCACCAGCATACTCTCTGCCTGCATTTATAATTCATCAGAAACACTGCAATTTTTGGTTGACTTATCTTTCACGTCCAATTCTGTAAACTTAGAAATTACCTGCAGGTAGTGCTGAATGTGTTTTTTTTTCTTTGATGTTTCGAACAGAAGCTTAGAACTTCTAACAGTTGGCGTTGAGGGGTCCTGACCAAAAATGCGTACAAAAGGCCTGCAACCTCTGCCCCCATCAAAAAGTGGAAGAACTCTTAGTATCAAACAATCTATAAATAGAGGAGTATCAGATGGAGGCCAATCAGAACCCAAATTTCTTCTAGAGATGTATTGAAGATATCTGAGCTGGGAAGGCTGTGGGTTTAATGGAGACAAAAGATGGAGAAGTTCCTTAGGAGCCTGCTTGTAAACCATATCTAGAGTCTTATGTTCTCCAGTATACTGTTTCCGGTATAACAGAAGACCAGCAAGCATGAATGCTAGGACAGGCCATCCACCTCTTTCACAGTGCATCAACAAAACATTTTGTTGCCCTTCCAATGACAACCAGCTTTCACTTGATCTGAGAAAGTGGTGGATCATCTCCAGCGGCAGCAAGGGACATCCCTCATATTGTCGAGGGTAATCCATAACAGTCATATCATACTGGGACAAGACATCTGATATTTGGCTCCGCCTCTCCCCTTCTCTGAAGTTGAACACCATGAAGGAAGCATCAGGAAAGTGATCCTGTAGCTGTTCAACAATGCCACCCAAGTACACTTTGTACTCATCTTCTTCCAACACTTCAGTGGAGAAGCAACAATCAAACACTGCATGAGAGAGCAAATGAAAAACAACAAACAACACCAATCAATGTAGCCGTTAAAGCAGTGAAACCACAAGAGACAAAAGCGCAGAATTTCAAATAGTGAGAATCACTAAAAATCAATATTTTCATAATAGCAAATACAATTTCCTATTTTTTTACAGAAATAATCAATCTGTCCATGCTCCGCTAAAATCAGAGAAGTTTATTGGAAACCTTAAAGAAGAATTCTGCGAAATTATAGAGACAGATAGAGATATAGCATGCTTTTGTACTAAAGAATCTATGCCCCCCAGTCATCACCAAAAGTTTGTTTCAAATAAAGATCCTCTGCTCCTAACTAAAAAATTTCCTTTTGTTTGCCTCAGAATATTATTGTAAGCACGGACAACATTGAAAAGAGTGAGAGAATAAGTCTGTCCCCGAATACTTAGCTATGCTACATAAACAGTCAGATTGAGTATGCCATCTTCCAACCATTTCCTCAAATTCTTGGGTTATTTCACACCCCTACTCATTATCCACTTCCCATGTATGAAAGCTAAATCACGCACATTAATGGAGGCAAAGAGTAATTTGCTCACCATTTTGCTTAGAGCTCAATTATTCCACCACCACCCACCCCCCCCACAAAAAAAAAAAAAAAAGAAAAGGAATTAATAAAAACAACAAAGAAGAAGAACCAAACGATAAGCAAACCTAACGCATTTAGCAGAATGAAAGCAAAAACCAACAATTTGGTCAAACACTCCAATTGCATTGTCCCATAACCATATCAAACTTCAACAATTAAGCTCATAAAACCTAAATGAGCGAATAGAATCACAAAACTGAAGCAATTTCCCAGCTGTAACCCCAAAAAAATAAAAACAAAAGTAAAAATAAAAAAAGGGGCAAAAAGCATCCCTATATTTCGCAAATTGCCAGTTCAAATTTTCCCAGGAAAGTGAGAGAAAGAAAATGGGAAACGTACCGTAGACCCTCTCGGAAATCTCTAGAAGCCGATCCGGCGGCTTCCTGTAAAAGAATCTTCTGAACAGCGCCATCTGATGGCGCTGTTTCTCCCCTGATCGGATCCAAACCGATTAAATTCGATCAACCCACCAGACCCAGATCAAAAAATTCGATACCAAAAACCCAGATCCCGTAATTACCCAATTTCGATCACAGTCGCAGTACCCAATTGACTTTCCTCAAAACGTTCTCAAACCCAAAGATCACAAATATCCAATTTCCAAAACCCAAAAAATAAAAAATAAAAAATTGCTAAAATTCAGATAAATAAAAAATCGTGAGCTGGTAATTGAAAAAAATGGATTGCAATTAGAGATTTAAATAAAGTTCGGAAAAAAAAATTGCAGAGAGGAATTGAGAGTGGGTGAAAGTGACAGTTGGGGAGGGAGAGAGAGGTTTTGAATGGTTTCGGATTAATGGAAAATGAAAGTTAAAAAAAAAAAAAAAATTAATTTTTTCTTTTTTTATACAAATTCTTTTAGCATTGACATGGAATTTTCTAGAGAGAGAAAGTGAAAACGTTAGAGAGAGAGAGAGAGAGAGAGAGAGGAAAGAGAAGCGCAGTGGACTGAAAAGGAAGAGAATACTCTCAGACCCGTCTCTCCTGCCTCTGCCTCCCTGCAACTTCTTCTTCTTACAAAGCAAATACAACATCCCAACCAAAAAAAAAAAAAATTCAAAAAAAAAAAAAAAGGTTTTTCTTTTTTCTTTTTCTTTTCGGGTTGGCAACACTATGATCTACGTGTTAGACACGTGGCAATTATGAATTAATTAATTAATTTTATTTCAATTTGCATAAAATTAAATAATTAATTTAATGCAAAAGTGTTTGGTTTTGGACAAAGAAATGTTTTCATTTTTTGACCGTTAGGATGTAAAAGCTGGTCTTGCGTAGTGAATAAAAATGAAACTGTTTTTTTCTTTTTTCTTTTTAAATATATATATATATATATATATTTGGTTGTTGGTCTGTCACTGTGATTCCAATTTAAGTTCCTTTTTTTTTTTTTTAATGTTATTTGTCACTTCCATTTATTTTGTAGGTAAAAAAAGTTATATATTGATTTATTTGTAAAAGCAAATCATTTGAATTATTGTCGTTATTGATATTTTTTATATTAATTATTTAATTTCAGGGGTAGTGGAATTATTATTTTTTGAATTTTGGAAAGGGGCATAAATGGTTATAAAATAAAAGGGAAGTGATTATTTTTTCTTTTTAATAAGTGAATAGATGTAAAATTTAAAACTTTCATTTAAAGTTGAAAGAATAGATAATCTCAGTGAAACTTAATTAATTTCCATAATATAAACATTTAAACACAAAAAATTTATGGTAATATATTAGCCAACAACATAGTTAACCTTAATTTGTAAATCCAGGGGTTATTTAAGATTATAATGATTTTCCTTTAATTTCTTTATATGTTTGATTAACAATTAAATTAAGAGTCACACTTGATTATATCTATATATGTGAATTAACCATGCATCATGATAAAAATGTAAAGCAAGAAAATATATAAATATATATATATATATATATTATGCATCATGATTTTACATGCAAAGCATATACGTAATGCCATACTTTCCTAAGCAACGTTGGTAAGTTTATACTAAGCAAATATAATGTGGCACTATATTTTTAGTATAATTTTATTTAACTTTATTTTCACTTATTTCATATTCAAGAATGCTTTTATAGTTTACTGTTATACCAAAGAAGGTGAAAAAATAAAATTAAAAAATGTTAAAGACAGAGTGTCAAATTATTATTGCTTAACATAAGTTTAATAAGAACTTGAGCTTAATAATTCAACTTGATATCAGTATATAAACTTACCAATGACAACAATTAATGTGATGTTTTTAAGTAGTTTAATTAAAATTCATATAAAGCCTCAATGTTCATACTTTTATATATGATGTTTTTAGAAAGTATATACAAATTAGGATAATGATTTGTAACAAAAATATTTATGTTATTGATAAGCACACATTGTAATGCATCATAGCCCAATACCTAATCATGTCAGTCCAATATAGGGGACCATACCATTTTTTGAATTATTTATTTATTTACTTAGATTTGTGAAGCAATAAAAATTATCCTCAGAAAATTTTCTCAATCTATGCAAAAGCAACCATTCAAAAAGGAAAATTTATGCAAAAGCAAAAGTAAAGTTTTGGAAAAATAAATGATAAGTCTTTCATTTTCTTTAAATGGACTTCTCCAAGTTAAATTTATATGTACAAAAATGTCCTTTTTAAGTACTTTTATGTTATTATTATTATATATTTTTTTTCTCCTTTGTTTCTTGCTGTATATGGTGAAGAAAATCAATGATTTAGCACTAAGCAATGCTCAAATGATTTTTCTTTTATTTATTTATTTATTTTTTCTCTCTCTCTCTCTGTCTTCCTTTTTTGGTTATGAATACAAAAAATGAAGAAAAATGAAATGATACGGAGCAAAGGAACAAAAGGCAAAAACTATTAGCAACCACGCGTGAAAATAACATTAAATGGGGTTCCATACTTTATCACCAAATACCAAATTATTATTTTTTGAAATATTAAACAAATCAAAGTATACATGGACCAGCATAGGGGAAAAAAAATGTATATATGGACCACCAAGTACTAATCAACAAGTTATTACCCAAAAAAAAGTACTAATTAACAAGATTTACCAATACAAAGAGAAAAATCCTAATAAATAAACTTTTTTTTTATGAGCTAATCAACAAGCATTGGGCTATCTTAAGATGAATTATTATTATTATTATTATTATTATTGAGCTAAACTTGCATTAATTACTTCCCAAAAATTTAATGTGTAACAAAACATAATAGCCTTGCCCCAAATTAAAACCTCCAAAATACATCTTTTCAAATACGTTGTTACAACTTTCATTCTTCAATCATATAAAAATAAACAGAATAAACAAGACAAAATATAAAAACAATCTTACAACATTCGTACAAAACAGTAAAGGACAAGAAAATATAGAATTTTTTTTTTCTGATTTTCCTTGCAACCAATAATTCATCTTTTTTTTTTTTTTTGTTGCTGAAGCCAATAATTCATCTTTATCCATACAATATTTTCCACAGTTATAAGCAAAAAAAAAAAAAAATTATTGTCTAAGTTTATTGGCCTTTAAAATTATAAGTCATGTCTTTGATGGCATAGTAACTGCTATAGTTTCCAAGATTTCGAGTAGGTGGATTTTTGTACATGTTAAAATTTTTTATTAATTTTATTTATTATTATTATTTGTTTTGATCAAAAGGGGAATTTCACTCATATGAAGGTTTGCACTAGGTTTGGTAGTTTTTATCAATGAATCAAGCTTATAATAATTTTGATAATTCCCACTCTTTTTTTTTTTTTTTACTAATTCCGTAACAATGCAAACAATATATATTCTTTTTTCAAAAAAAAAAAAAAAAAAAAAAAAACCAATCCCAATGGAATTCCAATGGTTTTTGATAAAATAGGTGGGGACTTATAGGGGGAATCATTTCGCTTTAACTTGCCAAAGGTCTTCTGAGCGTTGTCGTCGCGTAGCTAGGCAAACCAATCCCAAAGTTGTTGGCTGCGTTACTCTCTCCCGGTGCCTTTTGCGTCTCTCATACTACTCGCTCCATTTTTACAACACGTTGAAAAATCGACGTCATTTACCGTACTTTTCTCGAACCGTTTTTTCCCCAACGAAACGTTTCTATCTCTTAATTCATAGATAGAGCCCAGAGGTGCGACAGACTGAATAGCCAGAGCTTGTCTTTTCTTTTTGGTATTGGGAATTACCCCAACTGCGTCGTTTTGCTCACCACGTGGACTTGTTCGGTCAAATCCTGGAGAAAGAATCGTATGCGGAGAGTGAGAGTCAAGTAAAAATGCATATGTCCAATAAGGAATAGAACTGTTCACAAGAATGGCATCGATTGGGGGACACCATTGTACTTAGTATGGTCCATTGAGTGCTAGAATTTCGCTCCAAGGTGTCGGTCCCCAAAAAGTCTGGGCGGTCTCTTTGCTTCCATTTTGGTGAGCTATTTGTTAATTAATTCCTTTTAATTCTAACCCACCATAGCCGTCCATTAACAATTATTTTTAGGGTCGGTGAAATGTGGGTGATTAAGCAATTCACGCCTATGAATTTTTGTTTTCTTTAACAATGTTATATATATATATATATATATATATTTATTGTGAATATAATATAATATTAAAAAAAATTAAATCCGCAAAAGATCAAATTTTGATATATAATATCTAATACATTGGTTGAATTATTTGGTATTTCTAATTCTCTATTACCTAAACATAAATAGGTTTCAGGATTTTTTAGTTTCCAGTATTTCTGCTTGTTTATAAGATAATCATATTGAATTTTAATTTAATTGGAATATGAAATATTGTGGATAGATTAAATCTTGAATTTTAATTGAATTCAAATGTAAAAAATTGTAGATGGGTTTCATATATATATATATATATATATATATATATTTGCATTTTTGACAAGATAATTTTTTTTTTTTTTGGAAACAGATAACAAGATAAAATTTGTTGATGTGATTTTGAAGTATTACCTTTATTGTCTTAACAAAGATACTTATGATATATATATATATATATAAATATAGATATATGCTGATTATGTGATTAGTGTAGATTAGATCTATTATTCGGAATTGTAAGGATACAATAATTTTCACTCTTCCAAACTTTTTTATTTAAATGTAGTATGCTAAATTTATGACATAAAAGAATGGCAAATTTTCCATGTTAATAACATGGATGCTTTTTTACTTTTTAATATACAAATTCATTACTTCATTATCTCTTTATAATTATATTATAACAGCAAAATGTTAGTCATTATATTAATCTTAACACGAAGTTTTTTCTTTTCTTTTCTTTTCTTTTTTTTTTTTTTTTTGTTTTTTTGGAGGAACTCCAAGGAAATAAAATATATTTTAAGTTTTTTGTGGTTCATTTAAGACAAAGAAAAAAAAAAAAAACAAAATTGGACAAAATTATTTTAAAATAACTTACTCTAATTGAGATAAATTTAAGCAATATAGTATAAGTTCTTCGTTGTACATCCCCAGTGAGCCATTGAATAACTTAGATGTATCCAGTTGGTCCATTTCTTGTAACTTTTTGTATACATAGAATTTAGTGGTTGACCATAGTGAGACACTCTGTTTTTATTAGGAAGTGATCATGTCAATTTATTTATTAATTGTAACAAATTATGCCAATTTTAACTTCACTTATATAACAATTGTTTTAAAATTATGCAATCTTAACATTGATAAACATAATAATAGGCTTAAATATATATATATATATATATATATATATATATATATATATATATATATATATATATATATATATATATATATATATATATATATATATATATTGATTTGCATAACTTAATTGTATAAATTGCTTTATTCATATACTAACTTGTATAGCATGTGTAATGACTCATTTATATTTTGTATTTTATACATTTTTTGTTGTTGACAAATATGCAATTTCTTAACTCATTGATGAAATATTTGGCACTTTTTATTTTCTTTGTGCCACAGCTATTATAAAATTAAATGAGTATATAGTATATGCTAAGAAAGTTGTATTTAATTGACCATGAAAAATTATGTTATTATTGAAGGTTACTCTAGAGAATTTTCTGTTTAATTACTGTGTTTAATACCATTCCTACATAGCTTTAAATTTTTTTTAAACCAAATCAATTATCACATGTTTATCGCGCATTGTTCTTAAGTCATACTATCATGTAATTTAAACAAAGTCACAAATGTTGTACCGTTGTCCCCTAAGTTTCTGATGAAAAAATGAATAACTTGATTTTATGGTTCCAGAATTTGTTTTTACCTTAATTCTATGTCACCCCACTATTTTTATTTTTTTATTTTTGTTTTTTGAAAAAATGAAATAGCCAAAGAACAAAGAAAAATGATAAAAGATTTGAAATCTGCTATGCTTTTATGTTGTTGTAGATAATGACTGATAAAAAATAATAAATTGTCATATATAATACTTACATAGAAATGCATTGAATGCTTATTATTATAGTTGGCTTACCATTAAAGTTATTATTAAAACTCTAGTGAACTAATTCTTTAATAGTTATTCACTATAATATCTTTTGTACATGCACCAAATGCTATTGACACGTGACACATGATACACATTTTAATATATTTATTTGGTATCTCTATTATTATTTTCTCTTCCCTTAATCACTCCATTTTAAATACCACATTGTCACATTTATGGAGGTTAATCATCTTATCATTTACTTAATTTAGGATTAATTCGAATCATTACTTTTGTAACCATGCATGGATTTACTTTTGCAACGTTACCTCTACCTGACCTACATGTGAATGGAAAAACAAAAAAAAATCTATATTATTGAAGAGGAGCTATATTTGATGTTTTGAAATACACAGAGAATATATATATATATATATATATATATATATATATATATATGTATATTTATTTTATAAAAATTATAATGACAATATTAGCAATAAGTTAGAAATGAAAATAAAATATACATATTCTTATTTTTATAAAAATATATAATATTTTTGTTGCATTTTTCTCATGTTAAACCAATCTTCTGAACTTTATTTAGATGACTTTGAAAGAAGGTTATTAGTAAAATAAGCTGTCTTATAATATATATATATATCATATATGTAATATAGTTTAAATAATTCTTGATGGAGTAGGGTGGTAAAATTTGAAGTACATGCAACTCATGGCACATATTAGAAAATTAATATTATGGAAAAAATTTTAATTTACATCGCGTGTATCACACATGTCTTATATAAGGGGACAAGAAAATCCAGCTAATGACTGAACAAATTTTTATTACAATCACAGAGGCATCAAAGCAAATTGTGACTTTTTGACTTTTGAGTCCTTTGACCATCTTGATTGTTATTCCCATTAGAACATCAAATCTTAGTTAAGATACCGAATTTAACTTCCTTTGTCTAATTGAAAGCAAATCAGAGCCATACTTTGTGTGGACTAGCAACCCCATCTGGATCCACGTGGTATATAAGAATCAGACGGTGGCTGCTGATCTCTGGTCAACACGTGATCGAAATGTAAATGTCAGTGGGATGAACGGCAGGATGGTCATGATGATGAATCTGTCAAAAAAAAAAAAAAAAAAAAGGGGACCCACTGAATGAATGATGGTAGCCACACTATGCATGCCATGTGCCAGACCTGAACCTCAAGAGAGAATATGATCAGTTATCATATAATTTAGAGGGGCAGATGATGAAAGTGAGATTTCAAGGGAGATTTCCTATGGTAATTAAAAATCAATTATATTTTATTAACTATGGATGAAAAGACCAAAATGCCCCCCATCAATGGGTTTGTTAGGGTAATTATGGGGTTCACACCCTTTGTTTTAAGGAAGGGGACCCCCACCTTCTCAACCTTTCAATTAAGGCCACTTTAATTCAAAAAAAAAATCTAAAAAATTAAATAAAGGAATAAATTATGGGTTAATTTGATTCTATTATAAAATTTTATTCTGTTCTTACCACTACTTAAAATTACAAACTCCCATACGTGCAATCGCTTTTACATTGAACATCAATCAATGTGTTTTTCTTTGCACCAAATTTTTATATATTGTTTGGTTTTTAAACAAAGTGATAGAGACTTGATGATATTTCCATCTCATACATCCACACATGTATATTTGTCTCCTAATACATATAGTCGCAGAATTATTGCCCCAAAATATTGAAAATGAAATGATATTATAGGTATTTAGCTTATGAATTTTAACTAAGGAATTTGAATAAAATTCAAATTAAAGTTATTGGCAATGCTTTTGTGAGACATGTGGATCCACTCTCCAAGTAATGGAACTATCATCATGTATTTTTATTTATATAAATTACTTTTCTTTTAATTTTTATTTCTAATACTTACTAAAAATAAATTAAAAATAATTATCACATATATGACGATAATATTAGCTAGTTATCAAGTATTTACTTAGCATGCATGCTAAGAAAATAATAATTAGCTCATAATTAAAATGACAAAAAGTATTTACTAAGTAAATATTACTTAACTAAGAGTTAAATAAAAAAAATGTATTTACTTACCATGCATGAGTACTATGGCATTATATTTTTTTTTTCTGAAAATTATGGCATTATATTTTTTTTTTCTGAAAATTATGGCATTGTATTTGGTATAAAAAATAATTATCACATAAAAATTATATTAGCTGCCAAACTATTATTAGATTATTGTTGGCAAATGACAATTAACTTTACGTTTACTATTTATTTTCCTGCAATGATTTGAAAAAGGAAAGGAATTATTAGTATTTATGTTATTAAAAAGAATCCCATTTGTTTGGCTCGCATAAACATGAAGCTGATATATAATTGGGATTTTATGTTTATGAATCACACACACACAAAAAAGATCTTATATATGTTTATGGATCCAAAATTTGGATCTCCGTTGTCAGATTTTTAGTTGTAGACTTTGTACCAATTGGGAAGAAAAAGTAAAAATAAATGGATATTTTAGAAACAAAAAAAAATGAATATACCAGCAAATTTTCTAGTGCATTATTGAAGTGGAAAACGTATTACAAAATCAATAAAAAAAAAATATGGTTTTCTTTTTCTTTTTCTTTTTCTCTTTTAAGATTGCCATATAATAAAAATTGTTTTCGGATAGTGTAGGTCCAATGTTAAAAATTTAGTTAATATATTACCAAATATTTCCTGAGATGCCATTGAAAAATAAAGCCAAAAGTAAGCCTTAATATTATTATTGAACAAAAATAATAGTTTAATAAATAAAGATATTGGTTTTTTAAGATTGTCATTATACAATTTAATAATTTCGTATAATAAAAATTGTTTTTAGATCATAATCTAGGTCCAATGTTAAAAATTTAGCCAATATATTACAATTATTTCCTGACATGCCCTTGAAGATAAAACGAAAATTATGATGCTAAAATGAGTAAGCCTTACCAAAATTATGATGCTAAAATGAGTAAGCCTTAATATTATTATTGTACAAAAAATATATATTTAAACTATTAATTTATCAAATATCACGTACAATAACTAAAAGGAAAGTACAAACAATAGAAATCAAAGATCTTTGGCAACAAAGAAAAATGATAGATGAAAAAGAAAAAACAACTTAATAAGGACTAATAGTAATTTGTCAAAGAATATCAATGGCAAAAAAAACAGAAGCAAACGAGGCAATTAGGCAAATCCATTTCGTATGGCAGTGACACAATTGGCCCATTTGGTCCCCTTTCTACTTTATATCACTATAATGATGAAGTCCTCCATTTTTCAAAAACATCCTCGCCATGATTTCCATTTATTTTCTTCCCCTTATTAAAGTATATAATCTTTTTCTTTTAAAGTTTGAGATTTTAGAAAACATGATCTTTAAAATAATTTTTGACACGTTTGGCATGGCATATGGAATAGATATACAATTAGAATATCTATTTTTTGTTTGGTGTATTTCAATTTCAAAAATATATATTCCATAGAAATACATATTCCTCTGTTTTAATTAATGAAATAACCATTTTTTTAAAAGATTTAGAATATCTTCAATGATTTTGTCAATTGTTTTTTTTTTTTTTTGAGGGGGAGAGCGCATATCGATAAATTATATATATAAAAAAAATCTCTAGAATGGATTTATTTAAATATTTTATCAAGCTCTTGTAGCAAGAAGAAATATCTATCAAATTGATCTTCTACTTCTGGATATCTGTCATACATTCTAAAATTTTATAAAATGTAAAGTTTTTTTTAAAAACTAAATTTTTTCAAAACAAAAATAGAAGAAAACATACTATTAAAATATTTAAATAATTGATAGTCATATATAGTTTTTATGCATATTATTATACATTTATATAATCTATTTTTAGATGATATCAATTTTTATACTACATATATAAGAATTTACATTTACATAAAAATCTACATTTACAATTGAAGATTCTTTTAGAACTAATATTCCTTCATTTTAAGGATAAAAATACCTACCATACTTAATATATATTTAGATTTATATTTATTGTTCTATACTAAAAAAATAAATAACTATCTAATTTGACTTTTAATTGATTTTTACCAAATTTGATATTTTTTGAAAAAAAAAATATTTATAAATACTAAAATAACTTTTTTTTTTCTTTTCCTTTTTCAATTCCTATGAATGTATACTCTTATTTTAAGTGGAATAAAATATATAAAAAACACATATATACATATTATATATATTAGGACTATTTTTGTGGATAAAATTGGGCATACATGATGGATGACTTCTTCCACAATAACATTTTTGTATATGTATACATATATATATATATATATATATATATATATATATATATATATATGACTTGCCTCTTAGAAACTTGAGTTTTTACAAAAGAAAAAAGAAAAAAAAAGAAAAAAAAGAAAAAAAAGAAAAAAAGGAGGCGCTTTAACTAAGCTAAAAAAGTTATCTATTAGAATTAACACACAAAAAATGGTTATATATATATATATATATATTTCTACATTCCAATGTGCATGCTTACCATCAACTTGATGCTGATTTGATATTGAGGTTTTGTGGTGATGGATTATGATGTACTTGGAATTTAACCATTGTATATAATATGGGGTTTCTAAATAATCACATGAATTTTTCTGCTCGAAGAAGGACAATGATATTGTAACCTTATAGACCAAGACAAAGCCTTTCAATTTTCCATGACTTTTTTTTTTTCTTCCCAAATTGGAGCCGAAAGGGTTTGTGTGGTTGCTTTCAATGCTAGAAAAACATATACTCATATCAAGGTTTTGGATATTTAGCAAAAAGTATGCTTTACTATTGGGTCCTTATCCATTGAAAATCAATGCAAGTAGTTTTTTGTGGTTCATAATTGTTTCATAAATCACTAGATGGACCAAACCAGGTTGTTACCAACTGTGTGATTTTAGAATCTATGTTTGTATTTGTTTGCTTTTTTCCTTTGTAAGACTATGCTTTTAAATAAATAAATAAATAAATATGTTTTTGTATCAGTTTTTTGATAAGTAATATAATATTTTATCATTATGGGTGATATAGAGTGTTTTTACTTATTTGGTTATGGAACTTATAAAATTACAGCATTATTAGGTAACCAATTTTTTTAAATTTTTTTATATTTAATTGTGTGTGACATGCTTTAAAATGTTAATTATTGTTAGTTAATGACATTTAGAATTTGTTAGACATAAACAAGCTATAAATTTGAAGGGAAAAAATATAAACATTGGATTGAAAATTATTTCAAATTGTTTTTAATTTAGTGACCATGTTTTATATTTTTCCCTTTAAATTTTTAGTTAATTAAGAAGCCTATCAAATTCTAATTAATCTTTGAAAGAAACAAACTATACCTAATTAAATTGAAAAACTAAAAATTAAAAACCAAAAGCCATCACCACACATGTTACATTTTAGATTTATCGATTTCTCAATCATATTTACCATTTGCCATCCATTGTAGCAAATGCTGAGTCAATATCTTGGTACAGTTCCTACTTTCAAGGGTTATTGGTCAGGGAAAATGGAATTAACAAAAATCAACGTAAATTACAATAATACCTTATCACATTTTATTTTTGTTACCATATCATCATTTTTTTTTGAATTTTTTTGCATGAAAATTGGTTTCAAGAAAATATGGAGATGTCAATTACAATTTAATTGCTTTTACTTAGATGAAAATGTAATAATTTTACAAGTGAAAATTTCAAAAATAGGTGTACGGAAGAGGTAATATTTCAATAAAAAAGAAATGTGAATGAGATTATGTAATTTATGAAAAATATAAGGATATATCTGCAAAATTGACAACAATGAGGGGGTGATAAATATAATTTATATATTGATTATCATAAATCTAGAAATGAATTTAGTCAATAATCCTCAAATACCCTGTAGATAATTATTCCACTTTTCATACAATAAGATATGAGCCCAAAATATTTGCACAATTCAGCTAATATGGCCATTAGCTAAACACAAAGAAGGGAAAAATGACAATAGCTTAGATTTCACAAAAGATAGCAATAATTCAAAGATAGCAATAATTCAATGTATGGAGTAATTAATTTCATTCAAAAGGAATAGACAGCTCAAAATATATCCAATTTAATTGTTATCCAAGTTCAAAGTATGTTTCAGACCTACATTATACTCTTACTAATTTAGTGATGGTGGATAAATGGGGTCGAGGGACCAATGTTTGCTACTAAAATGGAAACAATAAATAAATTGCCATTTTCCTCTTCAGTTGGTTATTTTGTAAAAATAAGTTTGCAATTGCATTTCCATTGAATTAAGGAAAAAAAAAATTTATCATAAATTTTTTAATTATTTTTTAAATATTTAGTTATATAAATAAAACAAAATAAATTGAATTGAATAATTTTGATAGTAAATTCTATTTATTTGCATAAAGAATATATATACTTTGCCGCCGTACATTTTATATGGAAAAAATTTTATTAAAATTTTATAATTATAAGTTAATGATTGACTATGTAAAAATGAAAAATAATAATATAAAATAATAAAATAGAAATATAATAGATTTTTTTTTTTTTTTCAGATTCATTTGAACTTTATACGGTCCTCATATATTTTTATTTATCAAATCAGCCTTTTTTTTTTTTTTTTTTAAATTAGAAACCATTTTATTTGGATTCATATATGAAATCTGCAACTTCATCTGAAATATCTTCATATGAAACATGATCTCTTCCTTCATCAATGGTTGGTCTCTTCATTTAACCTTACGAAAATATCACCCATTCTTCTATATTACAGGAAACTTCAACAGTATTACAAATATTCAAATAGTGATGCCCAAATCTAAATCAGTTTTTTAGATTTATGTTTTTTGTTAATTTACATATATTGGCTTTTGTATAATTTATGGTTTTGCTCCTTATATTGTAAAATCTATGGGTCCTTCATATAAAAGAAAAAGAAGGAGATGGCTGCAGATGATGGTTGCCATGTCTTCTGTAGGGTTGTGAAGATAAAGGAAAAAAGGGAAAAAGAATTATTAGGTTTTCAAAAAAATAAAATAAAGTAAAAGGGGGTATTTTAGTACATTAGATTGATATAAAACTATATAAAGTTAATTTTACAATGCAACTAACACTTTTCAATATAAAATTATGAAGAATTGGTGTTTATAGTATTTAAATTTATAATATTAAATAAATAAAAAAATGATAGAATATATTATATTAAACATTAAGATTAACCATAATTAATACAAAATTCATATAGTTGCATATTAATAATTATATAAAAAATTATTTACAAAATATATCTTTTAATAATTATTTTTTACATTTTATATCTTAAAATGATAATAAAAAAATGATCAATAATTTTCAGCTTCAGTCACCCAAGAATTTTATGTATGTGATATTGAAATAATATTTATAAAATATAATATAATTATAATAATTGTTTTATATACTTAATTAATAAATAATTTTAACAAATATGTATTTTTTTTAACATATTTGTATTAATAATAGTTTATTTATGATTATTACTATTTATGATTAATTAATTGATTAAAAAAATATAATATCCATTCAATATTTTAGCAATTCTTTCTAAAATTTTAATAAAAAAAAATTGCATTTTTTAGAATAAATTTCCATTAATTTAGATCATTTTTTACAAATTCTTATTGATATTCTATATTTTTCAATATTTTCATGAAAATTTTTTATATTTTAAAACTTCAATATTTTCATTAATATCGAAATTTTGAACTTTAACTGACCTCAAAACCTAAGCAAGTAAAGTGAATGAAGTACTACTTAATTAGTACATAATGGTTTAGCTACTTTCATTAATAACAAGGATAAACCAATTGAGATGGACATCAATAACCCCCTCTTTTCCTAAAACTTGAAATTTCAAAACTGTATGTTAAACCAATTGAGATGGTCCTAACTTGAAATTTCAAAACTGTATATTAATCTTATAGCCATTGATACACATAATAATTAGTGGAAAAGAAATTTTAAAACACGGGCTTGATCCAACTTCGAATTTAGGTTAAATTATCAGAAATAGTTGTTATTTGAGCTGTTCTAGAGTAAGGTTAATTAGAAAATTTTGTACTTTGTAATTTCAATTGAACAAATTAGATCAAGGTGACTTGAGGCTATATTTATATTTACTGAATTAGGTCATAGCTCCGAGAGAACTTTGTAAACAAGTTATGCCAAGCCTTAAATAAGAAGAAGAAGCAAAATAAATAAATAAATAAATAAATAAATAAATAAATAAAATTGTGGACACACATCCATTGCCAATATTTGAGTTGGACCATTTTAACAAAAAAATTTTGAATTTGGGCCTTTTGTGCCAAAAAATTGAGTTGGCCTATTGAGATTTGGGTAACAATATCAATAGGCAAAGTAGATTGGGGTCCATAAGGTGGAATCTCAAAAACGAGTTAGGTTGAGAAAATGTTAGATATTATGTTAAATTACTACTAATTTAAAAAATTTAAATTGTTAAAATGTGAGTCAATTGTATGCGTAAAGTTATGTCCAATATTTTTTTTTATTTGTAAGTGATTTTTGTCTTTACAAATGTTAATTTTTTAAATAGATACAAATGTAACGATAGTAAGTTTTAAATTTAAATTTTATAGATTTCGATACTAAATTAGAATTTAGAAATTCTCATTAATATTATAACTTCTCATTAACTTTATAATAGTATTCATACAAGTGCAACATTATTCACATATGGTAATAAATCACTAAAGAAACAAATAAAGAGAATAAATAGAAATAATCCAAGAATACATGATGTACTACGCTTTCCTTAATACCCAATTCATGGCCAAAAATCAATTAATTATTATTTAAATAGTAGTTTGAGGGGCATCAAATAGTTTAGCAAATTATCAAATGATATATCATTATTTTATTAGATGGCAATATATATAATTTTATATGTAGATGAGTAAACCTTTTAAGGGTTAAATGAAACTAAGAGAGATGTATTCAATTTAGAGTTTGATGGATTTAAAATGAATTATAAATTTTAAAGGATTTGATGGATTGTTATGGAATTCTACAGACTTTATAAAGATTTTATAAGAATCTAATGAAATCTTTGGATTTAAAGCTGGATTTTATATTGACAATTTTCTTCACAATTTCCCTGTTAAAATTCTTTCAAATCTATTAAAATCCATTATTTTTTAAAGTCTTTTAAAATTAATGACTTTTTGAATACCATCAGATTTTAAAAGAATTCTATAAAGTCCTAATTGAATACATCTAGATTTTAATGGACTTTTATAAAATCCATTAAAATCTGAATTGAATATCATTAGACTTGTATGGACTCCCTTAAAATCTAAATCGAATACCTCAAAACTTTAAAAAACTTTTAAAATCCTTCAAATTCTAAATTGAATACATCCCCTTAAACCTCATCAAAATGAACCCGTTATATTAGCCCATTATAAATGGGTGAATCAATTAAACTTGTTTAATTCATTTAGAAATGTATTTTTGGTAGTTTTATTATATGTTAAGAAAAATAATTATTTCAATTACTCCAAATCTATGAGATTTAAAAAAAATTTGGAGTGAAAAATTATTATTTGTTATATAATATTATATTATTCTTGTATGATTTTCAACAATTATAATTTTAGTAATTTTATTTTATATTTTCAATTTATACAAGTGAATATGTATATTAGATTTGTGTTTTTTCCCCTAAGTTTTTAATAATTATGAATATGCTTCTAAACATACTTTATTATGAAATTTAATTAAATATTTTACATTTTTTAATTATATATATATTTTTACTATTGAGTTAAACAAATTGTTAAACGACAACACGCTATTTAAATGAATGTGTTTGGGTTTTAATATCTTCACTCGTCGGCTTAACAGGTTGATTAATTCAAAACAAGCCAACAATATAATGTCATTTAATTTGGTAACCATTCTTCTTTTTAACATGATTGCTTTTGCTTCTTTCATTGCATTTTATATATATTTTCTAAAATATCTTCTTTTTATCATTGCATTTTATGTATATTTTCTAAGATATCTTATTTTTATTATATGTTTCATAGATTCCAGTTAAACAATGTTAAATTATTCAGTACATATTAATCGAATAATATTAACATTATTAGTACATGTCAACCGAACAATATTATGTTGCTCAACTTACCATAAATATCACAAATCGAATTATTTTTTTATAGTAGGAAAAAATATTTAATTTATCCTTTACAAATTCCATTAAATTGATTGGAATAAAATTATATTTGATGAAGAATGTTTAATCAACAAAATATTCAAACCTCAAAAACATTTATTAAAATAATTACAAGAAAACAAAATTATATTTAATACAATTAAATAATTCATGTGTATAAATTATATATGAATAAATGATTATAGTTATATATTTCTATAGTAATATATATATATATATATATACACACACAATTAAATATATATTTTTATATAAAATGTAGTGAGAAAAGCAAAAATGGTCATGTAGACTATTTGCTGAATTTTTTTGCTGCTTCTAACATTATTTTTGTTTAAATGCTTAGCTAATTTCAAGTTTGTGTTTGATTTATAATTTTCAATTTTTCTTAACGCTTTTACTTTTAGTGGTTAAAATTTATACTTAGAATCAATTGACGAGTTAGGTATTCTAACCTGGTTATAAATTTCCTGAAAATTAAATATAAAAACATAAACATAAAATTGAAAACCACTTTCAATATTGTGCTTTCTTTTTTTTTTTTTTTTTTGGCTTGCTTGCTTTCCTATGCTTCAAAGGGTCACAGGAAATTCAAAGAAGCAAAAAGTAAAGATTTGAGAAGGGGAAAACTTGATGCATTATACCTTATGAACCACAAAAATTTACAGGCTTTTCTCTGAAACCCACTAGGATTTGGATCTATCTATACATTGCTGGATGGGACTTGACTGATCAGAAAATAAAGAAGCTAAATAAAAGCAAAAGGAAGAAGAGAAAATATTACATTAGGGCAAAGAAACCATTGTTTCCTTTCCTACCACTTTGGAGCCCTATGAATCAAAATAAGTCTAATTGGTCATAGTTTCTCCGCATCTTTTGTCACTGTGTTTTTGCTAGGGATGCGTGCTTCTTTAGCTAGTTGTTTTCGCGTCTGTTGGACATGGTAGCCATATAGGAGACGCCCTCAGCCCAGTTGAATTCTTGTATACTTATCTGCTTTATGGTTAGAGATATCTGTTCTCTTCCCAAGTTCCACAAATCAATTGAATCAAACAAATTACTTGGCAAGCTTCTTTCCTGCAATGCAAAAATGACACCGTTAGCCATAGTCCATTATGACAATAACAAATCGTTTTCATTAACCTCTTCTTTAATCCCACTTTTTACCTGTGAATGAACCCAAAACATCTCACTTTATGCAAGTGGGAGACAATAAGAACTCATGCAAAAAGCATACTAAAGTGTTCATAATCATATTGTTGTTTAAGCATGATGGTTTGGTTACATAGATTTTCGGACTATAATTTCTTGAGATTTTTCATGCCATCATTACAAGCTCGGAAAGAAAATCGTTTTAAGAGATAAATCAATTAAAATCAATTATAACCATCACTGTGTCGTATAATGGCAAAAGCCAAGTATGGTGATCAAATTAATCACTTGGACAATCATTTGACAGTCGGTAAAATCAATTTAACATCCATGATAACAGTGTTAAGGGTAATTATAAACGCTAGGAGCGAAAAGGATAATCTTCATAACAGTCAAGGGCTTTAGATGTAAAAAGAATGGAGGAAGAAAGAAAAATTAAAATGGAATAAAGGGAGCCTAAGCTGGTTTGGCTAATACCTCAAATTATTTAGAAGAGACAGGGAAGGACAAAATAAATGGAACTATGGCTAATAAAGCAGTCAGTCACCAGTGCGAAGGGATAGATCCAGAACATTTTCAAATGGGAGGCCAAACTTTTATCAATTAGATATATGTAGAGCATGCACAACATGAAACAGCAGTACTTTATTTACCAATGCCACCCTAGTGGTCCCCCCTTACCCAAAGGCCCTTTTCAATCCATCCTTGGGTGATGTCATGATGGCAATTGGCAAGTTATCATCATGTGCATGTTTTATATAAAATCATGATCCTTGGGACTGGAAAAGAATTTAAAAGAAGAGAAAAATGACATAAAAGTAAAAACTAATGTAACAGTTAATAGCATAATCATTAGAATTGTTACTATACCTCTATGGAACCATGATTTTCGGACTGCCCGTCGGATTTGGCGCTCATGTCTTTCTAACAGTTCATCAACTCTATGTGTTTGAGATAGCAAGGGTCCAGAAAATTCAACTTTGTCTCCTTGATCCTGAAAACCCTGCACATGACCAATCTTGATAGTGTTCAATAGGTGTGTAACATATCAACATTACAAGGAAACAAGAAGGATCCATTTGATTTATGTGATCAGCTCAGCCAACACATCATAAAATAATCTACTCAGCCAACATATCATAAAATAATCTATATATTGTCAAGTCCTCTGTCATCTTGAAAAACAATTTCACTGAAAAAGGTAGTTATAATATGAGCCCCTCTTAAAAGGGACTGCTAAGAAACTGGTAATTACCGACAAGATTGATGGTATTGAATCAATATTATGATGATGTCACATTGTTCAGTTTCAGCTACTACATCTAAGGAGCTGCCTTTTCTATTAATTACCGAGTGTGCCAATAGCTGCCATTCCAACGAAGCCATAAAAGAAAATACATTTATTTACAGAATCCTACAAGAAACCAAGCGGCAGATTCATTCCCATGGAATATTGCAATTGGTCTGGAAAATGCTGACTCCTTTATCCTAAACCTAATTAACAACATGATTTGAGATAAATAGCTCACTCAATTTGTGGCCAAATTTAGACTGTTAACTTGTTGAAAAGTTAGCAAGAGATTGATAATTGTAAAAGAAAAAGAATGAACAGTTTCCTAATCAACAGAATTTCAATGACCCATTCAGTAACATAATCTCTTATTAAAACAAAACTCTACAAGAAAGGGATATTAACTAAAGTTGCAAAGATACACAAGTTTTCAACCATTTGATGGGTTCCAATCGTTATATTCAATAAATTGTGGGGCAGTACAAAATTTCTTTTCAAAGTCAGATTTCATATTAAAAATTTAAGTCAACCTTATATTTTATTCTTGAATTCACATACTTACCAGATCATGTTTACTAGCTCCCATTTCCTCTCTTCGATAAAGTGCGAGGGATAATTCTTGTGAGTGATACCCTTCAGAAGCATCAAAAGAATCTGGACGTTCAAACTTGCCCCATTGATTTTGGATTGCAATCTTGGCAATCTCATATGAATCATGGCCTTTGGAGTCTGCACGTTCCCTGTGTCTAATGTCCCCATTTTCAAGCTTTTTAAGGTCCAAGTTATTCCTTGAAGGCAATGCAACAGAAGGTTCAACTGCATTAAAAACATGTCCTCTTGAAATAGAACGGCTATGGGATCTTATTGCAGCATCTTCTTTTCGTCTTTTTGCCCATGCAAAGCCACCTGATGTGGAAACCTGTAATGGGCCTGAGAAGGGAATGTCCCCTTGAGATGCATTCTTCACATGCAAGGCCTCTTCCAGTTTATCAATGGATGACTTTGGCACCTCCCCACGTACACTAGCATTGTTTTCTTTACGACTACGTTCATTATTGTTATTGCTTTTACTTGTGTCCTGGGCTTGAGATGCCAAATCCTGCAAGATGAGTATTTTCAAATTGTAACCAGCTTTCCTCAGTAGTATTAACATATATGCATATCTACACAGAAGAACATGCGTATGGAGAAAGACAGAGAGACCTCTGCTGGTGCCAGTTTACTGATTCCAAGGGGTTTCCTTGTTGTCTTTCTTGTATCGGGTCCACGAACTCTCCCGCTAGTCTTCTTCCTGAGAGTTCAGTAAAAAACATATATATATATATATATATTTACACCATTCCAAAGATAACATCATAATATTACTAACAGAACAGATGAATCTGGGAAATCTAGGGATCAACAACTCAATAATACTGGGAAGGCTGTCACCATATATCTTAATGTCATATGCTTTAGAAGGTATGCATAAAAATAGGGCACTGGGTTACAACATTTAAATGGTAGCAATGCTTCTTTCTCTTTTAAATAATCTAACCAATTCGCCAGATAACTCCTGTGAGCGAATGGCTGGCATAATATTTTTATTTTTCTTAGACGAATTTAATCATTTATTTATATTCAGTTTGTATGAGAATTCTCACCTTCTTGCCTCCTCCCGATTTTTGGCATCAATCTCTTTGCTAGGTGGATATACTGGAAAGCTAGATGGATCACATGCATAAGGCTTTGTTGTAAAATACTGAAAGTGGTATTGAAAAAACACTGTATTAGGTGAATATCAATGGACGCAACTAAATGTTTAAATTGTAAAATGTTGCATATGCATTCAGTCGTTTTATCATTGATATAAACTAAAGCATTATTCATGGCTACAATCATCATTTACGACTTTGAAGTACTTTAGAATTATATGAAATGAATTCACTTGCATGCGAATTGGAGTAATCATAAGAAGTTTGTTGCTCATGCTTACCTCAGATGCAAGAGCAGAGGAGGCTGACCCACGCTTATATGGTTCTACAGAAAGGAGAGTTTCTAGTAGTTTCACATTTGCGGTAGGCAAATCTTTAAAAGTCTCGTGTAGACAACTATCATAGGGTTGCTGTGGCTTAAATAAAGTAGCATGGGGAAGTCTGGACTTTTTCCAGTAATCATCAGGTGGGGAGCCACAAAGCTTGAAAATCTTGTGCAGCTGTTCAACCTGTAAAAAGAGCAAGAAAATAACTACTTGGTCTCAAACCAGAGAAGTAAAAGAAGAGAATACCAACAGACATCCTCGTATAAAACCAAATGTTGAAAGTCATGCATGTTGTTCCATTCAGACCCCTAAAAGATTATATGGGTTATATGCCAGGACTGCTTTCAATGAGCAAGTAAACTGGAATTTCTTACAGATCTAGAACAGAAAGAAGTGCAATGAAACATATGATGATCTTTCTCTGAAGATATCTGCAGGTACATGATTGATCCTATTTGAGAATTTCCAGTAGAAAAAATCATTCCTACTGAGAAAGTAATTTTCTCTTTAAACATCCCTTCTATTTATATAATTGTTAGACAGATTATAAAAGACTAGGATCCATATAAAAGTACAACTTACTGAAATGAGTAATTACCTCTGTTCTCCCTTGAAGGATCGGTTTCCCCATGAGTAGTTCTGCAAAGACACAGCCGACGCTCCAGAGGTCTACAGAAGCTCCATAATCTGTTGACCCGAGCAGAAGTTCAGGAGGACGATACCATAATGTGACAACACGGCTTGTTAAGGGTTGCCTGTGTCCAAAATTACAGAAGTTTGCCAATCCAAAATCAGCCACCTTCAAAATTCCTTCATTGTTCACTAGAAGATTTGATCCTTTTATGTCCCGATGCATTACACCACGCGAGTGACAATGTTCAAGTCCGGATAATAATTGCTTCATATAGCATTTGATCTATAAAATGAGATCATCCTCAGCCTTTAATATAAAGATAAACATCAAAACAATCTTTCAAAAATTTATGTGAAGATTCACTCTGTTTCTACATGGCAAATCAGATATTAATGGGAAGGAGAGTTTTAAGTTTATATAACTACAAGATCCAAAAACCAGCTTGGTATTCTAGGATATTGATGAAGGCAAAGTAAGCACACCTGTGCCTCACTGAATTTGATGTCAGGGCAAGACAGGAGTCCAGTAATGTCATGTTCCATGTACTCGAACACAAGGTATATGCTACATGATAGACGGGATGTAATTATGCCTTCCAATTTGATGATATTTGGATGGTCAAGCCTGCGAAGAATCATGATTTCTCGTGCCATAAACCGGACACTCTCAGGTTCAAAATTGTCAAACCGGACCTTCTTCAAAGCAACTATCTTCCCAGTGTCAAGGTCACGTGCTCGGAACACACTACTATATGTACCCTGTCCAATCTGTTAAGAAGAAAATGCAAAGAGGATCATATATGTAAAGATCGTAAAACTAAAAAGAGTGACATACTATTCAGATAAAAGTTAAAACAATCCTAATCAGTCAACGCCCACAAATAAGACAGTTGCATCCAAAAGGTTAATGACATAGCAGCAATGCTATTCAATAAAAAATTACACCGATACAATAAAAATTATAAGAAAACACATTTCACTTTTAGGAAGCAACTTCATGTAAAGCTCCACCACCAGGGCGTAGAAGGTTGAGAATAGAACCTTCTTCCTAGAAAATGTACTTTTCACGGGATAGTCTTACCATAATATTTTAGCCACTATAGTAAAATTCATGACAGAAGCAAAAGATTATCCATACAGCTTCGCTAAAAGAGGTAAGGAGCATAAAGAAAAAGAACTTATGATTCCACAAACATTCAAAATATCCAGTAAAACGATGACTAATGGGAAAATTACATATTTGGTGCATGCATTGATTTCAATTGCATGCTTAACCTTGTTCAATTTCTCAGGTGATAAACACCTAACCATCTTTTAAGTTGCTACAGCAAAGATATGAACAAAAATGCAGGTTTTTCAGAATGTCACTGAACATGTATAAAAACCAATTTCATGGAGAACTTTTTGGACCTTCACCTTGCAGACTGAATGCCCAATTTCCAAGTTTTTATCAACAAAATGCAAAGAAAACCCAAAAGATAAGAATTGATATTTTAACATTTTCTTCCGCATTCAAAATTAGCCATCCTGTTGTAAAAACAAATACATGATCATGAAGAACAAACACAATGATTTTTGCACAAGGCAAATTTTTTGTAACATTGCGACCAAGTAAATTCCAAATTTCTTATCCATATATAAATTATGTTATATATAGATAAATATTTGATTTTGCAAGATATTTTGTCACAAAATGTATGATATTATATAAGGACAAGAACCTTCTCTAGTTTCTCATAGGAATCAGCTCGACGTGGCACCCAACCGTGAATTGCTTCCCCGGCGACGGCGCTGAGCCAAGCCGGCCACCCAGCTGCCACGTGCTCTCCTTCCACATATTTCTGCAAATTCCCAAGTCTGAAGCTTAAAGATTCATACCCACCACCACCACAACCACCATTTGAACTCGCTCTTCCCGACTCACCCAACTCGCTCCCGCTCAACCCAACCAACTCACTCCCCTTCTTCTTCTTCTTCTTCTTCTCCAAATCCCCCAAACTGACCCGGCTACGACCCGAATTCCCCGCATTGTCCCTAAATGCGCCTGAGTGATCGAAAGCAGGCGTCACAGACACCGCCTGCTTCGAACTCACGCAACCCATCACCACCGCCGCCGGCAACCGGAGCTCACAACCATATAACCCGGAAAAATCCTTTCCGGCCGGAAACCGATCGGACCCAAGATCGGGAAAACGAATCGAACCGGGTCGCAGTTCGGTTCCCGGATTCTCGGAAAGCGAATTTAGCAGAAAACCAAGGAAAAAATATTTTTTTTTTCGGGTGGCAGAGCAAGAATGGAGGGTCGAAAAACAGAAATGGGTTTTTATACCACTAAATTGGAATGTTTTTTTCAGTCCCTCATCAATTTTCTATTTCCATTCTCAGACTTTTTTTTCTTTCACTTTCTTTCTTTTTCTCTTTCTCTCTCTCACTTTCTGCTTATCTTTTTTTTTTTTTTTTTCTTTCTCTTTTTGGTTTTGTGTTTGTCCTTTGTTTTTTTCTTCCTTCCAGTTCTGCGACAATCGCGGATGATAGTGTGATTAGGATTTAAGATAAATGGAAAAAGGAAAGTGGGTTTTTAATGCGGCCTCACAACAACAACAGCAAAAACGAAACCCCAAAGCCAAATCAACGCAAAAGTTTGTACTCTGTTTTTTATCGTGCGTGTGTTTTGTGGGCACATTTTCATTTTTTTTTTTTTACTTTGTTTCTGTTTTGGTTTCACTTCTGCTGTTTCTGTTTTCTGAAAACACAAAAATTAAAAAACCAATGTGAATGTGGAAATGAGAAATGGGTTATAATAATAGCTTTATTATTTGTTTTTGTCATTGGCTGTTTTTATTCTCTGTTTTTGTTATCTACTGTAAATCTCTCTCTCTCTCTCTCTCTCTTTCTCGCTCTTTGTTTTTATTTTCTGTGTTTTTTTTCAAAGGAGCAAACGAAAAATAAAAGGCTAACATGAGACTTTGAGGTATCACTGACTGCATGGGATTGGGATTGGGATTTGGGAGGGAATAGGCTGGCAACACCCAAAAATTAAAAATTAAAAAATTAAAAAAGTGGGCCCACTTTTTTGGTGATAATAATATTTTTTTATTGGGTGGTGGTTGTTCAATGGTTGTTGACTAAATGGCTCTCTCTATTCCTGTGGGTGTGTGTGAGACTTTGCTCTGTTTTCATCTTTATTTTATTTTATTTTATTTTTCCAATCATATTATTTGAATTATGTAAAAATTTGTGGTTTTCTTGAATTTTGATTCAGACTTACGTAGGAGTAGGGATATGTAGAAAGCAACCACAGGGAAAGGAGAGAGAGAGAGAGAGAGAGAGAGAGAGAGAGTGAGAGATAAAAGAGAGAGAAGCGGAGAAAAAGAGGGACTTTGATTAAAGAAGGAAAGCAAAAGAAGAAAAGGAAAATACAATCATGGATCAATTTATTTTTTATTTTATTTATTTTGGGCTTTGGTTTCCTTTTCTGGCTCTTTGTTTTACATTTTGCAAGTTTCCCACTGCTGACATATTTCCTTTCACTTCATTACTATTTGGGTCCCACATATTGAGTTTCATGGGATCCACACTAAATTATGGGTCACACAGCATCTCTATGCTACCAAATATATATATTTTTAACTTTCCTAATTTATTCCTTCAATTTGGTTGGTTGCCTTTTGATCTGCCCCTTAATGGGGAAAAGAAAAAGAAAAAATAAAAAAAATCTACTAAACAAATTGACAGAGAAAAGTATTTGTTTTTATGCAAATGGTTATAGTAATAGTTGTGGTATTGACTTTGTTTTTGTATCTTTCTTGATGGAAAAATTAAAGATGCATGTATAGTTGATGTCCCATAAGTGGTTAGCTGAAAAAGTAATATGCTTGACTTTATTAGTGTACAACAAAAGTAAGAATGTATATAAAATGTTGATGAAAATGAGAGACAAATAGAGGGATTTGGGAGAGAAAATAAATAAATTTTATATGCAACTGCCATATGACGTAAATAACAAATCATTCATAATCATCATATGGTAGTAATTTAACGGAAAAAAATTATTCAGCAGCTTTTATATTGTAAATTAAAAAATTGAGATTTGAATCTTATCAAATTTTGTTATTGTCTCGTAGTGCAGAATTATAGCCCAATAACTATAATATTACCAAGAGGTATCTTGTTTTAAAGTAAAAAAAATAAAAATTCATTTATAATCGAAAATTTGATAATTATTTTGTAAAATTTACATATTATACTTTGATGTTGCACAAATTGATTGATTATTTGATCTTCCTTGTATGTTCTTATTGATGTAGGAAAAATAAAAAAAAATGGGGAGTAAGATTATTTTATGAATGGAGAGAGATTTAAAAATAGATTAGCTCAAATTTCAATGGTGAAAGAGAGAACTTAGCACTAAGAAGACAAATTATGCTTGGGTTGGGTTGACATGACAAACCTTTTATAGGTTTTAATTGTGCAGCAAAAGAATAGTTAAGCATTGTGGGACACAAAGTTGAATCCTAATTTGGCTTTTGATGTTAGACCTTTGTTTGTCTAATATGAGTATGTATATAGTTATATGAACATTTATATTTATGTTAAATTTGAATTTGTGAGTCAATGAAACCCATACAAGTTGAGCTTAAATGAGCAGACCATAAAGTAGAAGGAAGGAATCCTGTCTGTCTTATTAGAATAATGTGTACTTCTAAAGTCTAGTGGCTTTGGTTTGTTTGGATGAATTATTTAAGTACTTATTTAACCAAACAAAAAAATAGGAAAAAGAATATTATTTTCTATCAAAATTGGAGATCATAGAAAACGATTTTAGAGGAATTCAAAACTTTGGAATAGGAGTTTAGCCTTGATTGAAGTTTGTCAGTCTTTTCAAAGAAAGACAAAAAAGTGAAAAATTTTTTTTGCTAGGTGCATAGTTTGGTAATTGCTCCTAATGGTTTTTGTAATGTAATGATGATGAAATTCTTGCTAAATATGATGACATTTTTCAGAATTTTATTTTATAAATTGCATAGGAAAAGAAAAAGTTTAATAATGAAATGAGTGGCTTCTGTGGTATTATAAAATAATTATAAAAAAAAAGATAATAGAAAACTCAAAGAAAGAAAAAAAAGCCTATAAATGTAAAAGAAAATATGACATGTATGGTACATTTGATTTCATTCATCTTAAATAATATTCAACCAATTCACAACAAGATTCTAGTACACAAGCTTTTTTTTTTTTTGGGAAAAAATCATGAAAAATTAAAATAATTAATTAATAACATGTACTTTGCAATTAAAAATTTTGTGTCAAACTGTCAATATAGTTTCATATTCCTTACATCTCTTTAAAGTTTTATCCTCTTTTTTAATCATTTCAAAAGAATGGTGAACTTAATTTTACAGCTTTTGGTTAAGAAATGGTTGATTTTGCTTTTGCTTTTGAAAGTATTTATCTTTTTTCATTTCCATATTATTATTTGCTAAAAACACTTTGTGTTATTTTACTGCTTCAGTAAAAGTGCTTTCTAAAAAAAGTATCATAGGGATTCTTTTTACCATCTCTCTTTTACCATGACATTTTTAGGCAAAAAGCCTAGAAGAAGAAGAAACATATATTTATGAACATTGAGGAAGTGAAAAATTAGAAGCATCTAAACCAATTCCACTGAACAATGAATAAAAAAGAAGGTTAACTAAAAGATCTTTGATCTTTTTACTTCCCACCTAAATCTGCATATATAAAAAAATCTTTTTGAAATATTTTTTTTTTGCCTTCTCAAGAAGAACTAAGGCACTAGTTTTCTTTCCGACAAAAAGTTGGGTTGAAAAAGTTATGACCATTAAAAGATTGCCATCCCATGTCCAATTTAATTAATGCAGAATACAAATATGCTATTCGTGCATTTTTTTTCCATATTTTTTTTTAAGATTAATTGCATTATACTTTTTCAAAATATCACATACTTTCTTACTTTTATTTCTCACACTACAAAATATTCATTATTGTACTTCTACATCCTGTATGGTTTGTAAAAGTTGCGTTTTTTTAGATCCTTCAATTCGAAATATTCTAATTTAAATTGTTAAGATTTAATTTGTTATATTTAAGATAAATCAGATTTTATTTTGCTCAAATTGTATTTTGATATTATTTATATAGGAATGAACCGTTAATTACTCTTAGTCAAAATATCAAATTGGAACAAAATACAACAAGTTTAAAAATTTAAAATCCAAAAATACATATTTTCCTAATTAGTGGATAATAATAAAATGCAAATTTCAAGTACAAATTTAATGATATGTAAAATTTTATTTAGAGGAGAATGTGAAGATATTTAAAATTTAATGTGACATTTTTGAAAGACAAAAAATATAAATTCACTCTATTTCTTTAAAACCCAATTTAGAGATATTTTTGCATAACAAATAGTACATTTCAATATTCCTGCTTTACATCCTTTATAATATTCTTGAAACTTTTTTGCATATTGGGTTTATTTGCTCCAAATCAATTAATTATAACATAATCTTCCTCTAAGAACGATAAGATGTAATGTGGGTCATCCAATACCACTACCACTCTCATCCTAAGCTATAATTGCTGCCTCCCATGATCCAATCAAGATATCTCTGAATAGTACACAAAATCCTCAATTGCACACATGCACAAACATATCAAAAACCATTATTATATTGGAAAAAAAAAAAAAGAAAAGAAAAGAAGAGGAAAAAGAACCACAACTTATTATAACATCAACATGCTCTTAATGAATGTACCTCAAGCATCTTTCTAAACTGAATAGTCTCACATTTTCTCTGTTGGATTAGTTACTCGAAACTTTACCTTTATTAATCTCAAAATAAAACAAAAGAAAAAGAAAAAAAAGAAAAAAAATATTTACTTAGAACTTAATTGCTTGGTGGAATATGAATTTATTTATTGATAATTTTGCTTTTTCAGAAAAAAGACATTTCCATAGCACAAGTTGTCTTCTATAAAAATGTGCCAACAAGCATCAAAAGCAAAATCTCTGCAAAAAGCAATTAACTTTTTAATTCATGACAAAGAAATCTAATTGACCATTTTTTTATTTTATATTTTTTGGAGTAGGATGAGTTTTCATTGAACAAACAAAGACAAAGTAATGAGACCAGCTCTTTTATTTAAGGAGTGAATTTGGGTTCTGAAGCTTAATTGCCAATGTAAATGTATTCATCTACCAACAGTTGGCAGAAAGCTTCTGTTTTCCAACAGAAAATATAATAAGTGTACCAAACCCATATACTATGAAATTGAATACATTTATAATATATTAATTTCCATAGAATATTGTTTATATTGGTAACCATCTTTCATTAATTGTATAGGTGACACCCCAGTTATAATTTAAAATGAAAAATGCAGCTGAAAATATGATAATTCTAAATATTTTCCACGTTATCATATTTTTGTTTCTAAAACTTTTTAATTATAAATTGAAAAATAATTTCTAAAAAATCAAATTAATTCAAATATAAATGTATGAATCATATACTAGCAGTTATTTATTGAAGGATAGGTTAGATGGAGAGACTAGTTTTAACTAAGGTTGGCTTAACTTAAGTGATGTCAATATCAATCAAAATTGTCCAACAACTTCACTCATTACAATTTAGGGTATCAAATAAGAGGATTAGCTTTAAGATAGTAGGTGAAAATATTACTATCTTATTTAGAGCATGCACGGAGGACCCAGTACTAGAAGCATAATTCTTAGGAAACAAACAGAAAACAGCTCCAAATTCCACCCTATTAGTAAGTAGTTAGTGAACTATACATTCAGAAATTATATATCTGAAAACCACAAATTCAACTTACTTAAAACAGCTAGGAAACAAGAACAAGAGACATTCAAAAATTTGTCCTCTGCTAGTGTATTTTGTCAAAATTTAACCAGAAAAACAACTTATAAAAAGAAACAAAAATATCAAATATAAAATTATATATATTCAGCCTCAATTTGATTCTCTAATTATTTTTAATCCATCCATAATTGTTGATGCAAATCAGGATATAAATAAAATGACCTATTAATTTCTTTGAACTAATTGCATAAAATTTCAACAAAAATTATAAACAAATGATTTAATGCGATATTTATCAAAGTTCAATTTTTTTTAACGTTATTCAAACAATAAGTTCAAGAACCAAATTGACATTGATATAAAAGTTTAGAGAGGCAAATCTGCACTTTACCCAAATAAAAATGATGATATACCCTTACCCTTATTTTACTTTGGCATGCAAATATATGATAATTAAAAACACTTATACAAATCCAGAGACAAAATAATAATTATCAATAATAAGTTGACACTTGTTTGTTATATCCATGCATAGAGATTCTTCCATACACTGGGATTTGCTTTCTTCTTGTGCTTGTATGTGTGTATATATATATATATATATAATTGGTAATTAAGCACCTAATTAATCTACAACCATGTTAAATAAAGATGCATTGTATATATAATGTTTCATTTTTGTCTTTTTACTTGCGTGATTGTGGTCAAAGCAATAGATGAATTATATTAATAAAACCAGGCTTTTAGGAAATAACAAGTATCACCATCATAATGTTTTCCAGCTAGCTATGTTCACTGCTCACATAATTATCATTGCTACAATGCAAATGTTTGACATTGGAAGGGAATGACCTCTAAAGCTAACAAATGAAAAGAGTTTGCACTTTTTGAGGTCTTTCTTAGCAACCCAAATTTTTTATTTTTATTATTATTTTTATTTTTAGGAAAAAAAATTTGGGGTTCTAGATTTCTGGCGCAGTTGATGGTTTATGGGTCCTTAGTCAATTTATTTATTTATTTTTTGGGACAGAAGAAATCAATATTATTAATGAAAATTAAAGTACATCTATAAAAAAATCCTTCAAAAGTAGGGAATTCAACCAAAAAGAAAAGACTTCAATACCTATTCAGGAGGGAGTTTATAAAAAGACTTCTTAGCAATTCAATCTGCCACTTTTTTAGCATTTCAGACTTGTATAGACTACCCTACATTCTTCAATTTGATTTTCTTTCTTAGTCAATTTGTTTTGTTATTCTTAGTCTATTTTATTTTTCCTCTAAATCATACTCCAAGAATTCTTATGTATTTTGGCCTAATCTAGAGTGTTTTGGTAGTCGGTTCAAGACATCTTTTGCTTTCTAATCACTCAAATAATTAGATTCTAGAAAAAAAAAGGATAAAAAAAAAAAAATTGGTCAATGCCCATGGAATACATCCACTATGCAAAATAGTGGTCCTTAGTCAATTTGTTTTGTTATGCTCTCTCCCCCCGCTCTTTTTTATTTTTTTTTTATAATTTTTTTCATCATACTCTTGAAATTTTCGTTTATTTTTCCCCACCGTAGACGGTATGTCTGTTTCTAGGTGCCCAAAAAACCAAAAAAAAAAAAAAAAAAAATCATTTTCTTCACAATCACTCAAATAAAGGGTCATATTCAAAGATGCCAATTAATTAGATGGTTTTCTAGAAAAACAAACCTAACTAATAATTGAACAAATAGACAAAAGAATGAAAAATTAGAATTCACATTTCAGTGTGAAATCTCATCGTTGACTTTGGACCCAAAATGTTATCAACCTGAGTTCCACCTTGCAGTGAGAGCCAGATTTCATGCACTACATGTGTTCGTCTTCATCACAGTTGGCCCAATTAAGATGCAGCTGCATACCCAAGTTTGTGGTGCATGAGGAAATATTTTTCAACTCAGTATCCACGCAATGCATTTAGACATTCTGAATTAAATTTCATTCACATTGTTTTCTCAAAACAATGAAGCGAAATATGCTCAACCTGATAGCCAAATACACATTTTTGAAGAATATTCCCAAAAAAAAGAAAAAAGAAAAGAAAAGAAAAAGACATATTTAGAGGCAAAAAAATAAATCTTTATTTACAGACCCCAAAAGTTGCTCCCTCTATCTCAGCCTCATCTTCCATTTCAATAACATGATCAAGAGTTCTGTTGACGAGTTGTAGAAACATATCGAAAGACAAGCTCCATTTTGGGTTCTTCAGAAGAATTTTGTAATGGAATTTATAATCCTTGATGTTATAAAGCTTCTTCATTATATGGCAATTTGCAAGCAGCCATGCTGTCTTTTGATTTGTATTGCCCAAGCATCTCGGCTACCGTTCTACATCGGCATTGGTTTCCTGGCCGGATTACATCACCATAGACGGCCATTTCAATTATGTCAAGCTCCTTATCTGCAATTAAATAAGCATACTATGTTGAACATAATATTCCATCAATCTAAATGAAAGTGTCCAAAAGAAAAAGGCATATATTGAAAAAAGAATATGAGATCTACAATAATGAAAAGTAACTATTCAAAGTGAATTCTCTACGCTTCAAAGGAAGGGAGAGAGAAGAGACAGCGCTGGTCAAAGTTGAGAGAAACCCTAATTGAAGGACAGTTTTGGTCACGTTTAAGGTTGAATTGGGATGGATTTCCAGCCAGCAGCCCATCATATGCAAACTGAGTTTATTGTTGGGCATACTGATCTGCATTTTGCAACCAACTTAAACTAATTTGCAGGTCACTGAACAAGTATTAGAAGTTTCAGAATTCCCTATTTTATTAACATTGCATTAAATCAAATATGAGCCTAGAATTATTGAAAGTCATCTGATATCAGGACAGATTTTGCCAGTTGTAGGCAACTCAAGATAAAGCTAAGCTAGTAGAGGCCCAACCTGACGATAGTGCACTACAATTTCTGTCCTTGTTGAACGCTATGGAAACATTCTACACTCCGTTATGGAACTCATTGCAATTTATACACTACCTGATTAGTAGGGAAACTGTCATTTCCTAAAAAATTGAAGCATTGTCTGCAACTCCAATAATTTTCTAAGTAATGAAAGATGCATGAGCAGAGAACATAATTTCTTTTAGCAATCCAAGTCCAAAGCACACACATCATATCACTTTGAGGGAATATCTCATAAGGCAAAAATGACATAGATTAACACCATCAGTTGTCACCCTCAATGCAACAGACAAAATATTCAAAGAACAGCACACAACTCCCAAGGCAGTTCATCATAGAGGCATTTGGACAATTTTCATGACTACAATAAGAATGAAATCAACATTAAGTGCAAACTAAAAAAAATATTAATTATTTGATGTCAGTTAGGTCATTTTGTGAACTTGCATGGTTATTAGTTTCTTTTGGTACTTGATATTGATATGTATTCTTTCGGACCAAAAAGGATACCTAACATAAGGAGTATGCGAGACAGGAAATGCTACTGAGGACTCTTCTACATTAGCACATTAGGCAGACTAACTAAAATCACCATATTCTTCATTCATACCATTCCTTAGTATAACATTAAACAACTTAATAAGACCAGAAATCAAATCTAAAACTTAAGGAGATTCATATTGCAATTCTAATTATGTTAGTCTTGAACTACAAAATCAGCTTCAAGGCCTTCACCAAAGATACGATCTTGTAAAATAGTAGCAACTAGCAAGACGGAACCTTATGACTGTTATACGGATGAAGATCACTAAATGAGCACATCATATCAGACCTATGTGAGTGTTCAACTAAATACCTAAGGGTCTGAGATTTCAAACTGTGACCCTAACAATGCCAGCGTCATTTAGACTACAAAATCAGTTTGTAGTTCTTCTCTATACATTCTTGGTGAGAACCCTATCAATGTTAATAATGATGAAGATGACAAAATCAGCAAATCAATAGCATTAAAAATTAAGTTTTTTGATAAAATGCTAACTAGATTTTTAATGTATTGTTGAATCCTAATCTTAAATTTGAACAAAGATGTGTATCATTCAACAGAATTAAGAATATTAGGCATCCTTCCAAAGAAGACAAACTTGACAAATTGGCGATTGAACTGCTGATGGATGTATTGATCGTAATCAAATTTTGATTGTTAAAGTGAATCTCAATACCTCCCCAACAAGAAAGAACTATTTTAGAAAAATATAACAGATTTACAAGATGTATACACTTGTAGCATCGTTTCAATTGCGTATTTAAATATGGAAAATGTAGCAAAGAGGATTAGGCAAACATACCAGTAAAGTTGACATCACAAGAGTAACCTTTCAATTTATTTGCATCCACATGGTCTTTGGCTGATTTTAATCTGTTCACTCGTGTTTGAAGAATCTGACAATTTTCTGCAACAGATTCACCACCTACAACACAACTGCACACCTCATACTTACTTGACACAAATCGATTAACACAACAAAAAATTCAGCTTCTGTTTGATTTTTGAAACGATGAAGACTCAAAAAGAATATTACAAAACACAATTTTTGGAATCCTACAAATCAAGATGGTTTGGTTCTCCGACATACTACCATCACGCACACCAATCAAGTCAAGTAAGCTGCATTTGCTTTTTCCTCCTTGATAAAAGTTGAGTCTCATATTTAGCTTCAACCATGCACTATATTTGTTTTCTCCAGAGATAAAAATTCAAAAAAATCCCAGACACTGATTTTTGATCTTATCTTTTTCTAAATTAGCAAAGATACAAAACCAAGTTATGCAAATTTATAATACCTCAATCCTCAGCATGGTGAAAACCAAAACCAACTAACAAAGTTCATAGTTTTATACTACCACAAAATCCTCAGCATGGTGAAAAACAAAAACCAACTAACAAAGTTCATAGTTTTATCCTACCCCAAAAGCTAAGCCCACAAACCCATTCCAGAATTGGATTCAACAAGCAAGAATTCACAACCAAAAGACGAAAAAGAAAATGCCCACTTCAAAATTCATCCAAATAAATGAGAAAACAGAGAGCTCAGAAAGAAAAATAAAAGTCAAAAAGTGATAAATGATTTAGGGACCTTTAGAGAAGGGGACGATGTGATCGTACTCGAAGCAGAGACAGCCCAGGCAGTTGCTGAAACGCTTGCAGACAATGTTGCCAGCGGCGTCTTTGCGCCACCTATCAGGGTGTCGACCAGGGACTACATCGGCCTTAGCCCAACACACGCTCCTCGCCTTCGCATCAAAGAACCTTGGCCTACTATCCTCACCGTTTCTGTTGCTGTTTTCACCACGAGAACGTTGAGGTGAAGGAGAAGAAGAGGAAGTCATCGATGGCTGATCGAATTGGGATTGGTCTGCCAACCGAAATACGAGAGAGAGAGAGAGAGAGAGAGAGAGAGAGAGAGAGAGAGAGAAGGAGAAGATTGGGTCACTGATTCACTGTAATGTTTCAACACACTTCGGTGGATTTCAAACTTGTAGTCTATATCCTTCTTTTTTAATAATAACATGAAATGCATATTATTTTATCGTAATTGTCAATTTTAGGGCTAAAACTCCGTATCCAATTTTAGCAGCCATCAATTTTTTTTTTTTTTGGGAGAAAAAAAAAAAATCCAACTAACAACTAACCAACAAGTTTTTAACTAAATTATGTATTCATTGGGACAATACAGCAATGTATTTCAGATTTGAAAATTTTCCATTATATATATTATATAAATATATAAAGACTTTAGAAAATAGATGGAGCTCACCTAGAATACAAAATGAGACAAATTTTAAGTAAATACAACAACTTTTAAAAATAAATTTGATGGAAAAATGCTTTTCATCACATGCCAATGTTAACCAATATTTAAGCTGCAACAAGTGGAAAACGACCAATTTTTTTTAAAAAAAAAAAAAAAATTTAAGCACAATCCAGTTCAATCTTGCATTTTAAATAGATCAATATAAATCCATCATCTATAAAGATAATTTTAATGACTTTAGTAAGATAAATTTTAATGATTTGAATGACTTTAGTTGTGGTGTATACATATATATACATATATATATATATATATATATATATATATATATATATATATATATATATATATATATATATATATATTCAACACATACTTATTCGCTTACATCAAGACATGTAAAAGAATCTTATAGAGCTTGAAGGAACTTAGCCAAAACAAAAATACTAAAAGGAGGCTGGGAAAATGCAACAAATATGACACTTTTAAGCATATTGAATAATAAGTTGGTGAATTGAAATCAATGTTAGTCGATGTTCAAAGATTGGATACAGATATGATATATATATATATATATATATATATATATATATATATATATATATATATATATATATATAAACAAAAGACAAATTCACGTGTGCAGAGATTGGGAAAATTGGGATTGGAACTAGCATGTAAGCAGAAGAATAGAAAATGTTTTTCTTGTTGATCCAAGTACTAAATTTTCTCAGGCTCTACCATTGCCAGAAACAGATGGATTCTACTACTTTCAAACCCAGCTCCATACACTAGGAAATTTCTGTTATTCTCTAGCCAGTTGTCTATGGAATTTAGAAATAATAATGTTACTTTCCGCAGAATTCCATTTCAACAAGTAGTTAAAGCCATGAAATCCTATCAAATCTCCAAACCAAAGCCCTGAAATTTTTTTAGAAGTTTAGGGGCTTGGGTGCTATCAGGTCATCAATTGGTACGTGCACGATTATTATTATTATTTTCAATGGAATTAAATCATATACTTTTATTGTTATTCGTTCCTAAAAAGCCTAATGCCATTCGTTCCCATAAAGCCTAATGCTTTTTATGATGCAACATTTTCTCTCTTCTAAGCTAAAAAACTATTTAGAATACTATATGGTAAAAATGGGATGGTGGGTATCAAACTTAAGATGCCACAAAAAAGCTTTTGGACAAAGTTGAAACTTTATTGCTGTAATGGATAGACTTGGTTTTCACTATCTGCAACTTAATTTGGCATACATCTCAAGTGTCTGTTGTTCTGTATGGTGAAGTGGTAGCCCAAGGATTTTTCACAGCATCTAAGAGATTTTAAGACAAGCACATCCACTATAGCATCATCATCTTATTTTATGTTCTAAAAGCTTTTCCAAAGATACTCAACAAAAAGGAGATGAAATGTTCTATTCCACGTTTGAGGTTGACAAGCTTCGCTTATAGCATAACCGAGAAATAGGAATTTTGGAAGAATTAAGAGAGTGCTTGGAAAATGGTTTTTGATTTCTTTGGTGGAAACCACCACCAGAGATTCTATGGCCATGCTGGTATGATTTTGATTATGCATTTCTACAGCTTCAGCTTATGAAAAAGAGGAAAAGAAAACCTACACATCATTCCCTGCACTTTAAGAAAAGTAGCGTACAAAGACTCAGTATCTGTTATGCACCTTAAAAAATTGAAGCAGCGTTAAAAAGCATGCCAAACAGGGTCTATATTGAACTTGATAAAGCAGGTTTCACATTAGAACAATAATGTCTAGGTGTCTACCATCACTGTACTCGAAAACATAGGCCCCTCAGCTTTAATACAACTTATTTCTCTGCTTTAGCAGCTTTTTCAACAGCAATGATTATATGATATGGAAAAGATATTGAGTTCATTCCCTCCATTCCCTTTCGGCCATGAAATTCATAAATTCATCATAAGGAAGGAAAATAGCTCCTAAAGTGGGGCATAAAGCTAAGAAAGCATATTTTCTCACCAACCTCCAAACATACTCTAAAAATATCTTATTATAATATAAGTTTTTAAACCCACAATGAAAATAACCACAAAAACAAGCTAAGATAGACTTCGCTCTCCAGATCCACAAAACACCATCTGGAACAGCTATTAAGCTTAAAAGCATACTACTTTAGCCTTACTAAGAGACCCAAGAAGCTATAGAGAAGGTTTTTATAATACTCAAATTTGACTATTTTGGACCAATGTCTTTGAGTGCACAAATCTGCTCCTCTCCCATTGCAGACATCACAGTGACAACCAAGTCCTTCCCCTCAGCGAAACCATCCTTGATCTGCATCCAGCAATACAAGATGCAAACAATTAGAAGAAAAATAAGCATACCAGAACTACAAAAAACACAAAGCAGATACAGAGAAAAAAAAGTTCAGATAGCAAGGCAATTTCTAATGAATTACTATGAAAATTTTTAGTCAAAACATGCTAAACGTAATCATTTTGGACACTTCCATATGGAGTTCAAAGCACAAGCATATATATATGATCACAAATAAGAAATGGGGGTTCCCTCTTTGGATAAGAACTGAAAGATTCTCCAACCTGAGTCAGCAGATTATCATCGGTTGGGAGCCTCAGGTCATCCTTAGTGTTTCCATTCTCAGACAGCAAACTTACCTACAAGATTCCAAGATTTTCGTCAGAAATCTAAGTTAAAAATTGCACAAGATTTTGTAAAGCAAAATGATATCAAAAAAAAAATTGAACATACAAATCCATCCTCAGAAATATCAATCAGCTGGTAGTCAGTGCGATTGACATGGGGAATCTGCACAGTAGACACACAAAACACAATTAAAGATACAGAGAATTTATGCAATAGATATAGAATAGAACAGAAATCAGAAGAGTAGAAATACATACATCACAGTTATGGGAAGAAGGAACAATGTCATCATACTTCTTGCCATTGAAAATATCAATTCCAACAAAGTGGCACTTTGCATGTCCATGCTTTCCAGTCTTTGAGGTAGAAACCTCAACAACCTGACAGTCACAAACACAGCGAAAACACTCAAAGATCATGCTGACAGACAACAAATCAGCATCCTCAGCAACACAATAATTAGAGTTTTAGATTCAGATTCATATGAAAGTTAAAACAATTTCAGCAAAGTAATAGTTCAACAATAGTCGACGAATCAAAAAAAAAAAAAAAAAAAATTGAAAAAAAAATTCGAACTTTTCAAACTCAAAATTAAAGGGTCACTAAAACTATCAGCAAAGAGGAAAAGCCGAATCACCCAGATAAAAAAATTCAACAAAAAGACCAACAAACAAAAACCCATATACGAAGACCTAAGAAAATTCCAAGAAAAAAGAGTTTCTACGCAAACAAACAGCAAATATTCAGAGAGAGGGAGGACCTTGCAAGCACGGCCTTTGATGACGATGTAGCCGTTCTTGCGGACAGTACCGGCTTGCTGAGGGTAAGTTTTGGAGGCTCCAGCGTCGGCCTTCGACTCGAAATGGTGCTCTTCACTGTCCGACATAGTTTTCAATCTTTCTGTTTTCAGCTAAAATCAAAGAAACCCAAATCAACAACACCCCCTCCCCCCAAAAAAAAAAAAAAAATATTCACTCAGAGCCCCCAAGAGAAAACCCAGATGAAGCAAAAAGGCGGACCAGTCGAAGACTCAGAGTCTGAAAGATATTTTATGGCTTCTTATACTTCCTGATTGATTTTCAACCATTGGATTCGGAGCGGCGGTGGCTGGCGGTCCTCCTATTTTCTCAATTTTCTTTGGTAAGAATATATGCGGATTTTGCGTTTTGGGCTTGGCCTTAGGGCGTCCCATGTTTACGATTCTATTTGCATCTCAAAAGGAACTGTATACACACCTGCTTGATATATATATGTATATATATTTATTGACGAAAATACCCTTCTCTGTTATTAAGAAGCTGTTCAATGAGGATGACCACTATTACCAAAAGCCTTAAAATTCATTATATTTGGGATAATTAGAAAAATTAATTACGTGAAAGCATATTAAAAAAAAAAAAGGAAAAAAAGAAACAAGGAGAAAAGAATGGGTTTCTTCAAGCTTAGGATGTGTGGCTCACTTAGTTTTTCTGATGTACAAGCTTAAAAATAAGAATGCACAAGACGAAATTGAGCTGATACGGGTCAAATGTGACAACATATTCTCCTCAAATGGTATTTGGTTAAATGCATGTGCCAGAAAAAGATAAAAAAAAAAAGGTATTGGTTATGAAAGTGATTGCCAAATCAACCTTACCCAAGTCAATGATAATTCCTTTTTATAGAGACATATTTGACAAATCAAAATCATAGTGAGTGTATATTTGACAAATCATAATCACAGTGAGTGTATATTTGACAAATCATAATCATAGTGAGTATATCTAAAAGTAGATAAGTTTTAAAAAATTATGACTAGTCATATGTCCATGATTTATATACATGTTAGATATATTCGTTTAATGGATAATATAGTATTCATTAAAAAAATAATTTGTTAAATATTTTGATATATAGAATCCAATCCTATTATGTTAAATGGTTAAGTGTTATTTGTATCTGAACTATGTGCATTTGAAATTGCCTTTTATGATTTGAGCAATGATATCTTTTAAACTTTTCAAATGGTGTTTTTTCAATATAATTTGTTTAGTATTTTCATTTTTTTTTTTTTTGGGGAAGATTCAAACGTTGGAAAGAGTCGAAAAATGTGCATTACTAACGTATTAACAAAATGACAGGGTATAGTTTGATAAAGACAAGGCATACAGTTTAAGAGGACATTGGTGGAAACTCCGCATAAGTACCGTAATATTAGTGACGGTTTTTCATAGTATTAAAGACAGTTTTTTAGAAAATCGTCACCAATACTATGAAAAACCGTCATCAATACTGTGGTCCGCATAAAGACCGTCTGCACCATAGACGGACTGTATATATATATATATATATATATAAAGAATTATATTCTTAGGCTTGATCCATGGTTAAACTACTGAGAATATATGTTTAGGTGTAAAGTTTAAAATCTTTACCTAGATAAAAATCCCTCTACTGAAATTGTAAAAACAAAATAAATAAATAAAAAATATAATTAAAATATAATATTTAGGAATTTAGTAATTTTGACATTATAAAAGACAAAAAAATCGTTCAAATTTTATTTATTAGATCATAAATTATGTTCAAATACATTTCATAAATTAAAATAACAAAATATTTTTGATTGTATTATATTTCAATTTTGCCCAAAATATTAATAATTGACATAAATTTAAAAATATAAAAGAAAATTAAAATCAATTTAATGCTATCATAGTACTTTATGATTTACCAAATTTTAACCATTTTTTTACATCCTTATGAAAAAACACAAATTCAAACTATAGCTCCATTACTTTTATTTTATCTTTGGTGTAAGCACTCCAAATTAATTGGAGACGGATCTATGAATATATTTATAAAAAAACTTTATCAATTGTGCTTTTTTGGGAGGAACAATCAAAATTCAAAAAGAATAATGTCACAAATACGACTTAACAGACTTTACAACACATTGTTGATGACTGAAAGACATCAATATTCTTCAATCTTAATGGCATCTCGAGGAATTTCATAGGCATCTTTTGGCTTAGATTTCTTCATACCGGCTGTGAACCAAACCTTATCAGATTTGTAGCTCTCAACAGCAACACTGGTGACTTTAACCCACACCAGAGCCTTTGTCTTCATTCCTTCTATTCCATTCAATTTTCCCTTTGAAAGTGTCCCTTTGATTCGTTTCGCATACCTTATAACAGACGAGTCCTTGAAGCTGACCTCACCTGGAGATGGCAAGTAGACAATGAGCTTGGACCTTGATTCATCAAATTCATAACATGTTATGTTCTTGGGGAAGAGGCCAGGTGGAAGGTTGTACTCTCGCAGAAGATCCGGCAAAGGTTTCTGCTGCTTGCCTAGAAAACAAGAACAAAGAGGCTAGCTTCGCTTAGTTTCAAGGAACATTATTGGTTCTGTTGGTATCTTCACAAATTGTACATACATACACACATATTTACATGTATACATAGCATGAGCCCTGAATTATATTCATTGTGTGTGTGTGTGAGAGTGAATTGGTTAAATATCTTAAGCAGGAAAATAACAAATGATTTTAAAGCCAGCTTAGTTGCAGAAAAAAGAAGAAGAAAGATTTGAATATGTAGATTGAGATTTATTGTAGATATAAATATATCCAATTGTAACTCTTCTGTTATAGAAAGGGTGATGAAAATGGAAAGCTTACTTTTACTGAACTTGCAATGGTGCTAAAAAAATTGTAGTTATCCAAAGCACCAATAGATTGGTGATAAGTCAAACTCTGTCTTTCACCAGAGCTGGAAGGTCCAAATCATTCTTTAAATGATCAAAAATATTACTTGTAATTAAAGACTTTGCAAGCAAACTCATCCACTAATGACACTCTACCAAACATGAAGATGCCATTCATTTGTCATTTTGAATTCCACTTTTTTTTCACTAATTTTTTTACAATTCAAATTGTTTAGTTCTATCTTTTTTTTCTTTTTTTCTTTTTTTTCCCTTTTTTTACCAAGTGCAGTGGTATTTTTGTCGACTTATTTTACTGGTTGCTGATACTAGTCATCTACCTTTAAGAAGATTATGGAGCTTCTATCTAAAAGAGACATCAGAGCTATATATTCTTGTGTAATTGTGAATGATAAGAGTTTAGGGTGAAAATGGCCACACAGCAAGATGCATGGATTAGGGAAAAGCAAGCTTTAGACATAAAATTTTCTTAAACCAGAAAAGAATTATAACAACTACAAAAATGTTATGGTAAATATTCAGTAAGATCTGAAGGATTAATCGTATGAAAAATCAGCAAGTAGCTGCATACCTTTCAGCTTGTTGAATATCCACTTTGCCTTTTCCTCAACAGTATTTGAGAATGACTGAAATTGTGGAAAATAAGCACATTGGTTTCAATCTGGTTTTGTTATTGATAGCTTGAATTCATATTTGAATACTATACAAAAAAAGTAGTTTTCTGAACTTAGTGGAAGATGTTTCTACAAATCAAAGCACCAACAGATTTCTCAATTTGAATCATATGGATATGGCAATTATATTTTCCTTTTAAACCACTCAAATGACATTATTTTCCGTTTAGGCATTCAAATAAAAGAATATCTACAATGTCATAGATAAATATACGACTTAAATATTTGGGACATAAACATGTTTACAGATTTTTTTCAGAAGCTCAATTGACTACTAAATTAAAAAATGGTAAAACTAGAAATGATAACAGAATTACAACATTGAAGTCATCAAAGAGATATCTATGGAACAATTTGATACTCTTTCCTTCCATCTAATCATTATGGAATGTACAACCATTCAACTGAATCCCCAAACCACTTTACAAAGAAAAAGAGAAAGAAAAAGAAAAAGAAAAAAAAATAAAAAATAAAAAGAAGAAGAAGAAGCAGAAAACGGAAAAAGGTAAAATGAAAGTAAAGGCATGAAGGTGTGGACCAGAATTACTGAAAATGTGGCAAATCCTTTTCATATTGGAAACCAATCTGAAATTTCTACTCAATATAAATTAACCAGCATTAATCCGATTTGGGATCCGAATCCAATGTCCAACATACTCATCGATCCTCTTCAACTCTGTTCCCAGTTGACAAAATAACCCACCATTTCTTTCTTCCAATATTTTCAATTTCTGATTAAAAACCAGCAAGATCTTGAAAAACTATCAAATGGGGTTTTGTTGTCAAAAAGAAACATGCAAAACCAAGATTGCAATAACAACTATAAAAAAAAAAAAAAAGATTTAGTAAAAGAATGCAAGAAGCTAGCTAGGCAATGAAACAGAGAAAGAAAGGGTATGATAATGTTGGATTAAAATGAGTTTACATACAGAGATGTCCTCAGTGATGTTGGAGATCTCTTCCTTGGCTTTCTTGGAAATCCAAAAGCTCCCAACTTTTGTCAGAGCTTTCTCCATTTTTTTCTTCTCACTCCTCTCTCACTGACTGAATCAGAGCGAGTTAGAGAGAAAGAAGAAGAAGAAGAAGAAGAAACAGAGGAAGTTTCGTTTACTAGGTTCCAAACAACAACTCAGCAAAATTCACGTACACACATACACAACACAAGGAGATATCTTTTCCAACTCACGCTCCGCAAATTGCCACCTTATGAACATGGCGGCGCATTACCCCCAAAAAAAAAGAAAAAATAATAATAATAATTAAAAATTTACGGAGGCAAATTCGAATGAGTTACTCTATTGAAACGACGCCGTTTGGAAACTTGTTTGTAACGGTAAGAAAGATATATCAATTTTTCAACTAGTAAATCAATTACTTGTTTTAAACTTCATTGCTTAATTATCTATCTATCTATCTATATATATATATATATATATAAATAGATATCTTTTTAACAATGATCAAAAGAATATTATCTTTTTTTAATTCCAATTGAAATTTTTAAATGGTAAGGTGTTGATAGGATTAGGTGATTATTTATTTATTTATGTTTTGCGAAGTAGCTGATTAATTTTCAAACAAATAATAATTTTTTGTAATTATTTAAAAAAATATCATCTTTTTTCTTTTTTAATTTATTGCTAAACTCCGGATAAAATTTAATTTATTTTTCCCTCTAATAATTAAAAGGCTTCTAATAATAAACCATAAGTGTTTTCAAATATTAAAAAAAATACTTTTAAGTTTAGGCGTTTTATTGACCAAAAAATCATTACGTTACTTAGAAATGGAAAATTGAACATAAGAAACATTAATATTATTAGAGGTTGGAAGATTCATAAAAATTTAAACCTACTTTAATAAATTACTAATTTTAATTGATATGTTTCGATTAATTAATTTGTAAAAGATGGGTCAAAATCGTGAAAATAGTCATAAAATTCATAAGGCTCTTGCGTGAAATGGGTTTACGAATTCCCAAAAATTACAATTACTTACAAAAGAGATGTTGTGATCAATGCTAGCCTTTTCCTTTTTTATTTTTATAAATCATTTTTGGCATTAATGGATGCTAGCTTCAAATACGATTATAAACCAAAGGTTAATAAGGTTTTAAGACTAGGACAAGACACCAAGTTGTTATGTTAAAGATGGATGATTTTATTTTTATTTTTTAAGAAGTGGTTGAGATGGTAACTCATAGTCTGAATTTGTGTTAGGGACGACTAGCTCAAATAGTTAAATCTTCAAAATAGTTAATAAAGTAAATTTAATATTGATAACTTTAGTTCTTACTTTTAAGTATTTTTTATTATATGTTAATTATGTTAGGTACTATATTAACTAAAAGAAAATAAAATTGAAAGTGTTTATGAAACATATACTTTAACTCATATAGGGTACCATATAAAAGTAAAACCTAGATATGGGGATTCAAAACCAGAGCTTTGGCTTGAAAAAGTAATAGTTTTGAGAAGAAAAAAAAAAAGTAGTTTTGCTGCTGAGCTATCATTTTGAGTAACACTTAATTTTAATTCAAGTGGTTGGATGAGTGTAAATTAAGGTGTGTACATATTAACTGCAAATTATATATTTAAGAAAAAAACGTAATTCCTTTTTTTCTTAAAAAATTAAAAGAAAAGAAAGGAAAAAAAAGAAAAAAAAAAAGTCAAGTATATATGGGTCCACAAAATAGAAAGCTTGGTTAAAAAAATAAAAAGAAGCAGAAGTGGACATAAGCTTGTAAACAGATGAGATGTGTAAAATTTGCATTGCATGCATGTAATGTAAGTCTATGAATTGGGACATGTTCTTTTTTTTTTTTTTTTTTGGTTTATTTTTTAATTTTTAAAGACACGGCCATGTTCATTAATTGTGTATATATATAAATATTTTTAATATTATTAATATAATTGTATTATTTAATTCACTGCCAACTCATAACTAGTAGGTAGCTCCGTACGTAAATGGTATGCCATGTTACTCACATTCATTAATCATATAGTTTTGTTGAATTATCCTTTCCCTTGCTTTGAACTTTTCACATAATGCCAACGGGGGTGGAGTCAGGATTCCAGCTTTCTGGAGGGCCAAGGTATAATTTTTTTTTTTTTTTTTGGGAAGGGTCAAGTTGTAATTTATGATATGGTTTTCTACTATTTAAAATCCTTAAATTTTTTAATTGATTTTTACAATTGCATATATATATATATATATATTGAAAAAAAATAAAAATCTACATGAGTCTTTTAGAATAATTATTAAAATATAAGTAATAAAATTTGAGAGTATATTTAATGAACAAAATTGATAATATAAAAACCTAAAATATTTGTTTAAGATAATATTATAAGCAAATAAGTATATAATTTATTAGGTAAAATGTCAATGATAAACTACAAAACAAACTAATGAAAAATGAAAATTTTACAAAATACTACCTAAGACAAATATTAAGTACAAATGGTAATAATATTAATATTTTCCATTTAAAACATAAGTATATACCATGAATAATAAAATAATATCAAAAATTTTATTACTTAACTTAAATTTCTAATTAATAACAAAAAAGAGAAGAAAATTTTATAATTTGGAATAATAAATTTAGTGTATTATACTTCAATTTAGGGGATCAAAAATATTATTTAACAAATTTTAAAACCAATGTATATTAAAATAAAATAAAAATAAAAGTAAAATCTTTTAGGCCTACCAGGCTAAAGGGTAGTTGCATCTCTGAATGCCAACATATTTGGGTGAATTAGTTATATAATCACATTAATTAATCACCATTGAGTGAGTCATTGGGTGTATTAATACCAATAATGATCATATGTGATGATAAATAATATTTTTCAATAGTTTTTAATTTTATTTGGTAGAGAAAAAAAGTGAGAAAAATAAAATAAAAGAGAAGAAGGTATTCCTTCCATACCGAGTGGATCAATTTTGATCTTAATCCTCCAAAATTAATTTCTTGAAAAAAAAGTCTTATTTATTATCACCGATAAGTAGAGAAGTTCAATTTAACCAAAAAACCGGTTGATCAAACTAAAAATTGACCATGATCGATTGGTTAAGTAAATTATAAAAAATGGTGGTAGTCATTATTGGTGTTAGTTTTGGAAAATCAAAGGTTAATGGAAATTGATAAAATCTTTTTATTAACAATTTAAATATATATATAAATATATATATATATATATACACATATATAACCAAACTCAAAACAAATCCTTAATATTCAAACTAATGTTAAAATATTCTTTTTCGACTTTTGAATAATATTAGGAGCTAAGATTTAAAATTACGTTTATTAATATATTAGTAATTTTATATTTTATTATTTTTGTCCTATTTGATGTCTAAAAACTAATAAAAACTAATAAAGGAAGATTTAATATTAAAATTATTTGAATATATATACATATATATTATATTTAATATTATTTTATAAATAATATCCAAAAAGCCTAATAATCGATTGAAAAGATGAACAAACTAAAAAAAAAGGTTCCAAATAAATTGATTTTTATTTTATTGGATTTGTTGGTTTAAAATAAAAAACAACCAACCAATACCTGGCTCGTTTCGGTTGGTTTTCAAAATTTCAAAAACACCTTTCCATCATACTTAACTCCCCTATTCATGATGGTGCACTAGGAAAATCCATATGCCATATGTCAATTTAATTGGTTGCTATAAAATGTTTGAATTTTTCATATTAAATTTTTAGTATAAAAAGTTAATACATAATTAAATGTATTGAATTTTTTCTTTTCAGTATAGATCTTACTAATATTCATCTAGTTTAATGACAAATAACAAAAAATCCTTGAAAAATAAAAAGATTTGGGAATGGAATATTAATTTTGGCTAATAATATTATATAATTACTATAAAATCCATCTAAGTTTAATTAAAAAGGCTATTTGTTTTTTGTAGTAGATAATAGTCTGACAATAATGTTAGAGATATCAAAATATTTATCAAATTTATTTACAAAATATTATAATTAATATGGTAATATTAAATTATTTTTGTATTAAATTATCCATTTAAATGTTCACTTATTAATATTTAAATTATATAAATATACTAATTAAATATCTTTAACATATGTCATTGTTAAATAAATTTTGTACATATTTTCAATAGCTTTCAAGTTCCTAATAGTCTAATATTGATGGCTAAAATAATATTTAAATTATATTTATATTACATAAATATATTAACCAATAATATCTTTAACATATGTCATTTGTTAAATAAATTTTATACATATGTTCGATAGCTTTCAAGTTAGTAATAGTCTACTATTGATGGCTAAAATAGTATCTACCACATGTTTTTTTTTTTTTTTTTACTCTTTTTAACTTTTCCATCCTCTATATATGTATATATACCAAATAAAAAAAATAAAAAAGAAATATTTCCCCCAAAAAAAATATATATATATAAAACATTCTTTTTGCTATCATATTAAACCAGAGTGATCAAAATTTTGTTTCGTTCATTCTCGTTTTCCATGTTTCCTTTTATTCATGCTTTCTATTTTGAACACCAGATTTAAAATATATGACTTTATCACTTAACTAAATCTACTAATATTAAAACATAAAATTAACAAAATATAATAAACATATTTTAGATTTTGTTTTTGATTTTTTTTTATTTCTATAGTTTTTTATTTTTTATTTATTAAATTATTAATTTTTTTTATCTTATCCTATTCATTCTCCGTATTTTATTGATTGTTTTGAAATTTAATTAATTAGACATGAATTTTGCTTAAGAAAATAGTGACTCTACTACTGGAGTGTGAGACAGTCAAACAAATTTTTGTTATTATCTTAAATCTATTTTTTCAACTTAATCAATTATATATTTTTGATATATTATTCTGTCTAATTTAATAATAACTGGTCAATTTTCTCTTACACATGTCTATTGTAGAGAGCTCGCTCAATCAATCTTTTATTGTTCGTTATCTCACATTATATTAAAATGAGTTTCTAATTTCAAGTCTCAAATTTAAAAAAAAAAAAAAATTAAAACTAAAAAATTACTGTAATGTCAAGATTACAAAAACTCTCGAAGCAAGACTCCTAAAATTCAATATTCAGCAAAGGTGTCTTTGTTTAGGTAAAAACGACGAGTCGTTTGTTGAGATAAACGACATAAATCCAACAACTATGTTATGAAACGACGAAAAAGGCCAGCCAGAAGATTAACTGTTTGGCAGAAAACAGAAACACCAATCAATGCAAGAAACACAAAAAGAAAATAAAAAAATAAATATAAAAAAAAGTGCAAAAGAAATTCAAAGGAGTTGGACATAGATTTAGCCAGGTTGATCAATCCAAAGTGCAGGCCGAGAATAAATAAAATTTCTTGAATACAACAGGGACAACATTCATGGCCTCATGGTATTTTCCAAAAACTAGAAAACAAAAAAAAAAAAAAAAAAATTCATTTTCAAAAAACAATGACCAACTCCATATTCTATGCAACCAGCTTAACTTTTCTTTGGTTTCAGCTTTTTCCTTATCTACATTTCCTCTGTTTCATCGTTAAATATCACTTTCACTTTCTGAGACATTCGAATTTGAAACTCCATTGCCCAAATAGAGGTTTCTATATTTGTTATTCAATTTTTCTCTTATGCATATTTATTTATTTGTGCTTAGATATGTTGAAACACATTTGGGGATTAAAGTATAAGGGTTTTTGGGGTACTTATAATTTTAAGTACAAATTTTGTTTTGTAGTATGAATTTTTCTTTTATTTATTATTTATTATGTATTTGTTTTTCTCAGAATATATAATTGAATGGAAGATATGGGTGTGGTTGACACCAAACCAATTGAGTCAGTCCAGGCTTCTCTATGTTTGTTTGAAGAAAAGGGTGATCAGAAAAAAAACCGGCCTACAGCCATGGATGTAAGATCTTTGGGAAATTGTTAAACCTTCAAAATATTGACTAATAATATTGCTGATTATATTACAAGTTTCCCAAATACAGTCTCTATAGTTGGCAGACAAAAGGATCTTATAATTTTTCCTCTGATTTTACTCAAAAAGAAACATGATTTTCGATTGTTTATTTAGAAATCTAGTAGGATTATGCATTTGAATTTAGATTTTTGATCAATCTGTGGGATTTTATAGGTGTTTGTTATCTAATAATACATTTAGTCTGCACTACGCTTTTTCTTCTGGCATTCAGAGGGAATTGAAATTATATATATCTGCTATGGATTTTTTTTTTTTTTTCTGTTACATCAATTTTCTTTCATAGCAAAGAAGGAAGCTCGCTCTGACAATGATGTTGCTAAGCTTGTGCCAGACCATGTATACTTTTGTGGTGTTTTCTTTTTGTGTGATTGTTTTGAGAGAATTGTCTTTGTGCTTTTGATTCATGCAAATAGTTTTCTTATAAAAATTTCTTGCATGTACATGAAAATCCTATTCACAGTGTGTCTTACAATCTTATATAAGAAAGGGAAACACTGTTGGTTTTAAGACCATGTTCTAATTTGATCTAGATTTTGTGTCTTCAAAAGAAAAATATAATAGCTATTGTATAACTATTACTTTTCTCTTTCACTTGCAGGAGAGTGAGATAGAGAGAGAGCTTGAAGAAGTATTAAAGGATTTGGCCAACTCCAAGGTGCAAATAGAAGCAAAAGATGCTGCCTATATGCAGGCCCTTCTTAATCTAGAAAACTATAAGAAAACAGCTTGTGAACATTCTGCTATGCTTAAAAACACCGAGATTGAGAGAGATCGATACAAGAATGAGTGTGGTGAGGCTGCTATTCGGATAGATGAACTTAAATCGAAGATGAAGGAGATGAAGGATCAACTGTTGGAGAGTGTGAAGATAGGTGAGCAGCTTGAGCATGTTATGAACGAGTTGAAAGCCTCTAAAGAAGAGTTGCTCAGGAGTGAAATGGAACTTGCTGCTTTAAAAGATTCGGAGTCTAAGGCATTAAAACAAGTGGAGTTGATTGAAATGGATGCAAAGATGGATAAGCAAAAGGTTGAAGAGCTTCTGAAGCATGTCTCAGAGCTTAATGATGCTATTCTTATTTTGGAAGTTGCTGCTACTGAAGCAGAAAAAGAGAAATTTGCAATGATATCTGAGAAAGATGCTCAGATTCAAGTAGCAAAAATGGATATAGTTCAAGCACAAGATCAGCTAAAAGATATGAGAAAAGAAGTAGAAATGATGGAGGAGTTGGAGAATCAGTTCAATGCCAAGTGCCTATATATCGAAGTACTTAAATCAGAACTTAAACAGGAAGAAGAAATAAGAAAATCGTTTGAAAAGGATGCTGCTGATGCCATTAACAAATCGAAGCTGCTAAAAGATGAGATAGACTTCAAGGAGAGAAAAATCTTGAGTCAAGAAGCTTTGATCGATGCATTTAAAATGGAGTTGAATCAACAGAAATCGGAGCTGAAAAATACGAATGACTTGGCAAGCAAGTTGTCCGGCGAAGTTGAAAAGCTTAACAACGACATAGTGAAGGCAAAAGCTGAGATCAATGAGATAAGTGGAAGAGAAACAGAAGCACAGGTTGAGATAGCGATGATGAAATCTGAAATTCATAAAGGGAGATCGAAAATCGCTGCAGCAGAAGCAGCCGAAGCAAGAGCTGAGAGTGTTAAATCCGGTCTATATCTTGCTGTTCAGAAGCTAGCAGTAGAAGCAGGGAGTGCAAAGAAAGAGAATGAAAGACTAAAACAAGAAGCAGATAAGGCAGACGAAGAAACTGATTCCTCTAACATTGTCAACCCCCATTTGGAGAATCCTACTGAGGAACTAGACGCATCCCAAATCAATGATACTGATTCCCATGTAACAATTTCAATGAAGAAATATGAATCCTTGATAAAGAAAGCCGAGAAAGAAGACTCAAACTGGTTACTTGCATCGCAAGAAAAGGATGAAGAATTGGAGATTCTGAAGAAGGAGTTGGAAGCTGCAAATGGAAAGATAGCTGAATTCAGAAACCGAGCAGTTCAGGCTGTTAGCAGGGCTGAAACAGCTGAGAAAGCGAAAGCACAAATCGAGGATCAGCTAAGGAAGTGGAGAGAACATAAGCAAAAGAGAAAAGCTGCTCTTGCTGCACTTAGGGACGTCTCTGTCCCAAAAGAAGATGAAAGTATTCACACATATAGTAGTTTACCAAGGACTTATCCCCAACTTGGGAAGGTACTCAACATGAAATTCTAAATCCTCCATGTAATATTAAAAGAATTTATGATAAAAATGTTCAACAAATAAATACTGGCTTCAAGGATTATTTGATTTTCTCATCCTGTTTGTATCAGGACATTGTGTTTTGATAGCAATATATACGTTTCTCTAGTCTTTATTTTTCCCTGCAGATTTTTTTCTTATACTGCCATTGCGTGTGACTATTCTTCTCAAATATTTGATTTTTGATATTTTTGTGTTTTTTTATTAACAAGAAAACCAAAACCAGATGGTCCATTGGCAAAAGTTATTTTCAGATGATCAATAAATGGAGTGTTATTCATATTCAACATGAACATTAAAGAAGGGTCCATGATTTCTAATGGGTTGGTTTTAAAAGGAAAACTTTTTCTATAGAAGTTTATTTTTGGTAGAATTCTTCTAAAGAAACTTGTTTTATCAATATTCTATATAATTTTTCCTTCATGTGTTAAGTCAACAGTGGTTGCTCGTCTTTCTATTGCCCACTTAATAATAGTTATTAGAGGGGCTATACATTATATGGAAATCATATCAGTCTTGTCCAGCTCTATTGGAGTTTTGGTATGTGGACAAATTATAATTTGTACCAATGATGGAAAATAAATTAAAAAAAAAAAAATCCATTTGGTAAGCAAGCAGGATTAGGCTGGACTATATTTCGCCAAAACGGGACATGATTGGGTTAACTTTAATAATAATCCATGTTTTGTGCGGGATAGGATTAATTTTTCCGAAAAACAAATACACACACACACACACACACACACACACACACACACACACACACAAGCAGGATTAGGCTGGACTATATTTCGCCAAAACGGGACATGATTGGGTTAACTTTAATAATAATCCATGTTTTGTGCGGGATAGGATTAATTTTTCCGAAAAACAAATACACACACACACACACACACACACACACACACACACACACACACACACACAAGCAGGATTAGGCTGGACTATATTTCGCCAAAACGGGACATGATTGGGTTAACTTTAATAATAATCCATGTTTTGTGCGGGATAGGATTAATTTTTCCGAAAAACAAATACACACACACACACACACACACACACACACACACACACACACACACACACACATATATATATAAATCAGTTTCAAATAAATCCATTTATTCTATTAAATTAAAGTTCATTCTTGATAATTATTGGGTTTTCATTTAAAAAATGAGGCTTGATCAATTGATAAAAATCCAATATTTACAAAAGAAAACCCTAGTAAAATAAAATGAGATAAAATTTATTTAAGATTGACTAATATATATCTAAAAGATATATGTGTGTGTGTGTGTGTGTGTGTGTATTTTTTTCTGAATCTCCCAGTTAAGCGTTTTATCAAACAACTTGAACCCCATTCTTCTGCATCTTGTATACATTTCAATATATATATATATATATATATATAAAACGAAAAATGAATTCAATTTTATATACTTCTGCATCTATATATGAAAATAAGAAAAAAAGAAATGCTTAGTGGGATTTTATACACATTAATTTTGGCCAATTCTCTTGACTAATTATAATTTGTAACAATGATGGAAAATAAATGGAAAAAAAAAAAAAAACTACTAAGAAGTCCATTTGGACGTAAGATTGAGTTGGATTATGTTTCAAATAGAATTGAGACTTGGACTTAATCATATTCCATATTTGGTGCTATAGAGGATAAAACTAATTTATCCGAATATATATATATATATATATATATGAGTATATATATATGTAGTATTATGATATACGTCTCTCTCTCTCTCTCTCTCTCTCTCTCTCTCTCTCTCTAAATCTTCCTCTCAAGTATTTTATCAAACAAATTGTGTGCACCCCATACTTCTCCATCTTCTATACATTTCTATAAAAAGGAAAAAGGGAAAAAAAAAATGAATTTTATATACTTCTACCTCTTCTCTACATTTCTACTAAAAAAAATAAGGGAAAAAGAAAAGAAAAGAAAATGATTAGTGGGATTATTGGGTTTTATACATCACATGGAAATCATATTAGTTTTGGCCAATTCTCTTGAACTATTTTTGTATTTGGACAAATTATAATGTGCATTACTGATGGAAAATAAACGAAAAAAAAGAAAGAAAAAAAAAAACTGCTAAGTCTGTCTGGTATGCAAGATTGAATTCGGACTGGGACGACTGCATTAAGCTTAAAATATTCCATGTTTGGTTCTGTATAGGATAGGACTAATTTTTTGTTTTCAATATATATATATATATATATATATATAGGGCGATTCTATGATCAGGATGTCCGGATAGAATTGCATGCAGACCTGGAGCAACGTCGATGCATGTTTTTTTCTTGTGTAGAGTATATTTTGAGCGGGTTCTTACGCAATTTTATCCGGACAGTCTTGACTGTAAAAGTATTTTATATATATATATATATATATATATATATATATATATATATATATATATTTGTCAAACAAGTTGCTTGAGCCCATACTTCTCCATCTTGTATACATATATATATATATATATATATAAATCAATTTTATATACTTCTGCACCTTCTCTGCATTGCTATTGAAAAAAGAAATAGAAAAAAAAAAAATGCTTAGTGGGATTATATACATTCAATGAAATCATATCAGTTTTGGCCAATTCTCTTGGATTATTTTGGTATTTGGACTACTTGTAACATGCAATAAAGATGGAAACTGTACTCGGATTACTTATATTTAATTTGCAATATATAACGATGGAAACTAAATGAAATAAGAAACATGCAGACACTTGGCAAGATGTCACTTGCCAAAAATAATAACCAATTTTTTTTTTTTTTAATTTTTTTTATTTATTAGAGATTACAATACATTCTAAAAATGGAATGAGGATTTCACCTAAGTCTATTGAACTGACCTGGAGGTATATTCTAGAGGAAGCGCACGAATGTAAAATAATGACCAAAATTGCATGCAATGATCTTTAACATAACACACTTGTAAATTTATTCATACAAGGAATTTTGTTACTGGAGAGCTAGCACTCTCCACATTCACAAGCAAAAGAAGAGGAAATAAAATAAAAACGCCATGAGATAAAACACATAGAACATATATAAATACGTTCACAAACACATAGAACATATATAAATATATTCACCTACTTAAGTGGTTGTACGCACATTCCCCATGAAGGACCATAATAGAAGCACATAGTACATTCATCTTGCCTTCTCATATGTGTGTATTGTATACCGTGTCCTTCTTATAGTGTCATTGGATGTCGATTGTCAACCATGAGTCTTCTTTTAATTGCATTCTACTGGGGTCTTTGTGTAATATTATATTATATTATGCTAGTAGTCACAATTTTATGTACTACATTATTAGTCACTATTATATTGTGAAGGGATAAGTGAAGTTGGATCAATGGAATTCATTCCTCCCAGGCCTCACACCCACACTTTTAAAATTGTCTACTTATTAGAGAAAATTTGTGAAGGACAAGACAAATAAGATTGACTTAATGGTATGCTTTTTATATCCATATTTCTAAAATTGTAGGTTCAAGTCACCTTCCATCTCAACAAGTAGTAGAGATAAAAAATGCATATCCATGTACTCAAGTCCTCATGGCAGCAATATTCTAAATTGTATTAATATATTGTCACCTTATTGTATGTATTTAATACAAGTTAAAAGATAATTTTCAGAAGATCAAAATTTCTCTATATACATTTATATGGCTTAATCTTGAATTAATACTTTGATAATTGTGCCCACATGAATCAAAATTAACCCATTTCACAATATATACTGATTATCCTAATTTTAATTTTGAGATCACCAGGGAAAAAAATATATTCATAATAATTGAGAACGTCAAAGAAAACTATAGCACTCCATTATTTTAAAGTTAACTACTTGCAAAGCACTGATTATCCCAATTTTAAATTTGAGATCTGCACCGGAAAAAAGTATGTTCATGATAATTGAGTACATAAAAAAAACTATAGCACTCCATTATTTTACAAATCAACTACTTTCCAATATTTGTTTGATTAGTCCAATAATTGAGTGCGTAGTACATTTCCCATTGCATATATAATTGATAGTATTTGTTTAGTTCAACAGTTGCGTGTAGAACATTTTCTATTGCAAAGCAATAGCTACTTCACAAATTGTAAGTGTGTGGCAATATATCTATTAATTCCTTTGATTATAAATGCCTCTTTTGATTGGACTCCTAGATGTTCTAACAGGCTTGTCCATATTATTTGTCGATGGGCAGCTAGCCATCGTGTGTTGGTGCTTTAGGTGTTTTTTTTTTGTCTAGAGCTTTTTTGGACTCTGTGATTCAGGATGCCACCTGGAGGTTGCAGCCTGAATCTGGGCCTTTGTTTGTGCCCTTTTTGGGTTTCTATAGAATCCCAGATTTAACCACAAAAGGCAAAAAAAAAAAAAAAAAAAAAAAAAAAAAAAAGAGAGAGAGAGAGAAAAGACATCTCAAACAAGTAGTCGAATAATAATGCATACCTACATAGTCTTGTTCTCATGGCAACTATCTTCTAATTTCATACTTTTTATTTTTATTTTTTGGGGGAAGATACTATCTTCTAAATTATGTCAATATATTGTCAGCTTGTATTTAAGTAATCAAAATCTCTGTGTGCATATATGTATATCTATATATATATATATATATAATAATTGAGTACATCAAAGAAAACTATAGAACTTCATGATTTTACAAGTCAACTACTTTTCAGTATTTGTTTGATTAGTCAAATAATTGTGTGTAGAGCATCTCCTATTGCATATATAATTGATGGTATCAAAGAAACTTTAATGTTTACTATGTAGTATTTGTTTAGCTCAACAGTTGTGTATAGAACATTTTCTAATTCAAAGCTGCAACAGAAAAATTGAAATAGCAGTAGCTTCTTTGCAAAATGCATGTGTGCAGCAATATATGTATTAATTGCATCTTAATTTGGTGTTTCTGCAAGTCTTTTTAAGTTATATGCAAAAAAATTTAAGTAAAAATCTACGAGTCCAAAAGGAGGGAATTCCTGTAAACAAATAACGACTAATTTCGTACATGGTATTTTCACATTTAAGAATAAGAAGAAGAAGAACAAGAAGAAGAAAAAGAGTAGTTTAAGCTAAATAAATTGATTATTTCAGCAATTATATATTTGAAGCAAGAGCCAAGAGTTAAATCTGGTCTATACACTGCTATTCAGCTTCTAGCATTAGAAGCAGGGAGTGCCAAGAAAGAGAATGAAGGGCTAGAATAAGAAGCAGATAAAACTGAGGAAGAAACTCGTTCCTCTTGCCTCGTCACCCACATTTGGAGAATCCTTCTGTGGAAGTAAACATTTCCCAAATCGACAATAATGATTTCCACGTGACACTTTCATTGAAGGAATACAAATCCTTGATAAAGAAGGCCGAGAAAGAGGATTCAAACCAGTTACTTGCGTCGCAAGAAAAGGATGATGAATTGAAGATATTGAAGGACTTGGAAGCTGCAAATAGACCACCGAGAAAGCGAAAATGGGAATCGAGAAAGAAGATTCAAACCAGTTACTTGTGTCGCCAGAAAAGGATGATGAAATGGAGATTCTGAAGGAGGAGTTGGAAGCTGCAATTAGACAGCTGAAAAAACGAAGTTGGAAATCGAGGATCATTTAAGGAAGTGGAGAGAACATAAGCAGAAGAGAAAAGCTGCTGTTGCTGCACCTAGGGAGGTCTCTCTGCCCCCAAAGAATGTGACAGCATCCCCACATATTCAACAAGAACACATTTCCCACCAGCTTAGGTACTCAACATAAAATTATAATTTCTTTGTGCAATATTGGAAGGATTTATGATGAATAAGTTCAACAAATACTGTTTCAAATTTTATTTGTATCAGGACCTTCTGATTGATAGCAAAATATTCATGTGTCTCTAGTGCTAAACACAAAACACAGCAAATTACTCAATATCAAGCTAATCAATTATTAAATCAGCACCCTCCACCACAGAATATCCAAGATTTAAGCTTAAGCTGCACAATTTCATTTCCCAAATAGTTATTTTTGCAACTTCAACTTCAACAATGGTAGAAAAATCCCAAAAATTATCCAAAGACTTTATCAAACCCAAAATTAAAGGGTCACTGAAACTATCAGCACAGCACAGAGGGAAAAAAAGAAAATGAATGATGCAGATGGTGAAAAAAAGAAAAAAAAAAAAAAAAGAGAGGGAATGGAAGAGAAAAACCACATAGGTGGACTTAAAGAAAATCCCCAGAAAAAAAGTTTCTAAGAAAAGCAGAGTATTTCTAAATTACTTTGGTTGAAATTTATTCTAGATATAGACATATCTATTATAATTGAGAGGAGGTTTAACTCTATTGTTATATAAAGAATGATAAAAATGGAAAACTGAGCTGCTTTAGCAAAACATTGTTGGTGGCGGGGAAAAAAGGTTATGGGCACCCAAAGCACCGATAGATTGTTATAAAGTCAGACTCAGTCTTTCACAAGAGCTGGAAGGTCCAAAACATTCTTTAAAAGATTAAAAAGATTTGCAACTAAAGAATTTGCCACAAGAGATTTTGCTTTAGACAATGAGGTTTGTAGCAGCTTGATTGTGTTGTATTGTGCATGAGTTAAAAGTTACAAAAGAAGAGCTGCTAAGAATGGAAATTGAACTTTCTGCTTCAAGAGACTTGGTGATCAAGTCATTGAAACAGGCAGAGTTCACGAAAAACAGTTTTATATATGTTTTCAAAGTAATGGGATTAAGGAAAAAGCAGAGAAATCGAAATAAATTTTGGTGGCTTTAAGCTTAGTGATCAAAGACTAGGTTAATGACTCAACGAAAAAAGAAAGGAAGGCAGTTAAATTAATTGAAACTTGATAAGAAAATACTGATTCAGCTAGTTTTTATGGATTCTATTCCTCGTAAATCTTTAGGTTAGGAGTCCTGTCAGATACCGAGGATTTTCCACATATTAATACCAGGATTAGCTTCTTGTGACAAAACAATATTCTGACTCTACTCCATGATGTTCTTTGACCTATTTTCTATGCTCACAATCAATTGTTTCTTAAACATCGTATGGATGGCTTTAAGTTAAAATTATACAGTACATAAGAGATGATAGATTTTTTGAGCTGTTTTAGTTCTTTAAATAAAGATATCAATAATGTTCCTTCTCTTTGATTTTTCCACTAGGCAGACTACTCTATACTACTCATAATTTCATCCCATTTACCCACATGTCTGACACTGCATAAAACGAAATTTGAGCACTAAATTACTGCTAACCATGAAGAATATAATGAAATTATTCCAGTAATTGTTTTTTCATCATGTTGTCTGATGAGAGTTTGTAATCAGAGCTACTCTTTAGAACTATAATTTTTGACAAAATATTACTGATACTCAGTTTTTCTTATTGTACCAGATGCAGGGGTAGTGGTGACCATTTTCAGTCGCATATTAATATATTCACATGGACCAGAAGTCTCAAGCTTTCCATATGTTCATGACTGCATTTCTTCAGGTTTTTTTATTTTTTTTATTTTTTATTTTAATCTTTTATCTTTTGATTAGAGTGTGTTATCTATGTCATCCCTTTCATCCAGTAAATGACTGGTCGTTTGGGTTTACTTGCCATGGGGATTTCACTGAAAATATCAGGCGTTTTGAAATTTCTGCCAGTTCCTGAAAACTGTTGGGCCCTTTAGTAGATGACATATTATACTTTTGTGTTATTTAAATCTCCATTCAATATTTCATTAGGACACCCTGATGAATTTTGAGGCACATTCATGTGGATCCCTTTAAAAGATCAAAATATATACATATCTTTCAAGGATACACATAAGTTTGTAGCAAATTTCATCAGGATGTCTTAACAAGAGAATTGTCATCTAAATCTCTCCATTGAACGTTATGTTTCTTTAGGAACAGGAGTATCTGCTTTGCACTCAACGAAATGGTAAAAGTATGACATTTTTTGAATGTGGCTTACTGATAGCTGTGGCATGTTATATGGAGAACTTAGCAGATTTGCATTGAGGATTCTAGGAATTAGAACAAAGCCCAAGAAGGTTCAACCACAGGGTCCTCATGGACTTCCACACAAAGTGATTAAATTTTTTTATTATAATTAATTATAATTTTAATATATTTTTATGGTTTTAAATTATTTAATTAATAAATAATACTAATTAATTTTTTAAAAATTATAAAAGGTTAAAAAATAATAATATTACAAACTGATCAAACGGAACCGAATTTCAATATGATTTTACCATTGATTCGCTTTGGTTTGCCAAAAAATAAATACAAAAAATCAATCGAACCAAACCTCCACCGCCCCTATCTTGTATGACAACCACAAAATGAATGCATCCTCAACTATTGGACACTAATGCTTGAGGAGACCAAGTGTAATTTAAAGAATGCAAAAATCTACAAATGAGGAGCCCCCAGAGCTTACAAGTCCATCAACTTCTTCAACCTTTCTATTACACTGCAGAGTAAATAGTTAAACAGTTACTCGTCTTGATTATATTAAAAAAAAAAAAAAAAAAAAAATTCAGCATTCAAACAAGAAAAAGTTGAAGCATGCATACCTGTTAGGAAGAGAAGGCATTAGCTCCTTGATTAATCGAATGGTTACCAAGCCATCATTTTCCTTGTGTCTAGTTTGCTCGTCTCTTGCAACTAAACAGGAATATGGAGAAAAATATTATTATTATTATTATTATTTAGATTTCTAAGTCAAAATGATACACCAAGATCAAGACATAACCCAAAAAATTTGAAAAACATGAAATAAAATAATTTGGTTTGTTTTAGCATTTATAGAATTCTTCTATGTCCACAGTAGTAAACAGCAGAGCAACAACTCAATCACAAATTGTATTAATCGAACTATCATCCAGTTTACTACATTCCAGCAAACATACCAGATAGTCATATAACAAGCCAAGAAAAAAGTTAAATTGAAGGGCACTGATCAAGAGAAAGTAAACTAAGAAAATAAATATATATATTTTTTTATCTGTGAGTGTAACTACTCAAATCGTAATTAGCAAAAATAGTTGGGAAAAAAAAATTCATTTTTGATCTGTAAATTATTTATATGGCATAAATAGAAAAAAGAGTGAAAAAAGAAAAAAAAGAAAAAGAAAAAAAAGAAGAAGATAGTTTCGTTTGGGTACCTTGAGCATCTTCTCTGTCTGGAAACTTATGCCTCAGATGAAAATTTTCAGTCCAGTCTAAATCCAAGCCTTGTGTCCATGCAAACTTCTCCAACATATGACCAATGAGATTATAAGCAATCATGCTTGTCTCGTCACAAACATCTTGTATTGCAAGGTACTGGTTTGAATTTGAGGTTTTATTGCCATTAAAACCCTTTGGCTCCATAAAGGACAGCTTAAAAGGAAAGAAATGTGTTGCATCTGTTGGATCCAATTGATCAATGGATCTGGGTAGAAAATTATCATTTACTTCTTTTTTAGTATCATGGACATTCAAGGAATCTACTTCACTGGATAAGTTGGGTTTGAGCCCCTCAACATGTAAGTCATCCACGGTCATAGCAGTATCACATGGTACATAATCCCCAATACTTTCAACTTGATCATTTGAATCCGATGAGTGGCTGCTATTTTGTGAGATTCTATCTTCATGTAGTCCACTATCATCATCATCATCATCGTAATCATCATCACTATCTTGCAAATCCTCCATATATGCATCAGTGAAATCTAGATCAAAGTTATGGTCAGGCAGCAAATCCCAAAAAACCTGCTTCGTGTGGGCACTCACACTCAATATACATTCTACCTCTTCTTCAATTTCATCCTTCAGGAAGGAATCATCAGGTGTACTTCGAGAATCCTTGTTGATAATAGCTACAGCTTCCAATAGTGACTTTGGAATAGTATCCATATCACTGCACTCAAAAAGATATTCAATTAACATTTTCTTTATTGCTGTTCGTAAGCTCCTGATTGATATCTTGGAATTTGGATCCAACACAAGCTGTAATTTTCTCAGCTCTGGTGTTCCAACCTTTGTGCTAACCAACCAAATAGCCTTAGTTATCTCATTCTGCAATATTTTTATTTTTGGTGAGAATTCACGAAACTCCATTGTGGAGGAATTATGAAAACCAGGTGTCAGCTTCGCTGATAAATCTGCTACCGCCATAGCTTTGGCTAATGGATCCTGTAGTTTATCCCCTATACGAAGTTCTGCAAGCATGTTCTCACCAGTTTTCCTAACTTGTTTAATTAGAGGTTCTCGACTCCATCCACTTTTGCGGGGCTGTAATTGAGGTGTATTTTGTTGCCACCCTCTTAGCTTCCTATGCATTGCCATCAAGGTTTGGAATGGCAAGTCCTCTAGTCCATCCAATACTTGTCTAGTGGCAGCATGATGAGTTGGGTATCTGGAAGTCAAAAATGGCACACAATTATTTCGGAAACTTTGTGGGTCAGAGAGACGTTGAAGTATCTTTGAAGAAATTTCTGATTGATAATGTTTATGATTTTGGCTTCCAAGAATCATCTGAAGAGATTCTCTAATAACCTTTTTCATCTTCCAACGAGTTTTCTCGAACCTGACCTGGCCTTCAGTTAGTACTGTAGCAAGAAGGTAAAGCCCCTTATTGGTCAAATCATCAAGGCATGACAAAATGACTCTTGATATACAGGGCATATCAGACAATCCCAAGTCATCTTGAACAACAGGATAACTTCTTCCAGCATGACCAAAGGCTTCCAAAACATATGATTTTACAGTCTCATAGAATATCTGGAAAAAAAAAGACATCAAGATTATCATAAAGAAGCCAGCAAAGAAAATAAAAAAATTGCAAATACAACAGAAAGGTTAATCTTTTACACCATAGCACTAGAGCTTCACAAAATAGTACAACAAATATCATATATTGTGTTTAAATCAAAGAACCAAAGTACATACAAAAAGTAAAAAGAACTTACATCGTCTTCCCTAAGAAAAGATTCAGGCAGTGACCTGAGGCAGCAACAAGAAAAACAACAATTAGAGAGTAATGTAGATGGCTATGGAAAATATTAACGAAATTACCCTACATACCCATTTTGTAAAAATTTGGGTGTTTCATACTTCTTCCTTCCATGTTTAGATGTAGGAAGCCCCAACAACCACCTGCAAAGACTTGTCTTGTAAGTCTGAATCTCAAATTGAAAAGATTCATAAACAATTACATAACATATTTGTACAATGGTGCTCAGGTGGTTAAGCCGGCTAATCCTCATCTTTTTCCAATGTGCATAACAACAAGGAAGCTAATTTGCCATTGAATCTCATACTTTAATCTGAATTTAACAAGTTGTATAAAAAATTTCCAATTTATTAATCTAGGCTGGTTTTAAACATTAAATTTTGCAAGAATATCTTCAATTTAAGCTTGATTTTTATAAGTTTGCTTTCTGTGTCAGAATTATAATGATTAAAAAACAAATGTAAAAAAAGCTTCTTTTTTTTTTTTTTTTTAACCTAAAAGTTCTTTGGATTAGTTTGACATGAATTGCTGAGATTACTTAAAAAAGGAAAAAGAAAACCATTAAAAAAAAAAACACACACACACACACACACAAAAAAAAAAAAAAAAAAAAAAAAACCAAAAAAAACAAAAACAAAAAAAATATAATAATGGAAAAAAGGGAAAAAAGAAGAGACAGACCTCCGTTTGAGTTGAATGTCCTTCTCATGGTGCTTAATTTGGGACAAAAGCGCATCGCAATCTGTTTGGTAAAACTTCGTGTTGTCCATAACTCCTTCTTTACAAAGTGTGAAATAAGTAGGGTTTAGGGTTTTAGAAGCTGAATTCGTCTTCGTCTTTCATGCTTAGTACGAATTGTCACAGCCTTGTCTGCCTTAGAGGTAGATAGAAACACACTTAAACCCCTCTGAACTGGTTAAGAAAAAATAAAAATAAAAATTATTCAACCAAAATATCGCTACATAATCTTCATACATAAAATAGAAAAATTAAGAAATTGACTAAAATAAAATAATAAAAGAGAGAGAGAGAGAGAAAATGCTTAATCGAAACCTAAAATCCCAAAATAGGAAACAATACGAAGTAAAAAAAAAAAAAATGATCAGAAATCGATGATGAAGACGAAAATATAAAAGAAATTGGATACCCAAATTAGGTACAAAGAAAGAACCTGAAGATTGGGGCATCAAATCCAATCCATAGGAATGGAAGAGAAACGGCAAGAGAGAGCTGTGAGCTGTGAGAAAAGGGGAATGAAAAAAGGCATTGATCGGCGTCGAGAGAGAAGCAGACCGGAGATCTGTTGTCCCACTAATCCTGCCCTAATTCTACCTGAGGACTATTTTGACCATTGGCAAAGAAAAAAGGCGGTAGCATTCTAGGAACAAAAAACGTGTCAACGAAAAATGATTTTCGGATTTAATTTTTTGAAATTTAATTTTCTAATAATCAGTTTTTTTTTGTGTTTCATTTGATAAGTAATAAAAAAATTAAAATTTATAAGTAATTAAATTTTTGATTATATAATAAATTAAAAATAAATATATATTTTAAAAAAATTTTAAATTTAATTTTTTTTAATTTTTAAAATAATATATATACATATATATATATATATAATTTTTTTATATTGATAAAAATATAATTTTTTAATTTTAATTTATAATAAATATTCAAATAAAAGAACGATTATCACTTTTAGAAAATTAGATTTCATTAATTTTAATTTTATCTAAATATGCTGTAGGGAAAATCTCTAGTACTCATGCTGGGTACTCCTGCCTATAGATTTTTGGCACGTTGTGTGTTTTTCCTTCATTCTCTTCCGTCCTTAGCCCCTAATTCCTTTCAAACGACAGAACAACTTCATCAAACCAATCTTTCGAAAATTGTTGAACGGTGAAGAACTTGCTTAAGCACTCTTCCAGCATCAGATAGCAAACCAACAAAACCCAATTAAAATCTTCCAATTTTTTTGGTTTTGTTCAACTAAATCTTCCCAAAAAATATCCCCCAGAACCGGAAATTTAAGACAATTTTGAAAAGGGGGTTACAAGCTATCATTCATAAAAAAATATCCAAAGATGTTTTCATGCTTGTACAAATGAAACAAGAAGAAAACCAATTCCACCAAAAATCGCAACCCAGAAAACCCAAAAGAAAAAAAAAAAAAAAAAGAATTCGGTCGAGGGAGGATTCCGACAGTGATTTGGACGGTATGACTATATTTTGATCCAAGCTCAGTTGTGTTAGAATCAGACTTTGATATTTTTGTGCTTTAAGATTAACTTAAGGTTCTTTCTGTGATTTTAGACTGAAAAAACAAATGTAGTTAGACCTGTCTTTTGAAAGAAGAGGAACTGGGGCTGGGAAGAGAAAGGAGAAAATTCTTTTCGGTGTTTAATTTTATTCAGATGATGTGGAGCAGAGGTCCAAATGTCAAAAACCAATAGGTAGGAGTATCCAATTTTCAGAACTCCAGATGTAAGATGTACAAAATAGTGGGGCCCCAGCCCTTTTCGGTATACAGTGCAAGTTAAGCCCGACACTCTCTTGGGCTTATATTCTATACTGCAGCTTAAAAAATAAAAAATAAATAAAAACGAAGGATTTTGTTTCTGAAAAAATTGACTAAAACAAAACAACAACCTAAAATAAAAAATAAATAAATAAAGAAAAGAAAGCGAAAAACGCAAGGCCTCGATAATATTATAAGAATACAAGAAGTAGGGGGAGGCATGTGTATGCCTTTCAAATGGAAAAATAGATGATATATTAAAATAATTTAAAAGTAAAAAAAAAAAAAAATGAGGGGAGCATAATGCCTTCTGAACCTTAGCTAGATTTATTGGTGTTTGCAATTTGTTTATATTAGTTCTTTATTAATTTTAATTAATGATGGTTAAAATTTATTAAACATATCATTTAACTTCAAATATTAAAGAAGAAAAAAAAATAAAACAACACAATTTTAAGTTGTGTTTAATTTTTTGTTTATGTTTTTTCTCTAATTATATTCATAGTAAATAAACATGTTTAACTATCATCAACTTACATTAATAAATCATAAAAATAAGTAAACTATATACAATTTAAAAGAAAAAATAAATAATAAAATATAAACATGTTATAAAATGGAGTCAATTTATTTGTTTTTTTTTTATCATTACCGATTGGTTTATTTTAAAAAAGAAAAGAAAAAAAGGAATAAACATAAATGATTAAAAAAAAAACGTAAGGTATAAAAAAAAAAAAAAATGAAGAAAAAAAGACCTATAATATTAACAAGATTCGCATACAAAAATTATAGACACTATGATTGAAGATTCTTTTTCCTTAGATTTTTTTTTGTTTTTTGACCATTTTACCTTAGATATTCGAAAACTAATTTTTTTTTTTTTAAAAAGGAGCATATATTAAAAAAAGTGTGTATTATTATTATTATTGTAAATGAGATCTACCTTTTATAATAATTAGATTTTATGATGTGATAAAGTTCATCCCACTTATATGGAATTCAATGGTTATAACTGAAAGACCTTGTTTGAAAAATAACAATTAGTTCTAATATTTGGCTAAAAGCCTATGCTTCTCTCTTTCTCTCTAGTTAATTTATTCATTCCCATTTGTATTTATAATTTTAAATTTTTGCATCTATGTTATTTTATTGCTAATTATTCATTCATTTAAAGATGTTTTAGGTTCCTTTCTATGGAAATGGAGAATATAAGTTAGATAAATGATATAATATTACATCTTTTGAAATCAAGCTAGAATTCTTTTATGTCATCATTGTTAAATAGAAAATATTTATAAATTATTGTAATCTCCTTTTATGATTAAAATAAAATCAATACAATAAGACTATTTAAAATATAATTCCAAGTTGTATACCTATAAAGAAAAATAAAAAAAAAGCTAAAATATAACCTAAATTATATATATATATATATATATATATATATATATATATATATATATATATATATATATATAATATTTCTCTAGTGAAGTCATATTTAACACTAAAATACAACATAAATTATATATATATATATATACATATAATATTTATCTAATAGTCATGTTTAAGTAATATTAAAAATTAAAGAATAAAACAAGTAATGCAAAAAGCATTATAAAAGAATAACATAACTTAAGAGAACTTTTTTTCAATATTTATAAATTATATGTAATATTTTATGTATGCTTTTATTTTTATATATAAATATACATTTCTTGTTACATAAGAAAAGTTTGTAAAACTTAAACTTATATAATTAAATAAGGTAATATATTATTAATATTTAATTTTGTTTTAGAATACTGACACTAATACATTTGACACTTTACACCTTGAACTTCAGTTATCTTTGCATCTTGAACTTTTTTTTTTTCTAACATTTTACATTCTGAACTTCACTTATCTTTGCACTTCACACCCTTTTTCTTTTTTCTTTTTTTTATTAATTTTTTAATGGATTTGTCATATACTTGGCACATAGGACAAAAGATGAGAGTGCAAATGCAATTTTGTGTAATATATGATGCAAATTGCAAAAATTTGCACATAAAAAAATTAATGAAAAATCAATAAACTTTTTTGACTAATGAGAATTATTATTCTTTTAATAAATTAGTAATGTTTTAAAGAAATGTAAATGTAATTTTTCAAAATATAAAAAAAATATTATGTAAATATTATATATATTCAAAAAAATAAATACTTATAAAAAAGAAGTTATTAAGTATTTATAAAGTTTAAAATAAAACTTTGAAAGATTATTTTTATAAAATATGGTATTCTATTTATCACATGTATTTTTTTAATATTTATATTTATTATTTTTTATATAATACTTTTAAGATTTTCTAATATGTATTTTATTATAAAATTTTACTTTTCTAAAAAAATGATTTCTTTAATGCCTGTTCAAATTTTTATTGATGTTTATGTTTTCTTGGATATTTTATTACAAAAATTTTGAATAATAATAGAAAACATAAAAACCATTTAAAAATAAGATATTTATAAAATCTAAAAAAAGGAAAATTATTATCATCAAATATATTATTTTATTTATTATATGTACTTTTTACATTTATATTTCTTATTTAGGAAAAAAATACTTATAAGGTATCCTAACATATATTTTTAATAAAATTTTTACTTTTCCAAAAAAATATTTTCTATGCATGTGCAAATTTATTTATTTACTTGTTAAGATTTTCATTATATGTAAAGATTTTTCTTTTCATTTTTGAAAAATTACATTTTGAAATTTCTTTAGACCTTTTGCAAACTTCTTTAAAAAGTAATAGTATTATTTTAAAAAAAATTATATTTTACTTAATATTTGTTTAAAATTTTTTTTTGTATTTTGCATCTTAATCTATACAAAATTGCACTATGCATCTTTATTTTGATCCCATGTACCAAGCATGTGACAAGTCTGTTAAAAAGTTAAAAAAATAAGAAAGATGCAAGATGCAAAGAAAAATGAAGTTTAAAGTACATAATATCAAAAAAAATAGTTTAGAATGCACAGTGTCAAACTGTGTATAATTTAATATGAATTTTTTTTTTTCAGATGAACACTTAGTAATTTAAATTTGTTTAGTTATTTTATTATAAATTTAATCATTTTATATTATTATAAATTTAAATCATAAAATGATATTAAGACTGATTAATGACTAATACAATGTTTCGTAGTTAACAATGATGACAGTATACAATTCTAACCATTAGATTTAATTTTGTTAACATGTCAGAATTTGGGGTTGATCCTTCATTTTCGAAAATGGAGAAGATTTTTATCATCCTAGATATAAGGTTCAAATCTTGATTTAGGTGAATATCTTCTCTCCCTTGAGTTGTAATATATATATATATATATATATAACAGATAAATTGGATAATGTCAAAACATTATAGTTAGTCAAAACATTCTCTTAGTCTTCACCTCAACCTTAAAGCAATGTCATGCTCCTTTAGGTTTGAATTTCTTGCTCATAATATATTTCTTCATCTTAATGATATTTTCTTTTCTTTTCGTTAATATATATATATATATATATATATATTTATATATAACAAATATTCTCTACATTATAATAAGAATTGACTTTAGTATGACAAAATGCCTCCATTGTATGTGTAGTATTTATATAATATATTTTTTTAAATATATATTTTTTAAAATGTAAGAATGACAATGGACGGGACGGCCTCCCTTTATCCCACCCCCAAAAAATAATTTCATCTTTTCCTCACAGTCCGATATTTTTGAATTAGGGTGAGATGGGATCTCAGGTGGAGAAAGGGGCAAGGGGCAGGATTTGGTTCCCCATTTTCCCACCATAAAAAAATAAATAGATAAATAATTAAAATGATGATTTTTAAGATGAATGTCAAACTTCCTTTTCAAATGACTTAAAACATATATGTTGAGGTTATTATATTGATGGAAAATTATTCTGGACTTGATTTAATATATTGTCAAAGAAAAACAAAAAAAAAAAGGACTTAATTGAATATTTATGGAAATATGAGCTGTATTCCCACACCCCCCCTCCCCCCCCCCCCCAAAAAAAAAAGGTAAATATTGGCTGCATATTGATGTTCTTCTACAAGAATATTTACAGGTGCTATAAAAGGCTAATTCACGGCAATTAGAAGTGTATTTTAACCTGTGTGACCTTGAATTGAATTAAAGTATTATAATTTGAGTTTATTTCCGTAACAATTTTCATATTAAAAGTATATATATTTTAAAAATAATATAACATGTTCATAAAATATGATCATGTTTATTATATAAAATGTGTAAAATATATAAAATATAAATACAAATTATATATATATTTTTTTGCTGAATGAAAAAATACCTCCTGATAGTATTATAGGCATCAGATCGTAGTCCTACACTATACGGCATTGCAGTATAGGACTATCCGAGACAATAGTTGTACTTATCAAAACTCAAATTTCAACTTTTGGATCTACAAATATGAAAGCTGAATGGCTTCTTTCTACTAAACTACCATCTTCGATGTATAATCTCCTCAATCCCATACTTAGAGTAAGCTCTTTCAACCTGTCTCCATCATAATTCCCCATTTAAACGGGAAGGAGCGGTTTTGTGGTGATCAAGGATAGCAAGACCCACATTGCCACCCATGTTAAAATAGTATGGATGGTTTCCAAATTTGGACCCATGAACTTGGGCTTGCTTGCTGGCTAGGCCTTTTTTTTTTTAGTTCAAACTTTTTAACCAAAAAAAAGAAAGAATGAATTTAGAAAAAAAAAAAAAGAAAAAAAAAGGCTAGAATACTATGAAAAAAAAAAATTAAAACTCAAAAGATGCTATTTATTTTTTGTTCTTTTGTTCAAATTTTATTATCTAAAAAAAATGAATTTTTAAAAAAGAATTAAATAATTCAGAAACTAAAAATATTTATAAATTAAAAAATTAGGAAAAAGAAAAAAACGAAAACGAAAACGAAAACGAGCCTTCTCTCTTCTTCCGATTTGTAGTGCTCGTTTGCTCATGTTATAAATAAAGTGACTCACAAATAAGATTTCACATACTCTTGCGTTACAAATAAAATTTTAGATCATCAGAAAAATGTTGAACTAACTCAGTGATTCAATCTATTTGTTCATTCATAGGGTTTCAAAATCGAAATCAACCATCATAGAAAAGGTAGAGAAATTAAATTTGTTCTAATTTCCTTTTCTTTCCTTCTTTTTTTTTTTTTTTTTTTTTTCCATTGCATGACTTTTTTTTAAAACTCAAAACAGGAAAATTTTAAGGGAAAAAAATCAATTCCTCAACTTGAGATCCTTCATTTTCATAGAAATCAGGAGGATTTATATTATGGTAAAATTATTGAATAGAGAAGGATTCCCTCCATTTTAAAAAAAAAAAAATAGAAGATTCAATTTGAGTTTGCCAAATTCTAATATGTTAACAAAATTGGATATAATAGTTAGAATGGTATGATGTCACCGTTGTTAAATAGGCAACATTTGTAGTAATCATTAATTTGTGTTAATATCATTTTATGGCTTAAAATTTAAAATAAAATAATCAGATAAAATTAAATTGCTAAGTGTTGATTTAAAAAAAAAGAAAAAGAAAAGAACCTGTAAATATTAAAAACAAATTACTTTCTTCAATTTTGTAAGTTGAAGTTGTACAGACTTTTTTCATGCAATAAAAAAAGTGTACATACTTGCCAAAAAAATAAAAATATACATAAAATATTGCATATAATTTATAAATATTGAAACGAAGTTCTCTTATTGTTAATTGCAGATTGTTCATAATTTGCCTTTAAATTATATTTTTTTCTTTTCTCATCCTTTTTGTCTTATTTTATTATTTAATTTTGAATATTACTTATACATGACTATTAGGGAAATACAATATTTGTACTTCTTCATCTTAATGAAATTTCTTCTTTTGGCAAAAAAAAAAAAAAAAAGGTTACATTATTATATATAACAAATAATCGGTATACAGTAAGAATTCCACCCTATTGGGATAAAATGCCTATACTATGTGTATAATATTTACTATGTTGTATTTTTTAAAATATTTTCCTTAAAAAGGTATGGATGGGTTTCCAACTTTGGACCCGTGAATTTGGGCTTGCCTGCGGGTTGAACCATTTTTTTTTTTTTTTGTTTTTTTTTTGTTTTTTACTTTCATTTTTTCTTTTTTTTGGGTCTAAAAGAGTGAGTTTAAAAAAAAAAAAAACAATGGCTAGAATAGTATGAAAATCAAAATAATTAAAAATAAAAAATGTATTTTTTTGATTTTATTAATCAAACTTTATTATTTAAAAAATAAATCTATCTAAATATCTATCTATATAATATATAAAAGTAGAATAATCAGTGTCACATGTAATTTTAATATTCTTCAAAATTCTTTCCAAAATCATCAATAAAAAAATAATTTTTCTATCTTTTTATTATTTACTATCCTATCAAAATATTAATCAGTATCAAATAAAATAATTATTTAAAAGTGTAATATATTTTTTTTTACATTTTATTGGTTGTATTCAAAAATATATATTTTTATTATTATAATATTATATGATTGATTGAAAGAGTATAAATTTTTTTACTTGGTTATATCCAAAAATACATAAAATCTATATTATTCTTTATTAACACAAAATAATATATATTTATTATTATAATATTATAAATATAATTATGTAGCATTTAAGTTATTAATTTCTATCTTTATAAATAAAAATAAATAAATAAATATTTATTATTATAATATTAGATTTTTATAATGTTATTATAATTTTATAATATTACATATATTCTTTTATTATTATATGTAATAGATTTGGATGTGAAATGAAGTAAAATACACATTTTTATTATTATAAAATTATATTTGACATAAATTGTATTCGCATATATATGCTTTCCTTAATCAAACATATTTTGAATATTTTTATATATTCAAATGTGGTTATATGGAAATTAATAAAGATATTTTTTTATCTAGATATAAAAAAATATAATATCTATATAATATATAAAAGAAGAAGCGTATGTGCCACGTGTCAATATACTCTTCTTCTAAATTCCCTTCAAAAGTACTTTTTTATTTTTATTTTATTTATTATTTATTATTTATTATCTTATATTTTATATATATAACCAAATATATAAAAAATTAATTTTTGATATAACTATCCATAACTATTAAACAATTGATAAAATTACATATGATAATAATTTTGAAATAAATTTAAAATAAATAAAATATTTGATTTTATCTTATTTACCAAATATATATTTTTATCTTTTTTAAATTATATATATTTTATTATTTTTATGTTATACTATATTATATTATATAATTTAAAAAGAGGTCATTATTATAATAGTAATTTTTGAATTTAAATCTTTAGGCCATTATATAGATTGATTAGTTATCGTTCTATGAAAAGTTATAGTTATCGTATTATATATTTAACCCTTCAATGAAATTTAATTGTCTCAAAGTCAGCTATAATTTATTATTATAATAATAATAATAATAAATAAATAAATAAATTACATTATGATTATTTAATATATCAAAATTAATTATTTGCAAAGAGTCAAAAAATAAATTTAAATTTGAATTTTATAAATGGAAAATGTTTGAATTTAAATTAAGTGCATTTGAATTTGAATTTAAATTTCACATATGAAAATAAATTGGATAGGAAAATTCCATAAATGGAAAAAAAATGGATAGGTAAATATTTTTGAATTTGAATTATATAATTGAATAGTATTATATAGAGAGATCAAATTTATAGTTTGTTAAAGGCTAACCGCGGAGTGTTAGACAAGGTACATGTAAACTTGGTTTATCAACTCTGATTTTCATGTTTTAAATTGTCTTTATTTAAAAAAATATACCTTTTTTTTTTGTTTTTCCCTCATTACATTTAAAATGTACAGTCAACTTCCAAGGGATGTGTGATTGATCAGTAAGAAAAGAATAATATGATAGAAGACTTATAGAGTTTCAATAGCTAGCTTGAGATATTATGTATCAAAATGTGCCAGGATCTATGGTGAGGTTCTCTAGGACATCTATTTCTCTCTTGAGCATATTTATTTTATTTATAATTATTATTTTTTATGACTAACATTTTGAGAAGTTCTTCTTAAATTTTTTTTGGTATTGAACTCACCATTATTTCACCAGCTTAATTGTAGTTGAAAAAATAAAATGGTTAGTTGGCTCTTTCAGTTGGAAACTTTACTCTCAAAAACTCAACTGCATTATATGGTCTAAGTGTTGGAATGTATTACAGCAGTAATGCTAATCCTTCTATTCTGAAACACACACACACATACATATATATATATATATATATATATATATATATAGTCTTTTTCATGTAAAACTTGCTTGCTTTATTTAGATCGGAAAAATAATATGGTTGTATGAAACCATGTGCTATGGTCTTGATCCATAATCAATCCAATATTTAATAGGAACAGTTGACAATTGAGTCCAATTTTCCCCACTATTTTTGTATCCATAATAGTGTGAAATGAAGGCTCAACTCCAAGTTGTTCAACTAATTGTGTATGTGTGTGTGTATATATACATATATATATTGTAGTATAAATTTTATTATGGCAGATCTGACTACATATACATATTCATCCATAAGCTTTCCAAGCAAATTTCCCTCTACCTTAATTGTAGTAAATGATGAAAAAAAAATCTTTAATATTTGACAATTTACCTATCTATGCCAAAGCTGTATGAGAGAGCTATTCATATACGAGGCACAATATGTTGGTTGTGAACGAGAAATATAAAAGCTAGGTATATCATTGGTCTCAATGCATAAAAATATGCTAGTGCATTTTATCAGACACTTTTTAATTATTTTATTTTTTTTTTGTTGGTCAAAACGAGAATCTCTATATTTGTATTATTAAAGATATTTTATACACAAACTCTATATACTAATATATATTTATATATGGATATGCAATAAATGTAGTTTTATTATAAAACAATAAGAATAATATACGATAATTAATAATAAAATTGATTTTTTTTATCATAAATTTAAAGTGAATAATGCATTTTTCTATATTTTTAAAAAAATGCTCAAATGTATTTATATATATCTATATCTATATAATATATATAAAAGAAGAATAATATGTGCCACATGTCAACATACTCTTATTTCAAATTCTCTCCAAAATCATCTTTTTTATTTTAATTTTATTTATTTATTTAATATCGTACCTTTTGTTGTTGTACTCAATTATATATAAAATCAATTTTTGTTTTAAAATAAACTTTAAATAAACAAAATATTTTATTTACTAAATAAGTCAAATAAGTAAAATATATTTACATATACATAGTTTCCTTAATTAAACATATTTTAAATATTTTTACATATACAAATATAGTTATATGGAAATTAATATATATTTATATATATATATATATATCTTTTTATTTGGATATAAAAAATATAATATCATAAATAATAATTGTTAGATATAGCAAAATAAGATTTATATCTAAAACAAATTATTAATTATTTTGAATTTGAATTTGAATTTATATATGGAAAAAAATTAAATAGGTAAATATTTTATAATTTGAATTTCATAAATAATTTATTTTATAAGATAAAAATGTATTTGTAGGATAAATAACAATAATAATAATAATAATAATAAATAAATAAATAAATAAATAAATGATTAAATAATTAAATTATATTATGAGCATTTAATATATGAAAATTAATTATTCGCAAGTAATCAAAAAATATATTTGAATTTAAATTCTATAAATGGAAAACTTTGACTTTAAATTAAATTATATAAATGCATTTGAATTACAAAGCTATTCCTATCTAACTGAATGCTATTGGATCAAATGACAAAGACATTGTTGAGAAAAAGATGGCTTTTCCTAGATGAAATGAAAATTGGATTCATGCAACAAGAGAAAGGTTTCCCATTCCTTAGCCGGAAAGATATATGGCCATGAAACAAGGATTAAGTGGAACAGAATTGATCGGGTGGTAGAGTCGTGGAAACACCCGTTTCTTCCATATTTTGGACATCAGATCTATGGAACAATATACTACTGCTGAAACATGGAAGAATTGAAATCTTAGATCAAAACATTAGGGATCGATGGTATGAACTGCGTAAACAAGAATTCTTGAACAGCGAACAACCAGAGCTATTACTCACTACATCAAAAAATTTCCATTAATGAAAGATGTAAATCCTTTAGAAAATCAAAAATACGCAAGTTCGATGAAATAATTGTTGCTATTTGCTACAATAATGAATAAATGGTTTGATTAAATAACTAAATAAAATAGATAGACATTTCTCTTCGTGTTAGGTCGATGGATCTTCTCAATTGACCCTTATATGGATAATACACATTCCAGTTGACCGATTAATTCTAATTGTTTCGAAGCAATTCACACAGCGGTTCATCCTAATTGTTCCAGAGTAACTAGAAAGAGATTCTTTAACCAGAAAGAATTTAGTTCAGATGTAGGATACCTATCTAAAAGTTTTCGCTCACAGATAAAAAAAAAAAAAAATTGATAGGAAAATTCCATAGATGGAAAAAAATAGATAGATAAACATTTTTGAATTTGAATTCTATAATTGAATAGTATTATATATGGAGGTCAAATTTATAGTTATTAATAAACTTTTATAGTATAGATTAAAAAAAAAGAAGATCCAAATATATTTATTAACAATAAAATTTTTAAATAAGTTTTCAAATATAATTAGTTATTATAGATTATTTTTAAAATCTACTTCTTATGATTACACATGCCATGTATCGTACAGGATAAATGCTAGTCATAAATAATAATTGTGAAACATTGCAAAATAAGATTTATATTCAAAACAAATTCTTTTATTTTATTTTATTTACCAAATAAGTTAAATACATTTGATTATAAATTAGCAAGTGGCACCTTCCAGTTATTTAAATTTTTTTTATTCAATATTTTGTTGGTTTTTATTCTCTCATACTTTTGTTTTAGTTATTAAAGTTTTTTTGTTTTTATTGTTTAATTTCAAATTTTTTTTTTGGGGGGATTGTAATCATGATCATCTTAATCATAAGTATGGATGTGAACCATGTTATGGATTTTTGGTTGAAGTTGACGATGCTGAATCAAGATATGCTATGAAACTAATCGAAAAGAAAAAAAAATATTTTTAATGAAGATTCCTCATTGATTATTAATTTACTTTTATTATCAATTTTTTCAAGATGATGGAGGACAAAAATATCAAAAGAAGAATATATAAGAGATTATTCAAGCCGAGAGCATGTAAGAAAGAATAATATGATTGTTCTAGCAATAAGGTGGTATCAGAATTCCTGAATTTTGTGACAACTTCATTGGATAGAAGAAACTTAGGAAGATTGAGCGTTTATCATAGACAATATAGTTTTTTTTTTCTCTTATTGTGTTTCATTTTTTTTTAATTAAAATATATTGTGTTTGAAAAATAATATTTTAATTTTTATTTTGATTGAAATATAATATATTAGTTTTCAAATACAATAGATTCCACTAAAAAAAAAGAAACAACTATATTGTTTATGATAAATGCTTAATCTCTCTAAGTTATTTCTTATTCAATGAAGTTGTAGTAAAGTTTAAAAATTTTGATACCACCTAATTATCAAAACGATCATATTGCTCTTTTTTATATGCCCTCTGTCTGAGTAATCTCTTACGTCTTCTCCTTTTGATATTTTTGTCCCCCATCATCCTAAAAAAAATTGATACATAAAGGTGAATTAATAATTAATGAGAAATCTTTGTCAGCGAAATTTTAATTAAAACAAATTTTCAAGAGATATTTTGGAATCCCATTTGGACTTGAAGAAAATGGAAGTCTAACAAATTTGGTGGCAACATGTAGAAAAGATTTTTGGTAAATTCAAGCATTTAATGTCTCTGGGGCTGCATGGAAATTTATATACTGGTGAGATTATATTCTCCAGTAATTCTCAACCTTCCCATCATTTTCTGGTTTGGTCTCATCTACAACAACTTCTCCGGTCCTTGACCACTAGAAGTCTATAAGACTCCAAACTTGAAGTTTTTGATCATTGCCTACAATCAATTCAATGGAACAAATGCCACCAGAGGATGGAAAGTTCCTACAACTCAAGCACTAGAGCTCTCCTTTGACAAGTTAACAGTTATTCCATCTTCCCTTGGAAACTTGACATCTCTCTTATAGTTGATGCTTGCAATTTGCAAACAATATGCCTTCATCAACTGTTTGAATTAAACAGGATTGAGAACGCAAACTGTTGCTGGTTTTGGTTTTGGAAAGTGCTTAGCTTTCCTGAGATGGTTCCTGCAGATTTACCCTCCATTCAGTTTTGTGTATAGCAGCCTCAATAGAAGAATTTTTAGGAGTAGATGGAATAAAATACTTGATGGAATCAACATTTTCACTGTGTTTGTGCTTCTGGGTCACAATGATTCCAACCTTTAGGTCATATTCAACTATTCCTTTTTCCGATTTTGTAATTTCCATTGAAGACGGTGCTTCACTTTTGTGGTTTTGTAACTGTTGTCCTAGAACCAAATAGTTTTGTTTGTTTGGTACATATGATCTGGTTGGATTCTTATTTGTTTTGGTATTGAATAATGTTTATTTTTTTTTGGTGGTGTTGACTTTATTGTAGTTTGGTGCTGATTAGAACCAATATTTAAAGGCCTGAATATGTCCATTAGAATACAATAAAACAATTTTCCAATGCTTTCTCAGTTTCAAAAAATATCATCTATTTTTAATTTTTTCAAATTGCAAAAGGTTGGCCAAAAACTCTTAGATGAATCAATCTTGGTGAATTTTGCACTACCATCGCCCAAGACTTAAAAGTTTGAAACTATAAATGCAAAATTATTTAGACTGCTTCTTATATTTCTCGGATAGATCATATGGTATATTTGATTTGAAGTACATAGCCATCAAATACTGCACTTGTTCTCTTTCTTAAATGAAACTCTTTCTTAAATGAAACACAATCATGCACCTCCCAGTAGGAGAAGGGAAAAAAACAGAAAAAAAAAAAAAGAAAAAAAAGAAAAAACCACAAAAAATGTGTTCTATTTATATTTCTTACCTAACACCAAAAAATGTTAAAAGATCTTAAATTTGAGTTCTCAACTTTTTTACACATAGCATGCTAATGCTAAAAGATTGCCACGTAATCAGCCAAGCTTTTAGTTTAGCAGATGGTCTATTGACAAGGTTCCTACCCTTATGTATATAAGGCCCTCCAAAAGTAGGATTGACTGCCTTCATAGACTATTAATCAAATGGTTCCAACCATTAAAAAACTAAATTACATAAGTTTGTCAAAAAGTTTATATGAAAATATATATAATCAGCGTTACAAATGGTTTACCTATAAAAATTTAGAGGTCTCATATCCGGAGAAATTCCACTCCTTAAAGACTGTTTAAAGAGGTAGTGATAATTAATCAAAACCTCTGCTTTGACTAAAGAAGATGAAAGCCCCCCACCACATTGAAAATTCCCGGAAGAATCCAATCATTCTAGTTGGAAATAATAATAATAATAATAATAATAATAATCATAATAATAATAATAATAATAATAAATATAAACCAATTTCCTATAAACAGTCAGCAACACTCAGCAGCCATTGATAATTGTATCAGAAGGACTTTGGACCATCATTCTAACCTCTTTCGATTCCAGTCGCTGCCCCCACCAAACCTAGAACTTAATCATTATATTTAAGAGAACAATCTGGTATGTGCTATTTTTTATATTTCAAGGTAGATAGATATTAATATTTAACATATATTTCCATCTATATTTTGATGTGTCATAACAAACAGCATCGTGCTCTAAAATAATTTAACATGTACATTCCTTGAATAATCTAAACTTTATTTGTTCTAATGACATAGAAAACCCATAAAGTAACATCACCAAGCAATCTTTTTTTTTGACACATAGTAATATAAAATAAAACCCACCAAATGATAACAGTATTAATTATTATACAAGAATGAATACGCTTGGAATATTCCAACCTTCATAATATTCTTTGGAATTTTATATCTTCCCCTTGAGAGCCTAACAGTAGAACAGGCTTTGTCAAGGAGAATGATTCATGGAGTTGTTGGAATTTTCTTATTCACAATCCTCAGGCTTCAATGGACAGTGCAGAATTTCATGTTGGAAGATAAAAATTCTTAGCTTGATCTTATTGTCCCAGTCAGTTGTAAAAAAATGTCATTGCTTGAATGCAAGAATACACAATATATAAAACTTTTTAACTGCCTATGCATGCATGAACACATTAACCCATGTAACTCAAATTGTTTTATGAAATGTGCTATATATTCAGGCTTCAACTGTTTCTGGATCTGAGACAAAATGAGAGAGGAAAAATAATAGCACTTTATAAAATTTTCAACTGATTCAATTGATTTGTGACACTGACAAGATAGTTATATCGTACAAAATGTTGCAATGAGAAAAATCGCCATGTAGTACGATCATATAAAACCCAACCCCAAAAGTTTAAAAAAAAATGACGCTGCCCCTTCAACGAACGCACAATAGCAAAAAAAAAAAAAAAAAAAAGAGCTATCAAGTTGTGCACCACCTCTGTTTCAGCACCCTCTTCAATTCTCTCCCTTAGCTGCTGCAATTGGTTCACAACTTCACTTTTCCTCTCCTACCACACACAAAAACAATATAATGATCAAAACTGCCCGACTACTAACACAACGTATAAATCCGACTCCTGGGTTTCGGTGATAAATGAATTGACAACATCACGAACTTTTTGAATAAACACATTTGAAGGGTGTATAAAATCTTTATCCTTAATCAATATTAGATGAGGTTAAAAAGGGTAAAAAATGAGGAGTTACTTATTCATGCTTGTTTCTATATAAACGAAGTGAGTAGTAAATAAATGAAACCTCATATTTGGCATTTGTTTGGGTCACTGATTCCCCTGAAATGGCTCGTTTTCTCACTCGAAATCAACCTTATTTGGGAATGTAGTATCATTTAGTTAGGAACTGAGGTCTACTTCGTCTTCTGTGAGCGCATTTTCATATTCATATAGACCTAGAGATTTATCTATGTATGAAATCATGGTTGGAAGATGGACCTCCGTGGCTCACTTCCATCCTTCAGGATGTTGTTTGTACTGTTTCTTCTTAATGGAAGTTTGCGTTCCTTTTCCGCCTTTTAGGGAAAAAAAAAAAAAAAAAGGGCAATTATAAACAAAACAGCAACCACATCCACCTAGCATTAGGCAAAATCCTCAAATAAAAAGCATTAGCTCCAGAAGAGGAAGACATCCAAACATGACAAGGCAACTCTCAAGCTCTCCACCAATTAATAAGGCAACTCTCAAGCTCCTGGCCAAAGATATTGGGAATGTAAGATACTAACCCGATGATCAAGTTGGAGTTAGAGCATAGAACTTATATAATATTTGTTTGTTCATAAGAGAGGTACAGAGGATGAACAACTACCTCTCTATTTTCAGTTTTGGGGTTGATGAAAGGATTTCCTCCAAAAGAAAGACAGAGAGTCGCAGTTGGAATCGAACTTTACCCTTGAGGCAATGAACACGTTCAGCATACTGGGTTCTCTGGAGAGGTCTTTCTTGGTGAGCATAGTTTTTGTTTTAATGAATATGTACATGCGCAATTTTCACCCTTCAGATTGTTGTTCATTCCCATCAAAACCAAGGAATCCCTGTGAATCTGGAATACAAATTGGAACCCATTACCGAACCCATTACCGAATTTGTCACTTTTCTCTGTGTCTGCCACCTTGCCCCTCTTAAAAGATGAGCGAATACATATGGAAAGCCTAAAACAGATGAGGCTAGTTTAGGAAATAAAAATATTAAGAAAAAGAAAATGCCAAAAGGAAACCTCTCCTTTTCCTTGTCGAGGTGGGTTTGCTTGCTTTATAAATTGTGCGATCCACAAGTAAACTTTTTCACATTCTCTCATATTTCTCAAACTTGTCGAGGTGGGTTTGCTTGCTTTATAATTATTTGTTAAAAGCATTTGGCAAATCTGCACAATGAACTATATTAACAATACAGTACACAGTTAATTCAACAAACTTCATCAAGTAATACGTAAAACAAATCTGCATAGTAAAAACCTTAAAATTATGAAAATAGCAAATTGCAAACAAGTAAAAAAAAGAAAAAAAAATGTTACAGTTCTCCATATACTAAATATGAATTAATCACATAAATTTCACATCCTTGCGAAATGTAAACTTGTATATATTTCAAGGGGAAAAAAAAAAAAATTCCAAATCCAGTGATAAATAGCGATAATGTGATACTAAAACTTAATCCGCTATGTGATATTGAAACTCATAATCTATGTAAATGCAAAACTTGAACTGATCATGATCAATATTTATGAAAGCAATGAGTAAACAAAAACAAATAGCTATAAAATATAATTGCCCAAACACCAATAAAACCAATAAAATGAAGCTCTAAAATAGAAAAGAAAAACATGCCATGTCACTAATAAGAATCCAAAAAAATAAATATCCATAAATACATACAAACAAAAAAAGTTATCATAAATTTTAATGACAGAGAATAATAATTACCAAATTATTTAAATCCTAAATTACTTGGCAAGCAAAATAATTCAATGGTTCAAATTTGTTCAAAATATATAGTATTATATTATTTATCTAACTTGAGATCCTCCATTTCCATAGAAATGGTGAGGATCCTAATCCATTTTAATATTGGGCAAGGAGAACAATTTAACAACCTTATTAGCATTACCATAAATAAAAAATAATAATAGTAAAAACATCAAAGAAGGGATTTAAGTTAAAAGTACCTTCCAGTATAATGCTTCAGGACCATAAGAACAAAAAAGAAATTACGATAAAAATCTTGGATTATTTGACTGTTATCATAGGCATATATGTCTTCAATGTAAAAAAGAACTTTCACTTCTTCTTTTATAATTCAAAAAATGGAAAGCTTCCTACATTATTACTAAATTATCTAGCTTCATGTAACCTCTGCAATAGGTAGATCTTTCACTCTCTACCGATATTGTTTCTAATTTAGCCACCGCATTCAATATAGGATTTTTTTACTCAAAATTACCTTAGAAGTTACCCATCATAAGATTGTTCTCACTTGAGTACGCTTAACTTTAAAGTTTTTTCGTATCCTAAAGCCAATTATTTTTAAAAATTTAGTCACCGCATTCAGTATGAGATTTTTTTATTCAGAGCTTCCTAGGATGAGTTTTTTTATTCAGAGTTTTCTAGGAGGTCACTCATCCTAGGATTGCTCTCACTTAAATATGCTTAACTTCAACGTTCTTTCGAATTATGAGGTTTTTGATTAAGAGCTTCTTAGAAAGTCACCTGTTCTAGGATTGCTCTCGCTTAAGTATGTTTAACTTTAAAGTCCTTTTGAATTTTGAAGCGAGTTGCTTGAAAAGACTACAAAGTAAGTGACTATTATTACATATGAATTATCACTTAATTTGCCCTCGATAATGTGGGATTAGACACCAGATAGCTTGTCATTGCCCCACACTAATCTGGACGTTATGAAAATGACTATTATTACATTTAAATAATCCTCTTATCTACACCAAACAATGTGGGATTGGACACTAGATAGTCTGTCCGTGCCACACACCAATCTACACTTGGGCGATATGGGATTGGACACTAGGTAACTTGCTAGTGCCTTGTGGAACCACCCACACTAGTCTTCACAATCCACCCTTTGGGTCCAATGTCTGAACTGGTACACTTTCGACCCAGTATAGGCTCTAATACCATTTGTAACATTTTGTCTCTACTAGAAGATCTGTTACTCTCTGTCGATAGTGGAATTGGACATTAGATAGCCTGTCAGTGTCCTGCACTTGCCAAAAATGGTCGTAACAATCCCCCCCTTTGGGGCTCAGTATCTCTACTGGCACACTTTTGGCCGAATACAGGTTCTGATATCATTTATAACATCCCGCCTCTATTGGTGGACCTACTGGCTGAATACAGGCTCTGATATCATTTGTAACATTTCACTTCTACTAGCGGACTTGTCATTCTCTATCAATATTGTTCGCATTTTAGCCATCACATTTGATATGGATTTTTTTATTTAGAGCTTTCTAGAAAATCACTTATCTTAGGATTGTTCTCGCCGGAGCACACTTAACTTCAAAGTTGTTTTGAACTTTGAAGTCAATTATCTTGAAAAGGCCTCATCGTTGTATGAATGATTATTATTACATTTGAATCATCTCCTAATCTATACACGGACAATATAGGGTTGGATACCAGATTGTCTACCAGTGCCCCATACCCACACATAGTTCTCATCACAACCTCCCAAAATAACACTTGGTTCTTTGGAATAAGATTTCTTAAGGTAGTAGTCAATTGACTGAAAGATTTGAGAAAACCATATGTGAAAATTTATAGATATTAATAGGATAAAAATTAGATATATCACATGGGTTTGATGTCAGGACCCGTCCAGAATTCCTCCTCCGGAACCCTAGACAAGCCCTGATCCCAGGGAAACCCTACCGGATCCTCCAACGGAAAATCCGGCAGAGCCTCCCCTAAGGGATTTACTTACCACAAATTACCTGCACTGAAAACACACTTCTATAAACATCCCCTTATTCCTCCCACAATACTACAAATTGGTTCCACAAATTGCAGCACTTCAAAATAAAACAACAGCAGCAACCCAGTGCATAAAAACAATTACACGTCCAAAACAGTATACAGAGCATTAAACAGATAAATCCAGAATTTATACAATGACAGATAAAGAAGTAATACAAGACAGAGAGGAAAAAGGGAAGAAAAACTTCTTGAACCTTCGGCAACGAACTGAGACGTTGGGCTCGTCCCGGACAATCAACGTCTCCAACCTGGAGCTAGGGGAACGAAATTTAAGAGTGTGAGATGTTAATCATCTCAGTGAGTGACCCTATCTACTATACACCTTTAATATTAATAATACAAAAATAAATGAATTTAATTAAGCAATACCGAACAATTAAATAAATAAATAAATAAACATATGAAGTAATAATTTCTCTCAAAACCCTTACTATTCACTCCGTTTGAAATGTTCCCATTTCAAAACATTTTCACAAAATCCGATGTACGTACTTCCCGAAAATCAAGGGACCAAATAATTTAACAAACAACAAATAAATAAATAAATAAATACTCCAAATATAAATAAACTGCAATAAATTATAATAAATAATTTTAGAACACCTTTGGGGTTTAAAACATTATTTGCAATTTACACCGACGCACCACACCATATACCGGTGAAGCCCTCCAATACCCAGCGTCCTGAACACCGACTGGTGGGGGGGTTAAAGAGAGAAACCTGCAACGGTCACTTCGGCGTCCCGATAGTACCGCTGCTAAAACCATCAACCCGGCCAAGGAGGGGGGCGGCTGTGCACAACAATAACCTTGCCTGCCCACGGTCCAATGGCAACTCACGGGTGAAGTAATAACCGCACGCTAAACCACATAATAACCGCCTGCTACCACGTGTCCATACACCATACACCAGAACACCAATACTGTATGAGTGCGTCTAAAAATAAACAATAATAACCAACCGTACCGTTTTCAAAAATTACCGTGGGAAATACATTAAATTCTCACACTTACAATCCCACATATTTTTATATAATAACCCGGTACGAAACATTGATAACCAACAAACCACAATTTCCTCGAAGTACGAGATGCAACTATAAAAATACCACGGGCATAATTTATAAAATTTAAACCAATATTTTAGCAAAATATTTAACCCAATTATGCCCGAAAAATCAATACTGAAAACCACGTACAAATACTACCGAAATACACTTTGCTCATGCATAAATAATAAATTAAACCACAATAAAATAATAATCGGGAATTTCTAATGACCCCAAAATTTCATTTAGAACCAATGGATAAATATATATATAAAATAATATTTTTCCCGATTGTAACTAAAATACACCACATGAGCACAAATTACAGATATCAAATTAATACCACATAAATACAATTAATTATCCCAAAAATATTTTTAAAGGTGGGTCACTCACCTGGAGCACGCAATTAACCTACGATCCACCACGGGATCAATTTCACAACTCACCGGTGCTCCTAGAACAAAATTTACAGACAGTCAAATAAATTAATATTTTAATCGGGTAAATAATACCCGGTACCCGGGGGGTCAAACACAAACTTTAACCAAAATAGGCGAATGATATACCGAATTGAAGCTCGAGTGACGAGGATTACAAATCCTGTCTCCATCGACCCCAATTCCGCCGGAGGTGGCCGGAATTTGGCCGGGAAGCTTCGGCCGGTTTTGTTCTTGAGGGATCTTTCAAACGGTGGGGATTTTGGGCAAACTAACCCCGGAAATGGACTCAGAGGGGTCGAAAATGGTGGAATAGGGGTATGGGACGGGCTGGGTTGGTCGGAAACGGCGAGAATCGCCGGAAAAATTTCACCTCGCCGCCGCGACTTCGCCGGCCCGATCTGGGCGCGTCCGGCGGCGGCTGGCTGAGAAATTTGGTGGCCGAGGTCTCGAGGTGGTGGGCTTGGACGGTGGCCGGTGCGTGTACTGTATGGGTGGCTGGAAAAAGTGCAGCAAGGAGAGAGAGAGGGACGGCCGGTGGGAGAAAAAAACTGTGTGCGTTTTGTGTTTTGGTGCTCGGGGAAGAAGAAGGAAAAAAAGGAAAAAAGAAAAGAAAAGTAAAAAAAGAAAAAAGAAATGGTGTTTTCCCATGTGGGGAAAAGAAAAGAAAAAGAAAAAGAAAAAGAAAAATAAAATGAAATAAAAATAATTAAATAATTAAACAAAAATATTATTATTTAAAATAATAATAAAAATAATTTGTTTTTACACATGGTTGACATGTGGCTTCTCAACATGGTGACACATGGTCACCTTCATTAAGTCACACGTGGCACATCGTTACGCGTTTAAAAATAATATTAAAATAATACAGTATTTGAAAAACTTTACAGGTCCATAACTTTCAAACCACATGTCCATATCGGACGTGCCGCCAGTCTACGGACTCGTACCAACGTGTACTTCGTAACGGTACCTCAGTCAACCTAGAATTCCAACCGGGTCAAAAAGTCAACTTTTGACCTCTTTGGTCAACGGTCAACAGTCAACCTCGATCAACGTGCAAAAATTCCGACATGGTTCGGGACGGGGTGTTACATTTGAAATTTTTGAAATTAGAACATTATTGGTGGCATTTAAGGATTACTCCAGAGTGCTTGTGGAAAAGAAGCTCCAAATTGCATTATGGAAGTCATCTTCAAACAGGCTCCCCAATTGTATTGAAAAAAGGTGCCAGAGTAGCCATCTAGTAGTAGTGCTTTTGAATCTCTCCAAAGAGAATCCTACTATCTTCGCCTTTTCTCTAGTTGCATCTTTGAGTAGATCAATATTCGTAAATAGTGTAACCTAGGCTTCCATTGCATCCAAGCCGAATGTCTATCTAGATTAGAAGACAAAAAAAGTGATTGGAACTAATCCTAAAATAATCTAGATATGCCACCCATGTAATGCATATTCCAATTGCCATTTGAGTCCCGAAGCTTATATGCCTTTTAGTAACATGATGGTGTTTTTTGTTTTTGTTTTTTGTTTTGTTTTTGTTTTTGTTTTTGTTTTTTTGTTTTTTTTTTTGTTTTTTGTTTTTTTTTTTTGTATTTTACCTAATTGAGTGTAATTTGCAATTCAAATGATTATTAGTAACAATTAAACCAGTTAGACATCTCAATTAGGAGAAATTATTCGATAGGATGGGTTTAGCACATTGGCCGTAGACTTGTCGAATTATATTTGATATCAAATATGATATATCATTTATGTTATTTTTAAAATTCTATATAATTTTAAATTGATAAGTTATTTGTTGAATGATAAAATTCCTTTAATATTTCATAAAAAAAAAATCATTTCCTTTAATATGAATTTATTAGTATGTTTAATTTCCTCAAAAAAAATTATTGTCTTCATTTGATTTCTCAAACAATCAAAATACAAATATTATTTCTTTTTATTATTAATTTATTTTAAAGAAAATAGAATCATTATATATATTAATGCTCTATTAAGCATTTTGGGAAAAATGGTATAGGCATATATATTTATATATTATGTTCTTATAAAATATTTAAAAAAATATTTATTTCATTTTTAAAAATAAAATTAAAAAAATATCATATTCCTCTCAATTTTATCATATTAAACTAAAAATATATGTTTATATATATGTAATGGATGGGATACGAAATACATAATTTTTTAATGTTTAAATTATATTTTGGTAAAATTTTTAAGTTTTATTTTTTATTTTTCTTTCGTTTTAATAAATTGTCCTAGTTTGGGGTGGATTTCCATCCTTCACTTGGTCACCTATTCTGATTTTAAGGTTTATTTATATATAGATATATATTGGATGGAATAGGAAAGACATAATAATGTTTTTTAAGGTATTTTTGTTTTGAGTTTGTTATTTTTTAAAATAAAATTTAAATAAAGTTAATGATATATATATTTTTTGCTTACAGTAAAATAAATGATAAAATTATTCTTTAGAATGAAACTAAATATATTAATAAATGGATTAAATAAGGGAATTAATTTGATGACAAATAACATAACAATTTGAAATTTAATTATATTAATTTAAACAATAACATAAATGACAAATAGCATAACAATTTGAAATTTAATTATATTAATTTTAAACAATAACATAAATAACATGTCATATTTGATGAATGATATAATTGGATGTGCTACCGCTAACATGACAAATCCACCCTATTGAATAATTTCTCCACAATTAGTGGTTTTTAGTTGTACTTTTTTTTTTTTTTAATAACACTTTTGTTAAAAAATACTTCATAAAAGTAGAGGTGAATATTTAGTTACATACAATGAAAAAATGTTTCTAGAGTTATTTTTGGTATTTTAATGCTTTGATTAATGTATTCGATATCATTTTTGTTTTGGTCATACTTATTTGGAAAAGAACCAAATTTGATTTTTTTTTTTTCCTTTTTGGTTTAATCAATTGATTCTTAGAAGCACTTGTTGTGTTTATTTTTAGTTTTTTACCCAAAAAAAGCCACTTTTTATTTTATTTTTTTGCAAATCAAAGTAACCAAATAATTTTTTTATTAGTAGTATTTTTTGGAGCTTTAAAAACACTACAGAACTCGTTCTTATCATTTAAACATAATTGCACAAAAATACTTTACAATTTTATTTTATGTAATACTAAGTGATTAATTTATTTTTAATTCTTGGTCATAAAGGGAACTTAACTCTGCTAAATTTTTAATAGAAATGTTTTAAATTTAAAATATCCTTTTGGTACAAATATAACCATTGGATCTCATTGAAACATGGCATGATATAATCAATCCAAATTATGATCCGTTATTTCTATAAAACAGGAAAATTTCCATTTCTATGAAATAGGATAAATTATTTAGTACATTATGTGTACTGCGTTGTAATTTGAGGTGGTGTATTCGCCATAAAATGTTCCAAAGAAGAAAAAGTAAAAACATTAAAAGCAATGGGGTTTTGATTCTTACAAACCAACAATCCAACTAACATCTTAGTAGGATCCTTTGGCAAAGAGTGTACATATCATAAAATCACTAGACAAAGTTGAAAACCTGCAAAAAGAAAATCCTAAATGTTTTAAATATAGTAAAAACTTAGTTACTTTTCTAGAAACTATTGAAGCATTTCTTTTCTTTTTCAAATAATCAGTTACTCAAGAAGTACTAGTGCTGTGTGATAATCAAAGTGCGATACATGTGTCTAACAATGAGCTCATCACTAGAGAACCAAACATATAATTAGTTAGTCAAGAAGTACAAGTGCTGTGTGATGATCAGAATGCCGTACATGTATATAAGAAACCAATTCATGATTAGAGAACCAAACGTATCAATGTTAGGTTTCACTTCATAAGGGACATCGTTGCTGAGAAAACAGTTGAGTTGAATAAAGTGGCTACAGAGGAGAATTAAAGAAACTAAAGATAGAAGCTAGGTGAAGTGAAAATATATTTCATTTCTATTTTGACTAAATAACTTCATGAAAATAAAAAAATATGAAAAGTGTCATCATCTATCCTCAGAGAGATTATGTTTTCCATAAAATACAAGGATCATTATTAAAATAAAAGTTGAAATTCACATGAAGACTGAATTTTCCTTCTATAAACCACTATAAATGTCTTGAAGAAGATGAGGAGCCTAGAGGTTGAAAAAGGTGGGTCAATTTGTGCTGACTGCTGAGTTGGTTGGAGACAATCTATTATACTATTTGTTCTCTTAGCTGAGGGACAAAAAAAAGAGTATTTAGATAACTTGAATGGAATTGAAGCATTTAAGTTGTGACAGTAGTTGATTTTCCTGTTACTTGCAAGAAATAGTTTACTCTGTCTTTGTCCTTACTATATAACTTGTGCTCTCAATGGTCACGGAGGCCTTATTCCCTATATCGTGTTTTGGATAAATGTAGGTTTTACAGTAAGCGCATTTTCTGTCAATTTCATAACAATTCGCAAAATCAAGAATCATTTTTTTGAATCCTTAATGGGTAACTTGCTATATGATAAAATGAATGGTGTGAGTTTCTAGAAAATGTACCAGACATCAAAAAGGCAAAAGAAGTATCAAAGTTTCTTCTGAATGAAGCTAGTCAAGTGGCTGTACAAAAAAACTAATGATAAGATGATTCGAGAATGGTAAACACATAGGCCACAAGTTTTAGTTGGTTATCTAGACATGTCCAATATTAACCGACCTTAACAATGGGCCAATTTACCAATTCTACAAAATATCAAAGGGGAATTTAGCCCTTTGCCCTCGTGGGTAGGACGTTAACAAAATATACCCCCTCCTCCCTTACCTTTTTTGTTTTACCCCACCATTTTTCAACAATCCTAAAATACCCTTACATCAAAATTAAATATTTATACTTCTTTTTTTTTTTTTTTTCCATTTTTTTCTTTCTTTTCTTCACATGGATCTAAATAAAAATCAAGGGCTCCTAAAATAAAAGCTATTGCAGCTGCACAACATGTGAATATTCAAAACTCTGCTCCTGCTGCTTCACTTCATCGCAATGCATCTTCCAACGCTGTTATGGATGATCCTCCAAATAGTTTGCAGGATGGAAAGAATGCTTCACGGTGTGTTTTTTCTTATGTTCCATGTCACTTATATGTTTTATTAATTACAAAGTTTTACAGTTGTGTGAGTTAGCCTCTCAATTTCTCCCACTTTATTAGGAGAGGGGAAAAAGTATAATTCCATGGATATTGTGTTGGGAAAAAAAATCATTTATTTATTAAATGTTGCTAAGTTAATCAAGGATTTGAATGTAGTCCTTATAATATAGAATAGGATATAAAAGACACCAGTTAGTAATTATTCTTCTCTATGCACATATTACCTTTTCTTGTATTAGTTGGTTACAAGTCTTGAATATTTTCTGTTGTTTTGGCAACCAAAGTTGATAAACCATTTATTTGCATATCTTTTTTACATTGACTTTGTTGTTTCTTTTCATGCTACTTGATCCTATTTTTGTTTTGACAGGCACAATGCCATGATTTTTGAAGCTCTTTCAACATTGAAAGACACAAATGGATCTGATATAGGTGCCATTCTTAACTTTATTGAGGTCAGATGGAGGTCTTTTGTTATTTGTTTCATATCTTATAGCCTATATTGGCCCAGACATTCCTAGCATGCTTGAAAAACCCACCATAGAGATTGTAAAGATATTTGTATCGGAAGAAATTAAAATCTGATGAAACTAAGAAGCTGCATTAGAAAGGATATAGCGATGCAGTTACCATAAATCCTTCCGTTGCCATCAAAAGTTTGGTTACATGTTTGAGTTTCAAGCTGCAATCACTTTTCTTGAAGGTTTATATTGGAGTTATAACATAATGAACACGACCTATATCAACATAATACTTTCTAATTTAGTTTCCACAAGTTCTCAGGCATCCCAGTAAATTATTTGACTTTGGATCCTTAGTATTTCACTTTGCTAGAGGGTGAAAGAAATACTTTGAAAATTTTCCAAAAGAAATTATGAGCTTATTTATTCTGCATTAATTTGAACTTGGATATTCATTGAGTGGATTAAACCATGTTAAGAAAAATGTTACCCATCTTACACAACATAATAAGGGAACACAACAATGTTTTAATAAGGAAATCAAAAATTGAATGCATGTCACTAGTACATGTAATTTTTTTAATGTTTTTTTTTATCTTTTTTGGATCTCATTACCAAAAAAATTCTGCTCTCAAGGTTGGTCAAATGGTTTCTCTTTTACATTGATAGTAATTTAACAAATGGGAAATATGTCAATGCCAAAAGTAATGCTTCATATAGACACTAGGGACCTTCAAATGACAAGGGAATAGTAGGGACCCAACCTTAAGATAACATCTACTCATACAGGAAGGAAAAAACTATAAATAAATAAATAAGAAGACAATTATGGTAGTGCTTCTTTTAATTCTGAATGTGGAAATTAGAGAATTTGCATTGCCTTTGCTAATTATTTGTAAATGATTCAGATGGCAAGGCCAAGCTTCACGAGATCTCAACCAAGCTTAAAGGAGATTGACACAACAATTTTTTTCTATGTTTTTGTAGTGTGATTCCCACATGTGCATTCATACTAATTCAATGTACATATCATTGTAAGAAATTCTGTATTTATTAACTGTTTGATCATCATTGAATAGGTTTGGGGGAGGGAAGAATTTTTTTGGTGGGTGTGTTGTGATTGGTGTTCTGTTGCTGCAGGACTTAAGGAGTTGAAAATTTGGGTATTTTTGTTTTATTGGGTAAAAAAATCTATTTATGGTGCATTCTAAATTCGGAGGCTTTTTTCAGCTTTGAGTGCTGGGTTCCTGATAATATTTGGTTTGTTGAATAAAATCCAAGTTTGATTGTTGAAAACTTGGTTTGCATTTTGCGATTTTGTGGTGTGTTTGAGATTATTCGATATAATGTAAAGTCAAGAACTTGTTTTTGTTTGTTTTTTGATTTCGATGTTGTTGTCTTCAAAGAGAGTCCTAATTATAATTATGTTGCCATGAGGGTGTGTTCAGAGACTGTTCGATCGATTTTTCTTCCAATTCCAATCCTCAAACTTGTCCTGTATGAATGAGGCGGTATTATCGATGTGTTTTAATTGATTGGGAGGAATGTTGTGGTGAAGCATTCTAGTCAACTCCAAACATTACCTTCTACATGTTTGTATAAAGTATTTGTGGACACAACAGAATTTATTAACGACACCTTCTACATGTTAGTTGAAAATATTTGTGCTTCCATATTGATGTTCCACTTTACAGAACTGTATGCAAAGTTTGTTTTATTAATCATGTGTAAGTACCTAGCTATTGGTCTTAGTTAATTGAAAAGAACAAAACCTTGCCAATTCTGCAGGTTATGCATATTCGGGAAGCAATACTAAAAGCTGAGAAAGCTTTGGAGATGACCAAACGCAAAGACTGATCTTGGGAGTTTCAAAGGCTACATCTATTTCTGATATTAAGCGGGCATATAAGAAGCTGGCTTTACGGTGGCATCCAGATAAGAATGTAGATAACAGAGAAGAAGCTGAGGCCTAATTCAGGGAAATTGCTGCTGCATATGAGGTCTGAAAATGGTGCAACTTTTCTATTCAATCTTGTATCTTTGTTAGCTTTTGATCTTCAACTCCACTGACATTTCTGACACTATGTTATAATCCTTTACAAGTTCTTAGTGATGGAGAAAAGCGCACTAGATACGATAGAGGAGAAGACCTTAAAGATATGGGTATGGGTGGTGGTGATGGTGGTGGTTTTAACCCTTTAGCAGTTCATGTTTACATTTAATGGAGGCTTTCCTGGTGGATTTGGAGGAGGAGGCTTTCCAGGAGGTGGCTTTGAATTCCATTTTTGATCTTGAGATTAGTTCACAAACAAAAAAATATAAGTGCAGTCCTTTTTAAGGAGTAGCTGCTAATTATGTGTATGGCCAACCAAGAGACTCTCTTTGCTATCACAAAGAAATATTGTAATCCTCCAGATATTTTTTATGTAGAATATGGATCGCATTGACAATCTACAACTTCCTTTGTAGAGGATAAAAATAATGCAACAGAAAGAACAATTTGTAATTTTTTCTATTTGCATGCTACATCTATCTTAAAATTTGTTAATGTTTCCAATGTGTTTTTGTCATGATTCTCTTAATTTGGAATCAATGAGTATGTCATCATTAAAATTTTTTTTTTGCCACCGTGTTGTTGGTAGTATTTACTCCCAAAATATCTCCCACACTATAAATATTATAGTTGGTTGATTGGAAACACACGTTATAGTTAAATCCCAAAATATGTATACAATGAAGCATTAAATGAATTAAAGAACACTGCACATTTCACCCATCTACCATTTCTCTCTTTGACTCTTGATATCTACCCTCATTTATTTCTATCCCTCTCACTTACTCTCCCATCTACCACATTTAATTTCATCATTGTGTCTCCATCTCTTTTTCTCTTTTCCTGGTTATGTAGCTTTCAGTCTCCTTCTTGTGCAGACTAACCATTCAACAAAACCATCGCTTTCTCACTTCAATTTAATCCCAAAACTTGGATAATGCTAAATATAACTTTTTTAATGTGGGAAATCGGGAAAAACTATGAAAATTTCAAATATAGTTGATTATGGATTGAAATTTATATTTAATAAAGTTATATTTAATATTTCTTTGGTGGAAACACACATAGAGAAGTTTTTGGATTGAAAAAATATGCAAAATTAAATTACCGATGGGGTTTCGGTATTTACCAATGAAACATTTGGTATCCGTAATTGCAGATGCACCATATGTAATCAACTTTCTTTGAGATTTAAAAACATTTTCCCATTTTGCCACCTTAATAAAGTTATAGTTAGCATGTTTTTGGTGGAAACAAACATTACTGAAGTTGTAAGATTGGAAAAAGTCATGGAAAATGTAATTACCGATGGTGTTTTGGTAATTACCGATGCACCATTGGTAATCAACTTTATTTGATATTTTCATACTTTTTCCCATTGTTTCACTTTAAAAAAGTTAGTTTTAGCATGGCCTCGGTGGAAAGAAACATTATCCAAGTTTTCAGATTAAATTGTGGTGATTTGCTTCGAAAAAGTCGCCAAAATTTAATTACTGATGGGGTTTCGGTAATTACCAATGGATGTGTTGGTAAGTTTTCCACCAATTTTTTTGGTGCTAATATAGATTACCGACAATTCCATCGGTAATCAGTAAAATTTTCAATTTTCTAATTTTTTCCAAACTTTTTGAGGATTTTATTGTTAAAGATCATTAATGAAGTTATTTTTTGCATGTTCTTGGCGGAAACACACATTATCTAAGTTTTCGGAGTGGATAAGAGATGGAAAATATAATTACCAACGATGTTTTGGTAATTACTGATGCAACCGTTAGTATCGGTTATTACTGATGCACCATTGGTAATCAACTAAACCATTGGTAATCAACTTTAGTTGATATTTTCATAATTAGTTGATATTTTCATACTTTTTCCCATTGTTTCACTTTAAGAAAGTTATTTTTAGCATGGTCTTGGTGGAAAGAAACACTATCCAAGTTTTCAGATTAAATTGTGGTGATTTGCTTCGAAAAAGTGGCCAAAATTTAATTACCGATGGGGTTTCGGTAATTACTGATGGATGTGTTGGTAATTTTTCCAGCAAATTTTTTGGTGCTAATATAGATTCGGTTCCATCGGTAATTACCGATGGCCCGTTGGTAATCAATAAAATTTACAATTTTCTAACTCTTTCCAAACTTTTTGAGGATTTTATTGTTGAGGATCATTAATGAAGTTATTTTTTGTATGTTCTTGATGGAAACACACATTATCTAAGTTTTTGGAGTGGATAAGAGATGGAAAATATAATTACCAACGATGTTTTGGTAATTACTGATGCAACTGTTGGTATCGGTAATTACCGATGCAATTACCAATGCACCATTGGTAATCAACTTTAGTTTATATTTTCATACTTTTTCCCAGTTTCACTTTTAAAAAGTTAGTTTTAGCATGGCCTCGGTGGAAAGAAACATTATCCAAATTTTCGGATTAAATTGTGGTGATTTGCTTTGAAAAAGTGGCCAAAATTTAATTACCGATGGGGTTTGGTAATTACCGATGGAACTGTTGGCATCGATAATTACAAATGCACCACCTGTAATCAATTTTGTTTGAAATTTCCAACTTTTTTCAATCATATTGTGGATTCTTTTGTTGAGGATTAATAGCCAAAGTTATATTTAGCTTGTTCTTGGTGGAAACACACTCTATTAAAGTTATCGAATTGGAACAATTTGATAAATTTTAATTACCAAGGATGGGTTTGGTAAATTAACTATATTTGCAATTTTTTCACTTTTTTCGATTTTTTTTGTGGATTCTTTTGTTGAGGATCATTAATAAAATTAAATTTAGCATGAGTTTTCATTTCGTTGATTTGTATTGAACAATTGGATTATTTGCAACTACCGATGGAGCATAAGATTTCTTGGGATACCGTAATTATATTTTAGGTTAGAGATGTGTAACATAATGTTAGTTGCATGTTGTAGTCACAAACGTACGATCTACATTGAAAATTTATTAAAATACACATCAACAGCGTATTTTTTCCTAAACCAACTAATGTCATCCGGGCCGAATAAAACGTCCTCTTCACTGCTTTTGTACTCAATGAACTTCAATGTAAAGACACCACAATCACCCCTGCAAAATTACATTAACGAAATGGCATCAAATAAGTTGATAACGATAACCAACCATGTGTATTTCCATATGTAAGCACAATAACAACGCATTAACGAAAGTTAATTTCAAATAACATATTCATACCCATTATCTTGCCGGGGTGCATCTTTGATCATAGCCATGGTGAATGGCTCTAAGCTAGGAAGCACGTCTGGATTCTTATCATAATACTCCCCTTCCCGCAATAAGTAAGGCAGCATACACGTAAGGCACTTGGCATTTTTTATCTCTCTATTCTGAACATATTTATTTCCCATATTTGGATCATATAATTCAACATGTCGAGCCTTCAAGTCAACAATTGCTGCCAACCAATGGACGCCGCTGTTATTGATAGGGACGTACAACTGAAAATATGAAATTAACATCATTATACAGAAATTAGGAAACATATTAAAATTTTTTGAAATATATGAATAGACTTACATAATCACATATCCACCACGGAATGCTATGTTGTGGTAACTTTCCATGCACATAGTTTCGCAATGTGGAATCACACGAATATGTGCTGCAGGACGCCTTAAATGTGGGATAACGGCCTTTTATTGATAACTACCAAACAATTAAAAAGTTGGTAAAATAACTTTAACTCCAACATAATCTGTATTCAATATAACAATAAGCAACGATTCAAATATATCCACTTGCTTACCCAAAATAACGTGTCCATTATGGCACAGTTTTGGGTGAAACTGCTCTGATGCTCAAACCGCCTTCTCCTGATGAAATATAAAATGGTGTCCATATGCTGCAAAATATATAAAAAGAAATCATAAACAAGTGTTACGTCATAAAACATCAATCCAAAATTAAATACACAATGAATTTACATGAAAGTAAAATTTATAACTTACATCGGATGTCAACCACCCAGCAGGGGTAAGTAGATCATCAAAAAACTTCTTATTCACTGTCATATAAGATGCACACACGCTCGATCCGGCTGGTGCTAATCTATACCACTCATCGAACGACCTCTCCTTTGATGCATCAATAGGTCGTTTGAGATTCAATTTTACCTTTCTTTTACATGAAACGATGAACGGGGAGGTGAGGTGGTGTGACTGCTGGTAGACTCGATTGAAGCGACTTTTCTCACCAAATTTATGCAACTGAGCCTCCACCTTACTCTCTGCGTCCACAAATGGGTTATGATGTGGACTATCGGCTGAAGCAGTAAAATCCCGGCCCAATTGCAATGGCCGATATGGCACCAAAGCCCATGAATCCTCAACATAGGGTCCACCAGATATGATGGGATCGAATGATGATTTACAATCCTCATCCATCTTCTTACCACTGGAACCGTCTATAGGTGCATCAAATTCTTCTTCTTGCTCTCCATATGATGCCACCAAAGGGGATGACGGTCGCACCGAAGACGGCGGTGGCTGTGTGTGCATATGATGTTCACTCTACAAAGCACAATGATTAATTTTAGCACTTCCAAAAACAAATTATTGCTAAATTACAATATAAATATTTAATAATGATGAAACCGTAAAGTATATTGTAACCCTAAATGATACCTTATGCTTAAGTAGGTCAGTAACATAAGTAAGCATATTCCTTAAAGATGCAATCTCCTTCCTATCTTCCTCACGACTCTCAACCACAAATTTCTTTAATTCATCCAATTTTGCCTCTAAGCGAGCAACCTAATCAATATCAATATCCAAAAAACAAGTAAATACATCTTAGTACAACTTATGTAATACATAAATTGCAAATAACAATTGCATAATCTTACATTATCATCTGGTGGGGCATTACTCTGCTTTTCAGCTTTGGACGCATCTTTAGCATCAACGGCTACATCGGATGCTATTGGTGCTACAAGTGGTGGTTCTGTATACCGAACCTCATGTATGTTAACTGCTATCGATCTCCAGTAATCCATATTTTTCTCCTCATCGGTAGCATTTAACCTCCAATGCGCAACATACTACAAGAAATTAAGAAAGAAAGAAAAAAAAAAAAAAAAACAACAACAAAACAAAACGGAAAGCATTGGTATATTAGAAACAAAAAATGTAACGTAACTTGAATGTAGTCGTAGCATGTAGTCTAAATAAATTTGCCTTACATCAATATTTGAGGTGAACCAACACTGGACCGCAAAATGGCTCGGTTGAGTTGTAGCATGCCATCCAACCATCCTAGGACAACGGGTTTCCCGCCGCTCTCCAAAATGTTTACCAAACTCGGGAATTGCTTCAAAAGCCCACACCTACAAAATATAGAATATAGATTATTAAATATGATTTGTAATTAAACACTAATTTTTTAATAAAACACTACATTTATTATATATAAAATGTACCTGAAATGCCAACGGAAAACCTTTTAAGTCATACGACTGTGAGTTATTCTTTATTTCACATCCTCTATGATGGAAGGCATTGTGCAATGATTCAATCGTCTCCTTGTAGCTCGGAATACCCCAAGGATAGGAATTAAATACCTCGATATCAGCAACCAACTCAATAAATTTTCTATTGATCTGAACTCTCGGATCCATTCCGAGTACACCATGCACCAGGAAATATAGTAACGCAATCCTTACTGCATCCCAATCATCCACAAAATCTGTATGCTTAAATATTCGATCTAATTCTGGTGGTTTCAAGTCAGACCTATCTTCCAACAACCTCTTGCATAGCTCCTTTGATTTTCGGTTCAGCTCAATATCATTCATAGAAGGATACTGACAGAATTTTAAACCAGTAATAAGTGCGAATTCCCATTTCGTAAACCGCACTCCAGATCTGCCAAAGTTAAACTCAAGTGCCTGATGATCGTTGGACACAACTTGTCTGCAAAGTAGGTTATGAACTATATGACCAGAGAACCTAAGATTCTCCACTTCAAGTAAGTGTCCAAAACATGTCTGCCTATACTTTTCCAGCTGATCATCTGTGAGCACACTTTTAATAACTTTGTTGGCTTCTATTGGGTTTCCGAAAGAATGTGCCCTAGCTTTAAATATATCAGCATCCTTGAAAAGTCGTTCCCTTGGAGCATCGCTGGCCTGCAAAATAAATTACATAAATGGAACGGAAGTCAACAATTTACTCATACACTATTTGTCCACCCCAAATTGATAATAATAATGTTCAAGCAAATACTAAGACATATGTATTCAAATTTTTGCACAAGTGGTATTACCGATGTAACCATCGGTAATCAAACTACAATAAACTAAAAAAAATCCCCAATGGCCTATCGGTAATTACCGATGGCCATCGGGTGAAGTTTTTCTCTAGTATTCACATTAATGAATAAATAGTTAAAAAAGTCTTATCATTTACCGCACCAAACTACATAAATTAATATAAATCTTACCATCTCATATGGGGGAGAGGAGAGTGGAACGTGGCTTGGAAGTTTGGTACTTTCCATCTCAGCTTTGGATAGCTGCCTAGAAGTTCGTCGACGCTTAGAGTCGAATGCTGATATACTGCCACCGTGTCTCTTAGTTTGCACCTTCTTAACTCCCCTCTTCGATTGAGATCGCAAATTTATTTTTGGTGCCATTATAAAATACAACCTATAAATGTAACTTGACAACATCAATAACTTTTTATCTACCTTTAGCCACATAGTCAACTATGTATGCATATATAAATAACCATAATCCTAAATTACGAATACAAAATTTATATAATTCTAAACAATACAAAATAACCATTTCAAGTTAAATTGCCAATGCTGCTCATTTTTCATCTACACTTAAAGTATATATATATGTATGTATATAAATACATATAAACACTTAAAATAACATAAAATTTGATCAAACACATTTATTTATCCAACCAATTCCACCTTTTTTATCACTTCCAAAATTAATTTATACCGATTTTAATTTTTAAGCTTGTGCCAAACTATAAATTTTAATCAACTCCATATTTTTTTCTCCTTTTGAACCCCAAAACTCTTAAAAAAAAAAAAAACAAAAAAAAACAAAAACAAACAAAAAAAAACCAAAAAAAAGGCTGATGTCATTGATGATGTCAGCAAAACGGCAGGTCGTCCATTACACATGCACAAAATGACATGTCGTTTCTCATTAACAACGTGTCATCTTCATTGGACGACATGTCATCTGGGCTAGCCGACCCAATGACATGTTGTTTGTCCCAGATGACACATCATTCGCTTCTCCTTCAACCTCCAGCCGAGTCGACCTGAATCCGCCCGAACCGGATCTCATACCCGAATTCCAACCCAGCCGTTTCTCCCACCTCCAACCACCATTTCAGGCTAAACTGGTCTCTTTTTTTTCTTCTCTTGATTTCCTACTGATACCCAGTGTCAATCTATCCCAAAACCTAGATTTTAATAACTTCCATACAAAAACTTTAATCTAACATAAATTTCAAAAATTTCAAATTTTTAACCGGTTTTAAACATCAATAAAGCGATTCATACTCCTAAATATATCACATTGTACTCAAAAAATATTATATATTCTTAAAATTTCAAGTATTTGATGTAAATAGGAAATCCATAATATATATACATACACACGGCAATAAACAAAAAATAAAAAATAAAAAATTACCTGATGATGCTCTGTGAGGAAGAAACTAAGCCTTGGGTGGATTCTGCTGGATCAAAGGGCTCTGCTGGATCAAAAAGTAAGGATTATAAGTAGATGAAATATAAAAAAAGTTGGTTTTTGTTTTTTTAGTTGAAAAATTAAAAAGATTTTTCGTAATGTAGAGTATGGTGTGGGATGGAGTGGAATAAGAGTTTTCGTGTTGATTGAAGTTTAATGTAAATGATATAGATGTTTTTTGAAATTATTTTAAGACTATAATTGATATTAAAAGATTAAAAAAAAAAAAAAAAAAACAGAGGTATATTTTGTCAACGCCCTGCCCACGGGGAAAAGGGTTAAATTCCCCAATATCAAATCTAAATCTATTTTCATGCTAACCTTTCTACGGGCCCATCTCAAATATTTAACTAATTCCATCCTAGCCATAATAACGAATTTACCCAAAATACATTTATTCTAAATTCCCATCATGAAAACCATCACAATAGTTGTTTTTCTTGTTCTTCTTTTTTGTAACAAAAAAACTTCAAAAAAAATTGAACGTACCATCATCCTTTCAGCTTTTTCTTCTAGCTCTTGTTTCGATGTTCCTTCGTCACCATCATCTTTTCAGCTTATTCTTCTAGCTCTTCTTTCGATGTTTCTTCGTCGCTATAACCGTTTGCCTGCTCTCTCTGAAAGAAATTTTTTAAAACCATTATCAATTTGAAAATTTTGCTTAAAAAGAAAAAAAGAAACAGCAAAGCAAAAAGTTTGAACATTACAAAAAAGTTACAAAATGAAATAAATTGAAACCCATTTTCAGATTGAACATTTAAGGAAAAAAATCACAAAATGAGATAAATGGGAAAACCCATTTCTCAAAGAACAAATCAAATTAAAAAGTAATATTGGGTTGGTTTCTTACTGGTTTTCTTTCAGTAGAATCGTTTTTCAGAAGAAATTTTTTATATTCTTGCTGATTCTTGGATTGTTTCTTGTTCTAACAAGACGGGCTGGTATGTTACTTTTTCTCAATAGCCAAAAAAAATATAAATCAATAAAAAGTGTTTTACATTTTGTTAGGACAGCTGATAGGATGCGTTTGGCATGTAGGATCGTACAGGGCTATTAGATCAGAACAGATATAAGCCACGATAGAATCAGCCAAATACAGTAGCGCTATAATTTGTTTGGGGCAGTCCCAGACGGAATATTGGATTAGCCATCCTGTGTTTAACAGTCCCAAACTGAATATTGAACTAGCTATCTATCCTGTGTTTAGTGCATATTGGATACACTCAACCATTACTATAATTATTTAAAAGTTTATTTTTAATACTTATCTACAAAAATTTATCTTAATATATTTTTCAAACAAGTCAGTTAAAATTAAAATTATGATATGGAAAGCCAATAAAATAATAAAATAAATATATTGAATAAACATAAACTTACTGAAACTCATGAGCCAAGATATAAACAAGAGTTGAGAGCAATTGCAAGATTTAAATGTAGAATTAGAAAGACAAGCAATCGATGCAACCAAATTAAAGTGGGTGGACCAAGTGGACAGGATGACTGGGTTCTGGCTAGGCTTCTCAGAATGTGGAACCACAAAAACTCCTTTACAAAAAACATTCCATGCTATGTCAAAGAATCTAATAAATAACAGTTGTGTACATCAAACTCCATTTTATGTATATAATTTGGATCTAAGAATACAAAACCCTATTATCAGTCATTTACAAATAATCAGCATCCAGAAAAAAGAAAATGGAACATTAAGAATTCTCAATTTCAAAATGCAAAAGCAGATAAGAGAGTACAAGATTATATACATGAAAAAGAAGGAGAGGATCAAAGGAGCTATACAGAAAGTTAGTTGTCAATGATGCAGAACACCTCTGGTTGTAATTCTACAAAATCAGCAAAATAAGCATCTGCTACCTTTTCCTCTGCATTTCCTGGTCTCAACCTTACAGCCGCTTAAACCCGTCCTAGAACAATATCTGAGTTGTAATGAAAGATGAAGTGAGAAAGTGAAATAACATACCAGAGTTTGTCAGAATACGGCATACAGAGAAGAATACAAAATAGCCTTGGTATTAAAAAAGAAATTACAACTTGGGCAACCAAAAACAATATTGAGTTATAACGACAACCAACGCTTGAGAAAGTAAATTTGCAGAGGATTTTAGATCAAAGGACAAACATGAAAGTAATGCTAACTAGTCAGATTGCAAATCAAAAAGCAAGGCACAATAATTATCTTCTGAAATAATGAGCTGGTATAACTATTAGTTTCTGGTGAAATTAGTTATTTATTTGTCAAAAAGAGATTTCAGGCAGTTATACTGGTGACTAGACAAAATTCACCATGCTATATAATGGCAGATCACAATTGATGCGATTGAAAACCAAGCTCAAAAAGCACAAAACCAATGATATATTGTTCTTCTAAGTCATATGATCTAATAAATCAGGAAGATTGATTCTAAAACAACTAACCCAAAATGTATGCCTATTCACCCAAAAAAACAAAAAAAAAAAAAAGCCCAACATATATGCCACATAGGGACACAACAGAAAGCTGACAGATAGATACATTACATAAAAGAAAATTTCGATTTCAGACAATTTTGATTTAAAAGAAATATATATATATATATATGTATATGCGCATCAAAATGATGCCCCACCACATTCCAAAGCATTCAATAGCAACAGAACAAATTTTCCTACTTACCAAACACATATCCAACAACCAAACAAATGAAAAAAAAAAAAAAAAATGAAAGCAAACATTCTTAGCGTCACAGTAGAAGTCAAACGGATAAATTGACATGCCCAAAAATAATGTAGTTTATTCGGGGAAAAAAGAGGGAAAAAAAAAAAAAAAAAAAAAAAAGCAGAAGACCTTAGAACGGTAAACCCAAAAATTTAGAGAAAAATATCAAAGATATCAAGAACTGATATGGGTAATCACCAAAAGCTGCAAAACTAGTTAGTTCAGAATTCCACCTTGCCGCTACCAGAGATGGAGGCTGATACTTAGTGTTGAGTCGAGAAAGAAGGAGGGTGCTTCGCGGAGAGAAAGAGAAGACGGTATTGATCGACGTCAAGAGAGAAGCATCAGAGAGCGGCTAGGTGTCGAGGGAGATAAGCAATCGAGAGAGAGAAGCAATATGACAAAAGCAAAACTCAAAATTGAACCTTCAGAATTAATTTTATTTTATTTTTCTCATTTTGTTTTAATACTGGACGTTCAGACTATCATTGGCAGCTTTGATGGTTTTATCCAAGATGACTGATGGTGCTTTAGCATCCAAGCACATAATATCAGCCCTCAGCCAACACCGCAAGAAGTATTTCCATGATTGCAGTGAAATAAGTGCCAGAAACATTTCCTGAGAGCTAAAGGGGTGCAACTAATTCCACAAGTGCATTTTCATATCTAGCATGTACATCCCATAATCTTTAAGCATAAAAAATGTAAAAATAAAACCAGAAGATGGAAACGGAAAAAAATAAATTAGTATACCTTTATAATCAAGACTATCATACAACCTATTTTATTCAAATATGTGCTAGTTGAATTCATTTAAGACTACCATACAACTTCACAAGGGGATGTAATAAGGAAAAGTAACCATCTTTTAAAGGTGTTGCAGCAGCTTTACAAAAGCTTTAGATCTCAAATGCCAGTAATAAAGGGGGGAAAGAAAAGAAAAGCAACGAAATTTAAAAATAGATAAATAAATAAACAGAATTGCCTATCCTGCTTATAGGCACCTGATTACAAGTTTTTGTTGGTCAGGTGCCTGTAAGCAGGATAATAATAATAATCATGAATAGGACAATTCAACACTCACCAGCTGCATTACATAAATTAATAAAGGACAAGAACAATGAAATAACCACAACTAGAATGCATGCACACACACACACACACACACACACACACACACACACACACACACACACACACACACACACACACCAGGAAAAAATAAACAAAATAAAAAATAATCGACAGCAAATGAGGCAAAAGCCAAGAAAACTTGGAACCTACAAGTTCCACAAACATCATATTGAACAAAATTGTTACAAGACTCTAAGTCTGCAATACAAGGAGGAAAATAGAACTGATATTGTTTCCCAAACACATTTGTCTCACTGCAAGCAATGACACAACTTAGACCATAGACCAAAGACACAAGTTGATGTTAGGACAAAAGACCTAATCAGAACAACTACAGAAAAACTACACAAAAGAATATACTAGCACTATTCACTCAAAACTGCCAAAATTTGTGAGTGATTGTTAAGATGAAACAAATGGTGAAGCAACTTGAAATCAAATCCATTTTTATGTTGAAGTTCCATGTGCCATGGACAATCTTTCAATAATGGCCATGTCATCTTAATTTGAGTTTAAGAACCAAAGTTTATCAAATTACCAGACAAGTAGTAATTTTTTTTCATTTCAGTAGGTTAACAGGTTTTATTGTTGTATAAATACCAGCCATTAAATAAAAAGTATAATAAAAAAATGCTTTTACATAATTAAATCTCAGAAGAAAAGAAATTAAGGTCAGGGCTCAAATTGGAAGAAAAAGTACTACCTAGCGGGTAGTAGACAAGAAAAAAAAAAGAGCAATTAATCCAAATTATCAACATACAGGCAATGCTACACAACCAATTCATCATCATCTAAGCAGGATGTTTTTGTGGTAAACTAATATTCGGAGTTGCTAAAATTCTACAGACTTCATATGACACCTGTCCCTAACTGTTGTTGATTGAAAATTATATCTTTATGGCTACCAACATTTATCATCTAGGTCCATATTAACCAAAGATCTTCATGTCTAAACAATTTTCCCCAATCCAGCCAATATATCCTCAAACTTCTTGGTATGGATATGTATTTTCAAATAAGAGATGCTACTTAAAAAATACAGTTTGGCACCGAATGGAGGAGACAATGCAGAAGCATCAAAGAGTTTAGTTTGCACATTGTATCATCACCGACTACAAGATGCCAATATTTTTTGATTGGGCTCCATGATGGCATCAACCAACTTTTGTGTTCGTAATTATTTTGAACTCAGTTCTCTTAATGTTTAGCTATATAGCAGATATGGGAATGGACAAATTAATCAATATTAACCTTAGCTATATTCAGTAATAATGATTAAAAAGAATATATATAAATTCTAATAAAATCATGTAAAAGCAAAAAAAAAAAAAAAAAAAAATCGTAATCCAGAATTCACAAAAATCAACTCCTCCAAGTTGCATTCATGCACTGATGCGTAGAACGGAAAATACAGAGGCCTAAAACCATACGAATCAAAGAACAAGACAGCAATTCCGAAAATAAATATCGAATCAATAAACAAATTTTTTTTTTTATAAACAAAAAAAAAAAAAAATTCTTCCCAAAAAATAGGTGAACAATGTACAAGATCTAAACAATGCAGCAAGCGGCAAAAAGATTACCAAAAATTCGAATGCAGTTTCGAATAAATCAATAAAAAAAGTCACAAAAAGACAACGTACCAATCTTCGTATAAGGGCATTAACGTGGCCTGATTGATCCCCCTGCTGCATATTTATAACAGAAAAAAGCATCAGTAATTTTTTTTTTTTAAGCGCTAGTGTTTCTGAATGACAAAAAAAGAGAAAGAAAGGGCGAAGGGATTTCTTTCGCTCTGTAAATCTGAGGGACAAATTAAGAAATTGCAAAATTCACAAACCTAATGATATCTAGCAGTGAAACTCACAAACAAATGGCAGATCTAAAAGAAAGACCGAGAGAGATAGAGAAAGAAAAAAGAGAAGGAAATGGGAAGCAAAGAGAACCAGAAAACTAAAAATAATAGCAGAGGCCTCTGAGAGCTCCCTTCCCCAAGTGAAAGACAGAGAGAGAGAGAGAGAGAGAGAGAGAGGGGCAAGAACAAACAATTTTCTTCAGAACGGCCAAAAAAAAAAAAAGAATGGGAAAAAAGAAACACAAAATCAAAGAGAAATTCAAAAAGAACCTGCTGATTTGCTTCAAGCTTTCGAGATGCAGAGAGTTACTGGTTTGCTTCAACCCAGATAGAGAAAGAAAAAAGAGAAGGAATATGGTGGTCAGATTTGCCCCACAAATCCTGCCCTATTACTAATATAGGACTATTTTGGCCATTGTGTTTTTTTTTTATTATTATTATTTTTTTTAACATCTTTCTAACATTGCCTATTGGGGATTTTGCACTAGCAAAACCCAATTATATGGATATCAGCCTGTGTTTTATATATATATATATATATATAATACGTATTGTATGAATTTGTATTATATTAGTTTATATTCTATTAATGTTATATAATGTTTAACGCTGGATCATATTTTATTTTATATATATACATATATATATATATATATATATTTTTAACAAAAAAATACAAATTTGATTTTTCATTATTTATAGCTTTTCTACAAAAAACTGCATTATTTAAAATAGATTAAATTATTTTTTATAATTGTTCATATAATTTATATAATATATAAAATTAGAAAAATTAGTATCATGTGTATGGATATTATCATTTTAAATTTTTTTCAAAATCATTAATAAAAAAACTCATATCATTTTTTTATTATTTATGATCCTAATAAAATATTAATCAGTATTTAAATGCAGCAGCTATTTAAAAACATAAATTTTTTTTATCTTTATTTGATGTTATTCAAAAATATATTTTTTATTATTACAATATTACATAATTAATTGAAAAAGCATGAAGTTTTTTATCTTTTATAATTGTACTCAAATATATATAAAATCAATTTTTACAATATAAAAATGTTATTTAGGGTAATTAATAATTAGACTCTATAAAATAATACATATACATATATATAATATGTAATAAATGAAGTTTCAATATCAAAACATATATATTTCAATAATAAAATTGAACTCATTATTTAATTTTTTTAAAATACATATAACTATAAATAAATTATTTTATTAGATAAAAAAGTGTTCATTGGGCAAATAATAATAATAGCACTAGTAGTACTAATAATAATAATAATATAATATTATAAGTATGTAATATAAAAAATTTAATTATTGCAATAAATAAATAAATAAATATTTGAATTTCATAGGTATAAATATTTGAATTTCATAGGTAAAAAAATTTAAACAAGTAAACATTTTAAAATTTGAATTTTATAATTGAATAATATTATATATAAAGGTCAAACTTTTCGTTTTTAACAAATTTTTATAATATAGATTGAAAAAAATTAAGAGTAACATGTATGTATCGAGAAATAGGTTAAGTATTCTCTCCCTTCGTAAGAGTTTTCCTTTCATGGCTTTAAGTTTGTGAGGTTTTTGTCTCCTTCAACTATTATGAAGAGTTTTTATTTTTCTTTTTCTTCTTCTCTTCTCTTGAGTTATGAAGATGTTACTGACAGCTTTCAAAAGACATTGCGCTTAACATCGTATGAAAGTTCTTCTTTGGTTATCAGCCATGACATTCTTCTAGATGAGGACTTATTGAATACTTGCTTGTTGGTGCAAGTATATATAGATTATCGGTTTAACAAATGCATTTTCATCGATATGATGCACTCTTTATAGGCAAATTCATGTTTGGTGCAATGCCAAGAATTGAATGATACAACGTTTCTTTGTCGTTTCATTACTTTGGAAGACAAAGAGTTATTCAAAGTGCGCCATGGCATTTTGAAAGATCTTTAGTTTTGACAAAAGAGATATCAGGCTCTATTATTCCACTCTCGGTCTTTATTCATAATGCACTTTTTTGGGTCCAAGTTCACAATATTCCTCTACATTGTATGACTAAACAAATGGGATAAGCAATTGGGCCACATTTGGGGGATTGCATTACGGTAGACTTTGATGAAAAGGGCCTCCATTTTGGAAAATTTATGCGGATTCATGTTAGACTTGATGTTCGAAGGCCTTTGTGTAGGGGAATGAGAATTGTGTTGGCTAATCAAGAGCCATTTTGGGTGGAGTTCCAATATGAACAATTGTCAAATTTTTGCTTCCAATGCGGGCTTCTAGTTCACATCCAAAAGGATTGTACCTTGCTAGACAAAGATTAAGGTGGCCAATATGGGGCGACGCTTCGTGCAAATCATTATGCTCATTTACTTATGGGAAGGAAATCCATACAATGAAGGTAACTGAGGCAAAAGGAATCCTCTGATGAAATTTCTTCGCATTCAGTGGTTCCCTCAAAACCAAATCGAACTCTTGTGTGTTCTAGTCATGTCTTGCCGTTGTCTCCGCTGCATCCGTTACTACCAAAATAGTTACCTTCTCCAACAGTTATAGTGACGAATACCCAACATAAAGGTTCTGAACTTACTCTCTTGCAACTGGTTCCTGTAACAACTGCGGACATGGAGAAAATTGATGACATAGCCATTACAATTGCTCATGATATGGAGTACAACATTGTTTCAGATGAACTGCCAAATCCAGCGGTGGAAATCAATTCTCGTGCAAAGCACCTAGGTATCCCTTGTTTAACTTTGTCTACTCCTTTGCAGGGACATATTTCAATGTCTACAGGTTTGAGTGTCAAGCGAGGCAAACGACATACTGTGAAACCCATTTGTAGAAATAAACGAATAAGATTTCAATTTCCAAGACTGAAGATGTTTCATCTTCCAACATGGTGGGGACTGGTGAACAACCTCACCACGAACCATGAAAATCTTAAGTTGGAATGTATGAGGGTTGGAGAATCCTCGGATATTCAGAGCATTTGTTAAAATACTCAAAACACTTGACCCCAACATTGTTTTCTTAATGGAAACAAAGTTTTTTTCACGTAATTTGGAGGTTTTCGGACAAGATGCAAGATGGAAAATTGCTTTGGAGTAGATCAGATTGGTTTAAGTGGGGGCTTGGCTCTCTTCTGGAAATCTGAAGTCCTTTTAACCGTTAGATCTTTCTCTCAAGGACATATTGATTCTACAGTTAATCTTGTTGATAAAGAAATTTTCTGTTTCACTAGTTTCTATGATGCGTCCCTATGCAAATTTTCATGGGAATTATTGGACAGGCTCAATTTCAATTTTAATGACAGATGGTTTGTAATGGGAGATTCTAATGAAATTTTATCACTTTCTAACAAGCAGGGAGGCCAATGAAGACTTGAGTACCAAGTGGAACTTTCAATACAACCATTGCAAATTGTTCCTTGGGCCCTATACAATTTACCGGATATAATTTTACTTGGTCCAATAGAAGAATTGGTGATGCTAATGTACAAGAACATATTGATAGGTATTTTGCCTATGTTAGTGGCCATATCATTTTCCCTCACTCTATAGTTCAACATATTCCAACTTCAGTATCAGACCACAACTCATTCTGCTTATTTTTTTAGGGTTCTCATACACAAGGTTCAAAATTTGGTAAACGCTTCCACCTTGAGTCTGTTTGGCTAGGGAAGGAAGAATGCGAGAAGATCATTGTAGAGGAGCGGGATTCTTTTGACTCTAGAACTGTGTCAACAAATGACATTGTCCATGGGATGTCTAGGTGTGCTAAAACACTGCTGAGGAGGAATAAATTTTCCTTTAGCCATATCAAATTGCATTTAAAAGAATGCTATCACATACTAACAAACTTTCAATCCAATTATCCTACTACAGAGCATGTTAGACGTCTTCCTCAAGTGGAGAATGAGATTGATTGCTTGTTAGATAAGGAAGAGTCACGATGGAAGCACCATTCTAGACTTTCCTAATTACATGAAGGAGACCGCAACACTAAATATTTTTATAGCCATGCATTTGCACGGTTTCGCAAGAACTACATTAGCGGTATCACAAATGAGAATGGTCAATGGATGTCTAACCCTCTAAATGTCACAGAAAGTTTCTTGAATTATTTTCAAATGCTGTTCACTTCAATGGGTTCTGTATTGCGTAGCAGCTTAAGCTATGGTGTCCATGGTAGAGTAACGGCATCCATGAATTCTGTTCTATGGAAGCCATTTATTACAGAAGACATTAAAATTAGTCTCTTCCAAATGCATTCATCAAAGGCTCGAGGTTACGATGGTCTACCGGCTTTTTTCTACCAACATTATTGGGTTTTGATTGATGATAAGTTGACTACAGCTTGTCTTCATGTTCTCAACGATCGTGATGATTTGAGGGCCATCAATTATACTCTTATAGTTTTAGTTCTGAAAGTAAACAAACCAATACAAGTTATAGATTTTCGACCCATAAGCCTTTGTAATGTGATTTACAGAATTATATCTAAAGTAATTGTGAACAGACTTAAAGTCTTCCTACCTAATATCATTTTTGAGGAACAAAGTGCTTTTGTTCCTGAATGTCAAATCGCTGATAATATCTTACTGTCTTTTGAGCACATGCACACAATTGAGAAAAGGAAGACTAGTTATGAAGGCTTAATGGCGATTAATTTGGACATGAGCAAGGCATATGATCGTGTAAAATTGGATTTTTTGTGATGGATGATGTAGAAGATGGGCTTTAATCGCAACTAGATAATCTAATGATGTGATGTGTTTCTGGAGTACCATACTCTCTCTTAATCAATGGAAAAAATGTGGTTTCTTCCGTCTGAGTAGAGGTTTATGTCAAGGTGATCCCCTGTCTCCTTACTTGTTCTTAATTTGCTCTGGTTGGCTAGCTTGCTTCGACATTCAGTTGATTCAAATACAGTTAGTGGTATTTCTGTTGCCCCTATGGCCCCTACAGTATCTCACTTGTTTTTTGCTGATGATTCAATTCTCTTCACACATGCAACTCTGAATAATTGTCAACAAGTTATGAATATATTGCATGAACAGATTAATTTGCAGAAAACGGTGGTTAAATTCAGTCTCAATACCTCTCAATCTTTTTGTGATTTTTTAACTTAAACGTTTTAATTAAAAAGTAGCAGTGGCCATAATAAATATTTGGGTTTACCTTCACTAATTAGCCATCAGAAAAAAGAATTATTTCACTTTATCAAAACTCATATTAGGAAGCGATTGGATGGGTGGCATGGGAAGTTGTTATCACGAGGTGGGAGGGAGGTCCTTAGCAAAGTAGTGGTGCAAGCAATTCCAAGTTTTACTATGAGCTATTTTAAATTGCCTAAAGGATTAGTTAAGGATCTAACTAGTCTTATGGCTCGATTTTGATGGGGTTCCTATGGAGGAAAAAAAAGGTGTCCCGTGGATCAGCTGGTAGCAGCTTACTCAACCTAAAGCTTTGGGTGGCTTAGGTTTCAGATCATTGGAGGAGTTTAATTGGGCTCTTCTCGCTAAACAATGTTGGAGACTTGTTCGTTCCCCTAATTCATTGGTTGCTCAGGTTTTAAAAGCAAAATATTTCTCTAGTATATCTTTCTAGGAAGCAAATATTGGAAGGAATCCTTCTCATGCTTGGCGAAGTTTACTATGGGGATGCCACGTGTTAGAGGGTGGAGGGATTTTTGAGAGTTGGTGATGGAAATTCCATACTTATATACAAAGATCCTTGGTTACCACATTCAGGAGCCTCTCGTGTATTCTCACCGTGATGCTTGGATTCTAATTCTTGTGTTGCATGTTTAATCACATCTTCTGGAAGTTGGAATATGGATCTCATCAAATTAATTTTCTCTGAAGAAGAATATGCTATTATTCAGAACATTCCAATTGGTGGTTTGGGCTGCTCGGACCATTTTTCATGGCACTACAATGAAAAAGGTATGTATTCTGTTAAAACAGGGTATTGGGAAGCAAGAAGACTTGGTCTTGATAGTACACTTAGCGGACCAAGTGATGTACAATCTTTGTCATGGTGGCTTGCTATGTGAAAACTGGAAGTGCCCAATAAAATGAAGGTGTTTCTTTGGCGTGCTTGCCATGAGGCAATTCCATATTTCAATTCATTAACCTCTAGACATGTAGTTGATAATAGTACCTGTTTCACTTGTGAAACTGCGGCAAAAATGGCTTTGCATGCATTATGGGGTTGCCTGAAGCATGTTGTTTTATGGAAGAATTTTTTATTTCTATGCATAGCTTAGAAGGAAACTATATGATTCTTTTGCTGGTTTATGCTACTCTATTTTTTATCGTTTGTCTACCGGTCAATGTGAGGTTTTTGCATGGACTTGTTGGTGTTTATGGAGCAACAGGATTTGCCATCTTGCATGGACATTGCTTCAAATTAGTTTCTTCCATGTTGGATACAGTAGCTCAATTGCACTCTGAATATAAAGAAGCATGAAGGAGCTCGGCAGCAGTCACATATAGCTGAGTAAGACATCAATGGTCACCTCCACAAGGAGATAACCTAAAAATAAATGTAGATGCTCCTATTAAAATAAATAATCAGAGGATAGGAATTGGAGTTATTGTTAGGAATGCAACGGGTGAACTGATGTGAGCTCTGGCTAAACCTTTCATGGGTTCAGGGACAGTACTCTATGCAGAGCTTCTTGCAATATGTGAAGCAATCCATTTCTATTTGGAAGCAGGTTTTACCAGTGGGGAAATCATTAGTGATTGCCTCAGAGCCGTCCGTTTAATGAATGAGGGAAGTATTGTGCAACAATTGGGTCCTTTTTGTTTTTTAGTTGACAATATTAAAATGTTCCTGTCCAATAATCTCTCTCTGGTCTGTTTTTTTAATCCTAGAGAAACTAATTGATACGAACCTAGGACGACTTGCTCCTAAACCCGTATTATATTACCTCGGATCTCAATTAAGTTCAAGTTCTAATGGAATGGACCTCAACCCCTAACCAACTTGTGGTTAGAAACCTTGGTATAATGTAGACGCCACAATAGGGGATGGAAAACCTATTGATAAGTCAAGCTTAAACAACCAATTTTCTAATGGTGTTTTAGATGTTCTCAAAGAACAAAGAGATAATTAATCTCACAAGTATTTTCTTAATCAAATCAAAGTTGTATTCTTATTGAAAAATAAGCCTTTAAATAGGATTTGAAAGAAACAAAATAAACCCTAAAAACCCTAAGTAAAAGCGGCCACACACATAAAGAAGCCTAGTTGGCCGAAACTATACTTCATTTCCTAATCTAAGTTGGATTAATTAATTTCTTTATATTAAATTAGAAATTAATTAATTTACAATGGAAAGAGTAAAATAAAAAAAAACCTTCCTAAAGTTATTTGTCCAAAAAATAAATAAATAAAAACCCAAAAAGAAAAGTCAAACGCAAATCAGGAAACGAGTTGACTAGTTTGACAACTAAGCTGACTTATGTCTGATGTCCGAGCTAACTTATGTCTGTTCGAGCTAACTGATGCCTGTCCGAGCTAACTGATGTCTGTCCGAGCTAACTGATGCCTCTCCGAGCTAACTGATGCCTCTCCGAGCTAAGTTACATCCGATGTTCGAAGTCCGAGATCAGATGTCCGAGACATGGGTGTCCAATATAAAATGTCCGATGTATGGGTGTCCGATGTATCAGCCTCCACCACTTGGATACTTAAAATAGGTATTTTATCTTCAGGTTTGGACAACCCTTTTGAGAATGAATTACTTTCTGGATAAAGGTAGCAAGATTGTCCTTAAACCTCTTAGCTTGAGCCCTAGTGATCGGTCCAGTCTTCATCCGTATCGGATCAGTACCCTAGTGAGTTGTCGGTGGTGCGAGCTCCGGCGGGTTTGCATCCTTCCCCTCCTCTTGAAAAGGATTTGTCCTCAAATTGAAGTCATCACCTGCAGTAAAAGGAGATAAATCAGCAACATTAAAGGTGGCGATAACACTATACTCACCCGGTAAATCAAGTTTGTAGGCATTATCGTTTATCCTCTCCAAAACTTGAAAAGGTCCATCGCCCCTCGGCATGAGTTTGGATTTCCTTTGTTCAGGAAACCTTTCTTTCCTTAAATGTAGCCACACCCAATCTCCAGGTTCAAACACCATTAATTTTCAGCCTTGATTAGCCACCTTTGTATATTGCTTGGTCCTCCTCTCAATATTTGCTCGTGTCTTCTCATGAATCTGCTTTACAAATTCAGCTTTTTGTTTTCCATCTAGATTAGCACGCTCACTTAAAGGTAAAGGTGTTAAATCTAATGGAGTCAAAGGATTAAAACCATAAACAATTTCAAATGGAGTAAATTTAGTTGTTGAATGTAAAGACCTATTATATGCAAATTCAACATGTGGCAAACATTCTTCCCAAGTTCTTAAATTTCTACTAATTAATGCTCTTAATAATGCAGACAAGGTTCTATTTACTACTTCGGTTTGTCCATCAGTTTGTGGATGACAAGTAGTTGAAAATAAAAGCTTAGTACCTAATTTAGCCCACAAAATTTTCCAAAAATAGCTTAAGAACTTAGCATCCCTATCCGAAACAATAGTTCTTGGCATTCCATGCAATCTCACAATTTCTTTGAAAAATAAATTAGCAATATTGGATGCATCATCAGTTTTGTTACATGCAATAAAATGTGCCATCTTAGAAAACCTATCTACTACAACGAATATTGAATCCTTACCTGTCCTTGACCTAGGCAACCCAAGAATAAAATCCATAGACAAATCTACCCAAGGATAGGTAGGAATCAGCAAAGGCTTGTACAATCCATGCGGCTTCAATGTTGATTTTGTTTTTCGGCATTTCAAACATCTTTCACAAATTCTCCCAACATCTCTCCTCATGTTAGGTCAATAAAAATGTTCTTACAGCAAGGATAAAGTTTTTAAAACACCAAAATGACCCATTAAACCACCCCCATGTCCTTTCCGAACCAATAATTCCCTAATACTACAATTAGGCACACAAAGTTTGTTCTCCTTAAACAAATATCCCTCAAATATGTAAAATTTATGAAATCCATGTTTCAAACAGGTTCTAAAAATTTCTCCAAAGTCACTATCATGCTCATAAAGTTCTTTCAATTGTTCAAATTCAAGCAATCTAGCATCTAAGGTAGAAAAGAGTACACACCTTCGGGATAATGCATCGGCAACCACATTTTCCTTACCCTTTTTGTAGCGGATCACATATGGAAAGGTTTCAATAAATTCAATCCACTTGGCATGCCTTCGGTTGAGCTTTCCTTGACCCTTGATATGCTTCAAAGACTCATGATCCGTATGAATCACAAACTCCTTTGGCATGAGATAATGCTGCCACGTCTTCAAAGCCCTCACCAAAGCATACATCTCCTTGTCATAAGTGGGGTAGTTTAGGGCAGCTCCATTTAATTTTTCACTAAAATAGGCTATGGGTCTTCCTTCTTGCATTAAAATAGCTCCAATACCTACACCCGAAGCATCATACTCAATTTCAAAAGTCTTAGAAAAATTTGGCAAAACTAACAAAGGTGCATTACACAATTTTTCTTTCAACAAATTAAAAGATTTTCTTGTACTTCCCCCCATTTAAAGCCGACATTCTTCTTGACAACTTCATTTAATAGTGCTGCTATGGTACTAAAATCCTTGACAAATCTTCTATAAAAGCTTGCCAAGCCATGAAAGCTCCTCATTTGAGTGATAGAAGTAGGAACCAGCCACTCTTGAATTGCTTTCACCTTAGCTTGGTCAACTTTGATTCCTGCAGCACTTACTACAAATCCTAGAAACATAAGCTCATCTTTGCAAAATTCACATTTTTTAATGTTAGCAAACAATCTTTCCTTTCTAAGAACTTGCAAAACTTGCCTAAGTTGATCCACATGGTCATCCAAATTTTGGCTATATATTAGAATATCATCAAAATAAACAACCACAAATTTACCAATAAATGGACACATTATATGATTCATAAGCCTCATGCAAGTACTAGGTGCATTAGATAATCCAAAAGGCATAACTAACCATTCATACAGCCCATATTTAGTTTTAAATTCGGTTTTCCATTTATCACCTTCTTTCATCCTAATTTGATGATAACCACTCCTAAGATCAATTTTTGTAAACATGCAAGCACCATGCAACTCATCAAGCATATCATCTAATCTAGGAATGGGATGCCTATATTTGATGGTAATGTTATTTATAGCCCTACAATCAACACACATTCTCCAAGAACCATCCTTTTTAGGTACCAACAAAACAGGAACAGCACATGGACTTAAACTCTCACGAATGTATCCTTTATCAAGCAAATCACTTACCTGTTTTTGCAGCTCCTTTGTTTCCTCGGGATTGCTCCTATAAGCTGGTCTATTTGGTATGGCAGCCCCTGGAACAAAGTCAATTTGATGTTCTATCCCTCGAATAGGTGGTAGTCCACTTGGAATTTCATTTGGGAAGACATCTCCAAACTCCTTCAAAAGAGAAATCATTGAACTTGGCAATTCAAGTTCTTCAAAGTTAGTTTGATCATTAAAATAATTTTCTTTATAAATCATGACCAGAAAAAGTTTCTTACACTCAATAACCTTATTAATATCCTCTAAACTCAAATAAAAATTGCTACTTAACCTTTCTTTTCTTTCTTTTTCTTTTTTTCCCTTGGATTGGCTCAAACCTTCGGATTTTTCTTCCTTCTCCATGCTCTCGGGTTTGCCACTATCTTTACCCTCTCTTTTGGTTTTTCTTTGATCTTTCCACTCAATATGAGTCTTAGAAACCTTACCTTGGTTAGCAACCTCATTCTTACCGTCTTGAAAGGATGGTGAAGCCGTTGGTGCCATACTTGCTTTTTCCTTGAGCTTTTCGGCTTCTCTCCTTTGTTGCATTTGTAATTGGTCTTTGTAAACCTTTCTAGGAGATAATGGTTCCAGTTTGACCTTCTTCCCTTTAAACCTAAAAATAATACTATTTTCTCGACCAAAATGAGTAGCATCTTTATCAAATTGCCATGGCCTACCTAATAGTATATGTCCAGCAATCATGGGTACAATATCACATAAAACTACATCCTCATATCTACCAATACTAAATTTTACTTTGGCTTGTTTTTTTACTTTCATCTCACCACTATCATTAAGCCATTGTAATCTATATGGTTTAGGACGTTTTATTGTTTTTAAGCCCAATTTATCATGCTACAAATTTTACCTTGTATTTCGCAGCGAGTGTGGAAGATGTTTTCTCTTTGTATCTGCTCTTTATCTTTGTAGATAGCAAGTACCCTCCTTGAGACCAAATTTAGCTCAACATTTAATGTGTTTAATGGTTCGGCCTCATCATCAAGTCCTTCATCTTCTTGTTCAATCTCAGCCTCACTAGCCTCACTTTCAGATTCCACCTCTCCATTACCCCTAATTACCATTATCCTTCTATTCGGGCATTGTCTGGCTATATGTCCTCTTCCTTAGCACTTGAAACAAATAATTTCTCTTGACTTTTGAGGTTTAGGTTCAGATTTTACCTCACCTTTAATGGCTTGGACAGATTCGGCTTTAAGTTCCCTTCTTAGCCGGTTAATAGCTTCTTCACCAAGCTTCGGCTTCAGCTTCAGCTTGCTTTCATAAGTAGAATTGTTTTTCCAGCCACTTGAACTTGTCCTTCCACTGCTAGAAACTCCTCCAAACCGTGTGCTAACACCCCTTCTCTTGAATTGGTTCTCAAGCTTAATTGCTACATGCAACATCTCCTCCAATTCCAAATATTGTTGTAATTCAAGCTGGCTGGCAATGTCACGGTTTAACCCTTCAAGGAATCTTGCCATTGTTGTCTCCCTATCCTCATTCATATTCAGCCTCATCATTAACATCTCCATCTCTTTGTAATAATCCTCCACGGACCTACTTCCTTGAGACAAAGATTGAAGCCTTTGATGCAGCAACCTATGGTAATGGGATGGCACAAACCGTTTCCTCATGGCTCCTTTCATTTAACGCCATGTCGAGATTAAATCATCACCAACTCTCCTTCTGGTATTTTGCTCATTGGTCCACCATTGGAGTGCATAATGTCCAAACTCTATTACTGCCAACTTCACCTTCTTACCTTCCGAATAGTTGCGGCAGTAAAAAATCATCTCCATTTTTTCTTCCCACTCCAAATAAGCTTCGGGATCACTTTTACCTATAAAAGGTGGGATGTTAACCTTGATATTTCCCAAATCATCATCTGTATCTTCCCTCCTTTATCTTCCACGGCCAGCTCTATCTTGGACAGCAAAAGTTTCGTCCATACCTTCCTCAAAGTCTCCACCGAATGGCTCCTCATCAAATTCCGCTCTCGGTCTCTCGCGACCTCCTCATCCTCGGCCTCGCCCTCCATGGACTTTTTGCCTATTTCTTGTATTCGGCATTCCTTGTGAGGCTTCTAGTATTTCCACTCTTTGATTCACATGCTTAACTTGAGCACTAACCCGCTGTATTGACTCCAAAACAGCTCTCATGTCCACTTGGTCTCCACTCCTGGTAGCTCGGCCATCGCCATGGAATGCTACGGACTCCTCCTCATTGATCCTCAAGGGTGGCTCTCCTCTCCTCATTCTCGATTCTTTCGTGTTAGTATAATAATGCAATAGAAATAAAATAGAACCTTACAATTTCACTCCCTTACGTGTTTCACTTAAATGAGGACTCGACACTCGTATTTGCACACTTATTTCGGCTTTTACCCTCTTTTAAGCTCACACACTCTTGCCTTTTTTTCCACTCAATGAATTATCTCAAAGTTCTAACGAAACACCCACAAAACAGCAATTAGATCACTAGTATGTTTTAATTAAACTTATCAACAAAACAGTAATTAAAATAAACAAATACCTAACGGAATGAAAATACCTATTTTCGGCTTTTTTTAAAGACAAAATAAAGCAAATTAATGAGAAAACTTTAGAATTTTGAAGAACTGGACCAGATGGTAATATATTATGAGTTCAAGAATAAAATTCTAGAAAAAGAAATTCAAATACGAACAAGAATCAAAGAGAACAAAAATATAGAAAAGTTGTTGGTTGTTGTTCTTTGTAATTCAAGTTTTGTATCAAATCATTTAACTGATTTTAATCCAAATAATTTAACACTCAAACTCAAATATCCAGCAGCAAAAATAACTCTCCAAAAACTCCAAATATTGAATAAATAATAAAAAAAACCAGCAGCTCCAACAAATTTCCAGCAAACAAATCAAACTCCAACAAACCGAAATATATATATTTTTTTATTTGGCTTTACCTCTACTTTTTTTTTTCACTCATAGAACATAAACAGCTACAGTAGCAAGAATAATTACCAAAATTGCAATTCCAACTCCAAAACAAACACCAAACCCGTGACCTCCCAATCAAAAATTCAAATTGTGCGATTTTTTTTTTTAATATGTTGCTGCAAAACCTTCTTCTTCTTTTTTTCTTTTTTTTTTAATATATGAATGCAAATATTTAAGACTAAAACAGCAAAGGAAAATCAACAAAAACCAAAATTATCAAGAACAATGATGAAAACAACCAACAAACTAAGAAACAAAAATACGATAAAACTAGGAAATCCTAATTCAACTAGGAACGAATTTTATTTTATTTTTTTTAAATGATGCCGAACGTGTATGATGATAGAAGCAACCTTAGCCTAATGCTAAAATTACAGATTAACACAAAAATAAATAAAGCAAATAAAGATAGATCAAACCTGAACAAAATTTAGCTCTGATACCAAATGATACGAACCTAGGACGACTTGCTCCTAAACCGTATTATATTAGCCTGGATCTCAATTAAGTTCAAGTTCTAATGGAATGTACCTCAACCCCTAACCAACCTATGGTTAGAAACCTTGGTATAATGTAGACGCCACAATAGGGGATGGAAAACCTATTGATAAGTCAAGCTAAAACAACTAATTCTCTAATGGTGTTTTAGGTGTTCTCAAAGAACAAAGAGATAATTAATCTCACAAGTATTTTCTTAATCAAATCAAAGTTGTATTCTTATTGAAAAATAAGCCTTTAAATAGGCTTTGAAAGAAATAAAATAAACCCTAAAAACCCTAGGTAAAACCGACCACATGCATAAAGAAGCCTAGTTGGCCGAAACTATACTTCTTTTCCTAATCTAAGTTGGATTAATTAATTCCTTTATATTAAATTAGGAATTAATTAATTTACAAAGGAAAGAATAAAAAAAAAAAAACCTTCCTAAAGTTATTTGTCCAAAAAATAAATAAATAAAAACCCAAAAAGAAAAGTCAAACGCAAATCAGGAAACGAGTTGACTAGTTTGACAACTAAGCTAACTTATGTCTGATGTCCGAGCTAACTTATGTCTGTCCGAGCTAACTTATGTCTGTCCGAGCTAACTGATGCCTGTCCGAGCTAACTGATGTCTATCCGAGCTAACTGATGCCTGTCCGAGCTAAGTTACATCCGATGTCCGAAGTTCGAGATTAGATGTCCAAGACATGGGTGTCCGATATAAAATGTCCGATGTATGGGTGTCCGATGTATCAGCCTTCACCATTTGGATACTTAAAACAGGTCTTTTATCTTTAGGTATGGACAAGCCATTTTGAGAATGAATTACTTTCTGGATAAAGGCAACAAGATTGTCCTTAAACCTCTTAGCTTGAGCCCTAGTAATCGGTCCAGTCTTCATCCGTATCGGATCAGTACCCCAATGAGTTGTCGATGGTGCGAGCTCGGATGAGTTTGCATCACTAATACTGTAGCGCATACTATTGCGAATTATACTACTAGATTGAATGGTTTGACAACCTGCCTTGAAGTTGGCCCATGGTGGCTTAACAATATTCTTCAGATTGATTGTTGTACTTCACATTCATAATTTATAGCACTCCTTCTTTATTCAAATATATATATATATATATATATCTAGTAACAATAAAACTTCTAAATAAGTTTTTAATATGACCAAATAGGTTGATTTTATTAATCATATCAACACTAACTAGTCACATAGTGGATATATAATAACATTAAAGCTTAAATATTATTATTTAATTATTATTTATGATATTATATTATTATCTATTTTATATAACTAAGATAGTTAGTAAAAACTTTTTTTATATGTTATTATTAGATTTGAATATAATTAATTATTATATATTATTTTTGAAATCATTTGTTATGTTTACACATATTGTGCTATCGATGCTAGTTATATTAAATAATTACATTATCCATAATATAGCTTTGATTATTATTTATAATAATAGTTACCTTATCTAAAGTTATATAATATTCAAGAAGTTATAAAAAGTTGTTTAACTTTGTCTAAAGTATTAATTATCAATAACTTAGTAAATTGAGCTTCCATTATTATTTATAATTACGATAACATTACATTATTAAAGTAAATATAAGATTAGGAAAATTAACAAAAAAATTATTGGAAAATAACATCATTTTGGGAAAAAAAAATCCATCAGTTATGCATTTTCCAATTTAAGATAACAAAGAATAAAGAAAAACAAAAGATGTTTTAGAAAATAAAAAACAAAAAAAAACATAGTTATATTTTTTCCCAATTGCATCAGTTATATCCCAGTGCATTCTTTTATATAAATATAATATGCAATTTCCGTTATTGGCAAATAGAAAAAGAAGCAGCTTTTTAGAGAAAAAAAAAATATATATATATTGAATAAGAAAAGATGTAAGATGTACAAAATAGTGGGGCCCAATCCCTCGGCTTTGAGATGTTAAAAAAAGTGGGATCCACGAAGTTTGCTACACATTGTAGTGTGTGCTTTTACCTCCAAACGTCCGATAGCACCACTGGTAATATAATACAAGCGGAGTTAACACACGATACCAAGCGTTCACTAAATCAAAGTCAATATTGAATTGTATAGCAAACATCACAATGACCGGTTGATTTATATCATTTGATAACAAATTGATTGTGACCGTAGATAATTTTCTTAAAAAAATAAATAACTAAGATTTATTATTTTATGATAAAATAACTATTCATAAAATGCATAAATGTAATTAACAGTTGTTTTAATCAAATCTTTGTAAAAATTTATGTAAAAAATGAATTTATTTTCTGAGAGAGAAGAAATAATTTTTTTTTTAGCAAATAACGAACTCATTAAAGTTGGAATAATAAACAAAATATAAAAGAGAAAAAGCTCATTAAATTGGAAAAATAAATGCAATATAAAAGAAAAAAAGCTCTTGAATAATAGAATATTATTCAATATATCGCTACAAGAAATTATCACTTGAACGTAAAATAATGTTGATAATTTTAATTAAAAAAATTAAAATTTAAAAATTATTAAATCAGAATTTGTTAGTTATATTTCTAATTCAAACTAAAAGTAAATGAAAAATGTAAAAAAATAAAATAAGAATGTACGTAGAAAGCCAATATTAATTGTTGACTGCTAGAGATATTATATTGAGTGGATTGTGGGCCTTTATATATATACTAGCTCTGGCCACGATGTACGTGGTTTAATATAAAATTTGGATATCTAATAGTTTATATAAAATATTTCTAATTAAAATAATTTTATGATTGTTATGATATAATAATTTGAAAATTGTTTATTTACTAATTAATTTTTTAATTTTATATTAATAGTAAGGAGAAAATTTGTTTGAATAAAATAATCATATAAATCATTTTATGAAAAGTGATTTATTTTTGTAGAAAATAGAACATTCTTTTACTAAGCAAAAAATTAAATGAACAGTAAAAGCACAAAGTACTTGCATTATAAATGAAGATATTTTAGCACAATTAATACTTTTATAAGATAATTGCAAGATTTAATAAAAAAATATATAATATTTAAACTATTTCTATTACATCTTGCATTTTACAAAATATTAATATTAGTGCTATTATTGTAGGATATTAAAAATAAAGTATTTTGTAATAGTATATAAAAAGTTACAATTGTCTATCATTCCAATATTGACGTAAAAAATATTTCATGATAGCCAATTAATCATTCTTTGTTTGTCTTTATGCTGAGCAAACTTTTTCTCGCTATTCTCATCATACTGTAAGAGAGATGTTTGCATATATTATGGATTATGTTTTCATCATATAGTAAAAAAAAATAAAAATATTAATATTTGTTATATTTCTATTAACTTAACTAAGCCATTGATTTCTCTTCCTTTTATATTTTATTCGTTATATTATACTTTTTTTATTTTCAAGTAACTTACTAAATAAAAAATTTGATTTTTTAAATTTCTTATTGGAGTTGGGGAATTTAATCTTGAAAAAACAATGTGTGAGGAGAGCTACTTGATTGTCCTCATAGACAACATTGTTACACTTCAATACTCAAATATGGTAAATATCAAATCCAAAATGTAGTCAAAACGTAATACTTCAGTGATATTTTCTAATTTGTATGGTTATAAGTGTTGTTTGAGATAACATTTTACTGAATTAAGAATTAATGTTTAAAAAACAATAATTTTATTATTGATTTTTTTTTAAATCCTTAAAATTTATTTAGAATAAAATGATATATAATAATAAAATATGGAAAAATAAATCTATGGCTTTATTATCCAACTCTTACTGACAGTACTCCTTTTGTTTTTACTCTTTTTATTTATTTCTATTTTTTTGCATTACTAATAACACTCCTATTATATATTACTCTTTTCACCCAAACCATAAAATGGATATTTGAACCTGATTTTGTATTAATGTTGAAATAATATCTAACTCTTATGTATGACTATTATCATACTATCTGCATATCCAGTGTATTTTACCACAACTATTTGCTTTTTATCATTTTAGCACCACTATTATATTAAAATAATAATTTAAACATCTTTTGATGAATTAGTGTTGAATTGAGTGCAACTCAAAAACTTGCTAAGTTATTAAAGTTCAAATTCCTTTCCATATATCAAAAAGTAAAAATTACACACTTCCTTTTTATTTTGACAAAATTAGACAAAATTTGAAATAGACAATACTATCATTTTATTTGTAATTATGTTTAATATTGTAAATAAAATAAATGACATAGGCATTATTGACCTGAATTAAACAAATTTAATAGTAAGAGTAAATATTGAAATCAAGCTAAAGCCATACAAGTTAATCCCCCCCCCCCCCCCCCCCCAAAAAAAAATGTTAACTAAAATAAATAAAAATATGAGAAAAAAATGAACAGTAAAAAAAAGTCAGTCATATTTTCAAATGGGTTATATCTGGTGAATGATTTAGCTGTGATGGGATTAGAGAAGTGGGCGTGTTTGATGGGGAACAAACTTTGCGAATTTGGAAGTCTTGGGTATGTTGGATAGTTTCATAGTATCATCTTCATGAAGAATTCTTTTTGTGGATTTGTTTGATTTGATTGGTGAAGTAAACATGTAAAAAAGGACCAAAAATAGGTTGGCAAAACGCATGGGAAGAGTGCCGTTTTGGACCAAAATGAACAGTAAAAAAGGATCAAAAGCCACTTCTCTTCTCCTTTATAGTATAGACTTATAGTATAGATTTAATTGATATATGAACTATGTGATTAAAAAAAGGAGGATTTTGTTTCTAAAAAAAAATGACTGAAACAAAACAAAAACCTAAAATAAAAAAATAAATAAAGAAAAAGAAGCAAAAAACACAAGGCTTTAGATAGGATTATAGGAATACCAGAAGTAGGGGGAGGCACGTATGCCTTTTAAATGGAAAAATAGATAATATATTAAAATAATTTAAAATTAAAAAAAAAAAAAGAAAAACAATGAGGGGGGCATAATGCCTCTTGAACCATAGCTAGATGTATTGCTGTTTGTAGTTAGTTTACATTAATGTTTTATTAATTCTCATTAATGATGGTTAAAATTTGTTAAATATATCCGTTAACTTCAACTATTAAAGAGGAAACAAAATAAAACAACAAAATTTAAGTTGTGTTTAGTTTTTTGTTTATGTTTTTTCTCTCTCATCATATTCATAGTGAATAAAAATGTTTGATTATTGTCAACCAATACTAATAAACCACTAAAATAAGTAAACCACACACAATTTAAAAAAATAATAAAAATAAAAAATAAAATATAAATCTGTTATTAAATGGGATCAATTTATTTGTTTTTTTATCATTACCGGTTGATTTATTTACAAACAAAAAAAATGAATAAACATAAATAATTACCAAAAAAAAACAAAACGTATTGAAAAAAAAAACAAAGAAGGGGGGGGGGGGGGGGGGGGGGGGGGGGGAAGACCTATAAAATTAACAAGACTCGCATACAAAATTTATAGACACTACAATTGAAGGTTCATTTCTTTAGATATTCAAAAACTAAAATTTAGGGAAAAAAAAAAAGAAAAAAAAAGGAGCTACTCATACGTACATACATACATATACATATATTTTAAAAAAGTGTGTATTACTATAAATATTGTGAATGAGATCTACCTTTTATAATGATTTGATTTCATGATGTGATAAGGTTCAGCCCATTTCTATGGAATTCAATGTTCATAACTAAAGGACCTTGTTTAAAAAATAACAAACAGTCCTAATATTTGGCTAAAAACTTATGCTTCTCAGTTTCTTTAGTTAATTTATTCATTCCCATTTGTATTTATAATTTTAAATGTTTACATCTATGTTATTTTATTCCTAATTATTCATTTAAAGATGTTTTAGGTTCTTTTCTATGGAAATGGAGAATATAAATTAGATAAATGATTTAATACTACATCTTTTGAAATCAAGCTAGAATTCTTTCATGTCATCATTGTTAAGTAGAAAATATTTATTAATTAGCGTAATTTCCTTCTATGATTAAAATAAAATCAATAATATAAGACTATTTAAAATATAATTCCAAGTTATATACATATAAAGAATATAAAAAAAAAAGCTAAAATATAACCTAAAAATTATATATATATATATATATAATATTTCTCTAGTAGTCATGTTTAACACTAAAATACAACATAAATTATATATATATATATAATATTTCTCTAATAGTATAAAAATACATAAAATATAAATATAAATTATATATGGAGCGAGTACGGGGTAGAGTATAATCTGCATTCTCGCCTCAATCCCACACTTAGTAAACTCTTCCGTCCCATGGGGCAAATTGCCACCCATGTTAAAACAGTATAGATGGTCGTCCAACTTTGGACCCATCAAATTCGGCTTGCTTGCAGAGTAGGCTTTTCTTTTCTTTCCTTTTTTTTTTTTTTTTTTTTTTTTTTTAGTTTTTTAGTTCAAACTTTCTACCCAAAAAAGACAAAAAAAAAAAAAAGAATGAATTTAGAAAAAGAAATGACAAGAATATTATGAAAATCAAAATAATCAAAACTCAAAAGATGCTATTTATTTTTGTTTCTTTTGTTTAAATTTTATTATCTAAAAAAAATTAAATTTTTAAAAAAGAATCAAATAATTCAGAAACTAATAATATTTATAAATTAAAAAAATTAAGAAAAAGATCAAACGAAAACGAAAACGAAGCTTCTCTCCTTTTCAGAGTTGATGTGCTCAGTTTGCTCAGGTTATAAATAGAGAGACCCACAAATAAGATTTTACATATTCTTATATTCTGTTACGAGTAAAATTTTAGATCATCGAAAAAAGATTGAAATAACTTAGGGATCCAATCTATTTGCTCATTCCTAGGGCTTCTAATTGAAATCAATCACCATAGAAAAAGGTAGAGAAATTAAATTTTTTCTAATTTCCTTATTTACCTTTTTTTTTTTTTTTTTTTCCATTATGTGACTTTTTTTTTTTTTTTTTTAAAACTGAAAACAGGAAAAATTTAAGGAAAAAAAATACTATGTGAAACTCGCTGATTAGCGACACAATTAAATGCACTAAATGAAATGAACAAAGATGCATTTTACCACGTCGCCTAACGTCCTGTCGCTAAAAACATTCTACCAACGGCAACGTATAAATCAAAGTCGCCTAATGTGGATGAAACATCGACGCCGTATAAAATCATGTCACTAATGTAAAGACACTTGCGACTCTAAAAATAGAGGAATCCGCGACTCTAAACACCTATGTCGCTAATTTCTAGCATTTGTAGCGACACGTACATACTGTGTCGCTGTTTTACTGAAATTAATGAGTCGCTAATATGGAAGAAATAGCGACTCTACATTTATGAGTCGCTAATTGTTACCATTTTTTGTGACTTATTATATTTTGTCGCTTTTTTATGTAAACTCTGCATCGCTAATATGGAAGAAATAGCGACCCTATATTTATGAGTCGCTAATTGTGTGACATTTTAGCGACTTATTATACTTCCTCGCTGTTTATGTAAATTTATTCATTGCTAAGTTGTAGAATTTTTAACGACTTGTATAGTTATACGTCACCTTTTACTTAAAACTATGTGTCGCTAATTTCATATATGTTTAACCTTTAGTGATTCTTTTTGTGCGTCGCAATATATTTAAATAAAGCGTCACTAAAAACTATCACGCAAGTCTATAGCGTCGCTAAAGGTCGAAAATGGCGACCGGGTTGTTATTGTGTGTCGCTAAAGGTCGAAGTTGTTTTTATGCATCGCTAAATGTCTGAAATGGCGACCACGTTGTTATTATGCGTCGCTACAGGTCCTTTTAGTGTCAACCTTCTTCTTGTACATTGCTGTTTCCTTTTTCTAATTTTCTTTTTGTAATTTTGTTACATTTATTAAAGAATAATAAATACAAAAAAAATTAAAATTGGCTTCATTCAAAGTAATTAGAATACAAAAATTGAAAGTAAACATTTGCATAACAAAATAATTATCAAATAAATTAAATAGTATCTTATGAAATATTTTTACGATTCCTTATACTATTGTATATGCAAAAGCAAAAGCAATATTAACTAAATCTCCATGAATTGCATATTCATTGATATGGAAGTTGCCATCCCCTTGTTGACGATATTACATACCCTCATATTGCATATGAAAAAATTAATAAATTTATAAACACTTATGCAAAATAAATATATATTAAGTATGAAAAAGTAATAAATTAGTAGATGAAAATTTAAAGAATATTATCGTTGTTCTTATGAAAGCGAATAACAAAATTAATTAAATGGATAATAATAAATGTCATAAATATTTACTTAAAACATATAAATAAATCTATGTACCAATTTATTTAGAAGGTATTTGTTATCCATATCCTCTCACAGTCGTTACGAATATAGCCACTCTCACATTCATCCTCATTATCATTTTCATCAACACTTGGCAACTGTATGACAAATGGATTGTGAGCCATCGTAGTATCGCCAAGAACATATTCTTCAACAAAAGTACGATGTTGTGGTGGAGTTAAAAAAACTGACCATCTCGAATCAAGTTGATCTTCAATATAAAATATTTGTTGAACTTGTGAAGCCATAATGAATGGGTCAAATTTATATCCAATTTTATTTAAGTTAACATATGTAAACCTCATCTCATCAACTTTCACAACGCTCCTGTCAACCCAATCACACTTGAACATAGGAACTTGAAACACAGTGTAATTGACATCTCAAATTTCTCTTATGACCCTATAGTATGTCATCTCAACAAAAATTGGGTTATTATCCTTAGCACTAGCAAAATGCTCACTTTTGGCAATTACTTTGACACCACTATTCTGGGTGACTCGCTTAGTATCCCTATCTAAAGTGTTGAATTGAACCCCTCTAATCTCATATCCTTCATCGTTCGTTACTATCCATTGTGGACCATGGGCTATCCATCTTAATTTTTCAGAAACTATGTGATTTGGTTGACTTCGCTCCTGTTCAATCTAGTCAATTGACAAAAATATGAAAAATATTTATTCACTAAAGCTAAAGCTAAAACAATGATACGATATTAAATATTTAACTTTTCCATACCTTATCATGTAACCAGTAAATAAATGTACGTTTGTGTTCATCTTGAAACCATTTTGCTTTTTTTCCTTGATTGTTTTTGCTTGACTTCAAGACTTCAAAATGAATACTAAAACAAAGAAAAGTTTTTGTAATTAATAAATAGATTCAAAATATCAACTTATTTATGCATATTAATATATTCAAAATATCAACTAATTTATAATCTTAATATATATATTCAAAATATCAACTAATTTGCACTAACATGTATATACGCACTTGACATAGGGTGCCACTACTGGTGCATTCGAAAGTACGCATCTATGGACTTGCTCCCAAAGTTGTTGATTAATTGATTGATTTTTTCCACCTTTAATTGGGGCACCAACATCGTCTTCATCATTGAAGTTTTGATATATACCGATGGGGTTTCCAAATGCCTCTAACCCTTTTTGAAATTCACCACAAAACCCAATCACTTCTTTACAAATATAACTCTCGGCAATACAACCTTCTGGCCGATTTTTATTTCGAATATAACTTTTCAATACTTTCATGTACCTTTCAAACAGGTACATCCATCTGAAATGTACTGGTTCGCATAATCTGACCTCTCGAACCAAATGTACAGTGAGGTAAACCATTACATAAAAAAAAGATGGTGGAAAGAATTTCTCTAGAAGGCACAAAGTTGTAACAAGATCGTTTTGAATTTTGTCCAATTCAGCAACAATGATGGACTTCTTGCAAATTGCATTGAAAAAAAAACCAAAGTCTTACAATTGCATGTCTCAAATTTTTAGGAAGAATCGCACGAATTGCAAGAGGCAAAGTTGTTGCATCAATGTATGACAATCATGAGATTTCAATCCTACCAACTTTAAGTCCTCCATTGAAACAAGATTTCTAAAGTTTGAAGAATAAACATCTGGAACCTCTAAGTCCGCTAAACACTTACAAAACAATTTCTTCTCTTGTTTTGATAATGTATAGCAAGCCGGTGGTAGGAAAGTTCGATTTCCTTGCTATTTAGGGGCTAAGTCTTTCTGCAAACCCATTTCTTATAAATCTAACCGAGCATTAACTTTATCCTTTGTCTTACCAGGAATATTGAGCAATGTACTATATATGCTTTCACAAATATTTTTCTCAATATGCATGACATCTAAATTATGTCGCAAATGGAGAAATTGCCAATATTCCAATTCGAAAAAAATGGACTTCTTCTTCTGACATTTTTCAGTATCAACAGTCCTTTTCCTTTTGTTTGAGTTATCAAAACTTATTGCATTCAGCTTAGCTAAGATTTCTTCTCTAGTCAACGGTATTGGAGGCACCCCAACTCTTGAAATCCATTGAAAGCCTTCTTTTGCCTTCTATAGCAATGATTTGGAGGAAGAAATCTTTTATGCCCGGTAAAACTCATTTTTTTTCCCATGCTTTAGCCTTCTAGCAAAGGTATTTTCACTGCAAATTGGACAAGCATAATATCCCTTCACTACATGACCAGATAAATTACCATAAGCTGGAAAATCGTTTACAGTCCATAGCAACACTGCCTTCAAAATGAATTTCTTTTGACGATAAGCATCGAAGACACTAACACCCTCATTCCACAACTTCTGCAGGTCTTCAACTAATGGCTCCATGTATACCTCAATATGATTGCTGGGTTATTTGGGTCCAGAAATGAGAAGACTTAACATCATAAATTTCCTCTTCATACACAACCAAAGAGGAAGATTATACACAACTGTCATCACAGGCCAACAACTATACCTACTACTTAACATACTATGTGGATTAACTTCATTGGCTGTGATCCCAAGTCTCAAATTCTTGTCTTCTAATGCAAAGTTTAGCCATAAACGATCAACCAACTTCCAAGATGGAGAATCCGTAGGGTGTTGCATTTCCCCTATCTTAACCTTTCTCCCATTGGCATGCCATGTCAAATTCCTAGTCGTTTCAACACTATGAAACATTCTTTCAAAACGCGAAATAATAGGAAAGTACCATAAAACTTTATTTGGAATATTCTTAACAACTCCATTCTTACCAATTTTCCATCTAGAAGATCCATATTTAGGACATTCATTAAGGTCCACATATTCCTTCCTAAACAAAATACAATTTTTAGGACATGCATGAATCTTGGTGTACTCCATTCCCAAAGCACTCAAAGTCTTCTTAATATTGCACATGGGTGTTGGCAACATATCGGATAACAATTGCAATAGTACATCGAAGCTCTTATCAAAATATCCATATCTTGCCTTTAAGTTATACAATTTAACCAAGGCCGATAACTTCGTAAATTTGGTGCAACCTCGGTACAAAGTTTCTCCGCATCCTCCAATAACTTAGCAAATTCATTAGGATCATTATCAAAATGATCAAAGACAGCATGGATCATTTCTAAGTTATTGAAAGCCACGTATTCCTCACTACCACTATCATTTCCATTAAATTCTACATTAATATTATCAAAATGAGAAGATGGTCCAATACCGTCATTATATGACTCACCATGCCAAATCCATCTCCGATAATTGACATCAAACCCATTCCAAAATATATGACCTTTAATATCCTTAATAGAATGGATTTCCATATTCCCACATTTCATGCAAGGACACCGTATGACATTACAATCATTGGCATTCTCCATGCTAAATTTCAAAAATTCCTTCACACCCTTAGCAAAATTGTTTGATGTTCTATCTTTTGTTATCCATGATTTATCCATTTTCCTATCATTCTCTAAGCAATATAACAAACAAAATATCGACAAAAGCAAGATTATGAAAAAACCCAACCAAAGCTAACCTGTGGGTGAAATGGAAAAACAAAAAACAAAAAAAACAACCCACCACATGCCACCGTTAACCACAAAGAAAAAAACAAAACTCACCTAGGCGATGGAGACGAAGGAAGAAGAAACCTAGCTAACCACGAGGGCGAAACAGAGAATCCCAGCTTCCCAACAAAGGATAGGAAATTGAAAATTAAACCTGAAAGATCCAACTCTTCAATTCCCCGTAGATTGCTTCCAACTCTACATCTATTAGATAATGTACTTCATGTAGTTGTAGAAAAGAAAAAGGATTCAAAGGTGCGCGTAAAAATTTTAAAGGGCACAAAAAATTTTTGGGAAATCAGCGATGCAACATACTCATGCAGAGTCGCCTGTTAATATATAATTTATATTTTGAATTATTTAAGTTTTAAAAATGCAATTTATTTTCTGTATAAATTTGCAAGTCTCTATGTTTTTTGATAAAACTTATTGAACTAGAGATTCAAGTGAAGCCAAGCATGTCACCGGTCAACATAATGGTGTTGTTTTCCCCTCTTGAATGATATTGTTTTTTAAGTACAGTTTGTTTTGTGTTTAAATCTGCAAGTAAATTACATTTCATTTTTTTTAAAAAAAAATAATAAGAAGAACTAGTGACGTAGTTACTACAACCACGTAGTCGGTCCCCTTTCAAAAATTAATATGGTGATCCAGTTCCTTCATACTGCGTCGCCCGTTCATGTTCTGATATTTTTTCCTATTTAATTTTTGTTTTTTATTGTTCATCTACAAATATACCCATGTAGCAATCTAATGAACATATATTCCATTGATCTAAAAGTAGAAAACAGTTTTTCCGTGCTCTTCACATAGAATTGTACCACACAACAAGGACTTATTGACCAATTCCACACATAAATTTGATAAAAGGTTGTATTTTCACTTCTTAGTGCTTCAATGATTAGTTTGTTTGCTTTTAAAAGTTGCAATCCTAATAAAATTTTATTTGTTTTTCATGTTCACATTTTATTTTCTATTTAAACTTGCAAGTCTTTATATTTTTTAATAAAAATTATGGAACGGGCGATGCACTTAAACAAAAATCACGTCGCCTGTTCGCATAATGATTGATTTTTCCCCCTCTTTGATGATCTTTTTTATCAAGTAGAGGTTGTTTTGTGTTTAAATCCACAAGTCATTTAAATTGCATTATTTTTTTGAAAAAATAAAAAGAACTAGTGACGTAGTCACTATATTATGCGTCGCTGTATCCCTTCCAAAAATCAATATGGTGACCCAGTATCTTCATACTGCATCGCCAATTCATTTTCTGATTTTTTTTTCCTACTTAGTTTCTGTTTTTTATTGTTCATCTACAAATATACCCATGTAGCAATCCAATGAACATATATTCCATTGATTTAAAAGTAAAAAACAGTTTTGTCCATGCTCTTCACAGGGAATTGTGCCACACAACAAGAACTTATTGACCAATTCTACACATAAGTTTGATAAAAGGCTGTACTTTCACTTGTTAGTGCTTCACTGATTAGTGTGTTTGCTTCTAAAAGTTTCAATCCTAATAAATTTTTTTTTTCATATTCACATTTTATTTTATGTTTAACCTTGCAAGTGAACAAATATCATGTTGCTTGTTCGTATAATGGTTGTTTTCTTCCCCTTCTCTAATGATCTTGTTTTTCAAGTATAGTTAGTTTTGTGTTTAAATTTGCAACTCACTTAAATTGCATTTTTTTTAAATAATAAGAACTAGCGACGTAGTAACTATATTATGCATTGCCATATCCCTTTCAAAAATCAATATGGTGACCTAGTTCCTTCATATTGCGTTGCCAGTTCATTTTCTGATTTTTTTTCCTACTTAGTTTCTGTTTTTTATTGTTCATCTACAAATATACCCATGTAGCAATCCAATGAATATATATTCCATTGATCTAAAAGTAGAAAACAATTTTGTTCGTGCTCTTCACAGAGAATTGTACCACACAACAAGGACTTATTGACCAATTCTACACATAAGTTTGATAAAAGGCTGTATTTTCACTTGTTAGTGCTTCACTGATTAGTTTGTTTGCTTTTAAAAGTTTCAATCCTAATAAAATTTTTATTTGTTTTTCATATTCACATTTTATTTTATGTTTAACCTTGCAAGTCTTATATACGTTGATAAAAATTATTGAACTGGCGACACAAGTGAACAAATATCACGTCGCTTGTTCGCATAATGGTTGGTTTTTTTTTTTTTTCCCTCTTTAATGATCTTGTTTTTCAAGTATTGTTTATTTTGTGCTTAAATATGCAAGTCACTTTAATTGCATTTTTTTAAAAAAAATGATAAGTATTAGCGATGTAGTTACCACATGATACATTGCCGGTTCCCTTTTCAAAATCAATATGGCGACCCATTTTCTTCATACTACATCGCCAATTCATGTTTTAATTTTTTTTTATTTTTCATCTACAAATATATCTATGTAGCAATCCAATTAACATATATTCTATTGATCTAAATGTAGAATTGTACCACACAACAAGGACTTATTTACCAATTCTACACATAAATTTTATAAAAGGCTGTATTTTCACTTGTTAGTGCTTCAATGATTAGTTTGTTTGCTTGTAAAAGTTTCAATCCTTATAACATTTTTATTTGTTTTTCATATTCATATTTTATTTTCTGTTTAAACTTGCAAGTCTTTATATAGTGTGATAAAAATTATTGAACTGGCGACACAAGTGAACAAATATCACGTCGCTTGTTCACATAATGGTTGCTTTTTTCCCCTCTTTAATGATCTTATTTTTCAAGTATTGTTTATTTTGTGTTTAAATCTGTAAGTCACTTTAATTGCATTTTTTTAAAAAAATAATAAGCACTAGCGACGTAGTTACCACATTATGCGTCGCCCGTTCCCTTTCCAAAATTAATATGGTGACCCAGTTTCTTCATACTGTGTCGCCAATTCATATTTTAATTTTTTTCTTCTTAATTTTTGTTTTTTATTGCTCATCTACAAATATACCTATGTAGCAATCCAATGAACATATATTCCATTGATCTAAATGTAGAATTGTACCACACAACAAGGACTTGTTGATCAATTCTATACATAAGTTTGATAAAAGGCTATATTTTCACTTGTTAATGCTTCAATGATAGTTTATTTGCTTTTAAAATTTGCAATCCTAATAAAATATTTATTTGTTTTTCATATTTACATTTTATTTGTTATTTAAACTTTGAAGTCTTCATTTTGTTTTAAAAAAAATTATTGAAACAACGACCCATCTAAACTTAATCACGTGGCCTATTCCTCTCTATGATTTTTTTTTTTTGGCTCCTTAATTATCTTGTTTTTCAAGTACAGTTTATTTTGTGTTTAATTTTGCAAGTCATTTAAATTGTATATATTTTAAAAAAAAAAAGTAGCAAAACGGCGACACTATTAATATGTAAAACATCGCTAGTTCCCTTTTAATATTTTTTTTATTTGGCTTGTATTTGAAGTACAATTTATTTTGTGTTCAAGTTTGGAAGCCTCTTAAATTGTTTTGTTTTTTTTGGGGGAAAAAAACTTACTGGCGATGTAATATTTTTTCCCTACAGTCGCCAGTTCCTTTTGAGATATATGTATATATATTTTGGGTCTTTAAATATATTTATTTGCCCTTAAACCCCTAAAATTACCAATAAAAAAGAAAATAATAAGAAGCTAATATGGCACACCTTCCAACGGGCTTTCTTGTTAACCACTAACCCCAAGTACATATGTTAGGGGAAATTGAGTTTTGGAAGCAATCTACAAAGTATTTTAAGGATTTGAAGGTCTCTGTCCCATTTGGCTATCGGGTTTCTTTGAAGGGTTCAAAGGATTTTAACGGTTTATTTCCTCAAATATTTTCCTTTTTCATATTCTTCTTCTTGCTGTTGGTTGGATTGTGAGCACTTTAAGTTTTTTCCATGGCTTGGATGGTTGGGTCGTGGCTGTCGCCGTCGCTGTCGTGGGATTGGGTGGCTGGGTTTCTTGCCATCGCCGTCATAGGGGTTGGGTGGCTGGGTTTTTGCCGTTGCCTACTCCTACAGTGGTTGCTGGGGTTTTACGTTGCCGTCACCGTGGACTACTTTGGTGGCTTGTTGTTCCTCTTGCTTGATGGATTTGTAAAGGTGTGCTGTTTTTTTTTTTTTTGATATATAGGGTTCGGTGGTGTATGTTTAGCTTCTTGTTGAAAAACAGTTATATTATGTGTTGATATTTTACATTCAAGATATAGCCGTTATGAAATGTGAGGGAATAAAAAATGACGTTGTTTTAGGGAGAAATATGCTTCACAACCAATTAGTGATCTTGTTGCCTATTGTGGTTGAAAATGTTAAATGACTGTTAAGGGAGATACAAGTTAAATAAATTACATGACCTATGGATGTTTATTTTTGTTATAAATATTAATCAGTAATTATAGTTAATATTTTGTTTTAAATGTGCATGTATGTAGAATTATGGATCCTTTTAATGATCATGCCCTCTCGGATAAGGATGACAAATTTTCACCATCAAGTGATATGGCCAGACCGACTACGTCATCCATAGAGCATAGAAGAAGAGGAGCTACACTGATGAAATGCCTTAGGACGGATTTGGGGGGCAGAAAAAGTTTGGAACCTCAATATAATGAGGTTGGCATTGCTATTAACAATGTGGCTGTCCAAATTACCAATTTAAAGGGCTCATTGGTTAGGAGTACAATTCCAATTACTATTAAAAAATGGAGAGACGTGCCAAAGGGGTTAAAAGATAACCTATGGGGTTCGATAAAGGTAATACATTATTGTTAATTGTTTATTATTGGTCATATTTATTTGATGCATATTTTATATGTTTTTTGCATTAGTAACTTTATGCATTTTACTTGTATTTCTAACTTACCACATTTACTTGTTAACCAATATTAATAAATATATATGTTTTAATTTGCAGCAATGTACGAAAAAAGACGAGCGTTTAAAGAAGAGAACTTTAAGCGATTATGCTGAAAAATGGAGAAAATTCAAGAATAAATTATATGTACAGTTTATTAAACCATATATCGACACATCCGAAGTGTTTGAACATCGACCCAAAATGTATACATTCATAACCCCAGAGGTGTGGAATGAATTTTTGAAACAAAAGTTGTCGGATGAATTCAAGGTATAGTTTATTTAATGCACGTTAATGTTACTTGTATAAAATGTGTTATGGTGACTTACATTATTGGGTTTTCTAATATGTACATGTGTTTATAATTATTGTAGGCAACAAGTCTCCAATATTCTGAAAAACGGAAATTAAATAAGTATCCGCATCGAATGGGTAAAATGGGATATGCCCGATTGGAACAAACCATTGTATGTAATTTATTTTTATTTACATTTAACTATATGTAATTTGGCCATTGTTAATAACTTGCATTATTAAAATTTATTTGTAACTTTTGAAGCAAAAAGAAAAAGGCACCCAAGAGTCTATTGACTGAGATGACTTATGGATACGGACGTGTATGGGGAAGGATGGAAAATATGCAAATGAAGAAACTGAAAATATGGTGGAAAAAAGTATGAGTACACTTTTTTCATGATTATTTGTTGCATATATTATGATTTTGTTAAATCTTATATCGACCGAGACATTTAATCATTTCATAAATATATTGTAGAATATCCTAAAGAACAAAGTAGCAGAAGAAGAAATTGACCATTCACCTCCGATTGATATCCTCACACAAGCGTTGGGGAATGATGAATACGGAGGTAGGCTTAGGGGTCGAGGCAAAGGATACATGGTGGAAAACTTCTTCCATACCCCTAAGCAACGTCCACAAAAAAAGACTAAGGCCTCGGATAATGAAAAATATAAGAATATGGAGAAGCTGATTGTTGGTCTTGTGGACATCCTCGAAACTAAAAAGCAACAAAGAGAAAGTAAACAATCTCTTATCGTCATGTGGTTTTACCTTCCTGTCGCTATCTGCTATATCTAATGATGCTGCTCAGGAGATCCTATCTACAGCTATGGTAGATCCTCCTTCCATGACGTCTGCAAAGGTATTTTGACCAAAAAAAAAAAAAACCGTATTTTGGGCATTAATATGTATGTTATGTGGTTACATATATGTTTAAGTGAATGTCATGTTGTCCAAGTGGGTAGCTTCCGTGGTTGAGTACCCTATCTATGCCCATGAGCTCATAGGATCGAGTCTTTCGAGTGACGGAATATTGTCATGTGAATATATATTATTATTTTTTTTTAACTTTGTAGGATGTAAAATGCAATCTTGCACAAGGCACTGTCGGCCATATAGTAGCACGTGGCACTTTGGTACCTTCTATGCCAACCGATATGTGCCATGGTATGAAGCTAGGTGCACAACATTATAAGGTCACTGTTGATGAGGTGATTGATGCATTTGCACCTTTGCTTGTTCTATCATTTGACCTTACATGTGTCGGTGATGCTAAAGGTGCCCTTGTTGCATGGCCGAGACATCTTGTTATTTTGCCATCTGATGAGGTATAGTTTGATTGAGCTATATATAATAATTAATTTTGTATATGTTTTAACTAATTTCTTTTTTGTTATACTTCAAATTTTGTTTGTTGATATTTGTATGTTTTGACTAATTTTGTTTTTGCTATACTTCAAATTTTGTTTGTTGATATTTGTAGGGGAGTCCGAAGAGTTCACATGTTGAGGATGATAAAGATGATGATGTTGATCCCGTTATCATTACCCCACCGATCCGAGAGTTGCTGCGTTGGATCAAAATGTCAAGAGCGATCATTTATATACATTTCAAATGAAAAAAGAGATTTTTGGGGAAGAACAAATGTTGTGCATAGCTAGAAGTGACATATCCGATTTTTGCTACATGCAAGAATTGTCTGCCGAGTGTATCTTGTTCTGTATAAGGTAACCTAAATTTGGATGCGTTTATAATTAATTATTTCATTCAATTATTTATAAATTTGGTTTTAAAAACTATATTTACTTGTAATTGGATTACACAGGTTTTTATGTGATGGAATGGCAGGCACACCATCTGAACGGAAATTTTGCTTTGTTCATCCAGCTATTATTGCATCGGTTGGTCATACAAACCCTCATGAATGGATGATACATATAGTGAGTAAATGGCAAGATGCATCGCCAGATCAGCTATAGTTTTTTCCTTATTGTGCAAGGTATATTGTGTTAGTTTTAATTGAATTATGTTGTTACAATATTACTTTGATAAAACCTAATATTAACTAATATATTTACTGGTGTTTTTAGCAATCATTGGATGCTTTGTGTTGTTGATGTATACAAAGCAGTAGCATGGTTTTTTGATTCCTTGAAGTCTCATAAGAATAGAATTGATAGGGATCTAAAAGCTTTGCTCGATGAGTCAGTTAAAAAACTCTTAATTTTGTTTAATTAGCTGTTCTTATATTGAATATACTATTTAAGCTACGCAATAATATTATACAATATTTATATTTTTATATAGTTCATTCATTGCATGGAACGAGGGGAAGACACCGGAACAGAAACTTTGGTGGCAAAATGCTAAGGTAATTATTATATATAAAGTGAGCATTATTAGTTGTTAATAAAGTTACATATTTGTTGTCTTACAAATGTATTCTTATCTAATATTACATATTGTTTGTAAATTCAGACTCCTATGCAACCCGAAAGCACTGAATGCGGTTATTATATTATGATGACAATGAGAGATATTGTCAGGACAAATCCTAGTCGACAAAATATAAGAACAATGGTAAATTATTTAATGATTTCATATTTCTATTAATAATAATTAATATTTATGATTGTTTGTATATGTATGATTATATAACTTTATAATGTTCAGTATGAAGGTGTCACTTGGTTACAAGCTGATCAGGTCAACCAGTTTAGAGAAGAATGGGCAGCACAGATGATCTCAAGCATCTCATCACAATGAATATCTATGCATGGTTGTGTTATAACTTTTGTTTGTACATATAAAATGGTTGACCAATATGTAAATATTGCACATGACTTAATATTTATTTAATTCAATGGTGAATTTGTTTTGCAAATATTCAGTGCTTATTTAAAGATGAGAAAAAAATTATTAAAATAAAAAAAAAGTCAATGGCGACGTATTCGGAAGGATTATGCGTCGCCTGTTCCATTTCCAAAAAAAATAAATAAATAAAGTGATACCAAATTTTCAAACTTAATAACCTGTACTGGAAAAACAAAAAAATAAAACAACCACATAAGAAATATTGCTTCACATATTTAAGAAATAATTTTAATGCGGCTTAGATGGTAAGGTAAAACAAATTCCCCCAAAAAAAAAAAAAAAAGTCACCAGCGACGCATAGTAAAGACGTATGCATGGCCTGTTAGATCTAAACATTATTCCTCCACATTTTTAGAAACAATTTCAATGCTTATTTGATGATGAAGTAAAAATTTATTAAAAGACAAAAAAAAAAAAGGGAACAAATGACGAATAAGTAAGGATTCTGCGTCGCCGGTTCCATTCAAAATTTTTTTTTTTAAAACAAAAAAATAAAAATAAATATTAAATAACCATAATCAGTGCTTATTTAAAGATGAGAAGAAAATTATAAGAATACAAAAAAAAAAAATATCAACAGTGACGCAATAGGAAGGATTATGCCTCACCGGTTCCATTCCCAAAAAAAAAAATTTTAAGTGATACCAAATTTTCAAACATAATAACCTGTATTGGAAAAACATAAAAATTAAACAACCACCTAAGAAATATTGCTTCACATATTTAAGAAATAATTTCAATGGGTATTAGATGGTAAGGTAACCAAAAAAAAAAAAAAAAAAAAAGTCAACAGCGACGCATAATAAAGACTTATGCATCGCCTGTTCCACCTAAACATTATTCCTCCACATTTTGAAGAAACAATTTCAATGCTTATTTGATGACGAGGTAAAAATTTATTAAAAGAAAACCAAAAAAAAAAAAAAGGGAACAAACAACGAATAAGTAAGGCTTCTGCATCGTCGATTCCATTCAAAAAAATTTTTTTTTGAAAAAAAAAAATTAAACAACCATAATCAGTGCTTATTTAAAGATGAGAAGAAAATGATAAGAATACCAAAAAAAAAAAAAAATATCAATGGCGACGCAATAGGAAGGATTATGCTTCGCCGGTTCCATTCCCAAAAAAAAAAATTTTAAGTGATACCAAATTTTCAAACATAATAACCAGTACTGGAAAAACAAAAAAATTAAACAACCACCTAAGAAATATTGCTTCACATATTTAAGAAATAATTTCAATGGGTATTAGATGGTAAGGTAACTAAAAAAAAAAAAAAAATTCAACAACGACGCATAATAAAGTCTTATACATCGCCTGTTCCACCTAAACATTATTCCTCCACATTTTGAAGAAACAATTTCAATGCTTATTTGATGATGAGGTAAAAAGTTATTAAAAGACAACCAAAAAAAAAAAAAAAATTGAACAAACGACGAATAAGTAAGGATTCTGCGTCGTCGGTTCCATCCAAAAAAAAAATTTTTTTTAAAACAAAAAATAAAAAATTAAACAACCATAATCGGTGCTTATTTAAAGATGAGAAAAAAATGATAAGAATACAAAAAAACATATATCAATGGCGATGCATAATGAAGGATTATGCGTTGGCTATTCCATTCCCAAAAAAAAAATATTTAAAGTGATGGAAATTTTCAAACATAATAACTTGTATTGGAAAAACAAAAAAATTAAACAACCACCTAAGAAATATTGCTTCACATATTTAAGAAATAATTTCAATGGGTATTAGAAGGTAAGGTAAAACAAATTCCCAAAAAAAAAAAAAAATTTCTCCAGCGATGCATAGTAAATACTTATGCGTCGCTTGTTCCCACTAAACATTATTCCTTCACATTTTGAAGAAACAATTTCAATGCTTATTTGATGATGAGGTAAAAAGTTATTAAAAGACAAAAAAAAAAAAAAAATTGAACTGAGGACGAATAAGGAAGTATTTTGTGTCGCTGGTCCATTCAAAAATAAAAAATTAGACAACCATAGTAACCTGTACTGGAGAATGAAAAACGTTAAACAGCCACCTAAGCAATATTGCTTCTTATATTTGAGAAATAATTTCAATGCTTATTTGAAGATGAGATAAAAAATTATTCAAAAACAAAAATAAAATATTTGAACCAGCGACTTGTAGGGTTGGATGATGCATCGCCGGAACGAAAAAAATAAAAAAAAAACACCTTAAAAATATTACTTCACATGTTTAAGAAAGAATTTCAATGCTTATTTGATGGTCAGATTAAAAATTATTGAATAAAAAAAATTATAACCGGCGACACAAAAGGAAATATACGTCCCAGATTTGTCTCAAAAAATATATTAAAGTAATAGCTAAGTTTAAAACATAATAACCTGTACTGGAAAAAAAAAATAGTAAACAACCACCTAAAAAATATTGCTTCATATATTTAAGAAATAATTTCAATGCTTATTTGAAGATGAGATAAAAAATTATTCAAAAACAAAAAAAAAATTAGAACCAGCGACCCGTAGGGTAGGCTGATGCATCGCCGGAATGAAAAAAAATTAAACAAACACCTAAGAAATATTACTTCACATATTTAAGAAATAATTTCAATGCTTATTTGATGATAAGGTAAAAAATTATAAAAAAACAAAAGAAAAAATTATTTATCATCAGCGACGCATAACAAATATTTATGAGTTGCCTGTTTATTTTAAAAAATAAATTAAATTGATAGCAAAGTTTAAGACATAATAACCTATACTGGAAAAACAAAAAAAATTAAACAAACACCTAAGAAATATTACTTCACATATTTACGAAATAATTTCAATGCATATTTGATGGTTAGATAAAAAATTATTAAATCAAAAAAAAAAAAATTTTGAACCGGCGACACAAAAGCAAAATATACACGTTGCCTGTTTGTTTCAAAAAATATATTAACTTGGTAGCAAATTTTAAAACATACTAACCTGTATTGAAAATACAAAAAGGTTAAACAACCACTTAAGCAGTATTGCTTCAGATATTTAAGAAATAATTTCAATGCTTATTTGATGGTCAGATAAAAAATTATTGAGAAAACAAAAACAAAATCCTTTGGAACTAGCAACGCAAAAGGAAGTCTTCTGGGTCCCCTAGTCCATTCAACAAAAAAAAAAAAAAAAATTTAAAGGGATAGCAAATTTTAAACATAATAACCTGTACCGGAAAAATAAAAATAACCACCTAAGAAATATACTGCACATATTTAGGAAATAATTACAGTGCATATTAGAAAAAAATTATTAAAAAAAAATTTATTTTTTGAACCGGCGACTTAAAACTAAGTTTTCTACGTTGCTGGTCCATTTGAAAACCTCAAATGGGTAGCAAATTTTTGAAACATAATAACCTGTACTGGAAAAACAAAAAAAATAAACAATCACCTAAGCAATATTGCTTCACATGTTTAAAATATAATTTCAGTGCTTAGTTGAAAATGAAAAAAAAATTATTAAGAAACATAAAAAAATTAATTTCATATATCAGGCGATGCATGAGTAAATAGTTTTGTCATTGGTTCTCATAATTATAAAACAAAATAACTATTTGAATTACGTGCAAATTTTAAAAGAAAATAATCTGTACTTGAAAAATAAAAAAATTAATCACCACACCAGTAAGTTTCCTTTATATTTTAAAAAATATTTTTAGTATTTATTTGTAGATAAAAAAATATAAAAACTAATTAAAGAACAATAGAAAAAGAGTTGATATTCTTATATGCAGCGACGCCGAGAACCAGAGTCACTTATTTTTGTTTTTAGAGACCTTTGGTTTATGCTTTTCGTATTGTCGCTAAGTTTATGTCAGTAGACATCAATTTCTATTTATTTAGGAATACCGTATAAAGTGCAGCGCTTGTTGTTTTATTTAGCGACATATTATTTCTCATTTTTGTATTACGTCGCATGTTTGGTGATGCTAAATCATTTTTTTTAAGTAGTGCTTGTATTTAGCGACGCCGTGGAATGTGCATCCCTTATTGTTTTATTAAGCGACGTTTTATCGCGTATTTTTTTATTACGTCGCAAATTTGGTGTCGCTAAATCGCTACTTTCGCGTAGTGAAATCAATTTCTCAACTTGAGATTTTTCATTTTAATAGAACTGAAGAGGATCTATATTATCGTTAAATGATTAAATAGAGAAGAATTCCCTCCATTTTTATCTCAATTTGAGTTGCTAAATTCTAGCATGCTAACAAAATTACATATAATGGTTAGAATAGTATGAAGTTACCATTTTAAGTAGCCAATATTTGTAGTAATCATTAATTAGTGTAAATATCATTTTATGGCTTAAAATTTAAAATAAAATAATCAGATAAAATTAAATTGATTAGTGTTGATTTAAAAAAGAAAACAAAACCTGTATATATTAATAACAAATTACTTTTTCAATCATGTAAGTTGAAGTTTTACAAGCTTTTTTCATGTAATAAAAAGGCATATCTATATATAAAAATAAAAGCATACATAAAATATTACATATAATTTATAAATATTGAAATGAAGTTCTCTTATTCTTATCTGCAGATTGTTCATAATTTGCCTTTAAATTATAATTTCTTCTTTTCTTATGTTTTATTTTATTATTTAATTTTTAATATTACTTATACATGACTTGTAGGAAAATATTATATTTATATTGAGATTTTCCATTTCTAAAGAAATTGAGAAGATGTTTATCGATTGAAAATTTACCTATAGATAATGACTTTAAATTTTAACCTAGGTGAAAATCTTCTCCCTTGAATCGTAATAATATATATATGTATAATGGCTAAATTGAATAGCAAAACATTCTCTTAGCTGTTAGAGATTATTTTAACTTAATTAACTAATACAAAAAAATTTGAGACGTTCAGACCCCAGTCCTGAGTATTCTGGGTTCGGTTCAAGATAACCAGTCCACACCTGTTTTGTGGTGTGTTAGCTTCAGAGTTTGAAACTACAGTGGACGGGACTCTCAAACACCCGCCTCACAAAGATGTCCCTCAATTGGAGCTAGTAGCAGACGAGGAGAATGCCCTTCGAATCTCCCAGCTAAAACTGGTTGGGAAAGTGATGACAGAAAAGGTCATACAGAAAAACGTGGTCCAATCCATCATACGAAGGGTCTGGTTACTGACGATGTGGTAAGAGTAAAGCAAATACATCCAAATACCTTCCTATTCTATTTTAAGTCGGCATCTGACAAAAACAGAATATGGAATAAGAGGCCTTGGTCAATAGATGGGGCTCATCTCATTATGAAAGAGTGGAAACTGAAGCTCACTTTCGATGATCTAAATTTCAACCTGTCCACCTTATTGGTTCAAATTCACGGGTTGCCATTACAGTTCTTAACAAAAGAAAATGCAACGAAGATAGGGGGATTATTCCATAAAGTCCTGAATTGTGAATGCACCTCTAGAACCAACCTCATAGGCCTGAAATATATGACGATACAAGTGGAAGTGGACATCTCTGAACCATTTACAATAGGGTTTTTCCATAAGTTGAGAGAAGGTGGTATCTGGATTCAATTTTCTTATGAAAGAATCGCAGAATTCTGTTCCGCCTATAGGAGAATTGGTCACAGCAAAAACTCTTGCTCTTACCCATAGAACATCAAGCAAGATTCTGAAGGGGATCAGTATGGTCCATGGATTCGGTCTGAGGTTGGTGCTTATACGATGGTTAAGGAGAACAATTATCTGAGAAGGGTAGAAATACCTCGAGGAGAAATATTTGATGCTTTCTCCCAAGAGTGAACCTGGACGCCAAAGCCACCGAGGTAGGCAAGGAATCGGAAGCAAACAAGGCCAAGACCCGGTTGGATCGAGTTGACATGTTAATGAGGAAGGTGAGTGAACTCGATTGAGCAAAATTTCAAGGGTAAATCTCGAGGAGAGATAAGACGATGACCATGACAACATGTATGCTCCAATGAAAAAGGACATGTTAGCATGCCCTTAAGCCTAATACATCAACCTACTAGGTGCAACGTCCCATCCCAACAGGAACTCAAGACAAGTAATGAAGATTCTATTTTTGAATTTGGAAAGATAGGGGCTTCTTTCCCTCCTAAATTCTCATACAGGGAGATAAACACTGGGCCAAGTATTTAAACTGAGACCTAGGACATAGAGCCCATTAACCATCTTAACATAGAGCTAAGAGCTACTGGGCCTTCGTACACTGACCTAGATGATAAAGTAAAAAGGCTAGGCAGAAAAAGAAAAAGAGAGGGCTGAAATCCTGAAGCCTCAATTGCAAAAAAAAGGACATGCATTGTTATTAAAGACAGCCGCATTTTGAAAGGCTTTTCTTCCTCCCCTCTCTGCACCGAATCTTCATTAAAGAAGCTGAGCCGAACTCAAGTATCTCAAGGAACTATTTCCTACTTGAAGGCAGAAGCTCCAACTGAAACTACAAGTAAGCTTTCCTCTCCCAAAACTAGATTGAAAGATTTAGCAAGAAGTGTCAAAATCCAGGGGATTAGTCTGAAAAGTCATGAGAATGTTGGAGAGACAGAATCCATGGAAAAGCTTATGGTCGAGGAGGCGGGCCTCATCATGGCCCCCAAATTGCCATGAGTATCATCTCTTGGAACTTTCAGGGCTTGGGAAGAGCCTCAATAGTGTGGGTCTAAAAAACCTCGTCAAAAAGTCTTCCCCAATAAGCCTATTTCTGGTAGAAACTAAAGAGAACATAGCTAAAATGTCAAGAATTGCGAAAGGGCTACCGTTTGAAAATATTTCTATGGTGGAAGCTAAGCAAAGTGCTGGGGATTTAGCCTATTATGGTCGAATGATGTAGACTGGAAAGTAGTTTACAAATCCAGATGGATTATTACAATCAGCTCTCGTTTATCTAATGGCTGGTTTTGTTACTACCTTGCAAAACGAACCCTTAAGAAAATTTTTTGGTTGGAACTTTTAGAGGTGGTGAAAGATGGCAGTGATATTTGGATGTGCATGGGAGATTTCAACGATGTGACTTGACAAGAAAAGAAGTTTGGAAGGAGAACTTTCTCGCAGAAATCAAACTTTTTCCTTCAAAATTTCATGTTCGAAGTGGGGGCAATGGGTCTAGGCTTCAGTGGGTATTCTTACACATGGTGCAATAGGAGATAGGGAAAGGCAAACATTTGGGAACGCCTTGATAGAGTTATAGTTAATTCTGAGTGGAGAATCATGTTCAACCAAGTAGGGGTTCGTCACTTACCATTGGCGGGATCAGACCATCTCCCCATTCAGGCTTTCTTAAAACTAAACCACCCTCACTTACCAAGACCTTTTCGATTTCTAGAGGTCTGGACTCATGATCCTTCCTACTAGAAAGTAACCAGAGAAGCATGGAGATGCAGTCACTGGTAAAGGCAAAGGATTCCTCTGGGGGCAAGAATCTCAAATACGGCCAAGGCCCTTAAACACTGGAGCAGGAACAGTTTTGGCTTCTGTTAAACCAAGTTGAAAGAGCTGGAGGACCAAATTCCCCAGGTTGCCAATTTCCCACCAACTGAAGAAAACATCAGGAGCTTACACATTTTATAGTCTAGCTTAGATGAATGGAGATTAAGGTTTGAGCTCATGTGGAGACAAAAATCTAGAGAAGTTTGGCTAAAGGAGGGAGATCAGAATTCCAAGTTTTTTCACACTTCTATGGTTGCAAATCAAAAGAAGAACTTTATTGGAACAATCAAAGATGACTCTGGGGTTTGGTTAGAGGATAGAGCAGGCATTGGAAAGTTCTTAACAAAGAAGTTTGAGGATCTCTATCGTAGAGAACAACTAACATTCTGTGATATTCTAGAAGACTATATCCAATGAGGGATTTCTGATCTAAACAATGCTCGAATCGACAGCATTCCTTAAAAAGAAGAGATTCACAACATCGTCAAGAGCATGCATCCCATCAAAGCCCTGGGGCCTGATGGGATGCCTGCTTTTTTCTATTAAATGTATTGGAACACAATGGGAGGAGATATCATAGCTGCAATACAGAATGCTTACCGATCTGTCATCCTTACAATAGACTGTAACAAAACCTTTCTAGTTATGATTCCTAAGGCCAAGAAAATTTCCACCTTTAATCACATTAGGCCAATAAGCCTTTGTAACACAGTTTACAAGATCCTCTCCAAACTGATCACTGACAGATTACACCCTATTATGGATAAGATTATTTCCCCAGCTCAAGCCGCTTTTATCCAAGGTAGATGGATTGGAGAGAAATCCATCCTAATGAATGAAATTATTCATACAATGAAGAAGAAAAGACAGAAATGGTCCTGGTGGTTTCAAAATCGACTTGGTGAAGGCCTACGATTGTGTGGATTGGGGGTTCCTCACTAGAATTTTTAATAATTTCGGGTTCTCTCACAAGCTAACTAATCTGGTGCTTAGGTTTATAGCTATAGACTTGGCGGATCTCATTCTCAATGGCAGTGTTTTCAGTAACATTGAAATTCAAAGAGGTTTGAGACAAAGAGACCCCCTCTCTATTCATCTTATATTTAGAACTTCTTTCAAGAATGCTCAACAAACTAGAGAGAGAAGGAAAGATACATGGCATTAAAATGGGAAAATCCAGCCTAGCTATGTCTAATTTATTCTCTGCAGATGATATCCTCTTATTCTGTAGAGCAAGCCTAGACGAGATTAGAGAAGTTCTCAACTGTATCAACCTTTTCTATAGCTGGTCAGGACAACAAGTGAACCTTGCTAAGTCTGGCTGCTTTTTCTTTAAAAATACCAAATGCAAGGTTAAGGCATAAATTAAGAAGGAGGCCGACATGAATGAACTTTCTAAGGATTCCCAATACCTAGGCAATCGTATGTTCCCTAAGAAAAATCATTCAAAAGTGTATGAAGAACTGAAGAAGAAGATCGAAGCCAAGTTGCAGAGCTGGAAATCTCAATTGCTCTCTCAAGTAGGCAAGTGTACGGTGATAAAATCTGTGATAACTTCTATGCCCCTTTATGCAATGTCAACCTTTAAGTTCCCCTAAAAGTGGTGCAAGGACATTGAAGCTTAAGCTGGTAAATTTCTTTGGAGCAAAGGAGCTAACGATAGAAGTTTCACACCAATATCATGGAAAATGATATGTAAACCCAGAGTTTCAGGAGGACTCGGTATTAGAAGGCTGGAGGAGTTCAATTTGGCCATGCTAAGCAAGTTGTGTTGGGCTCTAGCCACAGAAGAGGACAAGCTGTGGGTCAAAGCGGTTAAAGCTAAATATTGTGGAAGCAATTCTTTTTTGTGATGCACTAAGAAGAAAAGTAACTTTTGGACATGGAAAGGTATCCTTATGGCCAGGAAGCTGTTGATCAACAGGCTATGTTACAGAGTAGGTAAAGGTGACAAAATCAGCACATGGGAGGATCCTTGGGTCTTCAATAACACAAATTTCAAACCACATCCCGCTTCGAAGGAAGCCTATCAAGAGATAGGAATGGTAAACTCCCTTGGACTCCCAGATGGCAGCTGGAATATGGACAAACTTCATTCCCTCTTTGACCCAGCCACGGTCAGAAATATTTGCAAAATTCCCATCTCAAATTTGAACATTGACGACAAAATCATTTGGACTAGAAATACCAATGGTAAAATTCACGGTTAAATCAGCATTTTCCCTTGAATTTTGGAATGACATCCCAAACTCACCCTGGTGAAAGTTTCTTTAGGCTTCACAAGTTCATGAAAGATTAAAATTCTTCCTGTGGAAGTTAGTTAACCATGGTATGCCAACAACTTCTAATATCCTCTACAGACACATGGTAGTTAGCAACAAAGAGTGTGTGCATGGTTGCAATTGTTTGGAATCAGATAACCATCTTTTCTTCCACTGCCAAGTAGCTAGAGCAATCTGGTTTAGCATGCCTTGGAGCATCAAATGGGAATCCTTTGAGGACAAGATCGTGGAAGAGGAAATATTGATGATCTACAACCCTGCGGGCTTACTTCCAGTGCACCCAAGAGATAAGGAGGACTTTTTCTTATATGAAGCTATAATCTTGAACCATATCTGGAAAACCAAAAACTCCCGCTTTTTTGAGAGTATATCCTTCTTCTTAGACATCACCATGAGATACCTAAAGTTTAGATTTGAGGAGTTAAAAGTCAATATGGCGAGGGAAGAAAGAGAAGGTTTAAAGTTTCCATTCATTGAGGTTCTCTGTCACAAGCTTAACTTTAGTGGCATTAGAATTAATTCCAACGCCACTGCAAAAAATGGAACCAATTCCGGGAGAGTGGTTAAAATCAAGTCGATAAGTATTCAAACTGATGTTCCAGAGATTGCAAAAGCGTATGGGGTTTTTCAGGGGTTGGTTTTAGCTGAAAAAGAGGGTTGGCAGGGAGTGCGGTGTGAGTCTGATGCCACAAATGTCATCCTGAACTTAAACAACCAAAGCCTCCAATCTACCCACTGGATGGCAGAAAGTGTGCTATTAACCATTCTTTAGGAAAAAAATAAGTTCTAAAAAGTGTTTTTTAGCTGGATCCCTAGGGAAAGAAACTTTTTGGCACACTTTGTGTGCAACTAGTGCCATAGTAATAGTATAATTGGCATTTTGCTTATTGATGACCTTCCTAGGCCTTTTTCTTCTTTTGTAACCTAGGAGAGTAGCCTGTAGCCAACTCCTTTTGTAGGCATTTTGTCTTGGATTTTTTTGGGGGCATTACCAATGTCCTTTGAAGCAAAAAAAAAAAAAAAAAAAAAAAAAAAAAAAAAAAAAAAACATTCTCTTAGCTGTCACTTCAAGCTCAAAGTAGCGTCTGCTTCTTTAGCTTTAAATAACCTTTCTTGCTTATAATGTATTTTTTCATCTTAATGAAATTTCTTCTTTCCATCAAAAAAAAAAAAAAAAAAAGGGCTACATTATTATATATAACAAATAATCGGTATATAGTGCGACAAAATGCCTATACTATATGTATAATATTTATTATGTTGCACTTTTTAGAATATTTTCCTTTAAAAGGTACAACTTTGGACCACATGAACTTGGGCTTGCCTGCTGGTTGGACTTTTTTTTGTTTGTTCTTTTACTTTAATTTTTTTTTTTGTCTAAAAGAGTGAATTTAGAAAAAAGTGGCTAGAATATTATGAAAATCAAACTAATTAAAACTAAAAAAAGTATTTTCTTTTTGATTTTTTTAATCAAATTTTATTATTTAAAAAATGAATATATTGATATATCTATATAATATATAAAAGTAGGTTAGTCAATGTCACATATTATTATAATATTCCGTCTAAATTCCCTCCAAAATCAATTAAAAAAAATCATCTCTCCTTCTTTTATTATTTAATATCCTATCAAAATATTAATCAATACTAAACAGAACAATTATTTAGAAGCATAATATTTTTTTTTTACCTTTTGTTGGTTGTATTCAAAAATATATATTTTTATTATTATAATATTACATTATTGATTGAAAGAGTGTAACATTTTTTGCTTTTTATGATTGTATCAAAAAATATATAAAATCTATTATTAAAACATAATAATAAATATATATTATTATTTATTATTAATAAATAATAATATATATTTATTATTATAATGTTATAAATATAATTATCGTGTTGTGTTTAAGTTCTTAATTTATATCTTTATAAATATAAATAAATAAATATATAATTATTATATATAATATTAGATTCTTATAATATTATTAGAATATTATATAAATATTTTTATTTTTATAGATTTGGAGGTGAAATGAAGAATAAAATATATATTTTTATTATTATAATATTATATATTAGATATATTGTATTTGCATATATATATATATATATATATTTTTACCTTATCAAATATATTTTAAATATTTTTATATATTCAAATGTGATTATATGAAAATCAATAAATATATTTATGTGATCCAAGAATTGTTTTACATTTTCATACCAAATATAAATATATTTATCAAATTGATCTTTAATTGTTAAATTTAACTGAACAAATTAACGGTTGGTTGGTGGGTGCGTAATATATTTGAAAATTCCAAGGGTGGATAATAAATTTGAAAACATAAAGGAGTTAATGGTATTTTTTTCTATACTTGAAGGAAGTCTGAAACTTTTCACTAAAACTTCATTTAGTACATAAGATAATGAGATTGAAATTGGATTAAAATAATCAAATTACTAGGTGGATTGTTTTATAAAATCAGAATTCTTAATCTTATTTGTATTTGTAGTTTTTTTTTTTTTTTTTTTTGGTTTGTGGAAAACGTAATACAAACGTAAGGATATCTTAACCCATTCCTATCTCAATGTGAAAGCTTTATCTAGGGGTGGGCTCGGTGCAGATTGATTCGGTTTTATGGGTTTTTTTAAACCTAACCGACCAATTCGGTTTGGATTGGATACATAACCGAACCGAACCGAACCCCATATGCAACTCGAAACCGACCGAACTAACCATACTTGATCGGTTTGAGTTGGGTTTACGGTTTGGGCCGGTTTGGGCTTCGTGTTGGGCCTCGGCCCAAATTGTATATATATATATTTCGAATTTGATATTTTTTGGACCAAAATTGTATAAAAACATTTTTAGACCTTTGTAATCATCAATCTATATTTTAAATTAGGTATTCTTTTCAAATTATTCTTTAAATTAAATAATTTTAACATACATCCATCTACCTAAACAAAAATACCAAATAAGTTAATTATTAAACATCAAACATATTAAATAATACAACACAAAATCATACAACTATAATACAAATCTACAACTACCACCACCTAATTATAAACCATACATCAACAAATAAATTATATAACAAGTCTACAACCATTATTCGCTACAAAATAAAATACAACCCATATTTGAAATCTTAAATTTTAAAATAAATTTATAATTAAATAAACTAATAATCCATAAAAATGAAAATTATTTTAAATATTATTTTCTTCCACATTCTCCAATGCATGAAAAGCCACCAGCAGCAACCACAAGCTCAATCTCACAATATGCCATGCAAAGCTCACTACCTCAATAAACCAAATTCCATTCATCCTTCAACAAACATTAAAATTATAAATAAACATTAAACATTAAGCATTAAATGTAAAGAATTAGCAATCAATAAACATTAAGTGTATTACTAAAATATTATCTAACTTAAAAGATAATTGATGATTTGGAATTAACAACAAACTTACCAAGTAATCATACATCAATTAGGTGGAGGTAAACTTTGTTTTGTAACCCAAGATGCTCCTAAACAAATTAAAATATGATATTAAATTAATTAGTAAGCTAAAAGTTGTAAATATTACTAAAAAATTTTAAAAGCTCTAAAATAGATAATAAAAATAAAATTACAAATAATAATAATAAAAAAATTCTTACCCGATCCAATAGAATCATAATATGTGACATTTTCCATTGGTATTTCAACTCTATAATCATACATCATAGGCTTTGATTGAACCAATTTTGAGAACAAATCAAAGCCTCCACCATTTTTGGACCCAATGAACTTCGGAATGCATCAAGAATATGCCCTCGGGTACTAAAAGCAGATTCGGATGCTACTGTAGAAACTAGAATGGCGTATACATCTCTTGCAATTTGAGATAAAATTCGATATTTTGTCCAATTATTTTTCCACCAAGCCAAAATATCAAATTTCTCACTCTCCACATCCTCACATGGATCAAACAAAAATTTATCAACCTCATTCTTTATTTCCAATACATTTTTCTCCATTTTTCTTTTTTTAAATTGTGATTCTTTCAAACGTTGACGATCATCTATGCTTCCATCATCCAATGAATCCATCATCATCCCACTTTGTTGTGCTTGCATTGATTGACTATCATTTGAATTTGATACTTTAGAACTCTCATTCATAGAATCAATATCCTTATAGAAGTTGTAAAGGTTAACTAAAGTATCTTTTACATCCCTAGTCAAAGATTCAACCATACCACTTTCATAAGTATCTTTAAAAAGATATGATACATATTCTAGCTTATATCGTGGATCAAGCACAACGGCAATAAGCAACAACTTGTTGACATTTCCAAGTGAACCCCAATATTTGTCAAACTTTATCAACATTTTCTTTGCCATATCGGCCATCAAATGATTTTGACTATTACTCCATTCAACAAGTGCATTATACATCAAACTCAATTCATGAAAACATATATTCGAAGTAACAGTTAAAGAGGCACTAAATTTTAAGGTAACTTCATAAAAAGTAGCAAGAAATTTCACAAAAACCCTTGCACTATCCCAATCTTTAATTAGAGGTGGTCCGGCTCTCTTCCTTCCTACTTCATCCTCCTCAAAATATCCAAGATAATGTCCATCAGCATCTATCATCCTATCAAAACCTTTTTGATACTTCAAAGCCGAGTTCAACATCAAATAGGTGGAATTCCACCTAGTAGACATATCCAAAACCACGGTTTCTTTTAATTCAATTTTCTCCTTCTCTACACATTCTTTAAATTTGTTTAACCTTGAAGGAGATGATCGAACATATCCAATAGCATTACGAATTCCATCAATACTATCATGGATTTCCCTTAATCCAAATGTCACAATTAAATTTACAATATGTGCAGCACAACGAACATGCAAAAACTCACCATCCAAAACATTTCCTTTCCAATAATTTAATTTTCCTTTCAAAAAATAAACAACCACATCATTTGAAGAAGCATTATCAACCATTATTGTGAAAACCCTTTCAATACCCCATTCAATCAAACAATTTTCTATAACCTTACCAATTGTCTCACCCTTATGTTTTTGTACAATACAAAAATTTAAAATTCTCTTATGCAACTTCCAATCATCATCAATGAAATGAGCAGTAAGAGTCATGTAATTGTTGTTTTGAATGGAAGTCCATGTGTCCGTCGTAAGACAAACCTTTTGCTTCCTCAATGAAAACACACTCTTTAAATGCTATTCGGTTTGGGTTGGATACATAACCGAACCGAACCGAACCCCATATGCAACTCGAAACCGACCGAACTAACCATATGGTGAGTTAAAGAGTGTGATTTTGGAATTAAACGAAGAAAAGGAATGCTATTCGATTTATGCAAGTCACGTTAGGCTGTTTGATTTTATCTACAAAACAGGGGGAAAAAATATATTAGACCACAAAGCAAAATAAAAAAAAAATTTGCAATACTAATTAGAAAAAACAGAAAAAAAAGTTTGCTGTACACTTCTTCCATCCAAACTCCTGGTGTTAAGACTGATTAGAAAAAATAGAATTCCATAGTTTCCATGTATAATATTTTATGTATTTAAAATAGCATAGATTCTTTAAGTAATGGGAAACAACCACCAAAGGAAATTAAAAGAGAATACATTCCAGAGAATTAGAAGCTTATCAAACCTGCCACATCTGTTCTACCATTTGGAGAGGAATTAGATTCACTGCCCAAATTAGTCCTGAGAGTTTGAGAAGCCTATCCAACAAGTAATTCAGGCAAGCTGTTTGGTCCTTGTTTTACTTTTGTGAATGAGTTGTCAAAAACAGGTTTGATCTCCACTACATCTGCAATTACTCCTAGAAGCTTTTCTAATAATCGTGATTGCTCTGAAGGTGACTGAAGAAGTAGCTTTCTTCCAATATATTCTGCGATTGTGAACAAAAAATGCAGGTAAAGGTTCTTATTCATATTTATCAAGACAAAAAGTTTTAGTTATGCATAAATAATTTTGAGTGACTTGAGGAAAAGAACCTCATATATATAAATATATAAATAAAATATATATATGCAACTTGTACTTTAAGTTTGACTTTGCAGATATAAGCACATAAAAAATTTTATGAGATTAGATAGTTTGTACTATTTGCAGCATCGCACACTGAGAAAAGAGTATGCCCCAGATAAAGAAATAGCATACGATCACATAAATATCATATTACACTTAACAAAAAAGAGAAAAGGATATTCTCTCCGCCATCCTTTTTCATTTGCTCGTTCAATTTGTTTCTATAGAAGTGTAATTTCTTTTGCAATCCACTAAGGACATATTTGTCCAAACAATGGAAGAAGGATCAGAAAACCAAATTCAAATGCTAATGAGAAAATGAATATTCTAAAAATCTGAACATGGATTATAATGTAGAGTTCATAACAGTGTGGCAGATACCATATGAATGCAAACTCACTTTTATAAATCACCAGCAACACTCAAAATTATGAAGGTAAATTGGAAAAGAAACTTATAAAATTATGCATAACATGATGTGTCCATGAGAAACATATTAAAGCATGTTTTGACATGATGTAACAATATCTCTGTATGAACCAAAAAGCAATACTATGAAGTACTTTAGTCACTCCATAGTAGTACTTCGTGGTAAACAAGTACGTGATGCCACTTATCTATAGAAAAAAATATATATATGGTATAATTTCTTATATTCATCTTTAGAATCTTGATATACCATCTAAAATCAAAAAATTTAAGTCAATAGAATTTTTCTTTCACAGAAAAATTATGAATTTACCATCCAAAACCAATTTAAGAAATTACCCAATAAAAGTCTTCCTTGCCTAGAAGGCAGCCAAAGTCTTATAATCAAAGTGTTCAAACATTGATTCTTTACAGATAAAGACAAGATCAAAGTGTTCAAACATTTATTGTTTATAGATAAAGACAAGACATATCACAACATTATTTTAAGAGGTTAAGAAAGCCCATATATGCTTTGTTATATCCTCGTGTAGACTTCTGGCCTTCTCTTCAAGCTCCACCTATAACAAACAAGGTATTCTCTGGTTATAAAATTAAAATATATATTTTTTTTATTTTAATTGCAAATTTAACGCATAAAATCTTTAAATTATTATCATATGCATTGTGCCTTAAGTTGATCAACCTATCAAATTCCATGGTTAGTCACCTCAGAATTCAACCAAAAAGGAAATAGATTAAAATTGACCTTCCCATAGTTTTCTTATTTTTGGAGATACTTTTGTTAAATCATCATCCCCTGAAGTAGTTAAGCATTTTTAACTGAAAATAGTCAATAAAAATAAAGAAAGACTAGTATAAATTGCAGAAGAAACAATGAGATGCAAACGAGTAAACTAATGTTGTTGATAAGAAATGTTGTTGATAATCTCCTAGTCCACCCTAAATCCTAATAAATGTTGTATAACTCGGATTAATCAGTAAGACATACTCTTTAAACAGAACTGCTGAACATATAACCATACTGCATACATATGAAAGCCCACCCCTATGTAAAATGCCATAAAACTCCTAATTCACAGAAAGCTAAAATCATGAAAGAAAAACAATATCAAGAAGACATATATGGTTAGCTTTCTTTTTTCACAACATAGATATGTAAGTGCTCTGTTCGATAAGTAAATATATATTAAGCTACATGGGATGGTGGTTTGAACCGAGGTCATGACGAGCTTGGAATCAAGCTAGAAAACATATATCCTTCCAGATAACATACACATATAAAAAATGAAGACTTTTAGTTGTTATGTATGTATATACCGTACGTATCTAATAATTTGGAATTCTGTACAGAGTTACAAACAAACCGAACTAGGTTTTCCTATTCAAATTCCCAAACCTTACTCTCTCTCTCTCTCTCTCTCTCTCTCAATCTCTCTTTGTGGCTGTACACGGATTGGACTTTATATATTTATTTATTTATTTTTGGAGAACTCTAACCCCCTTTATAACATATATCATCATGAACTGCTAGGCACGAACCCTTCACCGATATCCGAACCATCGGAATCAAACCCCGGTTGCCGGAACCGAAAATGTAAATATGACAAATGCATCCAGGGAGGAAAAAAAATAAAAATCAATTCAAATTGAATAGATGCAAAGCTTGAGTTACCTGCAGGTGGTGGCGAATGGCGATCGGCGAGGGAGCGACAAGTGGACTGGGTCCGGTGCGAGTGGTTGTTCAAGTGGTGGCGTTGCCTGGGAGTTCAATCGTGTGGTGGCTGGCCGGTGGCTGCTGCCTGCTATGGTTTCAATTTTGTTTTGTGAGATTGTGCTGTCACTGTTGTGTATTGTGTTTTATGAGATGAGGAATCCAACGGTGGTAATTAGATTGTGAGAGATCAAGGGCTTACAAAGTTTCATAGAAATAATTTAATAAAAATAATTTTTGCAAAATGGCTAAGTGGGTATGAATCGGTTCGGTTCGGGTTGGGTGGGTTAAAATTCCATCCAACCTGTAACCTGAATCGAAAATGTAAAATTTTTCTATGCATAACCCGAACCAAACTGATTAAACAATAAAAACCAACTCAAACCGAACCAAATACTTCGGTTTGGTTGGTATGGTCGGTTCAAATCGGTTTTTGCCCACTCCTAGCTTTATCTCTCATGTTTTTGCAAAAAACAAAAAAAAAATAAAAAAATAAAAAAAATAAAAAAATTATCCTCCACGTACTCTATCTTCAAGGTCTATAGGTGGGACCCACAGGTGAATAGGTCATAACAATCCTCTGTCAAATATTTCATGATCATATTCTCGGTTTGAAAGATCATGGCATGAAAAGAGCAAAAATATAGGTTGAGCTACAAGTAATAAATATATATATATATATATATTATTTATATCATTAAATTTATATTTATCTACTTTTATTATTAAATTTATGTTTAATTATTTTTTAAATATAATATATATATTAAAATATATATTTATTCTTGGTTTTTGGAATTCAAATCCCACGAGAAGAAAGAAACCCAATTGAGGTCTCTCTCAACTTGACCTACAAGAAAATCTGGTCTTAATTTGCTTTTTCTTTGGCTGCGTCTGCTTTCTTTAATCATCATTGCCGCTTTGCAATTTTCATCGAGGAAATAGATTTGGAAGATCATAATGGGAGAAAAGAAGATCATCAATGAGTCCGCAGAGCATATCAAGAAGGTACGAATGAAGCTTCCAACGAGCATTCGCTGCAAAACCTGCGGAAATTATACATCCAAGGGCACCAAATTCAATTCCCGAAGGGAGGCATTCGACATCGGAGACGACACATATTTGGGCATGAGATTATTTAGATTCTACTTCAGGTGCACCAACTGCTTTGCTGAACTCACCATCAAGACAGATCCTCAATATTCAGACTATGTTAATGAATCTGGTGCAACCATGAATTCTGAACCATGGCCCGAAAAAGAAGAAGAATATATGATATTATCAGGATGATGGTAAGACATGCGGTGGCCACTTTAGATGAAATCAAAGTCATCATAATATGTATATATTTTTTTAATGTATTTTAGTCATATGATATAAATTTATATGTTCAAATATTTTGAATTTTTTTTTATGGTTAATTATAATAGTTATGATTATTTTTATGCATTCTAGATTTTTAGTTCATAACCAGAGATGAGTCATAATACAACCACATCTTATTTTCATGATTTCATAGTTCATGTTAAATTTGCAATATATATATATATAGGTGTATATGCTATAATCCTAGTAGAGATCGATTTTGTTTTCGTGCAAATTGAGGATTTAAAATCTGGCACGTAGGCTTCGGTTTGTTCAAATTGTCAATGAAATTGATACTATGAGGTTTTCTTTCTTTAAATTATTGGGTGGAAATTTGTCACTAATGGTCATTTCTATTTGACATTAGATGTTACTCGTGGTTGCATATATATCACTAAGTTGTTTTTTCTTAATGCAGTTGAAATATGGATATGTGTTGAAGAAGTTAGAACATGGAAATGTAAATTAATAAATATATATTCCCTTGAATAAATGGATTTAATAAATAATCATAATTTTTAAATGAGGTTCATTCGATGGTTGAAAATTGTTTTATAGCCTGTTTGGTAAAAGGGAAAGTAAATGAAGGAAACTGATTTTCGAAATTTAGTTTCCTGGGATTTAGTTTCTTGAGAATTTGTCTTTTAATCTGTTTGGTAAGTAAAAGGAAAGTTGGGATATATAAATAATTAAATTTAATATTGTATAATAAATTAAAGATAAATATGTATTTTAAAAAAATTTTAAAACTATTTTTTCTAGTATTCTTAAAATAACACCTATATAGGTGGGAATAATTTTTCCACATATTTTTGCACATTAGTGGGAATCTAATTCCTTAGGCCCATATTTTTCCACTTTAAAATAAATATCCAAACAAAAGAAAGTTATCACTTTCCCAAGGATATTAGTTTTCCACTAACTTTCCTTTTACTTAAACATGCCGTAAATAGATTGTCATGTCTAAAAATAGAATGTTTTTAATAACTAATTTGGTAGAGATAAACATCTATTAGTCATTGGATAAGAAAGGTCGAAAGCTATAATCATTTGTTAAAACCATTTGTCAAATCTGTACAATGAACTATATTAACAATATAGGACACAGTTAATTCAATAAACTTCATTAAGTAATACGTAAAACAAATTTACATAGCAAAAACCTTAAAATTATGGAAATAGCAAATTGCAAACCAGTAAAAAAAAAAAAATGTTACAGCTCTCCATATTCTAAATATGAATTAATCACATAAAATTTCACATCCTTACGAAATGTAAACTTATACATATTTCAAGGGAAAAAACAATCCAAATTCAATGATAAAATAGAGATAATATGATACTAAAACTGAATCCGCTATGCGATATTGAAACTCATAATCTATGTAAATGCAACACTTGAACCAATCATGGTCAATCTATATGAAAGCAATGAGTAAATGAAAAACAAATAGCTATAAAATATAATTGCCCAAACACCAATAAAATGAAGTTCTAAAATAGAAAAGAAAAACATGCGATATCACTAATAAGAATCCAAACAAATAAATATCCATAAATACATACAAACAAAATAAATTATCATAAGTTTTAATGACAAAGAATAATAATTACCAAATTATTTAAATGCTAAATTACTTGGCAAGTAAAATAATTCAATGGTTCAAATTTGTTCAAAATATGTAGTATTATATTATTTATCTAACTTGAGATCCTCCATTTCCATAGAAATGGTGAGGATCCTAATCCATTTTAATATTGGGAAAGGAGTATAATTTAACAACCTTATTAGCATTACCATGAACAAAAGAAAATAATAAAAACATTAAAGAAGGGATTTAAGTTGAAAGTATCTTCCAATATAATGCTTTAGGACCACAAGACAAAGAAGAAATTATGATCAACATCATGGATTATTTGAATGTTATCATAGGCATATTTGTCTTCAATGCAAAAAGGAAGATTCACTTCTTCTTATATAATTCAAAAAATGGAAAGACTTCTAGGTCATTACTAAATTATCTAGCATCATGTGACCTTTATAACAGGTAGACCTTTCACTGTATGCTGATATTGTTTCAAATTTAGCCACTGCATTTTGTATAGTGTTTTTTTTTTAATTCATAACTTCCCTTAAAGTTACCAATCCTAAGATTGTTCTTGCTTGAGTACACTTAATTTCAAAGTTCTTTCAAATCATAAAGCTAATTGCTTTGAAAAATTTAGCCATTGCATTCGGTATGAGATCTTTTTATTCAAAGCTTCCTAGGATGGGTTTTTTTATTTGGAATTTCCCAGGAGGTCACTCATCTTAGGATTGCTCTCACCTCAATTGCTTTGAAAAATTTAACCACCGCATTCGATACGAAATTTTTTTATGTAAAGCTTCCTAGGATGGGTTTTTTTTAATTTTATTTATTTATTTTATTTAGAGTTTCCCAGGAGGTCACAAATACTAAGATTGCTTTCACCTGAATACTCTTAACTTCAAAGTTCTTTCGAATCTTGAGGTTTTTTATTCAGTGCTTTCCAAGAAGTCACCCATCTTAGATTGCTCTTTCCTGAGTACACTTAACTTCAAAGTTCTTTTGAATTCTGTAGTTAGTTGCTTTGAAAAATGCCTTAAAGTTATAAAAATGACTATTATTACATTTGAATTATCCTTTAATCTACACTTAGGCGATGTGGGACTAGACACCAGATAGCATGCTAGTGGTCCACACCAATCTCGACGTTATGAAAGTAACTATTATTACATTTGAATTTAAAGCTAGTTGCTCTGAAAAAGGCCTCAAAGTTATACGAGTGATTGTTATTACATTTGAATCATCCTTTAATCTATACTCGGGCGATGTGGGATTGGACACCAAATAGCCTGCCAGTGCCCCACACCAATCTTAACGTTATGAAAATGACTATTATTACATCTGAATCATCCCCTAATCTACATTGCATGATATGGGATTGGACACCAGATAGCCTATCAGTGCCCCACACCAATCTACACCTGGGCGATATGGGATTGGACATCAGGTAACTTGCTAGTGCCCTATATTCGGCCACACTGGTCTTCACAATCCACCCCTTGGGTTCAGTGTTCAAACTGGCACACTTTCAGCCGAGTATAGGCTCTTATACCATTTGTAACATCCTGTCTCTACTAGCGGACCTTTTACTTTCTGTCGATAATGGGACTAGAAATCACGTAACTTATTAGTGTCCTACACCCGCCAACAACGGTTGTAACAATCCACCCATTTGGGGCTCAATATCCTTACTAGCACACTTCCGATTGAGTATAGACTCTGATACCATTTGTAATACTTCGCCTCCACTTGTGAATCTACTGGCTGAGTACAAGCTTTGATATCATTTGTAACACTTCGTCTACACTAGCGGACCTATCATTCTCTGCCAATATTGTCTCCATTTTGGCCATCACATTCGATATGGATTTTCGACCGAGTATATGCTCTGATACCATTTGTAACACTCCACCTCCACTAGTGGACCTATTGGTTGAGTACAAGCTCTAATATCATTTGTAACACTTCGCCTCCATTTGCAAACCTATCATTCTCTACCGATATTGTCCCCATTTTGGCCACCACATTCTATATGAATTTTTTTATTTAGAACTTTCGAGGAGGCCACCCATCTAAGGATTATTCTTGCTTGAGCACGCTTAACTTCAAAGATCTTTCGAACTCTGAAGTCAATTTCCTTGAAAATGCATTGATGTTATGCAGTTGATTATTATTATATTTGAATCATCTCCTGATCTACACCCAGATGATGTGGGATTGGACACCAGATAGTCTGCCAGTGCCCCATACCCACCCATAGTGGTCGTCACAACCTCACACAAGAACACTTAGTTCTTTGGAATAAGATTTCTCAAGGCAGAAATCAATTGACCAAAACATTTTAGAAAACCTTGTGTGAAAAATTACAGAGTTTAATAGGCTGAAAATTAGATATACCACATGCGTTTGAAATTTTTGATATTAGAACATTATTGGTGGCATTTAAAGATTTCTCCAGAGTACCTATGGAAAAGAAGCTCCAAATTGCATTATGGAAGTCATCTTCAAAAAGGCTCCCCATTTAGATTGAAAAAAGGTGCCAGAGTAGCCATCTGGTAGAAGTGCTCTTGAATCTCTCCAAAGAGAATCCTACTGTCTTCACCTTTTCTCTAGTTGCATCTTTGAGTAGATCAATTTTCGTAAATAGTGTAACCTAGGCTTCCATTGCATCCAAGCCGAATGTCTATCTAGATTAGAAGAACCAAAAAAGTGATTGGAAATGACCCTAAAATAATCTAGATATGCCACTTATGTAATGCATAGTCCAATTGCCATTTGAATCCCGAAGCTTAGATGCCTTTTAGTAACATGATGGTGTTTTTCTTTTTGTTTTCGTTTTTGTTTTTTTTGTTTTACCTAATTGAGTGTAATTTACAATTCATTTAATATGAATTTATTAGTATGTTTAATTTCCTTAAAAGAATTACCTTTTTCGTTTTATTTCCCAAACAATCTAAAAGAAAATACAAATATTATTTGTTCTTATTAATTTATTTTAAAGAAGAAAAAAATCATTATATATAGTAGTGCTCTATTAAGGAATTTGGGAAAAATAGTGTAGGCATATATATTTATCTATTATTTTCTTATATAAATAAAAAAATAAAAAATATTTCTTTCATTTTTGAAAATAAAAATAAGAATAAAAATAAAAATAAAATAAAAAATATCATATCCCTCTTAATTTTATCATATTAAACTATAAAAATATGTGTTTACATATATATATATATATATATAATGGATGGGATACGAAATACACAATTTTTTAAGGTTTATATTATATTTTAGTAAAATTTTTAAGGTTTATTTTTTTTCTTTCGTTTTAATAAATTGTCCGAGTTCGGGGTGGATTTCCATCGTTCTCTTGGTCACCTAGTCTGATTTTCAGGTTTATTTATATATAGATATATATTTGATGGAATATGAAATACATAATTATCTTTTTTAAAGTATTTTTGTATGAAATATATATTATTTTGAGTTTGTTATTTTTGAAATAAAAAGTAAATAAAGTTAATGATATATATATTTTTTTCGCTTGCAATGAAATAAATGATATAATTATTTTTTAGAATGAAACTAAATATATTAATAAATGGATTAAATGAAGGAATTAATTTGATGACAAATAACATAACAATTTGAAAGTTAATTATATTAATTTTAAACAATAACATAAATAACATGTCATATTTGATTAATTGTTACCACTAACATGGCAAATCCATCCTATTGAATAATTTTTCCATAATTGGTGGGTTTTTAGTAGTACTTTTTTTGCATAACACCTTTGTTAAAAAATGCTTCATAAAAGTAGAAGTGAATATTTAGTTACATACAATGAAAAAATGTTTCTAGAGTTATTTTTGGTATTTTGATGCTTTGATTAATGCATTGGATATTATTTTTATTTTCGTCATACTTATTTGGAAAAGAACCAATTTTGATTTTTTTTTTTGCCTTTTTGGTTTAATCAACTGATTCTTAGAAGCACTTGTCGTGTTTATTATTAGTTTTTGACCCCAAAAAAAAAAAAAAAAAAAACCACTTTTTATTTCCTTTTTTTGCCAATCAAATTAGCCAAATAATTTTTTTATTAGTAGTATTTTTTGGAGCTTCAAAAACACTATCGAACTCGTTAGCAAGGTTGAAATAGCTGAGAAAGCAAATGCAGGAAGAGGATAAACCCTTAGGGAGGTCTCTGCCCCTAAAGAATATGAGAATATTTCTACAAGTATAGCATCTCACCAAGAACAGATCCCCACTAGGTAAGGTACCCAACATGAAATTCTGAATTATTTAGGTAATGTTAAAAATATGTGATAAAAATGTTCAACAAATACTATTTCAAAGATTATTTGATTTTCTTATATTATTTGTATCAGGACCTTCTGATTGATAGCAAAATATTCAAGTTTTGTTTACCGCTAAACACAAAACCCCGCAGAATACTCAAGATCAAGCTAATAAATTATCAAATAAGCACCCGGCAACGAATATCAAGGATTAAAGTTTCAGATTCAAATAAAAGCTGCACAATTTCATTTCTCGTATAGTAAGTTTTGCAACTTCAAATTTCAACAATAGTCGCTAATCCCAAAAACCATACAAAAAGTATTGTCTTTTACCTACTACTTTTGTTTGTTTTCCTGATCTATATTCATTGTGAATGAGAGTGAAGTTGTTTAAATAACTAAGTAGGAAACTAACAAATGACAAGCCAGCAAAGTAACAGACACTAATTTTCAATCACTCCGGTTGAAATTTATTGTAGATGTAACCTCTTCTCGAAGTACATCGGAATTTTTCATGCATCGATCAAGTTTGATTGGAGTTGACCGAGTAGGTCCATGGTTGACTTTTTTTATTTTTATGGATTCTTATTTTGACTTGTATACTGTTGTAAAGTACTCATTCATATAAGTTTATAGACTACTGACATGCTCAATTTGGACTTATAGTTGGAAAGTTACAAATATGTAAAGTTTAATAAATTTTTCTAAGATTGACTTTATCGGGTATAATTCTAATTCGTGTGAAAAACATAAGCATAGTGCCTCCACTGATGTTGTGCCACATGTCAACATTTTGGCCAACCTATGAGTGCAGGGTGGCACAACAGGTGGCCTTTATTAGCTAAAAAAGGGTAAAGGGTAGGGGAGAGAAAGAGGAGAGAGAGAGAGAGAAACCAACTAGCCACCATTTGCCATTATTTGGTCACCAATGGTGAAGCCTGCCTCCCCACCAACTAGCTTGCCAAATTTCATGGCTAGTAAGTCGGCAACACATCGGGATTGGAGTGATTTTTTAGGGCGACACCATTTGCTTTGCCAGTCGATTTCTCTTACTCTGGCCATCCCTTGTTCTCATCACTTACGTTGTTGAATTACCTATCCTCCAGCCATCCTTCCACCAAATTTGACGTGCATTCTTGATTTTGGGTTGTTTTCGACATCTCAATCACCTTTTCCCACCTATTTTGACCTTTCTAAGTTTAAATCTAAAGTCCTTTTCACCCAATTCTCTTTAGATTGTGAGATCTAAGGACATTTAGTTGCCTGAACTTCTCGATTAGATCTCTATTCGATCTTCAAAGATAAGACCTAATTTGTGATTCTTATATCATAAGCTTCAATTTGGTATACGTATTGCCAATTTTGGATAAATTTGTATTAGCTTCCACTGATAGTTTGTGTACAAAATAGCTTATTAAAATATTATTTTAATCGGTATTATGTTTTAGTCATGTTTTAGGCACCTATGTGAATTTGTATCTATTGGGAAAGAACTAATTTTATAAAATTTGGCGGATTTAAGAGTTTGGTTTGGACAAAATGAGAAATTTTATGGGTTTGGAAAATTATTGAAAAACCTGGTATTATTTTATAAAAATTAGTGTATGTTGAATTACCAATTTTTTTATTTCAGATGCACCACAATATTGATATTTTGTATTGTATATGATGATTAATGTACATGTATTAATTTGCCATCTTATGGGAGTTAAGGGCAAGATGATTGATAAATATTTTGCACAATAAACATCAGACGCTTTCCTTGAGTGCAAGATAGTAGGTTATTAACATCAGCGCCTTAAGATGCTAATATGTCCGATTACAGATATTTCTTTTAACTTTCTCGTCAGAATGGTGCTTGGGATGCCGAATATTGCCTGACACCATTTAGTATATAGTGTGATGTATCAAATTGATTCCTGATACAAGTTTTAAAATATATTTTATTATATTTTAATTATTTATTTAAAAATATGTATTGAATTATATAAATTGTCTTTTATAAACTATTTAAAGTGTTGGATTTTAATTTTTACCACATCATATTATTTACACTACTCGATTTATCTTATCATGATTTTATTTTATTTTGTATCAAATTGCCTCATATCAATTTCAACTATATTTTATTTAATGTTGTCTAGATTAATAATTGTTTTTTTTAAGAATTATTTCTAATGTTATTTATAATTTTAAATTTATTCACATTTTTAATTACTACTTTGATTTTTGGGTAATATAAAATTACAGGTTTTGTGAAAATAATTTTAAAAAGGGAACCTTCCAAATTGAGCAAAATAGTGAGGATTTTGAGTGAAAATCCTTAATTTTTAATTAATTAATTAATTTTTATTATTTTATAATAATATATGTTTATTATTTAGTTGGGTGTCAGTCATTGGGTTGATTAGAATTTCATTATTCTTCTATTTTAAATCCGTTCCCCTAGGCGTAGTTGTTAGTAGACGCTGGCCGTTCGGGGGTGAGCTTGATGTTTTCTGTCTACTATCATGTTCAGAGAAGAACATTCTTTCTTTTTTTTTTTTTCTTTTCCTTGTAATTCTGAATACGACTACTGCTGGATTTTTATTTATTTGCTTCTGTGCCTATTCCCCATATTATATTATTATTGAAGTGCTGTCCTTTGTGAAAAAATTTTGTAGTAAGGTAACAGGAATAAGATGGTGCTTTATTATAGTATCTTTTCAGTGAAGGAAATTTTGGGGCAAATCCAATCCTTAAGGGAGATGCTGCCAGATCTTTTGTAGGAAGGACTAGTGGAGTTTTTTCCTAGTCAGGACTAGAATAGGGTTCCGATATAGAATTCTGGGTGGATCCTGATAGTAGATATAAGCATATCCAATATAATTAAGAAGTGGGTTTAATTATACAAAGAATGAAAAAAATGGAGAACTGAGATGCTTTAATAGAACTTGTTGGTGGGAAAAAGTAACTGGTAAGGAGTCAAACTCAGTCTTTCACAACAGCTGAAAGGTCCAAATCATCCTTTAAATGACCAAAAGATTGCTTGCAACTAAAGAATTTGCCACAAGAACTTTGCTTTAGAATATGAGTGCTTAAGCATGAGTTGAAAGCTATAAAAGAAGAGCTACTCAAGACAGAAATGGAAAACTTGCTTCTTCAATAGATTTGGAGATCAAGTACTTGAAACAAGCAGAGCTGATGGGAACAGCAGTGAAGATGGATAAACAAAAGGTTGAAGAGCTTCTGAAGCATTTCTCAGAGCTCAATGATGCTATTCTTATGATGAAAGTTGCTGTTAAAATGGATAAAGTTCAAGAACAAGAGAAGCTAAAAGAGATAGAGAATTGAAAAGGAAATGGTGGAAAAGTTGGAGAATAAGATTAATGCCAAGTGCCTATTTATGGAAGTACTTCAATCAGAACTTGAACAGGCTGAAGAATATATTAGTTTGTCCCACAAAACTTTTTATGATTCCATATTATCAAATCAAAGCTGCAAAAAGATGAGTTAGAGTTCAAGAAGAGAACAATCTTGAGTCAAGAAGCTTTGATTGAGGGATTTAAAATGGAGCTGAAAAATGCAAATGATTTGGCGATCAAGTTGTCCAGTGATTTTGACATGCTTAACAATAATAGAGAGGAGGCAAAAGCTGAGACCGACAAGGGAAAGAGAAGCAGAAGCGCAGTTTGAGATAGCAATGCTAAAATATAAGATTCACCAAGGGAGATAAAAAATTGATGTAGCAGGGAGTGCCAAGAAAGAGAATGAAAGGGTAAAACAATAAGTAGTTGATTTTCCTATTACTTGCAAGAAATAGTTTACTCTGTCTCTGTCCTTACCATATAACTTATGCTCAATGGTCAAGGAGGTCGTATTCCCTATCGTTTTTGGATAAATGTAGGTTTTGTAGTAAGCACATTTTTGCTGTCATAGACGATTTCATAACAATTCTCAAAATCAAGAAGCATTTTTTTTGAATCCTTAATGGGTTACTTGCTTTATGATAAAATGAATGGTGTGAATTTCTAGAAAATATACCAGACATCTAAAAGGTAAAAGAAGTATCAAAGTTTCTTGGGAATGAAGCTAATCAAGTGGCTGTACAAAAATAGGGATACGATGATTCCAGAATGGTAAACACATGGTTGGTTATCTAGACATTTCCAATACTAACCGGTTTTACCAAAAATACATTTATTCTAAATCAAAACCTTGTTTTTCTTGTCAATATGGAAAATGTTCACTTGTATCCGTCTATCCGTGTTTATTTTTCTAGTTTCTCAGTGAATATATATTTCATTCTTCTTTCAACAAAATAACGTCAAGAAAACAAATCAAAAAAATTGAAAATACCATATCATCTTTTCATCTTCGTCTTAGCTCTTCTTTTGATGTTTCTTCGTTGCTATAACCGTTTGCCTGCTTCTCTGAAAGAAAGTTTTGAAAACCATTATCAGTTTGAAAATTTTGAAAAGAAATGGAAAAAAAAAAAGTTTGAACATTATAGAAAAGTTACAAAATGAAATAAATTGAAACCTTCCCGGTGAAAAAATAAAAAATGGGTCATGCACATGGCAAATTAAAAAGTAATATTGGGTTTGATTTCTTACTGGTTTTCTTTCAGTAGAATCGTTTTTGGGAAGAAATTTTTTATATTCTTGCTGCTTCTTGGATTGTTTCGTGTTCTAACAAGACGGGCTGGTGTGTTAATAATAAAGTACAGAATAAACCACGATAGAATCAATGCTGTAATTTGTTTGGTGCAGTCCCAAACTGAATATTGGATTAGCTATCCCGGGTTTATCAGTCCCAAACTGAATATTGAATTAGCTATCTATGCTGTGTTTAGTGCATATTGGATACACTCAATCATTGCTATAATTATTTAAAGTTTAATTTTAATACTTATCCACAAAAATTTATCTTAATATATTTTTTGAACAAGTCAGTTAAAATTAAAATTATGATATGGAAAGCCAATAAAATAATAAAATAAATATATTGAATAAACATAAACTTACTCAAACTCATGAACCAAGATATAAACAACAGTTGGGAGCAATTGCAAGAATTAAATGTACAATTAGAAAGACAAGCAATTGATGCAACCAAATTAAAAAGTGGGTGGACCAAGTGGACGGTATGACTTTGTTCTCGCTTGGCTTCTCAGAATGTGGAACAATAAAAACTCCTTTACAAAAAATATTCCATACTATGTCAAAGAATATAATAAATAACAGCTGTGTACATCAAACTCCATTTTATGTATATAATTTGGATCTAAAAATACAAAACCCTATTAGCAGTCATTTACAAATAATCAGCATCCAGAAAAAGAAAATGGAACATTAAGAATTCTCAATTTCAAAATGCAACAGCAGATACGTAAGAGAGTAAAAGATTATATACATGAAAAAGAAGAAGAGGATCAAAGGAGCTATCCAGAAAGTTAGTTGTCAACGAAGCAGAACACTTCTGGTTGTAATTCTACAAAATCAGCATCTACTACTTTTTCCTCTGCATTTCTTGGTCTCAATCCTACAGCCACTCGAACCCGTCCTAGAACTACATCTGAGTAATGAAACATGAAGTGAGAAAGTGAAATTACATACTAGAGTTTGTCAGAATACAGCATACAGAGAAGAATACAAAATAGCCTTTGTATTTAAAATAAAATAAAATTACGACTTGGGTAACCAAAAAAAATATTGAGTTATAACAACAACCAATGCTTGAGAAAGTAAATTTGCAGAGCATTTTAGATCAAAGGACACACATGAAATTAATGCTAACTGGTTAGATTGCAAGTCAAAAAGCAAGGCACAATAATTATCTTCTGAAATAATGAGCTTGTATAACTATTATTTTCTGGTGAAACTAGTTATTAATTTGTCAAAAAGGGATTTCTGGCAGTTATACTGGTGATAAGACAGTCAAAGTATACATCACAGATCAAAGCTTCATCAAATGCTTCAGAGTTGGTGGCCACTAGACAAAATTAACCATGCCATATAATGGCAGATCACAATTGATGAGATTGAAAACCAAGTTCAAAAAGCACAAAACCAATGATTATATTGTTCTTCTAGGTCATATGATCTAATAAATCAGGAAGATTGATTTTAATACAACTAAACCCAAAATGTATGCCATACAGGGACACAACAGAAAGCTGACAGATAGTCGAGTCTAATATTCGAGTCTTGGCAAATCCCATTTGAGCCTTGGTGTGGTTCCACATGCTGAGCACTGTGGGAAAGGACAATAGGGATAGTCGGGCGGTGGTGGGCTGGGCAGGTTGTAGACTCCTGCATGGTTACAAAGCTACAACTACTAATGGCCCACAGTTCCCTAAAGTCTGGACCAATGATACTCACCAGGAGGTCTATTTTTTTATTTACCAAAAAAATAAAGAAAAAAAAGTACAAGACTGTCTATACTTTCTGAGGCACTAAACCTCCAAATCCATTGGATGATTGGTTCAATTTTGATCTAGCAAACTTGAGAAGCTCCATTAATTCAAAACTGCCAAACTTGGAATCTATAAATATCTACAGGGCAAAGCATTCATCGAACTTGCAAAAATTTCTATGCCCCATAAGCTAAACACCTTGAAGATTATTTTAGCCTTAAAAAAATAAAAAATAAAAAAAGATTTATGCACAATTTAATAACCGGAGCAATATAACAACATAGAACTTCAATACTTGATTATTCTGGGATTCCTCTAAATTATTCATTTGCAACAAGATCCTTTATTTTAAATTGAACAATCCTGTCCTACCCCTCTCGCTCACATCATTGGAATTTATCAGTTCCAAAGTTTTATCTTCCTTTTCTTCTTCTTCTTCTTTTTATTTATTTTTTAATTTTTTCAGCTCCACATCATCAAACTATATAAACTTTTTACATACTAAACTATGGTAATTAATTTACTTGGACATATTTTATTCAATATTTTAAAACTTTGATAAATTTCTCCACCAGAGTTTTCCAACTAGATTATCTAAATTTATCCTCAACTCTCCTATATTATAGACATTTTCGATTTAAAAGAAATATATATATATATATATATATATATATATATTGTTATAGTTTTGGGTCTATGTGTGAATGATTTCATAGTGAGCCTTAGGCTTGTATAACAGTTTTCCAAAATGGTTAAGGTTTGAGAATTATATGGTTTTTATTAAATAAAATAATATTTTGAAAAAAGGGTGTTGAGAGTTTTAAGGGAAAGAAGACTTTGTGTTGAGAGGTGTGTGGTTTCGCATTTTCTTTTCAACATTCATTCAGTTGGAAAAGGGTTTTAAAGAGAAAATTGGTTTTTTAAGGAAAAACGTGGAAAACTAAAGAGAAATTACAGTGATTTGCATAGTATGGTAAAGTGAAGGTACGCAAAAAGTTCAAAGGAAAGGTTTTAGAGGTGCCGTGTCCAATATCTTTGCAGCCATTATATCCTGGAAGACAATCGTCACAAAACACCTGCACTAGTGGGTGAAAAACTTCTTAAAAAAGCTGTAGTACCACACAGGCCTAGGTCAAACCTTGAAAGAGCATATCACCATTAACAAGAACATATAGGTTCTATTTGTTTTTATTATGTTATGTCATTTTATTTATGTTGTTATATTTTATCCACATGTATGTAAATATATATTCATACATATTTTTCCAACAATCTTAAGATGTTTTTTGATGTTTATATATGCTTATATTTGTGGATTGTATCTGCTCTTTGATCTATATGTTTCCAGTAGAAGAAAAAAAAAAAGAAAAAGAATATATATATTATTTTATTTTGGCTTTAAACCTGTGTGTATGTGGATGGGTTTTTATTTTTAATTTTTTGTTTAATTGATTTATGTTGCCATGCTTTAATGCTTTGGTGTTTAATTTTTTAATATATGATTATGGATCTATATTATTGATACAGGGTTTGAAAGGAATTAGTAAAAGACAAATTTTTTTTTTTGAAACCCTGTATAATTTTGTGGGGGATTTTATATTTATTTTTTGCTCTATCAAAAATATTTTTAGAAAATAGCTTGCCTGATAAATTATGAATTTTTTGGCATTTTCTGGTAATTTTCCATCGCCAAAATAGTAAAAATTGGTTTGAAAATAAAACTAGGTCAAAAAACCCATTTATCAAATAAACGGGTCGAAAACACCCACCTGGAGGTTGAAGACGGGTCACAAAATGGGTTAACAGTTCAGAGAAATGGGTATGGGCAAGTTTCTGGGTTAGTAGGCCTTAATTTTAAATTCTAAAGGACCTGACCCAGTTCCAAAACCCAGTTCGTGGTTAGAATAGGTTACTATTCAGCCCAAGACTCAAGCTCAGACCCGATCCAGGCCCAAGAGGATCGAACCCAATTAATAATGGGTTCGCCATGTGTCGCGATGAGAGAGCACCAGGTGGTGAAACGAGGCGACAAAAAATAGCACACAATGCCAAAGCCACGTGTCGTGTGATAAAAGGCGACACGTGTTAACCTGTGATAGGTGACACCTGTCGCATTAAGGAGATGCCACGTGTTCAGGTAAAGGGACATGTTTCAGGTGACACGTGTTGCCTCCAGCGTGTAACACATGTCTATCAGATAACCGCCACGTGTTGAACCTCAGACAAGTCATGTGGCACGACAGCACCAAGTAGGATTGCCACATCAGCGGTGTAATGATGTGGTACTATGCCATGTCATCAAGTTGTGCCACGTGGCAGGGCTGCGTCAGTTGATTGCCACGTTAGCATGGTGATGACGTGGTAGGGTGCCATGTCATCATCAGTGCCACATGGCAGTGACATCGGCTATGATGTCATCCTTATGTAATTGATGATGTCAGCCCTAGTGGGTGTATAAAGCAATTTTATGAGTGTATACAGTAATTTTGTAGGTATATGCAATAATTTTTATGGCTGTATATGGGAATTTTATAGTGTATACAAAAACCCTATAAAATCACATTTTATGTGTTTTTACTATTGAAAATTGACTATAATTAGTTTGTTGTGATAGAAAATAACAACTAATTTATTTCTGTTTCGTGATTTTTATAGAAATGGCAAGTGAAGACAATAGGACTATTTCCACTCAGATTTCTAGGATTCAGATGCCTCCTTCTGCTAGTCATGCAAAGAGACCTAAAAAGTTCAATGGAGCAAACTTCAAGAGGTAGCAGTAGAAGATGTTGTTTTAGTTGACCATGCTGGGACATGCGGGGTGCTCAATTGAAGATGCGCCGCCTAGTAATGAAAAGAGTGATAAGGAGACACTCATGGTAGTGGATGCATGGAACAATTCCTATTACTTATGTTGGAATTATGTCCTCAATGGCCTATTTGATGTCCCGTACAGAGTATACTGTGGCACAAAGTCAGCAAAGGAGCTGTGGAAAACACTGAATCAAAAGTACAAAACTGAGAATGTTGGGTCCAAAAAGTTTATTGCAGGTTGATTCTTGGACTACATGATGATGGATACGAAGCCATTAATGAGTCAAGTACATAAGTTGCAAGTGCTGATTCAAGAACTTCTTGTTGAATGGATGATTATGAATGAAGCCTTACAAGTGGCTTCCATGATTAAAAAGCTACCTCCAAGTTGGAGTGACTTCAAGAATTATCTCAAGCACAAAAGAAAGGAGATGGATATGGAAGCTCTTGTTAGCAAACTTCGCATTGAAGATGATAACAGAAAATTTGATAAAAGATTCTCGAAGGCCATGGTGAAGGCTAATGTTGTGGAGCATGGTCAGAGCTCCAAGAACAAGAAGAAAATTAAAAAAGATTCCAAGTTGGGGGCCTAAATGAGGAATCTCTAGAAAGGTCAAATTTTAAGATAGTTGCTTTAATTGTGACAAGATGGATCACAGAGCTACAGAATGTAGGCTGCTAAAGAGAAAAAAGAATAAAGAGATACAAATGATGGAGCACATCACTCGAAAGGTTGATGACATTGACCTTAGTGCTATGGTCTCTAAGGTGAACTTGGTGGGATCTAATCCTAGAGAATGGTAGGTAGATACTGGTGTGACCGGCCACATGTGTTCAAATAGGAACATGCTCACTTCCTTCAAACCAAAGAAGAATGGGGAGAAGTTGTTCATGGGTAACTCCGCCACGTTAAAAATCCAAGGTGAAGGCAAAGTAATCCTGAAGATGATCTCTAGGAAGGTGCTGATTCTAAATAATGTATTGTATGGTCCTTACATTCGTAAGAATCTGTTAACTAGATCGTTACTGAGCAAACATGATTTTTGCTTAGTGTTTGAGTCAGATAAGATTACTTTGTTCAAGTTTGCGATGTTTGTGTGAAATGGCTATATAGTTAACGGTTTATTTAAACTTAATGTAATAACTGTAAAGCCAAAAGAAATAAATAAAGTAAGTACTTCTTCTGTTTACTTGGTTGAGTCTTCCATTTTGTGGCATGGTAGAATAGGACATGTTAATTTTAATTCTTTACGGAGTTTAATTAACTTAAATCATATTCCTACGTTTGAAATTAATTCCAACCATAAGTGCAAAATTTATGTGGAAGTAAAATCAACGAGCTCATCATATCAAACAATTGATAGAAATAATGAACCTTTGGATTTAATATATAGTGATATATATGATTTAAAATTTGCATCGACTAGAGGTGGTAATAAGTATTTTATCACCTTTATTGATGATAGCATGAAAAATTGCTTTGTATACTTACTTAAGAGCAAGGATGAGACTATAAAGAATTTATTCTCTATAAAACAGAAGTTTAGAACCAACTCAACAGAAAAGTTAAAGTGATCAGAAGTGATCGCGGTTGAGAGTATGTAACTTCATTTGGAGAGTATTATGCTCAACATGGCATTATATATGAAGTTACTCCACCATATTCATCACAATCTAATGGTGTGGTTGAATGAAAAAATAGAACTTTTAAAAAAATGATCAATGCAATGCTAATAAATTCTGGATGACCTTAGAATTTATAGGAGAAATCATTTTGTTGCCAAACGACCTTTTAAATAAGGTGCCCAGGAAAGATTAGGTAAAGACACCCTATAAGCTATAGAAAGGAATACAACCTTCCTATAAATATTTACAAGTGTGGAGGTGTCTAGCCAGAGTAGTGGTACCTACATCTATGAAGGTGAAGATAGGTCCTAAAACTGTTTCACAGGATATGCACAGAATAGTAGTGCATATCGGTTTCTTCTTTATAGGTCAGAAATTCCTGATATACACAAGAACACAATAATGGAATCGAAAAATGTATCATTTTTCGAACACATTTTTCAGTATAAAGTGGAAGAAGGATTGAGTTCATTTAAATGAACTTACAATGCTATCAGTGAAGATAATAATGATAGTGATCGAGAACAAGAGAATGAAGATGAAACTGAGGTTGAAATTAGACATAGCAAAAGAGTATGAACTGAAAAATCCTATGGCCCGAATTTTCTTACTTATATACTAGAAAGTGAACCTCAAAGCTTCCAAGAGGCTGTAAATTTTCTTGAAGGGAATTTATGAAAAGAAGCCATAAAAAGTGAGATTGATTCTATCTTGTAGAATTATACTTGGGAATAGGTAGATCTTCCTCCAAGTTTTAAACCTTTGGGTTACAAATGGATTTTGAAAACAAAGATGAAAGCAGACGGCTCAATAGATAATTACAAGGTGAGGCTTGTAATTAATGGATACAAGTAAAAAGAAGGCCTTAATTATTTTGATATTTATTCTTTAGTAACGAGAATAAATTCTATAAGCATCGTATTGACAATCGCTGCATTACAGGATCTTGAAGTACATCAAATGGATGTCAAAATAGCTTTTCTTAATGAAGATCTAGATGAAAAGATCTACATGAAGTAATCTAAGGGTTTTTCCAATCTAGGACAAGAAAAGAAAGTCTGTAGATTGGTAAAGTACTTATATGGACTTAAACAAACTCCAAAGTAGTGGCATCAAAAATTTGATAATCCCATGCTAAATAATGGATTTAAAAAAACTGAATGTGACAAACATATCTATGTAAAAGATACAGAGAATAGATATGTTATTCTGTGTTTGTATGTAAATGACGTACTCATAGTAGATAGTAACGACAATATAGTCCGAACTACAAAAGTCATGTTAAATTCCAAATTTGACATGAAAGATATGGGGCTTGCTGATGTGATTTTAGGAATGAAAATCATAAGGACTTCCAATGGTATCATTCTTCGTCAAACAAATTATGTGCATAAAATACTAGCTAATTTTAGTAAAGATGATATTAGTATAGCCAGAACACCCATAGGTATAAGTTTACACTTATCCAAAAATAAAGAAGAATGTGTATCTCAAGTGGAATATGCAAGGGAGATTGGAAGTCTGATGTATTGTTATACCAGTCCAGACTTAGCCTATGTAATAAGTAGACTGAGTAGATACACGAGTAATCCAAATGAAGATCATTGAAAATGGATCGTTAGAATACTAAGGTACTTACGATATACTTGTGAATACAGACTGCACTATACAAGATATCATGCTGTATTACATGGATACAATGATGCAAATTGGATATCAAATATCAAAGATTCAAAGTCCACTAATGGCTGTATGTTCACATTAGTGGCTACAGTTGTGACATAGAAGTCCTCAAAAGAAACTATGATAGCTCGATCCACTATAGAATCTGAGTTTATTGCATTGGATAAATGTGGTGAAGAGGAAGAATGGCTATGCCAATTTTTAGAGGACATTCTTAGATGGCCTATACATGTGCCAACAATAAGTTTACATTGTGATAGCCAATCTGCGATTGGTAGGGCATAAAATATTATGTATAATAAAAAGTCTAGACACAATTCCATTAGATAGTTAATCTTAATTGGAGTTATCTCAATAGACTATGTAAACTCAAAAGATAATATTGTGGATCCGCTAACCAAAGGGTTAAATAGAGACTTAGTTGAGGAATCATCGAGGGGAATAGGATTAACGTCCGTCAGAAAAGTCGATATGATGGAAACGTAACCTAGTTGACTGGAGATACTAAGATCAAGGTTTAATAGGACAACGCAATTGTAAAGACTAGTATGGATCACTGTGGGGGTTAATCTTCTATCCATTCCTATGATGAAACAGTGATAGATGAAGGTTAAGCATAATGTATGCTTTTAATGATTCCTATAAGTGTGTGTTTGGTAATTAATGCATAGTCATGCTGACTACGTAGGAGATAGGAATCACCTATGTGAGAGAGAAGAGTTACCACTTCAAAGGATAATTGTTAAGGGCACAATTCTTTAGAAACTCTCGCAGAACCTGAGAGGTGTTCAAGGCCAAAATAAACACAATAGTGACAACTGAAGTGTGCCAAAAAGAATTATATATGGGCTAAGTTGTCATTTACACAAAGAATGAAATGGTTAAAAGATATCGCATCTACCATTAGTCAGTAAAGTAGATGTAGTCTCACAATGGAAGGTTCAAAGAGTAACATCGACCTATCCTATACAGATTCCAGCTACAGAGCTTTACCATAAGAGTCATGCTTTATTTTAGTAGTCAAATTATTCATGTAGGGGATTGTTATAGTTTTGGACCTATGTGTGAATGATTTCATAGTGGGCCTTAGGCTTGTATTGTTGTTTTCCAAAACAGTTAAGGTTTGAGAATTATATGGTTTTTATTAAATAAAATAATATTTTGAAAAAAAGGTGTTTAGAGTTTTAAAGGAAAAAGGATTCTGTGTTGAGAGTTGTATAGTTTCCCATTTTCTTTTCAACGTTCATTCAGTTGGAAAAGGGTTTTACAGTGAAAATTGGTTTTTTGAGGAAAAAGTGGAAAACTAGAGAGAAATTACAGTGATTTGCACAGTATGGTAAAGTGAAGGTAAGCAAAAAGTTCAAAGGAAAGGTTTTAAAGGTGTCGTGTCCAATATCTTTGCAGCCGTTGTATCTTGGGAGCCAATCGCCACAAAACAACTGCACCGGTGGGCAAAAAACGTCTTAAGGAAAATATGGTACCACACAGGTCTCAGTCAAACTTCCAAAGAGCAGATCACCATTAACAAGAACATATAGGTTCTATTTGTTTTAATTATTTTATGTCATTTTATTTATGTTGTTTTATTTTATCCACATGTATTTACATATATATTCATACATATTTTTCCAATAATATATATATATATGCATCAAAATGATGCCCCACCACATTCCAAAGCATTCAATAGTAACTGAACAATTTTTTCTACTTACCAAACACATATCCAACAACCAAACAAATGGAAAAAAAAAAAAAAGGCATCACAGAAGAAGCGAAAAGGATAAATTGATATGCCCAAAAATAATGTAGTTTATTAAAAAAAAAAAAAAACAAAAAGCAGAATACCTCATAATGGTAAACCTAAAAATTTAGAGAAAAATATTTAAAATATCAAAAATTGATATGGGTAATCACCAACAAGCTAAAAAACTAGATAGAGTTCAGAATTCCACCTTGCCGCTACCGGAGATAGAGGCTGGTGCTTCAGATAGGGTTGGGTGCTTCGAAGAGAGAATGAGAAGAAGGTATAGATCAACATCAAGAGAGAAGCAGATCAGAGATCTACTTCGTGTTAAGGGAGATAACCAATCCAGAGAGAGAGAGAGAAAAGCAATCTCGCTGTGACTTGAGTAATGTGATGGATCAGATTTGCCCCACAAATCCTATCCTATTACTAATTTAGGGCTATTTTGGCCATTGTGTTTTTTTTTATTATTATTATTTTTTTTTCTTTTTATCTCTTTTTTTTTTTTTTTTGGCTAAAAACAAGGGTTTCATAAAAAACCAAAAGCGAAAAGCTAAAAGAAATCCTAGACTCAGGAGGCTTCCATAGGTGCACTCTTCTGAGTCATACAATCCAGAAAGGAGGAAGGTAAACAATTAAAAATAATTGGACCTAGGACAAGATGAGTTGCCTCCCATTGACAAACTAGATAAGCCAGTCTATTAGCAGATCTAGGGGCCCAAAGATAAGTAATGTGAGCAAAATTATAACTATACATAAGAATATTGTTAAAATAAAAGTCTGCAGCCCAGAAGAAAACTTTGGTCTTTCGTGTTTAAGGCTTTCACAACTGAAAGGGCATCTAACTCGAACATGACTTTGGTCCATCCTTAACTATGAGCCACTTTCATAGCATTCCAAAAAGCTTCAATTTTTGCTACCTCTAGAATAGAGAATTTTGTCTTAAACATGTGTATATGCAGTGCTGCTCCTCTGTCATCGCAAGCTACCATGGCCAAATGGCTACTAGTTTCTTTGATTGCCACATCCGAGTTAATTTTGACCATTCCCACTGATGGCTTTCTCCAACTTTGCACACCCCTCTCGCTGGAATTCACAAACTATTTCCTTATGTCTTCCTCTCTTTTCCGAGAATCCACTATTTCTTCTACCGTTTCCCTTATAGAAGTAATTAAGAACTCACCTTTTAAAACATAATCTTCGAAGCAAACTTTGTTTCTCAGCCACCAATGATGTTCTAGGATTATGGCACTGTAGATGAAGAACACCTCTCTATCCTCCAGGTGAATAGGCAATGATCCCACTGGATTACTCAAGCAATTTAGGAAAATACCAAGGTCATCACCTCTCAAAAACTCCCACCTAGTCCCCCACGAGCTTGCAAACAAAAACTTCTTTGCCACTTCACAGTGAAAAAACAAGTGTAGCTCATTCTTTTCATAGTGACAGCCATGAACACACTCTAGTCTATCGACCATGGCTCCTCTTACCAAAAGGTTTGACATAGTAGGAAGGCCGAACCTTGCAAGCTTCCATAGGAAAAAATTAATTCTCTCGTGAATTGGACTTCGCCACAGGTGGTTCCACCAAAACACTAGCTTTACCTTCTTCACTTTCTTCCACCGTTTAAGCTGACTTTACGCTAAAAACGCCCAACTTGGTTTTTGTCTAAATTATCTTATCCTCTTATTCGTCATTGACCCAGAACATTTTCTTGATGTTCTTTACCGAGTCTTAATCAAAAATGCTTCCAAACTTTCCATCATCCTAATCTCCATTGCTTCTCTTTAGTGAGCTCACCATTTCGTAGGTTTCAGTAGTATTATTTCTTGCCTTCGGAAGGAAATGTGGACTGAGTCTTCCCATGAGTCTTCCCAATAATTCACCTTGTCTCCTTTTCCTATTTTGAAACATACGCCCTTTGTTAACAGCGGTCTTGCCTTTAACACTCCTATCCAAATCCATAAGCAACAACCTTTTTCCCTATACTTCATAAAGGAAGAGTGTGAAAAATACTTTGCTTTAAGAGCTTGTACCCAAAACTTATTCTTTGCAGTGACTAGATTTCATCTCAGCTTCACTATTAGAGCTTTGTTAAAACTCCATAGCTTTTTTTTCCAAGCGCCCCATTTGATTTTGGTTTGGAACCCTCTTCCAGGCTATAGGGACCAAACCTCTTGGCAAATGAGTTTCATTTCTCCATAGAAAGGATTTTGAATACTTTTCCACTCTCTCACTCCACCCTTTGGGAGGTAGAAAGGAGGACATAGTATATACAGTTAGCTACATGTTTTATAAGTGTTAATCTACCTGCTTGGGAGAGGAGTTTTGGTCTCCATCCTTGAAACTTGGCTTCAACTCTCTTGCTTAGATCCTCGAAATTTTAGGACTTATTCCTTTCAACAAAGAGAGGCAATCCTAAATGCTTTGCCTTGTTACTCATCTCTTTCATTCTTAAACATCTTTTGATATCTCTTTCGATTCTCTGATCTATATTATGAGAGATAAAATAGCCTGATTTCTCTCTATTGAAAGCCTGCCCTATCCATTTGTAGTCAAGATGAAGGCACCGTTGAATGTTCCGAACTTCATCCATATTGGCTCTACAAAAGATACTAATGTCATCTGCAAACATAAGGTGAGAAATTGAAGGAGCTAACTTGCCAATCTTCACTCCATTAAGCTTCGTTTCAAATTCCCATTTGTGCAATATCCTTGAAAGTGGCTGGCCATTAAGATAAAAACAAACAATGACATTGGGTCTCCCTACCTAAGTCCCCTCTCCATTGGGATTTTCCCGAAGATACTACTATTGAGGAGTAGTTCCATGGATATTAAGGAAATACAATTTAGGACCAACTTTACAAATTTCTCCGAGAACCCGAAGAGTGTTAAAATTCTACAGATAACTGTCCAATCTACCATGTCATAAGCCTTCTGCATATCAATTTTGATGCCCACAATGCCTCTTATTCCTTTCTTCCCATTCATCGAATGGACCACCTCATTTGTCAGAATAGCATTCTCTCCTATTCATCTCCCCAGAACAAAGGCAGATTGATTTGGGGATATGATATTCTTCAGGACCAGTTTAAGCTTGTCTGCTATGATATTTTATATTATCTTATAAACTGTATTGCATAGGCTAATAGGACGAAGGTGCTTGAACTCTGATACTGACTTTTGGGATTAGTACTATGAAAGATCAATTAATATCCCTCAGGAGAAGACCCATCCATTCGGGCCTGGTTTCTTTTTATCTTTCTAACATTGACCATTGTGGATTTTGCAGCATCAATAGATATCAGCCTTTGTTTTATTAATATATATAATACATATTAAATGAATCTCTATTATATTAGCTTATAATGTATTAATATTATATAATGTTTAAACTGGATCGTACATTAGTATATATATATACACATATCTTTTATTTTAATAAAAAAAATACAAATTTGATTTTTTATTCTTTATAGTTTTGTTACAAATAATTGCATTATCTAAAATAGATTAAACTATTTTTTTATTATTATTTATATAATCTAATCTATATAATTTATAAAAGTAGAAAAGTCAGTACCACGTATCAGTGTATTATGATTTCAAATTTTCTTCAAAATCATCAATAAAAAAATCTTCTCTCTTTTTTTATTATAACTATTTAAAAGCATAAATGTTTTTTATTGGTTTTATTCAAAAATACATATTTTATTATTATAATATTAGATAATTGATCGAAAAAGTATGAAGTTTTTTTATCTTTTATAGTTGTATCCAAATATATATATAATTAATTTTAGTAATATTAAAATATTATATAGGATAATTAATAATTAGATTCTATGTAGTAATACATATATATAGATGGAATATGTAATATGAAATTTCAATATAAATATATATATATATATATTTCAATAATAAAATTAATCTCCTTATTTAATATTCTTAAAATATAGATAACTAGAAATAAATTATCTTATTAGGTAAAAAATTGTTCATTGGGCAAATAATAATAATAATAATTATTATTATATTATATTATAAGTATTTAATATAGAAAAATTAATTATTGCAACGAATAAAAAAATTGAATTTGAATTCTATAAATAGAAAATATTATATAAATACATTTAAATTTGAATTCAAACTCCATATGTGGAAAAAATTAAACAGATAAACACTTTTAAATTTAAATTTCATAATAGAATAATATTATATATAGATATCAAAATTTTCATTCTTAATAAACTTTTACGATATACATTGAAAACAAATTAAGATCCAAATATATTTAATAACAATAAAAATTTTAAATAAGTTTTTAATATAGCCAGACAGATTGATTTTACCAACCAAATCAACCCTAACAAATTGCAATAGTTGTTCAAAGTTAAAGTTTTAAGATTTTAGAAAGTTCCAAGCTTTGATGATAATTAATAGTGTTGAAATTGTTTTAATAGATGAACATTTTTTTTTCCTTAAATTTTTGTTATATATTATTATTATTATTATTATTTGTTTTAGTTTATCGAATTTTTATTTATTTTTAGTTTGCTATTTCAAATTATTTTTTTATAATAAATAATATATATAATATATTTTAATACTTCGTATGTAAACATGCATATAGTATATAATAACATTCAAGTTTAAATATTATTATTTAGTTATTATTTGTGATATTATATATATTATCTATATTATATATAAAAATAAGATAGTTAATAAAAAAATTTTCACATATCATTATTAAATTTAAATATAATTAATTAACAAAAATTATTTATTACATCTACAGATACCGTGCATTGCACATGTATCGATACTAGTTATATTAAATAATTACATTATCTATAACATAACTTTGGTTATTATTTATGTTAATAGTTATCTTATCTAAAGTTATATAATATTCAAAAAGAAAAGATGTTTTATGGAAGAAAAAAAAAAAAAACCGTAGTTATATTTTTTTTTCTAATTGCGTTAGTTATATCACAGTGCATTCTTTTATATAAATATAGTAAGTAATTTCCATTATTGGCAAATAGAAAAAGAATTTCGGGAAAAAAATAATTTTGAATAAGAAAAGATATAAGATGTACAAAATAGTGGGGCCCAGTGCATTAAAAAGTGGGATCCACAAAGTTTGCTACACATTGGAGCATGTGCTTTTCACCTCCAAACATCAGAGAGCACCGGCAATATAGGGTTTTTTCGAAAAATAGCCACTTTACAACTTCATTTTAGAAAAATAGCAAAAAAAAATTTTTTTTAAAAAAATAACCACCTTTTAGTACATCAGGACCAAAATACCCTTTTGTACTTTTTTTTTGGGTCTATTTTCTCTACCGAAATGCAACTTTGTTTTAGTTTGTTGTTTTTGGTTTTTTTTTTTTCCTCCATTCCCTTTTCCTTTCGAAACAGAATTAGGGCATAAAAACAAAGCTTTCCCTTTCCCTTTAGAAACACACTAGCAGCGCCATTTTCACTTCAAGCAAAAAACACACCAGCAGCGCCATTTTCCCTTTCCCTTTAGAAGCACACCAGCAGCGCCATTTTCCCTTTCTCTTTAGAAGCCTTTCCCTTTAGAAGCACACCAGCAGCGCCATTTTCCCTTTCCCTTTAGAAGCACACCAGCAGCGCCATTTTCACTTCAAGCAAAAAACACACCAGCAGCGCCATTCTACCCATTCGCCAGTGTCATAGAAGAACCAGTTTGTTGAGACGGTGAGCTCACTCTTTGATTTTTTTAATTTGTTCCGACGGTTCTCCTTCTGTTTGGTGGCTTAGTTCTACCAAAGCCAAATTAGTGAATTCTTTGCATCTTTGGGATGTTTTTCTCATCATCCAAACAGAGTATTAGGTTTGTCTTTGTTCAATTTTGTTTTAATTTTTAGCTTTCAAATTTGGTGACTAGCTTGCTTAAAATTTGAAAGGTGATTCGTAAGATTTTTTATTCATATATTACGAGAAAAAAACTTATTTATTATTTTTTTTGGAAATTTCTTCAAAAATCAATGCTCCAGATGAATGTGACAGTGAGTCAGTGACACTGTTGTGGATAACCTTAACCTGAGATATTATGAAATTTTGGTTATTGGCTGGATTTGGGCTTTTTAGAAATGTTTTCCAACTTTTCAATCTACAAATTAAGAAGCCAGTCTCTGTATAAGTGCTGGTGGTGATATATTCTCGGATGTCTGATTTATGTTAATCTTAATACCAATTCCCATCCGGCTTGGTTTCGAACGACATACATTGCAAAAAGCGTTAGGTAGGTTGAACTTTTAGATTCCATATTCAAATCAATCTCTCTTTTATTTGTGTGCAGTGGAATACATGCAAGCATTCTTAAGATGCACATTTGTTTTGCAAACAAAAGCAGAAAGTTAAAAGAGCTATCTTTCATTTTTTGCATGTTTGGTCTTGTTTGAATAATCCTGGGTTATTACTGAATGAAGATCGTGGTAGTTGATAATTGGTAGTTATATATAGTTTGGCAAACCGACGAAGAAACATAGAAAGAAGAATAATATAACGAAAAAGCAGTATCTTTGCTTTGTGTACTTGAGATTGACATCTGCAATAGTATATTGATATTTCTAAGTTTGTCAGATAAAAGAGTTAATTTAGAAAGTTTATACATCTAGTTTCAATATTTATTTGCTTAAACAATTGCTAAAATAACCTGAACTTCTAATAAAACAGGGGCTGTGAAAAGAATCCGAAAGCCAAAACCTTGGAAGCATCCTCAGCCAATAACAAAAAGTCAGCTATTGTAGATGCGTGATGAGTTCTGGGACACTGCTTCTCACTATGGTGGCAGTAAAGGTAGTACTTCCTCAGATTCTAAGATCCGTAATGTGTGGAAAGTCTTTGCAGTTCATTGAAGATTAGCTTACATGTTAAATGTTATTGACCTAGTATGCTACTTATAATACAAGAGTGTTTTCATGTTTGTGAAGATCATATAACTAAACAAATCGAGTTGAAGAAATAGTCTTGAGTGTTGGTCAATTAGATAGCATGCCTAACCATTCAAAAGGATGAGTAGACATAGAAGGATGTTTCCTAAGATGAATAGCTGTCCACTATAGTTTTAGTCTGCATATGCTGATCTGAAATGGTAATAGCCACAGGATATAATATCTTATTTTCCAACCATAAAGACTAGATTTTATATGGACAGTGGCTTTGAGCTTGGATATCCTCATGCAAGGTTTCACTTTCCTGGTCAGGAAGGGAACTAGAGGGAAAGGTGGAGTAATTTTGGTTCAAGTTGAATAGGTGCATTGGAGAATGCTAAAAAACATGGGGTTGAGGTGCGGAGAAATTGGAGAATGGCCTATGGCTTTTGTAGTTTGCTACAGGAAGTTGACATTTTGAGGTCATGACACAGTAATAATCTGCCATCTATTTTAAGTCTTAATTTGTTACTACCATGAAAAGAGGTAATCAGATTGCTTGGCATCTTGCAGGGTATAAAAGCTTATAGAAATTCTTAGGCTATGTGCTCAATTCTTTATTGTGAAGCCCTAATTATAACAATATTTGTTTTCATGGACAATGTGATGCCATGAGAGGGAGCCTTCAGTCTCAACCACCCCAAATCAGTTTATCAAGTAATTTTTTATTCCAATGGTTAACTATGGAAGTCTGCGTTTCTATTTGGTTACAAGACATTGCCCGCTAAAATTATAGTGAATGCATTATGAATTAACTGCTCTAGCAGTAACCATACTTTTACAGCCAAACTTATTGAGCATTTCAGAAGTTTTAGCTGACATGAGAATGTGGTTCTAAAGGATAGAACCAAGTGTCACTAAATGGTTAATTTGAATCATAGGATTTATCACAAATTGAAATCACATACCACATCTCATGCAATGATGGGCTAATATCTTTGCTGATATGGAGTGTTTTGACTTGAGTGAATTGATTAGGCAACCAGAACAGAGATTTTAAATGGAGTGTTAGTTGTTTTTCTTGGTTTTCATGTTGAGATCTGGCTTATGACTGGTTAGACATACCTAATTGTATGGATTATATTTGTTTAAAAGGGTTTATGCTTCTTGTGGTTTTTTTCTGTTGGTGGAAAATTTCCAAATTTCTCATATGCTCTTGTTCATATGCACATCTTACACATATAATATGCTAAATTTGATTGCTGCATGGTTACTAATATTGATTTTCTATTTCTTTCAGCATTGGAGGAGCAACTGATGGACTGAGCAGAAAATTGAAGCACAAAATTTGCGATCGTGGAGTTACAAGGGCAAGCTGATAAAATTACAAATACACTCACAGAGATAGATAAAGAGAGAGAGAGATATATAAATAGATAGAGAACCATTGGTGGTGGTTTGTCCCCCATTAATGTAAGTTGCTTCTCTGTACAACATAGAAAATATTTTGCAAACTAATTTCGCTTTAATGTAACGAACTTATCTGAAAACCTTTAGTTGTGCTGTATTGAATGAGTTTTACAATTTTGAACCTTGTCATTATGAGCTATGCTTATAATATTGTGTTATTTGGTGTGACAGAAATGTTTGTATTGCATGGTTAGAATGTGAAATGTGAAATTAAAACTATTGTGAAGTTGTGTTTTTGTTTGAATTTAATGGGAGGTTTGAATGTGAAACCATAATTAATCTATAGGTTATCCTTAGGAAGCAATGTATAATGTACACTACTAATGTATAATGTATTATGCGCTGGTTTGAAAATATTCTTTAGCTATTTTCATTATATTGTTGCACAAATCCCGTTAGGTGTATGTTATTTAGGTTCTGGAAAATTTTCCACCCCGAGGAAAATATTTCCTCTTTTTTTCCTCCTGGCGGGAATTTTTTTACTCCTGGAGGAAAAACTTTCCGGCTGGAGGAAAACATTTTCCACCTGGAGGAAAAATGGAGGAAAAGTTTTCCTCCAGGCAGAAAATGTTTTCCTCCTGGAGGAAATTTTTTCCTCCAGGCGAAAAACCTTTTCCTCCTGGCGGAAAATTTATTCCTCCAGGCGGAAAAATTGTCCTTCAGGCTTTTCTCGTGTCGGAAAAAACGTTTCCTCAATCTGTTATGTTTTGTTGTATTTGATTTGCAGATAAATGGATTCAGATTACCAACGAAGGTTTTGGGACTCGGAGATATCGAGGGCAAAGGTTAATTGTAGATCGAACTTCTGGAAAGCTGTGTCGGATATTAAGTTCAAGCTGACTCCAGCCCAAATGAAGAAGTTTGAGGATAGCTGTTCCACTTTTTGAAGGCCAATGAGATACAATTTAGTGACCACATCGTCAACAGCATGCTATATAGGCAGTGTGTTTGCGACGACAACGACTCTATGGTATTCAATTTTGGAGGGTGTGGTGCTAGATTTACACAGAGAGACTTCACCATAATTACAGGTCTACGGTTTGGTTACGAACCCAATAGGCGGGTTAACATATCTACTCGTATTAGTGACACGTATTTTGGCGAAAAGCGAAAGGTCACTAACTCGGAGATAACCGAAGCTTTCATGACTGCACAGTGTCAAGACAATGATGAAGCCAACGATGATAGATTGAAGTTGGCTTTATTATATTTCCTAGAGACGGTTCTTCTAGGCAAAGAAAGCATGGCCACCGCACCTCATAATCACTTGGAGATGGTGGACGATTTAGAGTACTTCAATAACTATCCATGGGGTACTTTATCTTATACTACCACCATTAGATCGTTGAAGAGTGCTTTTTAGCATAGAGAGTCCATGGCTTTAAACAAGTCAAAGAGTTATAGTCTTTGTGGGTTTCCTTTGGCTTTCATGGTAAGTTTGTTACACTATTATTTAAAGTTTGTTACACTTGCATTTATGGTGTGTATTTCTTTACTTATTCATTACTAATTAATTGTTTGACAGATTTGGGGTTTTGAGACAATTCCTTCGTTGGGTCAAGCATTCGGAAAGAAGTTGCCGGACATGGCATTCCCTCGAATTCTTAATTGGCATTTTTCACAAGTGCCAAGATTTGAGAAGGCCAATGAACTCTTCGATCATCGTGATGTAAGTATATGAGTTCTTCCACTTATATGTACAAATATATATATATATAAATATACATTCCAACATAGTAATACTATTTATACACTTTTGCAGTATTTGTATGAATATTAGTATTACTTACTAATCACTTGATCATAATCCTTTTTGTCTTTTGCAGTATCTCGTTCATGGCTTAATGAATGTGACTGAAGTTGAGCATGCATATATCGGCAACTTGGCATGGGATGTACGTCATGACAGTACTCCATACAATGTTGCACCTGCTATTCGAGACAAGCCACCACAGGCAAGTCATGATGAAAAAGATGAAGGTATTCCGCTTACAAGAAGTGGAATAAGTAAGAAACGGAAAGAGCCGTCTGTGGAAATTATGGGAAAAGGAGGGAGGCGGCGAATGGGACATAAGCCGACAGACCAGCCTTCTTCATCGACTGCAGGAGTTACTGCTCATGTTCATGTTGAACCATCGACTCCATCCCATGATATGGACATTTTGACTGCGGGTAAACACTTTTTCCAGTTGCTTATAAACAGTGAGAAGTGGCTGAATCACGATGTAAGTATTTTTCGATCAAGATTTTTATTTTATAATTTGATAAATTCCATATATAGTTGTTCAACTGCATGGATGTAATTTAAAATTAACTCGTCTTTCAATGCAGCATATGGAAGTCCTGCCTTACCTATTTCGTGTACGTGCCAATCAATTTCCTGATATTTTTTATCCTAGTTTTGAGGTGCTAGATGGAGGATTTTGGGTAAGTAACGGCCAGGTGTCCTATATGTGGCTATTGTGATTTTGGATAACTAATAAATTATTTTTTTGTAGGTATACATTGAGCAATGTCATGGAAAGTTCATCGACAATCCATCTAAGTTCCAATTCTCATACGCAATGCAAGAATATGTGCTGGGAATTCGAATGAAAGAGTCCAAGCCATGGAAATACGTAAATCATGTAAAATATACATGTCCAAATTGTGTAATGTTAACTTTCATTTATTCATGTGCCTTCCTTTATTTATTGTGCTAACTGAAATTCTGTAATGTATTGACAGTTGTTGATTCCACTAAACAAGCACAACATACATTGGGTGGTAGGGCACGTGGACTTGAAAGAGCGTCGCATGACTGTATATGATTCAGATAAGGCTGGTAACTGATACAAGGGACAAATTTATTTCCAGAAATTATGCATAATGTTACCATATTTATTGCGGTCTGCATCCTTTTATGAGCAATGGCCGGATCTTGTAGACTCCATTGACGAGTTTACATGTGAATTGGCACAAAATACTCCTCAGCAAAGTAACGGGTAAAACCCCTTAATACTTACATGTTTGTTGAATAAATATTAACTATTGAATATGGTTCTAATAATACTAATATATGTTATAATAATTGTTTGTTTTTGTAGTGGTGACTGTGGCATATTTACACTCAAGACCATCAAATTTTTACATGCTAGATTACCATTGACATTCACACAAGATGACATGGAGTTCTTTAGGAAGAAGTATGCATATGAGGCTTACAACAAAGAACTTAGCATATGAGCTGCGTGGTGATACTTTTTTCTTTCCTTTTGTCATGTTTATAGATGCATATTATTTATTATATTTGACTTTTAATTGTAAATATAATGGTGGCTTATAATGTTCATTTAACAAAGATAACAATGTGGTATTGATGTAAGGATAAGTAATTGACCTTATAGGAAATGTGCCATGTTTATTTATTAGAATTCCGTTATGCACAAACGCCTTAAGAGCTCAATTGCAAATTTTAAAAAATTTTCCGCTTGTCGGAAAATATTTCCTATAGGCGGAAAAATGGAGGAAAAATGTTCCTCCAGTCGGAAATCCCATATGAAGAAAAATTGAAGCCTCTGGATAAATTTCCGCCAGGTGGAAAACTTTTCTTCCAAGCGGAAATAGTTTTCCTCCTGTTGGAAAACATTTCCTCCAAGCGGAAATCGTTGAATAATTTTTACTCCTATTAGAAACTAATTTCCTCCACTTGGAAAATCAATTTCTAATAGATTATATAAGTTAACAGTAGGGTAAAAAAAATTGGGAGTAGAGACAAATATTATATAAGATGAAGATGGAATTAACAAAAAATGTAGTGACATTTAAAATCAATAACCATTTTAAATAAAAGAAAAATTGATATATGTTTGTTTTTTTTTTTCAAAATCATTTGGACATTTCATAAAATGATATGTAAACTAAAGATTGAAAATCAATTCCAGAAAGCCTCTTTTCATTTAGGATTAAATTCAAAAAAAAAAAAAAAGATTGCTAATAAATCTTCCACCATGGAGTAGAAAATATTATATCCAATATATGAAATAATTATCAAAACATATTAAACCATAACACTAAATTAAAACTTTCTAATTCGAAGCATAAGACAATGGATTCGTACATCTCTGCCTATAATGTCCAACACCACCGCATCGGCTACATCTACGTCCAATAACATCTTCACCTTCGGATGGTATGCGTTGCATCCTCGGTCTACTGACTCGCCTACGTGTCCATCTTGGTGGAAGAACAATGCGACTTGCCACGTCATCCGGGACATGCCACTGTTTTTCATCTAACAAAGGATAAATGGACTCAGCATAAGCTGCACGATATGCATCCGCGGTGTAGTAATGAGAACATATGCCATAATGAGCAATTTTTCGGTCTCTGCAAGCGGCAATACAATGATCACAAGGATATTGATCAAGATCGAAGACTTTGCATGAGCATGTTTTTTATTGGAGATTAACTGTACCCCTCAAACTCCCACCTTCCACAAGAAATTCATGCATATTAATAGCTTTCACACGTAGTCCGATGGACTCCAAATTTCGTAGTTTGAGTTGCTCTTCCATATGGTCAGTCACAGGCTTTGTCAATTTTGCACCTGCAGTACGTCGCTCATAAAACCACCTTTGCAGTAAATCCCGTATGTGCTCTATTAATGCTACTATTGGCATCTCTCTAGCATCTAGCAGAATGCCATTCAAGCTTTCTGCAATATTGGTGGTCATGATAGTGTACCTTCTACATGGACAAAGGGAACGTGCCCACCTTGTAGGGTCACATGATCGAATGTACTGGGCAGCCCTACTGTTTTTTGCCTCAATTTGCCCCATATAAAACTCAAAATCTTCAACCAAATATGCACTAGCTGCGAGCATGAAACATTGTATTATTGATTCATCTTTCGCATGTCCATTTGCTTTAATATTTCTGCTTATATGGTACGTGCACAACGCATGGTGTGCATTGGGAAAAACTTTGCATAATGCCCTTTCAATAGCGGGGTGTCTATCACTCACAAACACCAAATCTGGAAAATCTCCGATGGCATCCTTCAGGTTTTGGAAAAACCATGTATATGCTTGCTCGTTCTCTCCATCTCCAATGCCGAAAGTCAAAGGATATATTTGCTTATTGCCATCCATGCCCGATGCAATATACATGTACCTTTTGTATTTCCCTTTCAATGTAGTTGCATCAACAGCCAACACGGGTCTTATGTGGGATTTAAATCCCCTAATGCTTGCTCCAATCGCCATAAAGAAATATACAAAATTGTTATTATCATCTGTTTTGATACGTGTAACAGTCTCAGGGTTCTTTGACACTAACTCATAACAGTAGACAGGTAACTTAGCAAAATTCTCCTCTGGAGATCCCCTAACACTGTTAAGTGCATAACGTGTAACAGTCTCAGGGTTCTTTGACACTAACTCATAACAGTAGACAGGTAACTTAGCAAAATTCTCCTCTGGAGATCCCCTAACACTGTTAAGTGCATACTCTTTACCTCTCCATGCTTTGTTGTAGCTTATATTCACCCCATATTTCTGCAAAAAATCATGTTGAATATCTTTGGGTTTGTAAACACGTGCAATACCTTCATATTTAGATTTGATACATTGCCCGATATCCCGGCTACTGGCTTGCTTGTGTTCTCGATGCACGATATCTAACGAGCAACTGTGTACATTATCAAAAATTCTCACAACAAACATTTCTCCATTTTTAAATGTGGTTGCGCGTAGTCGCCATTTACAAGTATTTTCCAAGCATACAACCTCATACCGTTGTGTAGTTGACCGTGTCACCTTGAACTCCTTATTTTCTCGCATGCAATAGATACTCAGTTTATTCTGTAGGTCACGTTTGTTGCGAAATAATTGTCCAACTACTATGCTCTCACAGCCAATGAACTTTGACGAAAATATGGCCATAGAACCACTTCTGTTGCTCGATGATATGTGGTCATTTGTAGCACGATGAACCCTAACATCATCAACTCCTTCATTGTTCATTTCAAGATGCATATCATTATCATTGTCCGGCAACTCATGATCAAAATCTACATCATTATGATCAACATCATCCCCTGCTGCATTGTAATTCTCATCATGATCAATATGATGCAACTGCTCATACTCCTCGTCGTTAGGAAACCGTTCAGCATAGTCACCTCCAACATCAACTCCTTCGTGGATGTTAAATGATGTCCAGGCCCCACAAACATCAACTTGATCTCTAAATTGAGTTTCTTGAACCATAATTTCCTGAGATGTAGCCTGAATAGGTTCAGTACCGGAAGCTTGTGGTAGACGAGCGCCAATTGGAGGACAAGAAAAAGAATGAAGATTACTCCCACTATCCGAAGCAAATGTTGTTTGATGAACATTTCTACATACATGTTCAACTTTCGAAATCACCTCAACACACAATGGAGGCCGCATCATTGTCATCCCTCCATTCCTCACTTCTTGAAGAAAGCATTTCACATCCCTATCACATCGTATTTCTGTAGGATCCAACTTTTCTGCACATCGTCCATATATCCATTTTAGCTTTAGCAAATATTCATTTCGATCTATCTCAATAGAATTGAAAATCTCATCCTCTAACTCTGATTTTGTGCATCTCTTGCCGACGGAAACCATTACATTTTTACCATTTCGATATTCCCAATCACCACTATCATTTTGTACCAATGTTCCATTGTATAAAACCGCAATTACAATGTCATCATCTTCCATTTTACTACAAAATTAAATGAATAACGTTAAACTAAATCAATAAATATATAAAATTTTGAATAATACTAAACAAACATATTAACTGTATTAAAAAAGTTGATTCTATTTTTTTTTGGGCCAAATATAGCTTTTTCCTACTGGCGGAAAATTGGCAGAAAACTGGCGGAAAATTGGCGGAAAACTGGCGGAAAATTGGCGGAAAATTGGCGGAAAACTGGTGGAAAACTGGTGGAAAATTGGCGAAAAATTGGCGGAAATTTTGCGAAAACTGACAAACTGGAGGAAATTGGCGGAAGTTCATCTTTTTCGCCAAATTTCCTCCGTTTTTACTGTTTTTCGTGATTTTTCAGTTTTACACAAAATTTCTCCCATTTTCAAACCATATGCCACCTAAGTATCTTTAAAATCACATATAACATCTCATAAATTAATTTCTTGCATACCCATATCAAATAAAAAGCTTAAAAAACCCTAAACTAATAAAACTTACAAGAAAAAAGAGAAAGAGAAAAAACAAAAAAAACACATATTTCCTTACTTTCATCTAATAAGAAAAAAGATAAAATTTTTACCTGATTTTAGTTTGAGATATGAGAAAATACAAAAAAATGAGAGTGAGAGGCGATGAGATGCAAAGAGTGACCTTAGAGAAACCCCACGAACGGCTGTGTAGAAACCCCATGAACTGCTGTGTAGAGGAAGAAAGGAAAGGGTAAAAAAAAAACCTTTTGCGTAATTTTCAATTTTATCAAGGGTATTTTTGTCCCAAGGTGGCTAGTTTTTTTAAAAAAAAAAATTTTTGCTATTTTTCTAAAATGGAGTTGTAAGGTGGCTATTTATCGAAAAAACCCCGGCAATATAATACAAGCGAGGTTAACACACTGTACCAAACGTTCACTAAATCAAAATATCCGTGTCAATATGCAATTGTATAGCATACATCATAACAAGTTCATTGTTTACTGTAGATAATTTTCTTTAAAAAATAAGTAACAAAGGTTTATTGTTATATGATAAAATAACCATTCATAAAATGCATAATTGTAATTAATAGATGTTTTAATCAAATCTTTATAAATATTTATGTAAAAAATGAATTTACTGTATGAGAGAAAAGAAATTAAATTTCTTGGCAAACAACTAACCCATTAAAATTGAAAAAATAAACAAAAGAGAAAAGAGAAAAAGCTCTTGAACAGTAATTATTATTCAATATATCACTACAAGAAATTATCACATTGAACTTAAAATAATGTTGACAATTTTAATTAAATAAGTCAAAATTTTAAACTTATTAAATTAGAATTTGTTAGCTATATTTCTAATTCAAACTAAAACTAAGTGAAACATATAATAAAATAAAATAAAAATGCACGTAAAAAGGCAATATTAATTGTTGACTGCTAGAGATATTATATTGAGTGGATTGTGGGCCTTTATATATATATATATATATATATGTATATATATATTTAATTGATATATGTAAGGTTCAAAAAATTGATATCGATGGAAATATTAAGAGTTTAAAATACAAAAATTTTCATAAAAATATCTGAAAATATCGAATATCGATCAAAAGTTATAAAAAATGATGCAAATTTATTTTAAAAAATGAAAATTTTTATTGAAACTTTAGAATTAGCTTATTCAATCAATCATTTATCAAATTGATTATAAAACTTTCTAAAATATTGAATGGATGTTATATTTTTCTTAGTGAATTGATTTATAATAAGTATTAATTACCATAAATGAATTACTATTAATAAAAATATATCAAAAAATACATATATGATAAAATTATTTATTAACTAAAATATATAAAACAATTATTATAATTATGTTGTAGTTCATAAATGTCATCTTAATATCACATAAAACTTCTGGATGGTTAAAAATCATCGATTTCCTCCTCATTTTGATTTTGAGATGTGAAATGTGAAAAGTAGTTATGAAAATATGTATTTCCCTAATAATTTTGCATATAATTGTTAATATACCAACCATATGGATCTTGCATTATTGGTTGACTATGTGCATAACTACTACTCTTTGATGGTTAAGTTTGAGATGGTACCCATGAGTTGCTTCTTGATGACATTTCATAAATATCCATTGAATAAAGGTTATGAAAATGACTTCCAACCCTCATAGAAATCGAATCTTCTTCTTGTTGTGACATCTTATTCTTTTCCAACAGAATCGAATCCTTGGCCTGTATCTCTACTTCCATGATCTTCATCTTGTGTTGCATGTGTGTGATATTGTTCACCAGTAAATAGGCTTAATCCAGCTTCTTGACTTGATGATTCCCTTTGGCCACTACCTTTTCTAACTTCTAATTCAGATAATTTATTGAAGTTATCTTCATCATTACTGAAGTTAGAGTACTATTAAAAGTCTCCAATTGTGAATGTGTACCACCTGATGGAGCTGAAGCACTAATAGGTCTAGTTTGCTCTCTCATAAGCTTTTGAAATGAATCGCTACTATTAGAATTTACTTCTTCAGCAATCAATTTTTGAACATTTATTCCTTCTTTTTCAGCTTGTTGGACAATCTTTAGATCAGGATTCCCTTCATGATCATCTAAATGAACATCACTAATCCATTGGTACATTTCGTTGCCCTCTTCATCATCATCTTCCATTATAGTTTCAAATATTATTGTTGGATCCAAGTCTTGATGATTTTCTTTTTCAACTTCCATATCCCTCAACTTGAGTTTCATATTATAATAACAATAGACTAGTTCTGCTTATATCACTAAATTTCTAAAAAGCAATTAAAGGGTAAAAAAATTATCAATGAAGTTAATTTGATAAATATTTTTACTAAATATCAATAATATTTATGAATTTTTTCAAAAAACAAATTTCCATGGATATTTTCAAAATTTCAATGGAAATTATAGATTTTTTAACCAAATCTTTAAGGATTTGATGTGGATATTTTACGAAAATTTCCATGGAAATTTTGGTGAAATTTCAGCAATTTCGATAGATATTATGGAAGTTTTATCTATTTCCATTTCAAACCTAAATTTTATTTCGACTACTTCCAAAAATAGAAATATCGAAGAAATATCGGATATTTTAAACCTTGGATATATGAACCATATGATTAAGAAAAGAAGGATTTTATTTCTAAAAAAATTGACTATATATTAAAATAATTTAAAAGTAAAAACAAAAAACAAAAAAAAAAAAAGAGGGGGGGGCATAATGCCTCCTGAACCATAGCTAGATTTATTGGTATTTGTAGTTTGTTTACATTAATGTTTCATTAATTTTAATTAATGATGGTTAAAATTTATTAAATATATCAATTAACTTCAACTATTGAAGAAGAAAAAAAGTAATACAATCCAATTTAAGTTGTGTTTAATTTTTTTTTATGTTTTTTTTCTCTCATTATATTGATAGTGAATAGAGATATTTAATTATTATCAACCAACACTAACAAACCACTAAAATAAATAAACTATACACAATCTAAAAGAAAAAAATAAAAAATAAAATATAAACTTTTATTAAATGTGATCAATTTATTTGGTTTTTATCATTACCAGTTGGTTAATTTTTATTTTTTTTTAAAGAATAAACATAAATAATTACAACAAAAACAAAAGGTATTAATAAAAATGAAGAAAAAAAGGCCTATAAAATTAGCAAGATTCGCATACGAAAATTAGAGACACTACAATTGAAGTTTTTTTTCCTTACAGATATATATATATATATTTTTTTTTTTCTTAACCATTTTTCCTTAGATATTCAAAAACTAAAATTTAGGTGAAAAAAAAAAAAGGAGCTACTTATACATACATACATAGAAGTGTGTATTATTATTATTATTGTAAATGAGATCTATCTTTTTATAATAATTAGATTTCATAATGTGATAAGGTTCAGTCCATTTTTATGGAATCCAATGGTCATAACTGAAAGACCTTGCTTAAAAAATAACAAATAGTCATAATATTTGGCTAAAAGCCTATGCTTCTCTCTTTCTTTAGTTAATTTATTTATTAGCATCCATTTCCGTACTATGCTTAGCATGTATAACTATAATAGATGTTTTAAAAAATAATTTATAACAATTAATTATGTTTAAAAATTTATTTAAAAATTTTATTATCAATAAGTATATTTAGATTTGTTTTTTTTTTTAATCTATACTATAAAAGTTTGATAAGAGCTATAAATTTGACATCTTCATATAATATTATACAATCATGAAAATCAAATTTAAAAATATTTACCAATATAATTTTCTCTATATATAGAACTTTTTTATCTTTTTTTTTTTTCATTTATGGAATTTGAGTTAAAATTCAAATACATTTATAAAATTTCATTCAAATTCAAATGTACAGAAATAATATTTTCCATCTATGAATTTAAATTCAAATTTAAATATATATTTCATTTCTTACAAATAATTAATTTTCATATATTGAATACCCAGAATGTAATTTAATAAATTATTAATTATTATTATTTATCCTATTTACCTTATAAGGTAAATTTATGGAATTCAATTAAGAAATATTTATCTATTTAATTTTTTAATCTATAAAATCCAATTCAAATTTAAATTCAAATGTATTTATATAATTTAATTCAAATTCAAATGTATTCATATAATATTTTCTATCTATGGAATTTAAATGTATTTTTTTATTCTTTGCAAATAATTAATGTTCCTATGTTTATAATTTAATTATATTTATTATTTTGTTTTTATTATTATTATTATAACCTAATTAACAATAATTTGGATTTAAAAAGAGGTATATATATATATATATATACATAACATACATTTACAATTTCACTACCATATGTGTTGGCTCGTATGTTATGATATAAATCAGCATCGCTTTATATATAACTTATGAAGTGTTGTATATATTTTATTTTAATATTACATATAATTTGATTATAATATATATTTAATGTGTATGACAATATTTATTATAGTAAAATTTTATATAAATTTATATTTATTATTTTTTTAAAATTTATTTCTAAACAAAAATTGATTTTATATATATTTAGATATAACCATAAAAGGTAAAAAAAAAATTATATTTTAATCAATTATCTAGTATTATAATAATAAAAATATATTTTTAAATACAACGAATAAAGATAAAAAAAAATTATACTTTTAAATAGCTGTTCTATTTAGTACTGATTAATATTTTGATAGAATCATAAATAATAAAAAAAGATATAATTTATTGAATCATATAATAATTAGTTATATGCACCATAAATAACTTTTTTATATAATTTATATATATATATATATATATATATGATCCGTGCATGCTTGGTTGATTTCATTACATTTGTTGAATGAAATTATATATAATTAAACTTATCTAATAGATCCATAATTAATATATATATATGTTCTTCATTTTTCAATAATTAGGAGCCCGAGGAAGATAAAGTGTAACAGTAGATATTAAAGAGAAAAAAATAATAATGCTAGAAAGAGGTTGATAGGTTTATTTAAAAGCTAAAACAACAAAAACAAATATTATTTTTCAAATATGTACAATAATTATATTAACCAACCACAAAAATAAAAATATTGTCTGCCTCAAGAAACTATCTTGTAATTTATACTAACTAAAATAAAACTATTTTTTTATTTCAATACCAAAAAAGAAAAAAAAATTAATAACTAAGATAGAAATATAAGCGAATAAAAACTAAAAAATATTGAGTACCAAAATTTTAAATAACCGGAAGATGTCACTTACTAATTTATACCAAATGTATTTGATTTATTTGATAAATAAAATAAAATCAAATATTTTGTTTATTTTAAAGTTATTACCATATATCATTTTATCAATTGATTGAGAGTTATTATGCATAACAAATATTATAATTCCATGACACTAATAATGTACCCTTTTTAAATTATATAATATAATATAATTTTATAATTTAATAATAAAAATATATATTAATTGGTAATAAAATAAAATAAAATAAATTGTTTTGAAAATAAATTTTATTATGCTATATTTAACAATTATTATTTATGATATTACATTTTTATGTCTAAATGAAAATATATCTTTATTAATTTCCATATACTTATATTTATATATGTAAAAATATATAAAATTTGTTTAATTAAGAAAACTATATATATATATATATATACATACTAATACATTTTACTTATTTGACTTATTTGATAAATAAAATAAAATCAACTATTTTTTTATTTTAAATTTATTTCAAAATTATTACCATATGTCATTATTTGGATATAATCATAAAAATTAAAATAATAAATAAATAAAAAAAATATTCATAGAGGGAATTTGAAAAATAAAGTATATTAATGCACATGCTTCTAGAAGTTTTTAGAAATATTGTGGAATATATATGTGATTTTTATTAGTATTATTATTGTTATTTTTCCGCATGACAGCATCTCTTTTCGTTGTGATGTTGCTAGCCCAAATCCGGCCCAAACAAGGCCCAATTAGCTATGAAATGGAGAGGGCTAGAACAACGGTCACAAATTCAAATTAAACCCGACACTCTTTCATGTGGAGAGCACTGTAGTCAGTCTCTGTAGTTTCTTCTGCTGGAAAAATGTGTAATTCGCTCTTTCTCTTTTCGAATTTAATCAAATCCTCCTCCCCTAGTTACTCATCTCCATGGCCTATTCAGACGAATATTTTTTCTGTTTTAACAAAAACGTCGACCTTCTTGAATCTTGATTCAGTTTCAATAAAGAGGAAGACATCCTTGGACGTTGACTTGGCTGCGTTAAACAAAACAAAACCAAAGATTGAAGAATGTGAAAATGGTATGTGGAACGTTTTTCTATTTTTATCTTCAAATTAAATATATATATATATATATATATATTTTCTGATTTGCAACATATTTTTACAGAATAAGTTTATGTTAAAAAGAAGGTCACGCTTAATAGTTAAGCATGCAAAAATGCGAATTAACTTTGTTTAGTGTATACTTTATTGCCAAAAAATAAATAAAAGTTTTCTGAGTGTCTAAGGAATCCAATTCTATATCTATCAACGGTCATAACAGAAAAAAAAAAAAAAAAATCGTATTTTATTTTGAAGAGCAGAAAATTTCTAACGGTAAAAAAAAAAATTGAACTTGAAATGTCAACGGTAAAATAATTTGAATTTAAACACTTTGATTCCCTTAGGTATATAAGTTTAACCAATCGGGAAGAAAAAAAAAAAAAAAAATCTACTTTGCCTTTCCTTTTCAATTTATTCAGATCATCTCCCCCATCGCTTGGAGATGAATTTTTTGTCGTGTTTTAATTTTCCGAAGAAACCCTTTCAGCTCTTTGTTGATCCAGTTTCAATGTGTCAATGAAACGACGAACAACAAGAAGAAGATAGGGTCAGCAGCTCAGATTTCTGGGATTGTATTTAACTTCAGGGTTGTTTCTCATACACGTCGGTGATCAGTGAAGTCTCTATCTTTCTGTATCATTTAAGCTCCAGCAATTCATTGCTCACGCTGTCTTCCAGGTCTCTTTTCCATGCCAATTTCCCCTTCTGTATGATTGAGTGTGTTTATGTGTAGCTGTATGTGGGCTGGAATTTTTGTTTTGTTTTTTTTTTTTTTTTCTTGTGGACGTTAGGGTTTTGTGAATCTGAAAATGTTGCTGTTTGATGATTGAATGCCTTTCGAATTTAATGGCAATATTGTTTTTTTTCTTTGTTTTAGTTTTTTTTTTCATTTGGGGACATAATTTGGGAAATAGGGTTTGATGAAAGTCAGATTTTAGATTCATTTTGTTAATGTTAGCACTTAAATCATAATCAAGACCATATGAGATTGTCAAAAAAGTTCGAAGAAACAAGAAATGGCAATGTAGATAGATATATATATATATATATATACTAGTATGACAAAGATGATGGTACGTTGTTTGTGTTTAGCATTTTACTATTCCTGTTCTATAGTCTTATTGTCTATGGTGTCTGGTCCTGTTAGCCTACTCATAATTTTTACTGTAAGCTTTCTTCTTTCTCTAAATATTGGAACCCTTTTTGCAGCTCATTTATTGTTAAATCATTTTCTGAAACCATTTTTTTGTTGAATGGTATACTTTCTCGCCTTGATTGAGAAATATGCTTCCTTAGGGAGATATTCTGCAGAATCTGCAAGACTTTCCAGAGATGCAGTGTAAACTAATTATGTAATTCTTGTGAGCTTGGCCAATATTGTATTGTGTAATTAATGTTTACTCAAACAGGAATCTATGTGATTGATCATTTGCGGGGATCTTAAACCGTTACACATGATATTAAGTCAGAGAGATCGCCATTGAAAAATTCTACAAAGGTTAAATGACTCTTGGAGTCAAATATGCGAGGTAATTACTTCAGTGGCTTAAATATTGACACATTGAACATTAACCCTCATCTTGTACTTTCTTTATGTTTGTTTCAGACCTTATTGAAATTTATGCAATGTTTGACTAATCACAGATTTCATGCAGCTTTTACTCTGAGGAGGAAAGATTACAAGCGAAGTGATGGAGTTTTAAAATTTTTCTCACCGATTATGTTATGGACGAAATTTACTTCAAGCCAGAAAAAGTCTGATGGATCTTTTTTTATGCATCCACGGATTATTACAAGGTGTGTATATAATAACTCTTTTTAGAGGTTTCAAGAAATATATGGTACCATTCACATTGCATACTTTTGATTGGAACTTGCACACCGGCCGTTTATTTCAACTAGGAGTCAAAGATTTTCTGGGTTATTTTCCCAAGTATTGTTGTGATGATGGGACTGTAAATGAGAGACACATTGTAATTGGGAAATCTTTCAAAAGTCAGCCTTAGGATACAAGTGTAGAATGCACTGGTAGTTTACCAAAATCTAATGTAGCATAACATAATCTGCTTTCTCATCCCATTGCCAAATGTTTGCCAGATGTATCTTTGGCTTTAGTACAAATATAAACTTCTTTGCTTAGAATCGATCTCTATTAGTTGCTAAACTTCTTTATATTTTCTTTTCTTCCTATTTGAATCTGACATTATATATAAATATATATATATATATATTTTCCCCTTTTCAATTACAGGCTGACATTATATATATATATATATTTTTTTTTTTTCCCTTTTCAATTACCCTTCAAACGTATTTTATCAAAAAATCGATAATAATATGGTACAAAAATACAAGGCTGTTAAATATCAAGAGGCTCAGACATTTTCTATTCATTTAAATTAATTTCGTCTTATTTGCTTAGATTCAAATATTGTAAAAATGATTACCTAATTATTGATTGGGCCTTTGATTCTCTTGGAACTGATGTAAGGATCATGTGAGTCAACTTTGTCTTGGTATCTATCGGGTTGACCACGACATTCACTAAATCGTCTTTTACTTTAATTGCAATACCCCACTTATTTGCCAACCCCAACCCAAACTTTTTGATCTCCCAATCGACGACCACATCTCCCACTCCGTGTATAGACGCACGGAAAGAAGCCTCGGTGACATTGCTACAAACAGAGGACCACTCCTCCCCAAACAAATATTTCAAATTTAATTTCACGTCCGCTATGAAGACGTGATCACATCGATAAATATCCCGCCCTCCAACTGTTGATAATGGATATGGTATCCGATAAGGACCATGAAGATGGTCATCACTGTTCACGTTGGTTTTGAAGTTGATTTCTAATAAGATGTAAGGCCAAGATCCATTCAACATAAAAACAATGGAAAAAAGAAATCCGAAGAAGGGATCATGAATAGAAAACCAATTAGGAGGAAGCTGGATATGGAGTGAGTTCCCATCGTCAGTTTGATGGCTGAACCACTCTGGGATTTCATTTCCTGGATACACCGCCTGTAGGACATGGACGACAAATAAATCAAGTCACCCAAAAAATCATCATCCACTTCATATATTATTAGAGCATATATATATATATATATATATACATATATTTATATACAAAGTACAACCAACCTCATGCTTTTTAAAATCATGCTCTTTCATTATTCCTTCAGCTTGTTGAAGATCCCTCCGACTTGATATTGTCTCCAGCGATGAGCAGTTACTTGCATCCAAAATATTTAAACCTGATGGAAGCACTGGTATTGATTTCAATCTCGTACAACCACTCAAATATAATCTTCGGAGATTCAATGGAAGATTTTCTATGCCATCTTTCAGATTCTTACAATGACTCATATTTAACCATTCAAGATTCAAAAGACGCCCAAATGATGAGGGCAACGCTTCTATTGCCGTCCCATACAATGATAAGTCCCTTATATTCAATGGAAGATTTTCTAAGCCGTCTTTCAGATTCTTACAGTAATCCAAATCTAGTTGCTCCAGCTTGTTCAGGTTCTTAAACCATGTAGGAACCCGAACCAAACTTGTAGAAAGACTTATCCATCGAAGATTTATAGGCCCACACAATCTCGTACAATCTCTTATATCCGACCATTCAAGAGATGAACTCATACAATCATCCGAGATTTCTTGAAGCTTTTCCAGGTTTGGGCAATCATAAAGACTCAGATATGTCAGACTACTCATCTTCCAAATGCTTTCCGGTATTGATTTCAATGTCGTGCAATCACTTATAAGCCTTTCAAGAGATGAACTCATACAATCATCCGAGATTTCTGGAAGTATTTCCAGGTTTGGGCAATCATAAAGATTCAGATCTCGCAGACTACTCATCTTCCAAATGCTTTTTGGTATTGATTTCAATCTTGCACAACCTCTTATATTCAACATTTGAAGAGATGAACTCATACAATCATCCGAGATTTCTTGAAGCTTTTCCAGTTTTGGGCAGTCATGAAGATTCAGATATTTCAGAAATCTCATCTTCCAAATGCTTTCCGGCAGAGTTTTAATTCCTGTCCCAACCAACTTTAATTCTGTTATATCCATCGAACTCGAAATATTTTGTACATCTTCCAGATTTCTGCATTCACTCAAATATAAAATTTGGAGATTCAAGGGAAGATTTTCTATGCCATCTTTCAGATTCTTACAATGCCCCAAATGTAAATATTCAAGATTCACAAGCCTCCCAAATGATGAGGGCAATGCTTCTATTGCCGTCCCATACAATGATAACACCCTTATATTCAGTGGAAGATTTTCTAAGCCATCTTTCAAATTCATACAGCAACCCAAATCTAGATGCTCAAGCTTGTTCAGATTCTTAAACCATGAAGGAACTTGAACCAAACTTGTACAACCTTCAATATTTATCCATTGAAGATTTATGGCCCCACACAAATTTTGTATTTGAGTAAGGCCCTCACAATACCCAAGATCGACTTTCATTAAATTCCCAATGGGCTGTCACAGACCAAAAAAAAAAAAAAAAAAAAAAAAAGAGTTAATATTTAAATCCTCTACATATATAATACAATATATATACGTAGTAATTTTCATCAAGATATTCTGATCTTTATAAAGTGGGGATGCATGTCCCACTATATCTGGTGAGTTGTACAATTCAAGGTTATATATCCTACAACATGCATCCAGATTTTATTAGACAAAGTATATCATGACTTAGAGATAAATATATACATATATATAAATTAATTAAGCTAGGGATGATATACCTGGTCTTCATTCCAAGGTAGCTCCACAAGTTGGCTCCCACGCATAATAAGTTCTATAAGATTTTCTGGACTAAAATTTGATGGCAAATGTTTTGAAAGGTATAAATCCCATTGAAAATATCTTAGCTCATCGGAAAGATAATCAATACCTTCTGAAGGAAGATACATTTTATTGTAAGGAGCCCATCCAAAATATTTCTCCCATTGAAAGAAAAATCCATAATGAAATCTAAGAAAGCGTAGATGGTACATGTTTGAGAATGCTGTAAGCCTCACTTTAACATCCTTTCGAACTTCAGACAGGTCCAATAACATGCCTTCCATTGTATAGCTTCCCTGAAAATCAATCCAGTGTGATAGGTTAATTATAACGATACTATATATAAAGGAAATGCATTAACTAGCTAGTATATATACACAAATAAATGTATTAATTAATTTTCACTCACTGTATTTCTCTCCAATACATGGCAAACATCCTTAACCTTCCACAGCCTACTACGATTTCCTGGTTCTTTGTTCTCATCACAAACAATTGCCTGACCCATCTGTCGTATTAAAGAATGCATGGACAATCTGTTGTAATCTTCAATTATTAAGCAATTATCAATGAGATCACTTATTTTTTTTGGTCGCACCACTATGATGTATTATGCTTTCTGCAAACTTTCTATCAACTTCATTGTCATGAAAGCATGCAATGTCAAGAAATACATCCTGGATGGGAGTCAAGCCTTTTTTGTCCTTTTTACCTAATTGATCAAAACTTATTCTCAACACTTGTTCAATTTTTGTGTTTGGCTCTATTTGCAGCTCATCCAATGCACTTTTCCATTCTTCTACACTTTTGGAGCGAAGTGTAGAACCCAAGACCTCAAGACCTAATGGATTGCCACCTGCGTAATCAGCCACACTTTTTGATAAAGCTTCATATCCTTCAAGATCAAAATTATTTTCAAAAGCATGTAAGCGGAAGAGCTTAAGAGCTTCAACATCATTTAACCTTTTAACCTCGTAAACTTCATCTGTCCTTGATTTAAGCAGTTGTGCATTCCTAGTTGTGATAATGATTCTGCTTCCAGCACCAAACCTGTACCCTTTAGGTAGCAATTTATTTAATTGGGATATTGCATCATCCAAATCATCTAAAACTATAAGGACTTTTGTGCGGCAGAGTCTCTCTTGAAGATGAGTTGATTCCAAGCTTGGAATAATTTTATCATGATTGAACAGCTGGGAAAGAAGTTGCTTTCTCAATTTCATTATGCCATGCTTTTCATGTTCTTCTCTAACATTGCGAAGAAAGCAACAACTTTCGAAATAATGAGATAACTTTTGAAATACAGCAAGAGCAAGGGTGGTCTTTCCAATACCGCCCATGCCATAAAGACCTATGGTGCGAACATCCATTGAGTCAATGCATAATAATCCTTCAATTTCCCTGATACGATTTTCAATTCCAATCAAGCCCCGCTTGGAATGATCACAGGTTGATGGGTATCTAGACAACTTCGACAAAATATCCTTAACAATTTCATCTATAAACTCGTATTCGGGCCTAGATAATTAAGAAATCATCAAATGCAAATTGTTAGAAATAGAGGAATATTAGGTGTATAATATTTAAAAGAAATAAATATAAATATAAATGGTTTTAATTTTAACACTATGTATTAGTTATATATCCAGATGATTTAAATTTCTATTCAATATTTTATAGTTGCATTTACCGATTTATTAAAAAGGAAATAGTGCTATCAATTGTTATTTCACTTTTTTAGTAAAGAAAAAAGAATGAAATGAGAAAATATCATCAAATATGGTTAACTAAAATTGATGGATTCCAATATTTATTTCATAAACATTAAACTCCGCTCCTTAGTCTCTTAAAGCTAGCATATGTGATAATTTATAATATACATATTATTAAATAAATATGATATAGAAAGTTACCTTTTATTCTTTGAATCATAACCGCTGAGAGCAGCCACTTCATTGAGAGCATCCCTCCAACGCTGCACCTTGTCCATGTTGTCCTTAAAACGTTGTTCATGTTTACCAAATGATGCTGCAAAACTCTGCTCCTGTTTCCGTACAATGGATGGTTCTATGCCATAAAAAATGGGTATGATGTCATTTCCACCTCTCTTGCATTCGAGTATGCGAAAAACTTCATTTAAACACCATGTGGAAGATGCAAAATCTTTGGAGAAAACAATTATGCAAATCTTAGATTCCTTAATCGCATCCATAATTTCTGATATCTTATGCCCACTTTCAAGGTTTTCATCATCTTTGTATGTGTTGATATGCTTTTGACACAGAGCATTATAAAGATGTCCAGTAAAACCATTGCGGGTGTCCTCGCCCCTGAAACTGAGAAACACCTCATACTTGTCTTGACGAGAAGATGATGAAGCAGCCGTGTCTATAACCTGCAGCAAATCTTAATCCACAAGCAAAAGTAATTATAAATTAGTAACAAATTGAATGGAAACTCGGTAACTACATGTACCTTTGTTGCTCACACCCTTGATCTCCAATGCCGTTTTGCCCTCTCCCATTGTTTCTTCGACAGGTCGCCTACCCACAGCGATACCAAAGCCGTCTTCGTTGCTTGCCTTAAGCGCTTTGTCTTGCTCTCACTCTCTCATTCTGTTTTGGGGCAAAGCAGGGGAAAAAGGAGCTGGAACTTGAAAGCCACGCTAATTTTGTTGGTGATCGAACATAAATAATAATAATTAAAAATAAAAGATCTTATTAGTCAATAGCCAATAATGACTCACTTTAACGTTTCACATTAGAATTTCATTAAAGAAAAGGTTTATTATTAATTATTTGAAAGATTCTTTTCATTGCTTTTCACGTTCCAACAAATAAAAAGAGAGAACGATTTTGTTTTTTCTTTTTTATCCTCCAGCGAAATGAAAAGAAGACTAAACAGCCAGTTAATCAAAAAAATAAAATAACAAGGTATCTTTTAATTTAGTAACACATTAGTTTTTTTTTTTTTTAATATCTTTCTGCATAATTATGTATAGTTTGTTTATTTTAAATGTTAATGAATATTAAAGTTTATTAATCATCTCAATTAACTACAATCCTAACTGAGAAAAAAAAGAATAAATAAAAAATACTTTGAAATAATTTTTACTTTTAGTATTTATGTATTCTTTTTCTTTAAAATTTATAGTTATTTAAAATATATAAAATAAACAAATTACAAACTATAGCTAGAAAATAAACTAAAAACCAGAGATAGACAACCTATGCGTTACTAAACGATACATAAATTATAAAGTAAAATACCATCCTTCTATAATGCCACCTATGTGTTATTATTGAAATTGAAATTGCTTGTAAGTTAACGAGGCTTTGATAGAGGTTATGAATAAGTAAAACGTGTAGTGCAGGCATGGCTCGGCCACAATATCTTTTTATAATATTTAAAAACTATCCTACAACTTTCAAATCTTAAAATCTCCTTGCAACATTTTTTATTAGGTTTCTCGTTTATTTTTACTTTTAATATATTCCTTCTTTTGGTTCCTTCTAATATAATTGGTTTGGACACAAGTATTAGATTAATTTACATAGAAAAATAAAATTAGATTTTTCTTTTAATGTTTTGCTAAGTAAAACCCAAAGAAAAGACTTGGTGAGCTGGCTTTTATTTTTTATTTTTTTCAATAAAATACTTACAAGTCATTTGACAGTCAAAAACGTCAAAGAATTATGACTACTCTTTTATTTGTATTTATTAATTTTTTTCTTCGTCCTCGGTCAAATATGTTATCAGAATAATAATTATTATATATAATAGTATTTGTACTCAAATTTTAAATTTTCATTATTTTGACCCATACATTTTCATACTTTTTTACTAGGTTCACAATGTTTAAAACTTGAATAATGCTAAAGATATCAAATATATGTATTAGAATATATATTATCATATGTCAATATTTTATTAGTGTTAACTTGATTATAGAAAGTTAAAAGAGATAGGTGTAATTAAAGATAAGCTAATTAAATATTGAAACATGTTACTTGATACATACCTTGATATGTTTATTTGATATTTTTAATATTATTCTTATTTTTATGTTTGAACAAAGATTAAACTTTCTATAAATTTTTTTTTAAAAAAAAAAAAACCTTAAATTTTAGTCATTGTATTAATAATATTTGACTTAATAAAAAAAAAAAACCATATTTACATGTAGGGAATAAATCTTGACCATTCAATTTGTCAATGCCATGTGTCAAAAGATCCTTAACAGATTAGGCAAATGTTAGATGAGAACAGAATCATTGTCCCAAATTAATATTATAACATCCCGATTTGAGAATATGCTTCGAGTTTGAAATTTTAACCGGATTTGACCAAAATTGATTGAAATTGACCAAGTAAGTTCCATGGTTGAGTTTTTATTATTAATAAGTATATTTGGATCATTCTGTTTTTTTTTTTTTTTTTCAATCCATTCTATAAAAGTTTATTAATAACTATAAATTTAATCACCATATAATACTATTCAATTATAAAATTCAAATTTAAAAATTTTTACCTCTCTGTTTTTTTTTTTCCATTTATGGAATTTTCCTATCCAATTTTTTCCATCTAAGAAATTTTAATTTAAATTCAATACATTTATATAAATAAATTTGAAGTCAAATGTTTTCCATTTATAGAATTAAAATTCAAATATATCTTTTGATTCCTTGCAAATAATTAATTTTCATATATTAAATACTTATAATGCAATTTAATTATTATTATTATTATTATTTATCCTGTAAACATATTTTTACCTTATAAGATAAATTATTTATAAAATTCAAATTATAAAATGTTTACCTATTTAATTTTTCCATTTGTAAAATTCAAATTCAAATTCAAATGAATTAATAATTTGTTTTAGATATAAATCTTATTTTACTATGTTTAACAATTATTATTTATGATATTATATTTTTTATATCCAAATAAAAATATATCTTTATTATCTAAAAAGGAAGGAACAGTGAACAATGTATAAGTAAAATCATGGATTACACTCACTGTCACATGCTTATAATCTTGGAAACTTGCAAAGTATCGAATACTATGATATATATACTTATACATATATTTACTTGATTATCTAATAAATTATTCCCCATTTCTATGAATTTAAAAAAGTAAAAAATATACAGAATATTTTTTACTTGTTGACCAAACATAAAGTTCGTAACTAAAATAGCAAAAATCTCAAAATGATTTTGATTCTTGAATAACATCTTAATAAGAAAAAAAAATGAAAAAATAAAAAATTCAATAAAAATAACTATTATATATTTGAAAAAATCTATGTAACAATAAATTTACATGACAAACAATGCTCTCAAATTATCATAATCATGGAAAGAGGTTATTTATGAGATAAATTGATATTTATCCTCAAGTAAAATAATTATAATTTAAATAGTTTTAGGGTTGATTAAATAGGTCAACATTTTCTTTATTAGTAGTTTTTTTTTATAATATTTTTAGAAAATTATGTATTCTAAAAAGGAAAGAAAATAAAAATAAGAATACTATATTATATATACATATAAGTAACGGTGAACAATAAATACATATATTGTTATATATATGGCTAAAATCTCAAAATGGTTTTGATTCTAATATCCTAATAAAAAAATATATAAAAATTAAAAAAACCAATAAAAGTAACTATAATAATATTATTAAAATTAGGGAAGATTAATTTATATGATATGGTAGACCAAATATTCTTCCAATGGTATGTTATCAAAAGACTCATAAAACATATAAGAGAAAAAATTAGATTTGCTTATCATGAATGATAGAGTTTGGTAGAGAATTTTTTAGGGTAAATTATTTATTGAATTCAAATTAAAAAATGTTGACATATTTAATTAATTCAATGAAAATAATTAATTTCTATAATTTATTTTTTATTTTATATGTGTTTAGGGTTTAGGGTTTAGGTTAAATATGTATTTTTGGAAGGTTTGTTTATTTATTCGTGTAGATTTTATTTAAATTTTTTTATCTTCTTTGGAACCTGTAAAAATGGTTTTATAAAAACTAAAATTAAATTTATTAGATATGTATTATTTTAATTTATAATTGGTATAAAAAATAAAAATAAAAATATAAGTATAGTAACAATTAAACTTTAGAGATTACTCCTATTTTGGTAAGCGATTATCCAATTAATTAAATCCAGGGATCTTTAGTTTGAGAGTTTCCTTTCCAAAAAAATTTAAAAACAAAATTCAGAAAGTTGAAACATATATAGTATGATCAAATAGCGAATGGTATTGGATAATCCATTGTTTCAACACTTAATTAAGATAAATATAATTGGTCATATCATAATATCCACATGATACATCTTACCAACTGGATACGATTAGAGAGTTGTTTGTAGACGAATAAAAAAATTACTTGTTCTTATTCCCACTACTTTCTTCGTAAAAAATTAAGGGTACCTTATAGAGGGAAATTAAGTTAAAACAACAAAAACAAACAACAAAATATTGAATATCGAAATAATTATATTAACCAACTACAAAAATAAAAATATTGTCTGCCTCAAAAAAACTATATTATAATTTATACTGACTAAAATAAAAATATATTTTTTTAATTTCAATCCCAATAAAAAAGCATAATAGGAAAAAAAAAACTATAATATCTAATATAAACGCTTAATCTTCTTAAATTGTTTCTTATTCAATGAAGTTATCTCGAAGTCAGGAAATGCCGACACCACTTGATTGCTAGAATGATCGTAATGCTCTTCCTTGCATGCTTCCGATCTGAATAATCTCTTGTGTCTTCTCCTTTTTATCTTTTTCTTGTCCATCCTTTTGAAAAAGTTGATAGACAAAGATAAATCAATAATCAAAGATTCTTTATCAGAAATATCTTTTTCTTTTTTATCATCATGTCTTGATTTGGCATCTTCAATTTCAATCAAAATCCATAGCATGGCTCACGTCCATGTTTATGATTAACATGATCATGTTTAAAATCCATAAAAAAAAAAATTATTGAAATTAAAGAATAATAAAAAAAAAAACTTTAACAACTAAAACATAATATGAGAGACTAAAAACTAACACAATATTGAATACTAAAATTTTAAATAATCGGGAAGTGCCACTTACATATTTATAACCAAATATATTTAACTTATTTAATAAATAAAATAAAATCAAATATTAAATGTGAAAGAACATCTTAATATATATTATTATATATATTATATAATATATAATTAGCCAAGAAGCGACGATACCTTCTTGTGAATCAGCCACAGTAATATAATATAATATAATATAATATGATATAATATTATAATAATTGAAATATATAATTTTAAAAGGATAAAAATATATATTTGGTAAATAAGATAAAATGAAATATTTTAATTATTTTAAAATTATTACTATATGTAATAATATCAATTATTTGATAGTTATAGAAAGTGACATCAAAAATTAGTTTTATATGTATTTTTTATTTTATCAATAAAAGGTAAGATAATTAATAATAAATAATAATAAATAAAATAAAATAAAAAAATATGTTTTTAAAGTGAATTTAAAAAAAGCATATGCTAACATGTGCCGTATACACTTATTCTTTTATATATGACAACTAAAACATTATGGATAAAATCTTTTTTGAATATAAAAATATTCTTCTTTTCTATATTATATAGATTCCCATCTATATTTATAATTTTAAATTTTTACATCTATGTTATTTTATTCCTAATTACTCATTTAAAGATGTTTTAAGTTCTTTTCCATGCAAAAGGAGAATATAAGTTAGATACATGATATAATACATCTTTTGAAATCAAGCAAGAATTCTTTCATGTCATCATTGTTAAATAGAAAATATTTATTAATTAGTGTGATATCCTTTTATGATTAAAATAAAATCAATACAATAAGACTATTTAAAATATAATTCCAAGTTGTATACCCATAAATAATTAAAAGAAAAAGCTAAAATATAAGCTAAATTATATATATATTTATATATAATATATCTCTAGTTGTCATGTTGAACACAAAAATACAACATAAATTATATACATATATATATATATATGTATGTATATAATATTTCTCTAATGGTCATGTTTAAGTAATATTAAAAATTAAATAATAAGACAAGTAATGCAAAAAGGATGATAAAAGAAGAAATTGCATTGTAAAGGCAAATATGCACAATCTACAATTAAGAATAACATAACTTAAGTCAACTTCTTTTCAATATTTATAAATTATATGCAATATTTTATGTGTTCTTTTATTTTTATATATCAATATACATTTCTTATTATGCAAGAAAAGTTGTAAAACTTAAACTTATATAATTAAAAAAAGTAATATGTTATCAATATTTAAAGTTTTTTTTTTTTCTTTAAAGAATATTGACACCAATACACTTTAAATTATACATAATTTGACACTTTACAGCTTAAACCTTTTTCTGACATTTTATACCATGAACTTCACTTGTCTTTGCACTTCACACCCCTTTTTCTTTTATTTTTATTAATTTTTTAACAAATTTGTCACATGCTTGGCACATAAGACAAAAGATTAGGGTGCAAATACAATTTTGTATAATTTATGGTGCAAATTACAAAAAATTTCACATACAAAAAATTAATGAAAAATCAATAAACATTTTTGACTAATGAGAATTATTATTTTTCTAATAAATTAGTAATGTTTTTAAAGGAATGCAAATGTAATTTTTCAAAATATAAAAAAATAATATGTAAATATTATATATATTTAAAAAAATAAAGACTTATAAAAAAGAAGTAATTAAGTATTTATAAAGTTTGAAATAAAACTTTGTACGATGATTTTAATAAAATATGCTATTTTATTTATTACACGTATTTTTTATATTTATATTTATGATTTTTTTAAAATAATACTTTTAAGATTTTCTAAATCGTATTTTTTTTTATAAAATTTTACTTTTCCCAAAAATATAATTTTTTAATGCTTGTTCATTTTTATGGATGTTTATGTTTTCTTGGATATTTTATTATAGAGATTCTAAATAATAATTAAAAAAACAATAAGATATTTATAAAATCCGAAAAGAGGAAAATGAGTACCATAAAATATATTATTTTATTTATTATATGTACTTTTTACATTTATATTTGTTATTTAGGAAAAAGATATTTATGAAATTTCCCAATATGTATTTTTTAATAAAATTTTTACTTTCTCAAAAAATATTTTTTTGTGCATGTGCAAATTTATTTATTTGTCTTTATTTATTTACTTTTTAAGATCTTTATTATATGTAAAGATTTTTCCTTTTATTTTTGAATTTTGAAATTTTTTTAGACCTTTTACAAACCTTCTTTGAAAAGTAATAGTATTATTTAATAATTTTTATTATTTTAATTAATCTTTTATTTAAAACTTTTTACATTTTGCATCTTAAACTATACAAAATTGCACTTTGCACCTTTATTGTTTTATCCCATGTGTCAAACATGTGACAAGTTTGTTAAAAACTTAAAAAAAAAAAAAAAATAGTGCAATGTGCAAAGAAAAATAAAGTTCAAGGTGTATAATGTCAGAAAAATAGTTTAGAATGTAAATTGTCAAACCATGTATAATTTAGTATGCATCTTTTTTTTTTTTAGGTGAACACTTAGCAATTTAAATTTATTTCGTTATTTTATTTTGAATTTAACACTAATTAATGACTAATACAATGTTTCCTATTTAACAACGATGACATTATACAATTCTAACCATTATATTTAATTTTGCTAACATGTCAGAATTTGGGTTTGATCATTCACTTTTAGAAATGGAAAGGATCTTTATCATTCTATATATAAGTTCAAATCTTGATTTAGGTGATTATCTTCCCTCTTTTGAGTTGTAATATATATATATATATATATATGACTGATAAATTGGATAATGTCAAAACATTATAGTTAATCAAAACATTCTCTTCATTGTCACCTCCACCTTAAAGCAGTGCTATGCTCTTTTAGTTTTGAATTTCTTGCTCATAATATATTTCTTCATCTTAATGAAATTTCTTTTTGTTAATATATATATATATATATATAACAAATAATGTCGTCTTAATGAAATTTCTTCTTTTTGTTAATATATATATATATAACAAATAATGTCTACTAAGAATTGACTTTAGTATGACAAAATGCCTCTATTGTATTTGCAGTGTTTATTATGTTATATTTTTTAAAATGCAGGAATGATAATGGACGGGACGGCCTCCCTTATATCCCACCCTCAGAAACAGTTTCATCTTCTCCTCTTAGTCCGATATTTTTGAACCAGGGTAGGATGTTGAATAAATTAATATTTGTGGACTTCGCATAATCAATTACTCACTTACAGGGCCTATTTATGCCATTAATGGGACTGGCTTATTTTATTATTTTGTAGTAGGGTCCTTGGTCACACACTCTCTATAAGACTCCAATTGGCCTATTGGACTGAAGGACCAACTCTCTTTATAAGCTCATTGACTTATCCATATTTTTCCTAGTATAATTATATTATCAAATTATTATTATTTTATGTGTGTCAAAATTAATGGATAAGTCTGACTTGCCGAGACTATTTAAAGGGTCTAGGGCAAGCAGACAATAACATACCATACAGTATTTGGAGATTAGGGTTTTCAGAAATCTGAGAGTGGTTTGAGAGTAGTGTGTCCATAGGCACTACTTTACGTTGTTTCTATTTTGCAGGATTAAAGATCTAATTTATCAATGGCTGCGTTTGGAGGTTAGTAATTTATGATTTATGGAATTTATTATGTATATTTAGATCCATAAAATCTAACAATTGGTATCAGAGCATATGGTTAATACGCATAATAAATTATTTTGAAATTTGTTGTTATATTGATATGCGGCCATTGAACTTTCATCGTCTATATTAATGACATGATATTTATTTTATAATTATTCTCCCGTCCTTGTGATTCTGCTATTACATGCTTGTTTCCTGAAATCCAATATGTGATATTCATCTGTGTTTGCGGCTATTGATTGTTTGGAGATCCAAATTTTAAGGATGGAATTTTATTGATTAATTTCTCTTCTCTTGTGCAATAACGGGTTTATATTGAGTTTGTGCAAATTATGTGAATTTTTGTTTTAATTCAAATTAAGACCTGGGTATGGTGAAAAATTCTTCTTTATTGTGTTTTATATTGTTTATTATTTCTAATTGGATCTGAAAATTAAAAAAGAAAAAAAAAATTGGCCTGCTTTTGCAAAATTTTGAAGGAAAAAAAAATTTGTGTTTTGCATGAATTTTGTTTTGGGTATTGTTGCATCTTGTTCTCTAAACCATTTTTGAATTCGGATAAATAAATAAAAATTAAAAAAAAAATTGAGAAACCTGGTTTTGGCCGCACGTATAAGTTTTCTTGGGCATTGATTTTGGCTGCTAAAAAATTGAAATTGATTTGTGGAAAACATTGCCCAAGAAAAGAAGAATCAAATGGCACCAAAATTGTAGAAAACGATTACCGGAAAAGAAATTTCCAGGCGGGTCGGATAATCGGGTCGTGTGACCCTTTTAGAGTGGAACCGAGTCGCCTATGACCCGGTTAGCTGAAGAAGATGAAACATACGACATGTAGTTTTGGCTAGCCTATGATGTCAGCGTGATGACATCATCACGACATGTGTATTTGCTGACGTCAGCAGAAAAAAAAAAAAAAAAAAAACCTGTTTTCTTACTTATATTTATTTCGTTTATTTAATTTATTGTTGATTAATTATTTATTTATCTATTGTTTTTATTTTATTATTATAAAATAAAATAAAATAAAAAATAAAAATAAATAAATAAATAAAAATTTTGTTATTTATTTGTTTATTGGTAATTAGTTCATTTGTTTATTTGTTTAATTATTTCATTCCAAATTTATTGAATTAAATTAAATATCTATGTTTGGAAAAATGGATTGTGTTAGCTTTCCCTAAAGAGGCTTTGTGCCTAGTTGGTATAGTAGTGTGGAATTTTAAGTACTCACCTGTCGTGAGACTTATTTTATCTGCATTATGTGTACCAATGTAATGTATGTTGGCATAGTGGATGGGATGTTTTATATTTGCCTATTTCATGAAATTGCCAATATGTTATTTTTTTCTCCCACTTATTAATCAGGGTCTATACGGGTAACTAGGCTACCCTGTCGGTAGTTTTAGTTGCTTTGTATGATGCCTGGAATGGCAGTGGAAGTTAATTAAATGTCATGTATTGCAAGTTCTGAATTGCCCTGTCGGTGATTCAGTTCAATGCATTTGATTGTGCTTATTTGGTTGATTGTCCCTGGCCCGCGAAAGGGTATCTTTAGTGCTACAAAGACCCTAGCGATATTGATATATTATGTTTTATGTTAAGGGGCTGAAAAATAGTTATTGTTTTATATATTAAATGCTTTATTGTTGTTTACTATTTTTATAGCTAGTAGCACCCCAAACCTTCTGCCCATGACTGCCATGATGAAATTTGATGGGATAAATTATCAGAAATGGAAGAAAACCTTAGTTATGAATTTGACCTTTATGAAATTGGATTTGGCTTTGGAGATAGATCCACCAGAGATACCGATTGATGAGAGTACTGTAGCAGCTAAGAAACTTTATGAGGATTGGAAGCACTCTAATAAGTGCTGTATGATGATGATGGAGAATTACATGGATGAGGCCATATATGCTACTATTCCGAAAGTGGATACTGCAAAGGGACTTCTTGAGGAGATAGGAAAGAAGTTTATCAAGTTTGATATGAATGAGAAGCATCATTATTTGGACCTATTGAATAATACCAAGTATAATGGTATTAAAGGAGTAAGGGACCATATTATGCTACTTTCTTCCTATTATAATAAGCTGAAGGACCTTAAGATGGATATTGGAGAGGAGTTCTTGACCTATTCGATAATGAAGAGTCTTCCATCTCAGTTTGATAATATAAGGTCTAGTTTGAATACTAAGAAAGAAGGATGTAGTTTGGAGGAATTAACTGCTATTCTTGTAAAAGAGGAAGATGATATTAAGCTTAGTAGGTCAAGATTTATTGCTATAGTTTCACATCAAGTAGATAAGTCCAAGAGGGTTTTCCAAAAGAAAGGACAAGGATTTAAGCCTGGACAAGGATTTACATCTGGACAAGGATTTAAGCCTAACAAGAAGAAGTTTTCTGGTATGAAGCCAAAAGTGCCTAGGGATGGAGCTCATCACATAGAGGAAAGGAAAGCCTACTTCAATGGAAAGTGTGGTTACTGTAATAAAATTGGATACAAGAAGATAGATTGTTGGCATTTGAAAGGAAAGCAAGAAAAGAAAGGTAATATTTTAATGATTGAGACCAATATTATTGATGTGCCTATGAATTCTTGATGGTTAGATACTGAAGCAACAATTCATGTTACTAATTCGTTGTAGGGGATGATAAGCCGAAGGGGCCCAACCAATCTTGAGCAGCATGTTTATATGGGAGATAGCTCAAGAGTAAAGGTGGACATTGTGGGAACAATTAAGTTGAAGCTTGCCACTGGTTATGCTTTAGAGTTGCAAGAAGTTTCATATGTACCCTCAATTATGAGGAATTTTTTATCTATTTCACTTTTGGATAATCAAGGTTATAGTTTTTTGTTTGGAAATAACAAAGTTGAATTATTTAAAGATGGTAAAGTTGTTGGTTTTGGAACTTTATGTGGCAATTTATATAAGCTTGATTTATTTAATAATGGTCTCAATTTCTCTGTTAATTCTATTATTGCTCCTATTGTTGCTTCCAAACGCCCAAGAGTTAATAACAATTCCTCAATGTTATGGCATAAACATTTGGGACATATTTCTAGGCACAGAATGGAAAGGTTAGTGAAGGATGGGATACTTCCTAATCTTGATTTCTCTGATCTGTTGACTTGTATTGAATGTGTGAAAGGGAAGTTAACTGCCAAGGTAAGAAAGGATAAGTTAGCTAGGTGTGGAAATGTTTTGGAGTTAATCCACACTGACATATGTAAACCTTTTACACCAACTGCTTTGGGTGGTTATAGATATTTTATTACCTTGATTGATGACTACTCTCGTTATGGACATGTTGAGCTTATTCGTGAGAAGTCAGATTCTTTAGTTGCCTTTAAAGAGTTTAAAGTAAAGATGGAGCTTCAAAAGAATAAGAAAATAAAAGCTGTAAGGTCTGATAGAGGTGGTGAGTTTTATGGTAGATATGATGAGACTGGTAGGAACCCAGGACCTTTTGCTATTTATTTGAGTGAGTGTGGCATTGATGCGCAATATACGATGCCTGGTACACCTCAGCAGAATGACATAGCTGAGAGGAGAAACCGCACTTTGTTGGACATGGTGCGATCTATGTTGGCAAATTCTAGCTTGCCAGATTACTTGTGGGGAGAGTCTTTAAGGACGCCTGCTTATATTTTGAATCAAGTTCCAAGTAAATCTGTTCCTAAGACTCCTTTTGAGTTGTGGTCAGGGAGAAAGCCTAATTTGGATCATTTTCGAATATGGGATTACAAAGCTGAAGTAAGGATATATAATCCCCAAATTAAGAAGTTGGATCCTAAAACCATTAGTGGATATTTTGTTGGCTATTGTATAGGATCTAGGGGTTAAAGATTCTTTTGTCCTTCTCACACCACTAGGATCGTGGAATCAGACAAGGCCATTTATTTTGAAGATGATTTTGGGTTTGATGATAGTAATGGTCCAAGGGAATCTCAATTTAGAGAAGAAAGTGTTTTCATTCCCAGTGTAGTTGTTCCTGATAGAGATATAGTTGATCCAGTAGTTGATGAACCAGTAGTTGGTCAAAATGAACTCATTGTTGAAGAGCAGGATATTCCAGCTATTGCAGATGCTGATATACTTTTGAGGAGGTCACAAAGGACTAGGAGATCAGCTATTCCTGATAACTATGAGGTTTACTTGCAGGAGCATGAGTTTGACATAAGTGATGATTCAGATCCAGTCACTTATGAGGAAGCCATAAGCAGTTCGCACTCAAACTTTTGGTTGGATGCAATGGAAGATGAAATGAAATCTATGGCATCAAATGGTGTTTGGGATTTGGTTGAGTTACCATTGGGTAGCAAGCCTATAGGGTGCAAATGAGTCTTTAAGACTAAAAGAGACTTTAATGGTCAAGTAGAGAGGTATAAGGCTAGACTTGTAGCTAAAGGATTTAGCCAGAAGGAAGGAATTGATTACATAGAGACATTCTCCCCTGTATCCACAAAGGATTCTTTTAGAATCATTATGGCAATTGTGGCACATTATGACCTAGAGTTGCATCAAATGGATGTCAGAACTGCTTTTCTGAATGGTGATTTATATGAGGATGTATATATGGTTCAACCAGTTGGTTTCCAACAAACAGGGAATGATAATTTGGTTTGTAAGCTTAAGAAATCTATTTATGGTCTTAAGCAAGCTTCAAGACAATGGTATCTTAAGTTTGATGAGGTTGTCACCAAAAATGGCTTTAAGGAGAATGTTGTTGATAGATGCATATATATGAAGGTCAGTGGGAGCAATTTTATATTTTTGGTGTTGTATGTTGATGACATACTTTTGGCTACTAATGACACTGACCTGTTAGCTGAGACAAAACAGATGTTGTGCAACCATTTTGATATGAAAGATCTTGGTGAGGCTTCTTTTGTTTTGGGCATCAAGATTGTTCGAGATAGGACTAATTATGTGTTGCAATTGTCTCAGATAGCTTATATTGATAGAATCCTTAAGAGATTTGATATGCATAATTGTTCTCCTGGAAGTGTACCGGTTACGAAAGGTGAAAAGTTTTCTAAGGATCAGTGTCCCAAGAATGATAGAGAAAGGATGGCAATGAAGAATGTTCGCTATTCTTCAGCAGTAGGTAGTTTGATGTATGCTCAAGTATGTACACGGCCTGATATAGCTTTTGCTGTGGGTGTGCTTAGTAGATTTATGAGCAATCCTGGTCCTATTCATTACCAAGCAGTTAAGAAGGTCTTTAGGTATCTTCAGGGTACTAAAGATCATATGTTGACATATCGTCGCACCAACTCTCTTGAAGTAGTGGGTTATAGTGATGCAGACTATAAAGGTTGTGTAGATGATAAGAAATCTACCACTGGTTATATATTTATCATGGTAGAAGGTGCTGTGTCTTGGCGGAGTGCCAACCAGTCAGTGACAGCATCCTCGACTATGGAGGCAGAATATGTGGCGTGTTATGAGGCTACCCGTCATGCAGTTTGGCTACGGAATTTTATCCGTGATTTAGGAGTAGTTGACTCCATTGAGAGGCCTATTATGATGTATTGTGATAATACTGCAGCGGTATCTTTCTCCAATAATTTAAAAGGTACTCCTGGTGCGAAGTACATTGATGTGAAATATTTTATGGTAAAGGAGAAAGTTGAAGAGGGCCTCATTACTGTTGTTCACACGCCGACTTATAGTATGGTGGCAGATCCACTGACCAAGGCTTTACTGGTAGGCATATTTGAGGAGCATGTGTCCCGTATGGGATTGTTAGGCAGTTGAGACTGCTATGGGTCAGTGGGAATGTTTTCTGTAGTAATATCCATGTTGAGTATTATTTATTTCTTTGAATATTTTAATACATTGATGTATGTGGATCATTATTTATTTATGAGATGATTTATTACACATATTATTGCTCCTTATATTTACAGGCCTGTTGAGACTATTAGTCTATGTATATGTGTATGTTGATTCACAGGTGTCATGGTGAATCCCTACTACCTAGTTTGGGTATATGGTTGTATCATGTCGATATGCGATGTGCTTGAATGAAATGGTTTTGTGCGTTGGGGGATTGCACATTGTTAGGTAAATCTCTACTACCTAAACTGAGTTTATGGCATGCAAAGTGCTCAGTTGAAATGGTATCATGTTTTGGGAGATTTACAGAGAGAATCTCTACTGCCTAGTCTAATATATTGTCGTGCCCTGTCGGTATACTATATATTTGGATGAAATGGCATTATGGTTCGGGAGATTCTATAGTAAGTGAGTTTGGATTTTATATGATGATGATTATGCAGTCCAAGTAGGAGAATGTTAAATAAATTAATATTTGTGGACTTGGCATAATCAATTACTCACTTACAAGGCCTATTTATGCCATTAATGTGACTGGTTTATTTTATTATTTTGTAGTAGGGTCCTTTGTCACACACTCTCTATAAGACTCCAGTTGGTCCATTGGACTGGAGGCCCAACTCTCTTTATAAGCCCATTGACTTATCCATATTTTTCCTAGTATAATTATATTATCAAATTATTATTATTTTATGTGTGTCAAAATTAATGGATAAGTCTGACTTGCAGAAACTATTTAAAGGGTCTAGGGCAAGCAGACAATAACATACCCTACAGTATTTGGAGATTAGGATTTTCAGAAATCTGAGAGTGGTTTGAGAATAGTGTGTCCATAGGCACTATTTTACATTGTTTCTATTTTGCAGGATTAAAGATCTAATTTATCAATGGCTGCGTTTGGAGATTAGTAATTTATGATTTATGGAATTTATTATGTATATTTAGATCCATAAAATCTAACATAGGATGGGATCCCAGGTGGGGAAAGAGGTGGGCTTTGATTCCCCATTTTTCTACCATAAAAGAGATACATAATGAAAATGATGATTTTTAAGATAAATGTCAAGCTTCCTTTTCAACACTCAAATGACTTAAAACATACATGTTGAGGTTATTATATAAATGGAAAATTATTCTATGAAAGGACTTGATTTAATATATTGCTAAAGAAAATGACTTAATTGAGTACATATGGAAAAAATGAACTGTATTGCCAAAAAAAAAAAAAAAAAAAAAAAAGAAGGAAAATATTTACTGCACATTGATGTACTCTTACAAGAATATTGAAAGGTGCTAAAAAACGCTAATTCACGGCAATTAGCAGTGTATTTTGATCTGTGTGACCTTGAGTTGAATCAAAGTATTATAATTTGATTTTATTTCCTTAACAATTTTAATATTAAAAGTATATATATTTGAAAAAAATAATATTATATATCCATAGAATATGATCATGTTTATTAATATAAATAAATATATAAGTATAAAAATACATAAAATATAAATATAAATTATATATATGGAGCGAGTACGGGAGCAGGAGTATAATCTCCATTCTCGCTTCAATCCCCTACTTGGAGCAAGCTCTTTCGTCCTGTCTCCATCATGATTCCCCGTTCAACCGAGAAGAAGCGGTTTTGTGGTGATCAGGGATAGCAAGAGGCAAATTGCCACCCACGCTAAAATAGTATAGATGGTCTTCCAACTTTGGACCCATGGTTTTGTGGTGATCAATGATAGCAAGAGGCTAATTTATGATTCCCCGTTCAACCACCATTGGAAAAAGGTAGAGAAATTAAATTTATTCTAATTTCCTTTTCTTTTTTTTTCTTTTTTCCTCTTGTGTTACTTTTTTTTGAAACCCAAAATGGGAAAAATTTAAAGGGAAAAAATAAATTCCTCAACTTGAGATCCTTCATTTCCATAGAAATGAGAAGGATCTATATTATGGTAAAATGATTGAATAGAGAAGGACTCCCTCTATTTTTATTTATTTTTAAAATGGAGGATCTCAATTTGAGTTTGTCAAATTCTAATATGGTAACAAAATTAGATATAATAGTTAGAATAGTATAATGTCACCATTGTTAAATAGGCAACATTTGTAGCAATCATTAATTTGTGTTAATATCATTTTATGGCTTAAAATTTAGGGTTAATTATATTGCGCATTCTTGAGATTTTTCTTAATTACAACCGGTACCTTCAATGTTTCCATAATTATATTGTACACCATTGAAGTTTCCCTTAATTACAACCAGATACTTTTATATTTCCATAATTACATTGCATACGCTCGAAGTTTTTTCTTTAATTACAACCAGGTACCTTCATGTTTTTATAATTACATTTATCTCCCTTCTAAAAAAATTTCATCCATAAATATGTACTATCTTTCTTATGTGGCAGTTAAAATTTTATTAATTGTCCCTTATATATACTAATTAAACATGGATTTTAATTGATTTGAAAAATAAAATTTTTTTAATTTAAAAGGTTTGAAGCCCAACGGATAATAAGTACAAGAATAACTATCAATTTTTAACGGTATCCCCTGGAATGTTTAAAAACATAATTTTTATGTAATCTAATTTTTGTTTTTTTTCTTTTTTAATTTGTTTTCATAACTTATTTTTGAAAATGAATGGCCAAACAAGTTTGGCCAATCCTGTTTTGGCCAAATTTGGGCCATCCTTTGGAGTTGTTCATGAAAAAATTTTACGAAGCTAGTCAAATATGAAAAGATAAGACTGGCATTTATTTTGCAATAAATGGATGTAGGACTTTAGGACTAAGATCCATAATTATACATATATATAAAGTTTCTTTTCTGTATGTAACCGTTAAAAGTTACGCAAGCTATCCATGAGTATAAAATTTTAAAAATGTTTCTTGCATTTTACGATATGTAATATGATATATAACCAGTTCAATCAAGAAAAAAAGAAAATTAAAAAAAAATTAAGGAAAAGAAAACATTTACAAACTAGAAACACCATAAAAGACATTATTTATAAAAATATATAATATCGTAAGGGTGACCCCTGTTGTAGCAGTTGAAAACATGAAGTCCACCAATCCCCCAATGCACATATCACAAGTTTAGCCATTCCTATTTGGCCATTCATTTTCAAAAATAAGTTTTGAAAACAAATTAAAAAAAAAACATAAAAATTATGTTTTAAACATTCCAAAGGGTGCTATTAAAAATTGATAGTTATCCTTATACTTACTATCCGTTGGGCTTCAACCTTTTCAAATTAAAAAAACTTTATTTTTCAAATCAATCAAAATCTATGTTTAATTAATATATATAAGGGACAATTAATAAAATTTTAACTGCCACATAAGAGAGAGAGTATATTTTTATGGATGAAATTTTGTCAGAAGAGAAGCAGATGTAATTATAGAAACATGAAAGTATCCGGTTGTAATTAAGGAAAAAACTTCGAAGATTGGCAATGTAATTATGGAAACATAAAGACATCCGGTTGTAATTAAGAGAAACTTTAATGATGTACAATGTAATTATGGAAACATTGAAGGTATCCGGTTGTAATTAAGAGAAACATCGAAGATACACAATGTAAATAACTCTAAAATTTAAAATAAAATAATCAAATAAAATTAACAAATTGCTTTTTCAATTATGTAAGTTGACGTTTTACATACGTTTTCATATAATAAAAAAAGCATGCATACTAGCCAAAAAAAAAAAAAAAAAGTATACATAAAATATTGCATATAATTTATAAATATTGAAACGAAGTTCTCTTATTCTTAATTGCATATTGTTCCTAATTTGCCTTTATGCTTTCTTCTTTTCTCATCCTTTTCGCCCTCTTATTTTATTATTTAATTTTTAATATTACTCATGACTATTAGGGAAATATTATATTTATATTGAGATTTTTCATTTCAAAAGAAATTGAGAGGATGCTTATCCATTGAAAATTTACCTATTGATATTGAATTAAATTTTGACTAGGTGAAAATCTTCTCCTTTGAATTGCAATACTATATATATATATATATATAATTGCTAAATTGAATAGCAAAACATTCGCTTAGCTGTTTTTTTAGCCCAAGAAAAAAATAAATAAATAACTTTCTCTTAGTTGTCACTTCAACCTCAAAGTAGTGTCTGCTTTCTTTAGCTTTGAATAACCTTTCTTGCTCATAACGTACTTCTTCGTCTTAATGAAATTTCTTCTTTCGGCCCAAAAAATAAAAAAATAAAAAAAAAGGTTACATTATTATATATAACAAATAATCGGTATATAGTAAGAATTCACACTATTAGGACAAAATGCCTATTAAGAATTCACCCTATTAGGACTTGGACTTGCCTGCCCGTTGGACATTTTTTCGTTTGTTTTTTTTTTACCTTTTTTTTTTTTTTCCTTTTGTCTAAAAGAGTGAAAATTTTTTTTTCAAAAAATAGCTAGATTATTATGAACATCAAAATAATTAAAACTAAAAAAATGTATTTTTTCCCTTTTTTAATCAAATTTTATTATCTAAAAAATGAATTTGTCTTTATATATATCTATATGTATAAAAATAGAATAGTTAATGTCATCTATCATTATAATATTCTTTTAAATTCTTTTCAAAATTATCAATAAAAAAAATCATCTCCTCTTTTTTTTATTATTTAATATTCTATTAAAATATCAGTTAGTACCACACAAAACAACTATTTAAAAGCATAATATTTTTTATCTTTTATCTTTTATTGGTTGTATTAAAAAATATATATTTTTATTATTATAATATTATGTGATTGATTGAAATAATAGGATTTTTTAATTTTTATGGTTTTATCCAAAATATATATAAAATCTATTACTAAAACATAATAATAAATATTTATTATTATTTATTAATAATAAATAAATAGATATTTATTATTATAATATTATAAGTATAATTACACTATTGCGTTTCAGATATTAATTGATATCTTTATAAATAATATATCTCTATATATATTTATTATTATAATATTATGTATAATATTAGATTTTTATAATATTTTAATATTAAATATGTTTTTTAATTTATATATAATAGATTTGGACACGAAATGAAATATTAAAATATATATTTTTATTATTATAATATTATATATGAGATAAATTGTATTTAGCTTCTCTTAATCAAACGTATTTTAAATATTTTTATATATTCAATGTGATTATATAAAAATTAACAAAGATATATTCTTATTTGGACATAAAAAATATAATATCATAAATAATAATTGTTAAATATGACAAAATAAGATTTATATTCAAAATATATTATTTTATTTTATTTTATTTACTAAATAAGTCAAATATATTTGATTATAAATTAGTAACTGATACCTTTTGATTATTTAAAATTTCATTGTTCAATATTTTATTGGTTTTTACTTTCTCATATTTCTGTTTTAGTTATTGAAGTTCTTTTTTTTTGTTTTTATTGTTTAATTTCAATTTATTTTTCTGGATGAATCCTAATCATGGTCATCTTAATTATGAGCATGGACATGAACCATATTATGGATTTTTGTTTGAGGTTGATGATGCTGAATCAAGATATGCTGTGAAACTGATTGGAAAGAAGAAAATATTTCTGACAAAAATTCCTTATTGATTATTGATTCACTTTTATGTGTCAACCTTTTCAAGATGATAGAGGAAAAAAATATCAAAAAAAGAAGACATAAGAGATTATTTAGGTTGAGGCATGTAAAAAAGAAAAATATGATCGTTCTGGCAATCAGGTGGTACCGGAATTCATGAAGTTTTCGACGACTTCATTGAACAAGAGACAACTTAAGGAGATTAAGTGTTTATCTTAGACAATATAGCTTCTTCTTCTTCTTCTTTTTCCTTATTAGGTTTCATTTTTTTCATTAGAATATATTGTGTTTGAAAAATAATATTTTAATTTTATTTGGATTGAAAGATGATATATTGTTTTTCAAACACAATAGATTTCAATAAAAAAAATATAAAAAGAAAAAAAAAACAACTATATTGTTTAAGATAAACACTTAGTCTCCTTAAGTTGCTTCCTGTTCAATGAAATTGTTACAAACTTCAGGAATTCTGGTACCACCTAATTGCTAGAATGATCATATTGCTCTTTCTTACATGACCTCGGCTTGATTAATCTCTTACGTCTCTTTTTTTGATATTTTTGTCATTCATCATCCTGAAAAAGTTGATATGTAAAAGTGAATTAATAATCAATGAGGAATTTTCGCCAAAAATATTTTTTTTTTCTTTTCGATCAGTTTCACAACATATCTTAATTCAGTATCATCAAGTTCAATAAAAAATCCATAACATGGTTCATGTTCCTACTTATGATTAAAATGATCATGATTAGGATCCATCTCAAAAAAAAAAAAAAAATTGAAATTAAACAATAAAAACAAAAAAACTTTAATAACTAAAACAGAAATATGAGAGAATAAAAACCAATAAAATATTGAATAACAGATTTTAAATAATCGAAAGGTATCAGTTACTAATTTATAATCAAATATATTTGACTTATTTAGTAAATAAAATAAAATCAAATAATTTATTTTAAATATACATCTTATTTTACCATATTTAACAATTATTATTTATGATATTATATTTTTTTATGTCCGAATAATGAGATATCTTTATTAATTTCCATATAACCACATTATGTAAAAATATTTAAACTACCTTTAATTGTGGGAACCATATATATGCAAATACAATTTATGTTATATATAATATTATAATAATATTATTATAAAAACCTAATATTATATATCATATTATAATAATAAATACATATTTATTTAGTTTTATTTATAAAGATATAAATTAATAACTTAAACGGTGGTAATTATTTATAATATTATAATAATACATATTTATTTATATATTATTAATAAATAATAATAATATATTTATTATTATTTTATAATAATAGATTTATATCTTTTTAGGTATGACCATAAAAGGTAAAAAATTTCATGCTTTTAGATAGCTACTTTATTTAGTATTAATTAATATTTTGATAGAATTTTAAATAATAAAAAAAAAATTATTGATATTTTAAAAGGAATTTAGAAGAATATTGTAATAATACATCGCATTAATTATTCTACTTTTATGTAATATACATATTTGGATTGAAAAAAAAAAGTTTTTATTTTAGTTATTATAAATTACAATATTGTAGCCTAATGAAATGAAATTTCATTGATGCCTAATAAACCACCCTATCTCTTGGTGTCTCCCTCAATCTTCAATCTTTTGAGTTATAATGCATGTTTGTTATTATGTTCAAATATATATATATATATATAATATAACATATAACATTTTTCTTATTATTATTTATGTTATTATATATATATATATATTATCTATATTATATATAAAAGTAAAATAGTAAAAAAATTCCCCACATGTCATCATTAAATTTGAATACAATTGATTATTATAGATTATTTTTAAAATTATTTATTATGCTTACATATACTATGCATATGCTAGTTATATATAAAAGTAAAATCGTCAGTGCTACTTATCATCATTATATTCTTCTAAATTCATTCCAAAATCATCAATAAAAAAAAAAAATCATCTTTTCTTATTTTTATTATTTATGGTTCTATTAAAAATTAATTAGTACCAAATTGAACAGATATTTAAAAGTATGAGAGTTTTTACCTTTTATTATTTGTATCCAAAAATATATATTTTTATTATTATAATATTATATATAACATAAAGTGCATTTCTATATATATGGCACCGAATTGAAATTTAAATATATAATATAAAGTGTATTTCTATAAATAAATAATTTTATTTTATTAGTAGAAAAAATATTTTTTTTAAACATGGTAAAGTAGGATTTATATTCAAAACAAATTTTTGATTTTATTTTATTTAATATATCCTTTTATTGGTTGTACCCAATAATATATTATTATTATTATTATTACTATTATATTGTATCTAACATTTGATTAAAGGAACCTTAATTAGGATAAAATTGTTAAAGTGTGTATTTAGGACAAAAATATAATATCATATTTGTAAAATAATAAATTAAAGTGTATCTCTATATATAATATGTTTTTAATATTTTCAATATACCAATGTATTTGTATGGAAAATAATAAATATATCTTCTTATTTGGAGATGTAAAAAATTATATAAATAATATAATTTTATTTTATTAGTGAAAAAAAATTTGAGATGTTCTTTTCGAAATATAATTGTTAAACATGGCAAAGTAAAATTTATATTCAAAAGAATTTTTTTTTATTTTTTTTTATTCATTAAATAAGTCAAATACATCTGATTTTTCATTAATATAAAAAAATTAATTACTTGCAAGGAATCAAAAAAAAAAAAAAAAGATAGTCAAAATGTAAAACATTTAAAAAATTTATAATCTATATATCAATATTTTTGTTGGTTTGTTATGTTTATGTTATTGTAAAATAAAAAGATGTTATATACGGTAATTAATAATTAGATTCTATATACTAATACATATATACATAATAAATGAAATTTTAATATCAAAATATATAGATTTCAATAATAAAATTGATTTCCTTATTTGATTTTCTTACAAAATATATATAACCATAAATAAATTATCTTATAAGGCAAATAATAATAATAAATATAATTAAATTATATCATGAGGATTTAATATAGAAATATTAATTATCGCAATGAATGAAAAAATACATTAGAATTTAAATTTGAATTCTATAAATAGAAAATATTATAAAACTATATTTGAATTTGAATTTGAATTTCATAGATGAGAAAAATTAGACAGATAAACACTTTTGAATTTGAATTTCATAATTGAATAGTATTATATATAGAAATTAAACTTTTAGTTTTTAATAAACTTTTACGATATAGAATAAAAAAATAAAATAAATTTAAATATACTTAATAACAACAAACCATTAAATAAGTTTTCAAATAGGATTAGATAGATTGATTTTATCAACTAGTTCAATACTAATAAAATGCAGTAAATATTCAAAGTTCAAGTGCTAAGATTTTGGAAAGTCCTAATCTTTGATGATAAATTGGAAATTAATAGTGTTAAAATGATTTTAATGGATAAATAAGTTTTGTTTATTTTTTTAATTTTCGTTACATACTATTATGATTGTTTCAGTATATCTAATTTCTATTTATTGTTAATTTCTTATTTCAAATTATTTTAAATTGTTTTATAGTAAATAATACATATAATATAATTTAAATTTTGTATGTAAAGATGCATGTAATATATAATAATACTAAAGTTTAAATATTATTATTTATGATCTATATATATAATTTATATTATGTATAAAAGTAAGATGGTTAGTAATTTTTTTTTTTTTCATATGTCATTGCTAAATACCGTTTAATTGCACCATTGAAAATAAAATAAAATAAAAATTGGTAAGAAAGATCGGATGGCTGATCAGGTGGCCGGTTTAGGTTTTGTTTGTATGGTAGGAAAAGTTTTAAAGGCCGTGCTGGCATGATCAACAGTCAGCATAATATGGGTCTCATAATGAAATGTGGCAGTCCATAACAGCTGCCAGCTCAACAGTAGAAGCTTTGAGCTTGGAAGGTTTTTTGAGAGAATTAGGAAGAGAAGAGAGAATATGCAGGGGAATATGACATGATGTGGCCTCGTCCACTCTGAGAAAAGAGTGGCGCCTCTTTCACGCAACATTGCCACGTCACTCATCTGTTTTCATTAATTAAATATCCATCAAGTCAGATCCACAACATTCAGACTATGTTGTTGAATCTGGTGCCACCAGGAATTTCCAACCATGGAGGTCGCAAAAAGATGATGATGGTGATGATGAACATCATTTAGATTCAATGAAATCTTTGGAAAAAAAGAATCTTAGATTCTAAAAGAAAGATGGAATCTATGGCTGCTTTAGATGAAATCAAGTCCATCAAATCTAGATATGCTACTGTCTCTGTTGATTCAATGCTGCAGGCTTTGCAGCGCTCCGCAGCAGAGAAGAAGAAATTGGAAGAGGAAGAGGATGAAAAACTCATCCAATCCATCGTTTTCTATAACTCGAAAAACTATGTTAGAAGGATTATTGATGATGATGATGATGAAGAAATTATGAAGAAGAGAAATAAAAGGTAACTGCAAATTGATATACAGAGTGTTTGTTGCATGTTCCAATTGATGCCTTTTCATATTGTACAGCATTTTTTTTTTTTTTAATTGTTTGTATGGAAATTTGTTATTATGATAAGTTTCTAAGTTTCTATTAGAAATTAGATCTTCACGATGATACTTTATACTTGTAGTTGCATATGCAGTAAGTTGGTTTTATCGATGTAATTCAAACAAGGGCTACATATTATTGGAGTAATTTTGATCATGGAAACTAAACTATGCAATTCAAAAAGTAACTATGATTGATATATATAAACTTTCTTGTTAATTTCTTTCTAGGATAATTTTATTTTTTCTGTTGTAGGCAAATTGAATTTTTTGGTAATTTGTGACAAATTAATCGTTGCAAAGTTGTCGGAAAATAGATTTACTAGTCGGTTTGATACATGTTTTGATGAATGATTGAACTTTGCAGTACTTGGATTTGACTGACAACTCGTTACATGGGTTTTATGGGTTGAATCTATGGGAAAACAATTTTATGTTATGGGACTAAGTCTGAGATTGGAAGAATTTCAAGCTTGAAAAATTTAGTTTTTTGGCAAAAACAATTTTTCAAGAGATATTCTGGAATCCCATTTGGACTTGAAGAAATTGGTAGTCTAACAAACTTGGTGGCAACATGTACAAAAGATTTTTGGTAAATTCAAGCATTTAAAGTCTCTGGGGCTACATGGAAATTTATATGCTGGTGGGATTATATTCTTCAGTAATTCTCAACTTTCCCATCATTTTCTGGTTTGATCTCATCTACAACAACTTTTGTGGTCCTTGGCCACTAGAACTCTATAAGATTATAAACTTGAAGTTCTTGATCATTGCCTACAATCAATTCAATGGAACAAATGCCACCAGAGTATGGAAAGTTGCTACAACTCAAGCAATAGAACTCTCCTTCGACAAGTTGACAGCAATTCCATCTTCCCTTGGAAACTTGACCTCTCTCTTATAGTTGATGCTTGCAATTTGTAAACAATATGCCTTCAACTGTTTAAATTCCACCAGAATTAGGAAAATAGATCTTATGGTTTAATCTTGAAAGGAAAAATAAATAAATAAATAAATAAAAGCTTTCCTGGAAAATCCCATCTGAATTTACTAATATTAGTGTAAGTCCTAGCCCAACATTTGGATTGAACAAAATTGAGAACGCAAACTGTTGCTGGTTTTGGTTTTGGAAAGTGCTTAACTTTCCTGAGATGGGTTCCTGCAGATTTACCCTCCATTCAGTTTTGTGTATAGCAGACTCAATAGAAGAATTTTTAGGGGTAGATGGAATAAAATACTTGATGGAATCAGCATTTTCACTATGTTTGTGCTTCTGGGTCACAATGATTCCAACCTTTAGGTCATATTCAACTACTCCTTTTTCCTATTTTATAATTTCCATTTAAGACAGTGCTTCCACTTTTGTGGTTTTGCAACTGTTTTCTAGAACCAGATAGTTTTGTTTTCTTGGTACATATGATCTGGTTGGATTCTAATTTGTTTTGGTATTGAATAATGTCATTTTTTTTTTTTTTTGGTGGTGTTGACTTTGTTGGAGTTTGGTGCTGATTAGAATATACAATAAAACAATCTTTCAATGTTTGGTTTCAAAAATATCATCTATCTTTTAAGTTTTTCAAATTGCAAAAGGTTACCCAAAAACTCTTAAATGAATTAATCTTGGTGAATTTTGCACTACCATGGCCCAAGACTTGAAGTGTGAAACTATAAACGCAAAATTATTTAGACTGCTTCTTATATTTCTCATATTGGTATATTTTGAAATACATAGTCGTCAAATACTGCTCTTGTTCTCTTTCTTAAATGAAACACAATTATGCACCTCCCATCAGGAGAAGAAGGAGAAAAAACACACACACACACACACACACACACACACACAAAATGTGTTCTATTTATTTTTCTTACATTTCTCACCTAAAACACACACACACACACACAAAATGTGTTCTATTTATTTTTCTTACATTTCTTACCTAACACCAAGAAAATGTTAAAAAATCTTAAATTTGAGTTCTCAACTTTCTTACTAATAGCATGCTAATGCTAAAGATTGCCACGTAAACAGCCAAGCTTTTAGTTTAGAAAATGGATAGACAAGGTTCCTACCCTTATGTAAGCATATAAGGCCCTCCAAAACAAGGATAGACTGCCTTCATAGACTATTAATCAAATGGTTCCAACCATTAAAAAACTATATAAAATAAGTTTGTCAAAAAGTTTATATTAAAATATATACAATCAACATTATTTATGGTTTACCCATAAAAAGTTAGGCCTTCCATATCCAGTGTTCAAAGAGGCAGTAATAATTAATGAAAATCTCTGCTTTGACTAAAGCAGATGAAAGCCCTCCACCACATTTGAAAATTCCCAGAAGAACCCAAACATTCTAGTTGGGAAAAAAAAAATAGTAATTAAAAAATATAAGCCAATTTCCTATCAATAGTCAGCAAGACCCAGCAGCCACTGATAATTGTATCAGAAGGACTTTGGGCCATCCTTCTAACCTCTATCTATTACCTAGAACTTATCCATTATATTTGAGAGAACAATCTGGTATTTGCTATTTTTTATATTCTAAGATAAATAGATATTAATATTTAATATATATTTCCGTCTATATTTTGATGTGTCATAACAGCATCGTGCTCTAAAATAATTTAACATGTACATTCCTAGAATAAGCTAAATTTTATTTGTTTTAACGACATAGAAGACCCATGATGTAACACAATCAAGCAATCTTTTTTTTCAACACATAGTAATATAAAATAAAAACCAACAAATATTAACAGTATTAATTATTATACAAGAATGAATACGCTGGGAATATTCCAACCTTCATAATATTCTTTGGAATTTTATATCTTTCCCTGAGAGCCTAACAGCAGAACAGGTTTTGTCAAGGGGAATGATTCATGGAGTTGTTGGAATTTTCTTATTCACAGTCCTGGTTGCAGGTTAGAATTAGTCGAAACATTTTTTTTCTTTTGCTTTTTTGGTTTTTATCACTTAAATTTGTTAATTTTGTATTTTATCTTTTATGATCTTCTTCACAACAATATTATCAATGTCAAAATCTCCATCTGCCTATCCTTTCAAAAGTTTTGGAACAAAAAATCTTCAAAGGGTATCTGTGTTTTTAGTTTTGGTTGATTTTTACAATTTCTGTTTCAATTTTAGCACTCTCCCTGGTTGATCTACTTGGCTTGGTTGGAATTAGTGTTGTTCATCGGTTTAGAACCAGACATATTTTTGCAATAACAAATCTGATCCAATTATTAATCAGTTGGTAATTTTTAATTCAATTCAAATTGATTTCAACAATAAATCCAGTCCAATTCGATCCAACAATGGTCACTTTGGATTAAATTGGATGGTTAGTTTTGAATTGAGTTTGGAATTTTTTTTTTTTCCGTAAACTTTGAATTTTTAGAATTTTATTAGATAATAGGTCAATTTTGAATTTTGGCCTTTATGAACTTGTGCAAGAATAGTCAATTTTTTTTTATCAAAATCTCCTAACATTTCGAAGAAATGAAAATATTCATTTTTGGAATAACATAAATAAAATAAAATTATTTAAATTTATTTCAATGAAGTTTTACTCCATCAATACTATCCACAATTTAATCATTGTACTTCAGATAATATTTGTAGTTTTTTGTTCAAATTTTTCAAGACGTCACTTATATCGGGATTGTTCCCATTAGAGTACACTAATTCAAAAGTTTTTTGGAACTCTGAAAGTCAATTAATCTAAAATGGCATCGTTTGTTGAGAAAGCATCTATTTTATATTTGAACTATCACTGTTCCAAACTCGGATGATGTATGATTTGACACCATATGGCCTTTGCCAGTAAGGTATCTTGCCGATGCCATGCACCCACCCACATTTTCCTTGGCAGCATCACATTGGTTTACCTTTAGTCGTCACAATCCATCCTAGCTTATTGTTTATTGATCTTATCATTTTTGGCCTCCCATCTTTTATGCTCAATTCTTACAATACAATACACTCCCTTTGAGCCCAACATTGTTGTTGGTATACTTCCAACTAGATATAGCCTTTAATACCATATGTAAGGTTTCACCTATTGGCATCCCATTCTCTTACTCCATAGATACTAATCGTAATTTAATCGTTGCACTCTAGACAGTTTTAGGATTTTTTATTCAAACTTTCCAAGAGATTACCCATTATAAAATTTCTCCTACTAAAGCAATACTTAACTTTAGATGTCTTTTAAACTGTGAAGCCAATTGCTTTGAAATGATTTCGGTTGTTAAACGAGTGTCTATTTTACATTTCAATCATCATTTTCACATTTAAACGATGTGAGATTGGATAACAAATGGTCTTTGCCAGTAAGATAGCCTATCTATTAGTAAAGTACCTTGGCAATACCACACTAGTTCATCCATCCACTTTAATGTATTGTTCATTGATCTTGCTTTTTTTTATTTCACATCCTTCAAAACTCATAACACAGTTTAAAATATCAAAACTTTCCACGAAATTTTTGCAAAATTTTTATTTTTTCAATAGATCAAAAAGAAATTTAGCTTTCAACTGAAATAAGTATAATTTATATAATATCCACCGAAATTTTTCATATTTCTCCATAATTTCCATAGAAATTTTTATCATCATATCGACATCAAATCTTTCACAATTTGGTTACAAAATTCCATAATTTAGATGGAAATTTCCAAAGAAATTTTGGAAATGTGTATGATTTTTTGGTTAAATTTTTTATTAAATTTTTTTATAAATATTATTGATATTTACTAATATTTTTTGCAAAATTAATATTATCGTAGTTTTTTTTTCTCTTTTTAATTGTCTTCCAATAATTAGGCAAACCAAAATAAAAAATTCGTAATTAACAAACAATATCCAAAATTACATTAAATAAATCTACATATCATATTTTTAAAAAAAATTAGTGTTACAGATTATAAGTTTATCTACTTATTATTTTTTTTACTATAATAAATTTAATATTTGTATAAATATTATAAAGTAGATAAGAACTAGAAAATAAACAAAATTGAAAAATATGCGGAAAATATATTTCCTATAACCTAGGATTCAAAATTTTGGTATCGATAGTATTTGTACATGAAAAATTAACTCTCAAATATTCATATCAATATATATTAACAATTATACGAAAAAATATCGAGGTAATATATTTTTTAATAATTACTTCTTACATTTCACATATTAAAATGAGTATAAAGAAGGGAGAAATAATTTTTAACCATCTAGGAGTTTTTTATATAATTGAAATGATATTTATAAAATATAATTTAACTGTAATAATTGTTCTATATATTTTGTTTGATAAATAATTATATTAAATATGTATTTTTTAATAATGGTATGTTTTTAACTATTAACGCTTATTATAAATTCAATTGATAAAGAAAAATATAATACTCATTCAATATTTTTACAATTTTAATAGTCATTTTAATAATTAATTAATTAAATAAACTAATTCTAAAATTTTAATAAAAAATATATTTTTTAAAATAAAATTCTATAATTTTTATCGATATTCAATAATTTTTCATAATTCTATTGATATTTTCATATTTTAAATTTTTGATATTTCTATTGATACCGAAATTTTAAACTTTAGCTTATAGGTTTTACACAAATTATTGGGCACAAACTGTTGGATGAATCAATGTTGGTGAACCATATGCTTTACAATTGCTCAAGAATTAGAGGATTAGACAAGAAGCACTAGAAAATTTACCTTCCAAATAGTTATATTAGAAAAATACTTTTGAGTCTTGAAACCAATTGTATATATATTCTCATAAATAAAAAATTAAAGAAAATTTAAAAAATGACACAAGACTTTTTTATTTTTATTTTTTATTTTTTGTGCTATGCCCTCCCCACCCGTACTTGAACCTGCGCAACCGTGGCACAGGTAGTGGCTCTCGACCACGTGAGCTAGCCTACTTCGTCAAGATGACACGAGACTTGTCTATTTATATTTCTTACATAAACTAAGAAAAATGTTACAGATTTCAATTTTTTTGAGTTTTTTTTTTTTTTTTTGTTTTTTTTTTGGGGGTTTCAAATAACAGCCCCTGACTTATTTGAGAAAATTTATGAAGTCAAAATTTAGAATCCTAACATCAACTAATTAAAATGGGAAATCTTTATGGACAAGGTTCTTGCCATTATATAAGCAGATAGGGGCCTCTAAAGGCCAGGGTGGGCTGCCTTCATAGCCTACTAGTCAGATGCTTTTCGATCATTAAAAAATTACTTGACTAAAAGAAAATCATGAAAAACTAAATTAAATTAGTTTGTCAAAAACTTAATAAAATAATATCTAATCAATACTATAAAAAATTTGAGAGTCCCATATCCGTTGAAATTTTACTCCTCAAAAGACTTTCAGAAAAGTGGCGTCCAAAACATACACTCTGACTAAGGAGATGAAAGCCCTCCGCCACATTTGAAAGTTCCAGAAGAAATCCAAAACAATCCAGTTGAGAAAGATATTAATAATTAAAAAAATAGAAATGTCAGAGCAGGTATTGATAATTCATGTGTCAGAAGGAATTTGGACCATCCATCTAACCTCTTCAAGTATCTGCTCCTTTATAACAAAAAAACAAAAAAAGGTAAAAAGGTCATTGCCCCTGCCAAACACAAAATTGAACCGCAATATATTTTTTCCATCTTTATTTTAATGTGTCATAACAACACAAAAAATAAGTTAATATATAAATTTCTTGAATAAACCAAACTCTATTTTTAAATGAGTAACAGAAAATTCATGAAATAACACCACTAAGCAATCTAATTTTTCAACATATAATACTATAACATACAAACCCAACTAATATTAGTTGTATTAAAATTCCAACCTTCTTGACATACTTTTGATTTTTGATTCTTCTTCATAAGAGTTGAACAGCTGAACCAGTTTTGTCAAGGACAATGCTTCATGGAGGATTGGAATTATCTTTCTTCGCCATCCTGATTGTAGGTTAGTACTTGTCCAAAGTTTTATTCTTTTATATCTTAAATTTGTCAATCTTTTCGTTTTGCCTTTCACGGTCTTCTTCACAAGAATATGATCAATATCAAAATCACCATCAACAATTTCAATGTTCTTCGAAAAAATTTTAAAAAGTTTTTTCATTGATTTTTACAATTTTCTGCATCAATTTTAGCACTTCCAAAGGTTGATCTATATGACAGTTGAGAAGAAAATAATTTCCCTGCCTTAGGTATTACTGCAGCTGCAGATTCTCTGGACAAAGACAGAGAAGTTCTCCTGAACCTTAAAGAATTTCTACAACAACACAACCGCATAAACCAAGGAAGATACTCAGAGTGGAACCAGCACACCTCCAATCCATGTCAATGGCCTGGAATTTCCTGCAATGGCAACAGGGTCACTTCTGTTGTACTTTCTGAAAACTGTATCTCCGGCCAGATATTTGCAAACTTCTCGGCTCTCACCGCACTTTCACACCTTGACCTTTCCAAGAACACACTAGGTGGACCCATCCCACAAGACCTGAACCAGTGCAAGAGTCTCAGGTACCTCAATCTGTCACATAATATCATTGATGGGAAATTGAACTTATCTGGGTTGAATCAGTTGGAAGTGCTTGATTTGTCTGTCAATAGGATTAATGATGATATTCAGTTGAGTTTTCCCGGAATATGTGACAAACTGGTTGTCGCAAACTTATCTGCAAATAATTTTACTGGTACGATTGACAAATGCTTTGATGAATGCTTGAATTTGCAGTACTTGGATTTGAGTACTAATTCATTATCTGGGAATTTATGGGGTGGGTTTGTGAGGCTCACTGAATTTTCAGCCTCTGAAAACAAACTTTATGGTAATATTTTACCATCCATTTTTAGTCAGAATTGTAGCCTGCAAGTTTTGGACCTGTCAGAGAATGGATTTGTTGGTGAAGTTCCAAGAGAAATTTCTAACTTTCAAAATTTGGTTACTTTGGATCTGTGGGGAAACAGTCTTAGTGGACGAATTCCATCTGAGATTGGAAGAATTTCAAGCTTGCAAACATTGTTCTTGGGGAAAAACAACTTTTCCAGAGACATTCCAGAATCACTTTTGGACTTGAACAAATTGGAAGTCTTGGACTTGAGCTGGAACAGATTTGGAGGAAGTATACAGGACATCCTTGGGAAATTCAAGAATGTGAAGTCTCTAGGATTGCAAGGAAATTTATATAGTGGTGGAATAGATACTTCAGGAATTCTCAACCTGCCAAACATTTTCTGGTTTGATCTGAGTTTCAACAGCTTTTCTGGTTCTTTACCAGTAGAAATCTCTAAAATGCCGAGCTTGGAGTTCTTGATCCTTGCTTACAACCAATTTAGTGGAACAATACCACCAGAGTATGGAAACCTTCCGAACCTCCAAGCACTAGACCTCTCCTTCAACAAGCTAACAGGACCAATCCCACCTGCTCTTGGAAACTTGACCTCTCTTCTTTGGTTGATGCTTGCCAACAACAAGTTAACAGGTCAAATTCCACCGGAATTAGGAAATTGCAGCAGCTTATTATGGTTTAATCTTGCGAGAAACAAGCTGTCCGGAAACTTCCCTTCTGAACTGACCAACATTGGAAGGAATGCTACACCAGTATTTGAATCAAACAGGCAAAAGAATGACCAAGTTGTTTCCGGTTTTGGCGAGTGCTTAGCTATGAAAAGATGGATTCCTGGAGATTACCCTCCATTTAGTTTTGTGTATAGCACACTCACTAGAAGAACTTGTAGGAGTGTATGGAACAAATTGTTTGAAGGGATCAGCAATATTGACTCTGCGTGTGCTTCTAGTTCAGCCGCCATTCCAGTTTTAGGACATGTTCAACTAAGTGAGAATAATCTTTCTGGTGAAGTACCTCAAGATATTGGAAAAATGCAGAGTTTCAGTATGTTACATTTTGGTCTCAATAAATTCTATGGGAAATTCCCTCCTGAGGTAGGAAAGTTGCCACTTGCAGTCCTTAACATTTCTATGAACAAATTTTCAGGTAATATTCCTATCGAAATCGGGAATCTAACATCCTTGAGGAGTCTTGATCTGTCTTGCAATAATTTTTCTGGTACCTTTCCTGATAGCTTGACCAACTTGAGCAAGCTGAACGTGTTCAATGTCTCATACAATCCATTCCTGTATGGTAGAATTCCTAGTACCGGGCAGTTGACGACTTTTGGTAAAGATTCTTACCTTGGTGATCCCCTTTTAGACATTCCAGGATTTGAGCCTAATCCTAAAATTGTTGATGAAAACCCCTCAAATTTAGAGCCCATAAAACCAAATGAAAACCCCAAAAAGCTCACAAAGTTAACCTCATTTTGGGTGTTTGTAGGCCTTACAGCAGCTTTCTTTCACATTGTTTCTTTTTACCTCTCTTACACTTACTTTCCAAGAAGGTGCTTCAACTTTTTCGGTTTTGCAACTCCTAATTGTTATAAGTATTTTTAGATTTTTTTTCCCCCCTCTTTTTTGGTAACTACGTAACTATGTAGTGTTACCAAAACAAAAACTACAAAACTATGTAGAGAAATGAAATTCCTATCTTTGCATTGCAAATGATTTGGTTGGATTGTTGAAAGAGAAAATTGCTTCTAGTCTTGCAAGTTGCAATCAGAATTAAAGCTACTTGGAGTCACCTTAAATCATATCAAAAATTAGAATTGGGGGATTGACATGTGGATCAAATTGAGCTACTTTAGCTTGATTCCCACCATGATAAAGTCAACTGAGCTTACCTCTTTCCATCCATGTTATTGAAGGCTACTTGGCCTACACATGTACTTTTAGAATTATATGTTCTAAAACAAATTTGAATTATTTTTTTTATTGTAAAATTATAAGTTGAATTCATTTATATCAAGATATATTGTAAGTATTTTTAATGTGTTGCTTATGGTGTGATAATTTGAACTGATGGGTGATAATGAAGAATTTTTATTTTTATTTTTATTTTTTTGGGGTCTTTAATGCCACATAGCAATTAGCATTTTGGGCATGCCTTTTAGTGATTTTGAAAACGATAGTTACCAATGCTGTTGTACTTTTTTGCAACTACCAGACTTTTCTTCGACATTGAAGAGAAGATTTTGACTAAATGCTACCCAAAACCGGCCTTTAGATTACGACTACAAACTTTCAAAAGAATATTTATGACTTTTATTTGGATGGTAAGAAAAACAAAAAATTTTACAACACCAAGGATGTTGTTGAATAGTGTATAATTTTGAGCATGTTTTCATAGAAGATATACTACTTTGATATCCTTTCTTCATGGGAATCCAACATCTCATCATGTCTGAAAAGGAAATTTATCCATGGCCTATGGTCCTGTTCTTCTTCTTAATACTGATTACAGATACTAAAATGTATATATACATATATATTATTTTATTTCTAGTTTATAGAACAAATTTTGTTTCTATAAATGATAAATTACATGGCTTAACAATAGTTCTATTAACATCAAATTTTTGAAAAATCTGAAACAGCCTAACTCTGCTTTTATTATTTACTTATTTTTTCTGAAAGAGGGTAGCTCTGTTTCCATGGAACTTGCCCTATATAACAACTTTCTCGGAGTTTGCTGGAAGATGATATATTTTCTCTGCCATAGGTTCTACTGTAGCTGGGGAGAAAGACAAAGACAGAAATTCTTCTGAATCTTAAAGTATATCTTCAACAAAATAATCCCATAAACCAAGGAAGATAATTGAACCAGAACACTACCAAGCAAGGCTGTCTTAAACCTCATTGAGGGCCTTGGTAAAAAAAAAAAAACAATAAGTTTTTAAAACTAATCTCTCTCTCTCTCTCTCTCTCTCTCTCTCTATCAACGGTGGGCAAATAACCGGGGAAACCAAACCGGACCAGTAAATCCGATAGAACTGAACACTTATGGACCTGATGGGTTTCGATTGGTCGGGGCGGTTCGGTTCATCTGAGAGGGAATAAATAACGGTTTGGTTCGATTTTTGGATTTAAAATTGATATTCTTAAACCGTCCGAACCGAACCGAATAAGTTAAAATATTATCAAATATATATAATTACATTTATATATATATAATAATAATAATTTGATTTAAAAAATTAAAAAAAACACTCTCTATCTCACTGGTGTCGGGCCTTTCTCAATCTATCCCTCCTCTTTCACCTCTGGAAAAAAAAAATAAATAAAAGAAAAAGAAAAGGGTAAAGCTCTTTGAAAAAAACCCTAACTTATTGTCACTCTCGATCACCAGCGACTACCGACAAGCAGCTCCTCCGGTCACCCGCCATCTCTCTGACGACCGACAGTAATCTTCCTTATCTCTTTCTTCCATTCTTTCACTCCCAATCTCTCTCACCATTTTGATTTTCACCCTCTATATCGAACCTCCTCACTCTCTCTGTCTCTCTTTATCTCTATCTCTTGCTCTAAAATTAAATCTTTCTATCTTTTTTACTCTCACTTTCACTTTCTCACACTCCAATCTATCCATTCTTAGGTTAGGTGGTTGACTGAAACCCTAGCTCTATCACCTTTACACTTTGCGGTGGGCCAGTGGATGTGAAACAATCAACAACCTTGATAACCATCATCTAGTAATCAATCATCATGTTATTTCTTAGGTAATTTTGCAAATTTCCATTTTCCCCAATTTTTTTCATTTTAGGGTTAAAATTTCTAAAAAATCACTATTTCAAAATTATAAATTTTTTTTTAATGATCTCAATTCTCAAATATTACTTGTTTACTAATCGTTGGATTTTAATTTTTGAGAAAATTGACTATTCCAATTGATGGATTCAAGAGGTGAGGGTGAGGTAGCTCCGTGGCTCATGGGATGCTGTGTCGTGCTCATGTGTGGCACTGGCTTTGTGCTTAAAGCTTAAGATAAGATGTTCTGTTCTCTCAAACTTTCAATGGTTGTGGATGGATAGATTGTAGTTGAAGTTGAGTTGACTTTCAGAATTTAGACTCTCTGTGATTGTGATTATGAATTTGACTCAAAATTCAGAAATTAACTGCTTCTGTGAAACTGAATTATCTCTGTAAAATGTTGAATTGGTTATAAAATAGTTTTATTATGACAGTTCATATGGTTTTAGTGTGAAATTTCATATGGATTTGAAATGCTAAATTGTATTTGTGAATTATCTTTGAAATCGTGAGATTGCTTGCATTTAGAGTCTTTGTGACTCCAAAATTTCTAAAATTTCAATTTTAAGAAGGTTAGCTTATATTTCAGAGTCTTTGTGACTTTAAATTCCTAAAATTGTAATTTTAAACAGGTTGGCTTACATTTCAAAGTCATTGTGACTCTGAAATTTGAAGTTGTCCTTTAATTTGTAATGTTTGTGGAATTGTTGAATATTGTGCAATTTTTAAATATTGTGGAATATTATGGAATTGAAACTGTTTAAACATGGTTTTTGCATGTTTGTAGTTGGAGTTGTACAATTTTAAGTATGTTAGCTTACATTTAAGACTCTTTGTGACTTTGAAATTTGAAATTGCTATTTAATTTGTAATGTTTATGGAATTGTTGAATATTGTGCAATTTATTAATATTGTGGAATATTATGGAATTGAAGTTGAAATTGAAACTGTTTAAACAAGGTTTTGCATGTTTGTTGTTGGAGTTGTGCAATTTTAAACATGTTAGCTTACATTTCAGAGTGTTTGTGACTTTGAAATTTGAAATTGCTATTGAATATGTAATGTTTGTGGAATTGTTGAATATTGTGGAATGGGATTGAAGTTGAAATTGGGACTGTTTAAACAATGTTTTTGCATGCTTGTAGTTGGAATTATGCAATTTTTTTTAGGGAACCAGCCAGTTAGTTATGTTTCAATATTGTATCATACAATAGCTGATTGGTTCTAATTGTTAAGCACTATTAAGTACTAAGAGTCTAAGTGACAACAATTTGTTTAAAGCTTTAAAATTGTCTCTCTTTTATTTTAGTTCATTGCATTGTAACCAATACATGTCTTGCCTTGAAGTGTTGTGTAATTGCTGTCTTGTTTTTGTTTATTTCCTCTTATATAAGCAATGTCCTATATATGCTTAATATGGACCTAGATTCCCAATCATCAATTAATGCACCTTCCTTTCAAACCCTAATAGGCCAAAGTCCATCACCACTAGGTCCACCACCACTGTCAAAACCTACATCGTCTGATGCCAAATCGACATTACCTCCACGACCTTCATTAGGGAAAAAAAAAAAAAACCTTCTAGGCCAGCAAATGATGTATGGGATCACTTTGTCAAAATAGAAGATAGTAATCCTGATGAGCCTAGATGTGTATGCATATATTGCCATAAGGATTATGCATATGGTTCTAAGAAGTGTGGAGCTAGTACCCTAAGGAACCATTTGAAGTAATGTCTGAAAAATCCTTATAAAGTAGATGAAAAGAAGCAAAAGACCTTAGCTTTTGATAGGAAGTTCGATGGTAGTGGTAGCAGTTTGGTAGCTACAATTTTCAACAAAGAGGCATGTAAAATGGCATGTGCCATAATAATAATATTGGATAAGTTGCCTTTTAGTTTTGTAGAAGGTCGTGGGTTTAGATACTTTTATAGTGTTGCATGTCATAAGTTTGATCTTCCATTTAGAAGAACCATCATAAGGGACATTTATCAATTGTACTTGGATGAGAAGTTGGCTTTAAGATTAATGTTTGTTGTAAAGCAACAAAGAGTTAGCCTTACAACTGATACATGGAATTCTATTCAAAATATTTGTTATATGTCATTGACTGCCCATTATGTTGATGATGATTGGATGTTACATAAAAGAATTTTAAGTTTTTGTGTGGTTCCTAATCATAAAAGAGAGGCAATTGGAAAGCTAATTGAGGTTTGTTTGCATGATTGGGGTATTGAGAAAGTGTTCACAATAACCCTTAATAATGCAAGTGCAAACAATAATGTACTTGCTTATCTTAAGAGGAAAATGGTACATTGGAAAGGTTGTGTATTGGATGTTGAATTTTTGCATATTCGATGTAATACACACATTGTCAATTTGATTATGTGTGACGGTTTGAAAGAATTAGATGACTCAATTGCTAGCATTTGTAATGCTGTAAGATATGTTAGATCATCTCCTTCTCGATTGCAAAAATTTTAAGAGTGTATAAATCAAGAAAAAATTGATAGCAAAGCTTTAGTATGTTTGGATGTTCCAACAAGATGGAACTCCACATATTTAATGTTAGAGTCGACTTTGAAATTTCAAAAAGCCTTTGAGAGAATGGAGGAGGAAGATGGACATTATGCTTCCTATTTTGGAGAGGATGATAGTGGTAGAAAGAAGGTTGGACCTTCTTTTGCTTGGCATTGGGATGATGCCAATGTTTTTGTCCAATTTCTTAATGGCTTTTATGATGTAACTTTTAAATTTAATGCCTCTCTGCATGTTACCTCCAATATTTATTTCTATCAAATTTTTTCCATACAAAAACAATTGGATGACTTGTGTGTTAGTGAGGATGACCAGTTGTTGTTATGGTAAGGAAAATGAGAGAAAAATATAATAAATATTGGGGTTCCATGGGAAATATCAATAAATTGTTCTAATTGCAGCAATGCTTGATCCAAGATATAAGTTGGATTATGTGTCATTTAGCTATGGGATGCTTTATGATAATGATGAAAGTATGGTTACTGAATTGATAAATAGTTTGAAAAAGAGTTTAATGAGGTTGTATAATTGGTATAATGAAAGAGAAATGGGTTCGGATACTAGCTGCCAATCTTCCATTGGTGTTGAGTCTTATGGAACTAGTTTGGATTGTAATAGTAGTGGATTAGAACAGGCCAACTATGTTGACCGGGTTTGGATTGCTTATTTGAAGAAGAGAAAACAAAGCCAATGTAAGGAGGTAAAAAATGATGTAGATAGGTATATGGCCAACCCATGTGAATCTGGTTTAAATAAGGATTTTGATATTTTAAATTGGTGGAGGGTCAATGGAGAGAAATACCCTGTGTTAGAGAAGGTTGCAAAGGATGTATATGCCATTCAAGTCTCCACTGTGGTTTCTGAGAGTGCTTTTAGCACTGGAGGCAGGATACTCGATCCTTTTAGAAGCTTTTTGACTGCTAAAATGGTGGAGGCTTTGATATGTTATTAAAATTGACTTAATGCTTCTCCAAGTTTGGACAGATTTTTCTTAGAAGAAATAGAGTATTATGCAAGCCTAGATGCAAGTAATATAATATGCAACCGAGATAGGATTTTGTTTATATGCAAATTGTATTATTTTTTACTGTTTTTATAATATTTGCCTCTGTTTGTTGTCACTCCAAGACCTATGCCAAAGCCAACCAGTGGCAGCAATTCCTGACAACAGCACCAAAAAGGATTGATTGTGTATTGTAGAGTGGATAGACTTGAAACTTGACAGCAAGACCAAAGTAACTCTCGTTGTTTTATTTTTTATTTCTTAATAATCATCACATTATTAAATTAATACTGTATTGGTTTGACTTATTTTGGTTTCTTTGTGATTATAGGCTTTGTAGCAGTGGCAATGGAGGCTTTGGCAGTGGCAATAGAAGAGTGACTTCGGATTTTTGGAGGATTTGGCAATGGCAGTAGGAGAAGGGCAGTGGCTATTGGAATGGCAATGGCAGTAGCACTTTGGAATTGTAATTTGTTATTTTGATATTTGTGTTTTGTGTCTGCATTTCTCATTCTCAATTTTGGCCATGGCATTGGTAGTGGCACTGCATTTCTCAATCTTCAATTTTTCCTTTCATATATGTTTAATTCTTGATCAATTTATATTTGTATTACTAAACATTAGTATTTTCAATTTGTATATGTGTTGTAACTTGTAAGCTTCTAATATTTAGTTAATTGCCTATATTTGATGCAGCAGCAAATGTAAAAACAATACAGAAATGCAATTTTGTTTATTTGTTTAAGAACTATAATTTGATTATTAGGTTAAAAAAACGTTCAACACTCCAAATGTGCCCATTAGACAAAAAAAAATTGCCCATTTGATACCTAAAAATTGACCATTTCATACCTAAAACATTGGATGAGATATGTAAGTATAGGTATGAAAGTTGGCCCAAAATTGTAGGTCCAAAAATACGCCCAGCCCGACCAGTTCAAAAATAGGTTCAAAATTATAGGCCTAAAAAAGTTAAGGCCCACTAAATTGGAAACAAGCCCAAATTCAAAAGCCCAATTATAAGCCCAAACCGAAAAACTTGAACCGAACCACACCGACCCGTTTTACTCGTTTAAATATCCAGTTCCACTCTCACATCGGATCGGTTTGGGTTCAATTTTAAAGCTTCCTGAATGATTAATTCAATTGGATTTTTCAGGTGGAACCGATCCAACCCGAACCGTGCCCAAGCCTACTCTCTCTCTATATATATATATTTAAGATGCCAAAGTTATCTTAAATTTTTATATTCAAATTTTGATGATAAAATCTTTTTCAACTTGCAAATAACCATGTAAGAATGCCAAAACAAAATTTGTTTAGTTCCATACAATTAACTTCCATTAAAAAAAAAATTATATGCCATGAACAATAATAAATAACTACAAATATGAATTCATGCAAAAAAAAAAAATGAAAGTAAAAAAAAAAAAAAAAGGTTAAGGGAATGATCAACGAATATAAATTTATTAAATAAATAATAAGAAATAAAATCACATTCCTTTATGGCACTTTAGATCGAAATATGTAAACTATATAACAAAATTTAATAATTTTTAGATGTGAAATATGAGTTTAAAAAAAAACAAAGTGAGAGGAGATGGAAAAACTCATTAACATATAAGTTTTTAACCCCTTTTTTTTTTTTTTCCTAGTCTTATTCATTTATAATTAAAGCTTGAGACAAATATAGGAAATACATAATTTAAATTTTTTTTATGGAGAGAATTTAATAGTTGATTGATGCTCTTTTCCAAAAATAGAAATATATTAGTAACAATTAAGCTAAAAATAATGAATTGAAATAAAGGTTGAATTCGAAAAAAATCAAAAGTTTATGTTTATAAAAGGAAATCATTCCATCTTATTTAATAAATGAAAAGAAGTAAAACAAATATGAAGTCATATATAGTAATTTAAAATGAAAATTTTTTAATAACAAATATATATATATATGTGAATAGAGAGAGAGAGAGAGAGAGATTTTCTTTTTTGCACGATTTTCTTTTTTGCAAAATAACATATAGAAATTTTTAGGGCCCACTTTTTTGAATAGAGAGAGAGAGAGAGAGAGAGAGAGAGAGAGAGATCTTCTTTTTTGCAAAATAACATATAGAAAGGCCTTTTTTTCTGTGAGGCCCTAAGGTTTATGCCTTCAGCTAACCCTGCACCACCAATCCATGTCAATGGCTAGGAATTTCCTACAATAGGAATAGAGTTACTGCTATCATTCTCTCAGAAAACTCATTGATGGCTAGATTTTTTGAAACTTCTCAAAGCTCACTACACTTTCTCTCCTTGCTACATAGCTAATTTGTCATGTGAGGGTTATTTTTGTTATCTTATCGTATTTAGGTGACAAAATTAGCTCATCTTGTGTTTGTCGTGATAGACTCATCACAAAGTAGTTTGGTGATTAATTTGTAATTTGTCACCAAAAAAGCATGTAACTATGACAAAAAATATCATCATCATAGATTGGAGCTTTACCGTGACATCGATTTTTGTCACGTAAAGCTCCTTTCTTTGTCATTGTTTATACCAATATTGTCACCAATACCTATGTAGGATCAAGTCAAACTTCAACCATTTGTAGCAATTAGCCACATTCGTGGCAAACAAACGATTCGTCTTTAAATGTTATTGTGGCAAACTGTATTCATCACTTAATATCCGAGTGGCATATTTAGAGTTTAACACAAAATGATCATATGACAAGTTTAATTTGTCACATAAACAATAATTGACATAGTTGCAATTTGTCATTTATTATTTCAAGTGGCTAACAACATTTATCACCACAAAGTAGTTTGGTGATAAACTTTGTAATTTGTCACCGAAAAAGCATGTAATTGTGACAAAAAATATCATCGTCATAGATTGGAGCTTTACCATGACATCAATTTTTGTCACGTGAAGCTCATTTTTTTGTCATTGTTTATACAAATATTGTCATTGATACCTATGTAGGATCAGGTCAAACTTCAACCAATCGTGGCAAACAAATGATTCGTCTTTAAATGTTATTGTGGCAAACTGTATTCATCACTTAACATTTGAGTGACATATTTAGAGTTTGACACAAAATGATCATATGACAAATTTACTTTGTCACATAAACAATAAGTGATAGAGTTGTAATTTGTCATTTATTATTTTAAGTGGCTAACAGCATTTGTCACCAAAACAGGGACATTTAATTTTAGTCCCATTGCCAAATGATGTCTTGCAAAATCTAAAAAATGGTTGATTCCATTAATCTATTTAGGAAGTGTTCTGTTTTGTAGTTGCATCCAGTTTTTATTCATATCTGTATGCGTAATAGTAACATAAACAATGAGTAAGATACATGGATAAGCAGCAATTAACTAGAATAAAGTGCAAGCATATACAATATATGCTTCATAAAGGCCGTATACTACTCTTATTAAGAACATGAGAATGTATGCATTGAAAGTTAAAGGAGTAAAGAAAATAGATAACAAAGCTACAATAGTGTAGCTAACTAACATGGAAATATGTAAACAAGCACTATTAATAAGTAAATTGTGGCCATCTAAGAATCTATGCTACAAATTAGTTTCCACTCATTGTTCACTAGACAAATGTATGTATAGCTTGAAACTATTCAGCTGCTATATTTAGTAATAGACAATGATGAATGAACACCAAAGAATTAATATACAATATGTAAGTTACGTCCAAAATCATATTTGTCCACAAATGTAAAAAATCAAACTATATGGATATATTCAACCACTAAAAATATGCAGTCACATAAAAATATAAGCAACATATGCAAATCACATTTATGCAAAAACACCAAATAGTATATATATATATATATATTTTTTTTTTAACACATATGTATATATCCAAAAATATACCAGCAATATGGTAAATAGTGAACAAGGATAGACAATCCACCAAACAAGTAACAAAGTTGGCACACACACAAGATCCAAATGCTAGGAAAAAAACATATTTATACACAAATATTAAAGTGAAAGAGTCAACTTATTACATTTGATATGCCAATCACTTGTATATGAGACACAACAAGAAACTACAAAGAAAACATTTGGAAACTGGTTGATGGCTACATATAGAGAAAAGTGGAAAACACAACTAAAATTCATTTATACCTTGAACTCACATAATGCTAGAATATTCTAGTAACTTAATTTTCTATAGTTTTCGCCAATTACCTAGATACCTCTAGGATATGCTCATCACTATTTTTATCAAGTATGAGACACTTTGGTGAACGTTGTAAAGCAAGTGGAGGTGAAGCTGATGGCTTTCATGATAGTGAAGATGGTGATGCCTTGCATTATAAGAAACTCGATGTTATGTGACTGTTTACAAGATGCGAAGCAATTGGATGTTGAGGAGCCAGAAAGAACAACAATTCCATGCAACTACTTAGCTATGTGCTTTGGTGATAACAATGTATGGAAACACATAAAAATTGAGGTGTTGGCTTGGATATATAAGGAAGAAGAAAATCCTAAGTCTAATCTCAAGAAATTCAAACATATTCTATGACTGCTTAGGTAAATCAATTTAGACTGGTTTTTTATTTTTCTATGCAAATTACGTTGTAAAAGTTTATATCCTTTGTTTAGAACATGTCGTTCTAGTATTTTAGTACAAATTGGAAGGTAGTTTCATTAGGAAAAGTTTGTTTTCTTCTATATGAAGTTGAAATGATACATGCACAGGGAAGGACATCCCATGTTACGAGATGTAATTCGATAGATTTTTCATGTATATGTCAGTGAATTTTGTTTATCACAAATTGGATTGTATTCTTTACTTTCAGGTTATGAAGAATCTATGTGTAAGATATGAGACTTAATGCTTGGCTTCAAATAATGAATGGTGTGGTACCTTTGGAAAATTTATCTTTCTCTTGTCTTTATCCTAAATTGGCATTGAAATGCTCTATTTTTATGATAAAGTTATGAATTTCTTTAGCTACTATGATACATATTTACATATATATATATATATATATATTCGAATTGATACATCAGCAGCAACATATAGCTAAACACTTGGGAGCCATTGATTATTTTCTTTGTAAAAGGTGGTGTGGTTTTCATTCTTTATTCCATGTGTTTTATCTTGTTTTCTTCGATATCCTTATGCAGTTTCCTATGCGAAGATTGCCTTAGAAAAAAGTGTCCTTTAATAGAAGACCAACTTTGTTGCTGCAGAAATCATTCAAAAGGCCTCTAAATTTGTTATAAGGATGGGCACAACAAATGCAGCAATCACCAGTCTCATCTTATTCGTTATGTGACTTGCTATATTGTATCATTTGAACAAACATGTGATAAAAATGCAGATAATCAAAATTCTACAAAATCATATTCATGATCTAAGTTTGAATCCTTGTCAATCCAGGTAACAACTAGCTTTTACTTTTGTGTGGGAGAAACATAAAAGCAATGACTCATCAATTATATCTCTTGTTAAAAACAATAATGAGTAGTTATATAAAATTCAGAAACTTATTCGAATAAGTTAATACATGGCAAAAATAGCTATGGCATTTAACATATTACCTATTGCAAAAGGATTCGATATGCCAAAGCTTATATATGAGACTTAGCAAGAAACTACAAAGACAAAATTGGTAACTGGTTGATGGTTACATGTAGAGAAAAGTGAAAGTACAAATATAGAAGAATACATGAATGACATAATTACATAAATTATGGCAATCTATGAACAGTTAAACACATAACTATTATGGAAATGAAAATTTGAATACAAGGTTAGGATAGTTAGGCTTCAATGAGTTAATTGTTTATTTACAATAATATTTACTGCTTGTCACGTAAAGAAGCCAGGAAGTGGACCAACAATGGTTAAACAAACAAGGTTGGGTAGCTTAAATACAACCGTCAAGCATTTGTACACTCAATATGCATAAAAATATGACCATCAAGGACATAAGTAGTGAAAAAAATAACAAGGACACTTTGTACATGGGTTGTTTCTATATAAGTCAAATCATAAAACTGTTATAAAGGAATCATAACATAGTAATAACAACATGACTACTCAATCATTGTTCAATTGTTACATATATAAATATTAGGCAAATAACAATTTTAGATAGATGCTTGATATATCTTATGCAAACTGCACTATTTGAACTATGGAAAAGGTAAGAAGAAGAGACCAACATACTGGCTGATGAATATATAGACTTAGGAAGCCATAATGTTCCTTCCTCACTTAGAAAAATCTATAGATGTAAGAGGGAAACACAAATTAGGATAAAGAGATACAAACTTTGTTCCCATCGACACTTCCAAAGGAGGACAAAGTTTATAGCTTGGCAAAGAAAAAACACTTACTAAAACAGCAAAGCTGATACTTCAACTAGTGTTAATGAATAGCACATAAAGCTTATGACTGTAGATAAACTATTTCTCAAATCTGTATGAGAAAAAAGAAAATATAGAGATGAAAATGGACATGCACTGGGAGGTGGGTCCGACAGACAACCAACAGGGTTCATATAGTAATAACCTTAAAACTTTTTAAAAAGCAAGCATCACTCAACAAAATGAAGCAAACATGGTAATATTGTATATGCTTATCATGGAGACAATTAGGAGTAGCAAATGATTTTCAAACACTAATAAATGATGATGAAAAAGGTAAATACAAGTACCATCTTTTAGCAAGTTCAACATGTTGACTTTGTGAAGTGAAAAACATTCAATGAGTATAAAATAAACTACTTATATCTATGATCGGGTTGGAAACCCAAAGTCATTCCATTTCTAATTCTAGTTATCTAAATAGTAAGGGAAAAAAATGATTTAGGGCCATACACAAGGTAGAAAATTAATGAAAAGGTAAGACAAAAAGAAAATTTGAACTATACATTTGGAAAATTCTTTCACTGATAGAATATTCCACAATTGTTATGCACCAAAGTTTTCTTGAAAGATTATATAAAATATAATAAACAAGCCAAAATAATAACAAAAATTACAAAAAAAATGAATAAAAGCTACACAACCAAGCTAACACCACACAACAAGACTAACCATTTACACAATGCCATGAAGCTCATTCTAAATAAAATAAACCACTTTAACAAACCAATTTCCATGAAAATATGAATAAAGACAGAACCCAATTAAAAAGGCAAACAAATAGATGAAAAACAAGATGCTCCACCAAAAATTCAAATTTGTCTACATATATATATATAAGAAGGTTTTGATTGAGCCAAATCAAAGTCAATTGTACAGTTAATATATTCATTTCAAAATAAAACCCAACAAAATAAACATTGATTTTGACATATTTTTTAAAAAAGTTTGACCAATTCATGCACAATTTTCAAAGAACCAACCACGATTTCAAATGGGCAGAAACAAAATATTTATGCATTGTGGACTAATGCTGGTAACGCTGATTCACAAATAAGCAACAAAATCAGCCAACTATATATCAAGTTCTTCTCCTCTATGTTTGATGTAATATTCGAGATAAAAAAAAATGTTTATCTATTTGGTAGAATAATCTATATGAAAGAAGATCCTTTAAATTGATGAAATGAGTACTATGAAATCCCATTTAATAATAAAAACCCCAATAAAAACCCAAAATCTATAGCACCTAAAACAACAACAATATGAAAATCAATACCAAAACCTAGAGGATAAAAATGGAAAGAAAGTGAGTGAAAGGGAAGCATACAAGAGCTATCAAGAGCTTGGAATACTGGAAAATGTCTATTATAGATGCAATGTGGACAAGAAAAACTCCATCACTTCAACCAACCACATTACATGAGTTTGGAAAGAATAGATACAAAATGTTCCTCTTCTAAAGCTGAAATTTGTGAGTGAATGAGTGAACTAAAGCTTCTGAGTGTCAATTTCGAACAACGAAGAGAAAGAGGGAAAACATTGCATTTTTCATGGGCCAAAAATGGGCTTCCTCGATGGACTGTGCATGAAACGCAATGCTTTAGGCAATAAAATTATGGCTGACAATTTTACAGTTTGTAGTTGTTAGATATTGGCTGGTCAAAACTAAAATATTGGGTGACTATTAAAAAATTTCATCACATTTTGGGGTTAAAAAGGAGAGGGAAATACTGGCCCCTAATTTTTTTTAGATCCTTTGTGATAAAAATATATGACAAACAAGAATTCATCACTTATTTGAACACGAAATAGAAAAAGATGACAATGTTTATTTTTGTTATGTAATGTATACATTAAGTAACAAATTTATATTTATCAGTGAGACTTTTGTAGCAATTGTCCAAATTTCTTGTAGTGGAATAATCTCCAAGGATTAATACCAGAGGACCTGACGAGATGCTAGAACCTCAAATACCTTAATCTCTTACATAATATTCTTGAAGGAAAGCTTAACTTATCTAAGTTGAATCAGTTGGAAGTTCTTGATTTGTCTCTTAATAGGATTGGTGATGATATTTAATTTAGTTTAGTATAAATTTGTGATAAATTGGTTGTTGCACACTTATCTGTAAATCATTTTATGGGAAAGATTGACAAATGCTATGATGAATGCTTGAGTTTGCAGTAATTATTTATTTAAGGATATATGGCCTGGTGTTTTGAAGCTTATAAAGGTTTCAATCTCTGAAAACCAATTTAATGGAAACCTTTGCCTTAAATTTTCTCTCAAAATCAAGTTTGCAAGTTTTGGACTTGTTTAGTAATGAATTTGGTGGTGAAGTTCCTAGAAAGATTTCAAATTGCCAGAATTTGTTCAATCTTAATCATTTTGGTAACAATTTACCCAAACAATTCCAAGCATGGAAGCTTTGTTCCTGTGTTACAGATTTACAGCAACACTAACATTCAAAAAGTTAACCAAAATCTAACAAATAACATAGACATTTTACGGGATTTGATTCATGATTGAATCTACGTCCTCGAAGCTCTGCAAGGAGTTTAATACACTATAAATTTAATGTGTTTTCATAGCTCAAATAACTTTCTTTTCCTGGTTCTTGAATCTAATCTAAACCTAGAAACCCTACCCAATAACTCCCTTCTACAACCTTTCTCACTTCACAATTCTCACTCAAGAAAATCCTAAAGAGAAAGAGAAAGATAAACCACCAAGATGTTACAAGAAAGAAAACTAGCCAGGTCCGAAAACTTATATTGTAGAGCTTGTGAAAACTATTATTAATTGAATGGGATCGATATATGTAAAGGATAGCTAATGTAATTGAAGGATTTTTTGCCACCTTCTATACTCATGTGACTTAATGAATATGTCACCTCAGCTACCCTCACGTGGCCTAACTAATAAGCTGCTATTACCACTAAGTGATGTCATATGATTTCTGCAATATTAATCAAAATCAAATTTTAATTTTCACTTGTTTGAATCACATAGGTAACAAACTCCACCTTGATTCAAATATCTTTTATTGATGTTGAGCAAACTTTTGCAAAACTCAAGCTTGCTCAAAGGTAACATCTTAATTCCCAAATCTACAAGATTATTTGCAATGGATATCTTTTCCAACTTAACCATACCTTATTACACCACAATTCTATTGAAATGATATTAAATATCAATATGTTTAGTCTGCATGAAAAACTAGATTATTACAAAGCTATATAGAACTCTGATTGTCTTAATAAGTCGCTACCTTTTCTTTCAATACTTTAACTCTTATGATGTGCCTTTCAACCAAAGTTCTTCCTTCATAGCTCCTGTAGTTGCTACATATCCAGCCTCTGCTATAGAGAGGGCTACCCTAGACTTTAATAATGGTTTCCAACTAACACAATTGTCACACACAATAAATATACAAGTTGGAGTAGATCTTCTCCTCTCTCTATATCTTCCATAATTAACATCTACATAGCCTCTAAGAACCACACCATCTTTGCAATGATTGAATACTAAATCAAAATTTGAAGTTCTTTTTAGATTCCTTAACAGCCACTTCATAGCTTCCTAATGCTCTATTTCTGGATTATCCATCTACCTACTAAACACACTAATTGCTTGAGCCGAATCTAGTCTACAGCAAATCATGGTGTACATGATAGATCCAAATCTATTTGAGTAGGGAACATCAGCCATTTCCTCTATTTCCTCTTTAGTGGTTGGACCAGGTTTTGCAAATAACTTGTAGTGATTTACCAAAGGACCATTTATTCATCAATTGAAAATTTAGAAAGAATCTTTTGAACGTAACCTTCTTGGTTTAAGAATACCCAATTATTTTCTTTGTTTTCTTTTAATACCCATCCCTTTACAGGTCCAAGCTCCTTTATATCAAAATCAACTTTCAATGCTTCTTTAACTTGGTTTATATTATCTAAACTTTGACCAATAAGAAACATGTCATCCACATATAGAAGTAGATAATCTAAAATATTGATGCTTTCACCATTATAATGCTACAGCTATAACCTCAAGATGTTTCATGAAAATTGTCTCATCCAATTCTCCATGTAAAAATGTTGTATTGACAGCAAGCTGCTTCAATTTTCAGTTGAAATGAGCTACCAAGGATGCATTATTCTAATAGTTGTATACTTTACCATAAGAAAAAAGTTTTCCTTGTAATATATGCCTTCTACTTGTGTGAATCCCTTTGCCAAAAGTCTAGCCTTGAATCTTATAGGTTATGAATCTCTCATGCCTTCTTTCACCCTGAATATCCATTTACAATCTACCAACTTTTGACTTTTTGGTTTAGGAACCAAAACCCAGGTTTAGTTTTTATGCAAAGATTCTAACTCCTTTAACATAGCATTTTTCCATTGCTTTTTATTGCCTCAATATATGACCTCAATTAATTTTATGAAAGATCCTAAATGGAACCAAAAGCGAACATAATATAGTTAGAAGGATTAAATTTGGTTGGGGTTCTTACCACCCTTCATTCTCTATCTCTGGCAAGTTGGTAATGTTCTAATGGATTACACTGCTATGAGATGACAGATATTTGATTTTGTTGAGGTGTTGTCTCCTCTCAAGGTATATCAGTTTCTTCTAATGAGTATGCTTATCGAACTTGACCTGATTCATCCTTTGGATATTGAGTTTCTTTACTAACATATCCAAAACAACAACAATAATAACAATAATAACAATAACAAGGAAAATTGGGATAAGCCAGTTGAGATTCTAGAGATAATAAGTCTTTATTAATAATAATAATAATAACAACAACAAAAACAACACCAACAACAGTAAAAACTGGGAATAAGCTAACTAGAATTCTAGAGAGAATGGGTTCTTTAGTTAAATGAGTTAATTGATATATTACAGAAAGTGTGCACAATAACCCTATTGAATAAGTAAATAAATAAATATTTATAAGTGAATCACGTGATTATAGACAATTTATACATAAAATATTTAAAAATAGGGACATAAATTCACAAGGCTAAGTTAACATATATTTAATATGTATATATAACATATAGTATAGCAGAAGTAAGAATGGTCAACAGTAAGCTTTTTTTTTGTTTTTGTTTTTTTTTTTTAAGGGAACAACAGTTAGCTTTTTATTAAAACAAAACTCATATACATAAGTGTATCCATTGTATCATTTTGAAATATAAACTTCATACATCATATCTATTGACTTATATTATATAATACATGTATATGTATATAGAATTGAAATTTTATTTTGCCGACCTCCCGTGTCCACAGTTTCTCTCCAGTATAATATATGTATATGTATATATAATATATGTATATGTATAGAGTGATAAGTGCCACATGATCCATACTTTTTCATTGTTTATTTATATGACTAGTGTGTGTCGTGTATATATATATATATATCTGTATCTATAACCATTTGTCTATTTTGATTTAAATTTTTTGCTATATATTTTAAGCAACACTTGTCTACATATATTGATGTCCTCCAGGATGGCTCCATCTGCATTGCTGATGACCGAAACAAAAATATAATATTCTGAATTTTAGATATCATCATAAAATATTTTTTAACTGTAAAATTAAGTCCCATAAATCTTTAAATATGTAATTATCATATGATTATTGATTTAAGTTATTAATTCTTGTAACATGTACCTATGTTGAGACTATAAATAGAGGCTATAAAACATGCAATGTGATATACTATAAGATGGAATTCTCTCCACCATTTCTCTACTCTTTTATGTTCTATATTTTATTTTGTGATATTTATATTATTGTTAAACTTTAACTAGTATATGACACGTTATCTGTATGAATCCTTATCAATTTGATATTTGGTTTTGATAAGGTTACTAAATTATGTTTTGAGGTAAGACTACCAAATGGTTGATATATAGGTAATCATAACTTTCTATATCTCTACTATATGGATTTGTCATACATATTGATGCATATACATCATAATAATATTGTTTTTTGTTTAAATGTCGTGGTAGATTATGAATTGTATATGATTCTTGTTAAGTGTCATACAATACTTGTTGTGTTGTGTAAATTACGAAATGTGTCAATTGATATATTATTCATATATATATATAATATTTTATATGAATCATTTAGCATATTACTTGTTGGTTTTGGTTTATGACATTATTTGATCCACAAACTTCTAGATTTTTTTTTTTTTAATTTGTATATTATTTTGATTCTAAGTTATTGTTGAAAATTGACTAATATATTTTTATACAAGCATATGATTATGTTACTAGTATTTGAAGATCACCGTGCAAATTTATCTATTATGTAATGCAGTTTTTGTGATCCTTTTCCTAGATTGGAATACAGTTGTGGTTTAATTAAATTACTTATATATAAATATGTGTATTATATATTCATCTTGAATTTTCTTAATTATTTGATATTTGACAAGTTATACATTACTTATAGTCTTCAATGTTATATTATTATGAATTAATCAGTTTTTGTAACACCCGGTACTAAACTATACTAAAATTTTCATGCTTTGATCAAGCTTGAAAGGAGCTGATCTGGGTTGATTGAACGGGATCCCACAGTTGACTTTTTGATACAGTTAGAATTTTATTTTAACCAGGGTGCCATTGCGAAGTACATGTCATCACAAATTTGTAAACTAATAGCATGCCAAAATCAGAGTTGAGATCATAAAGTTATGGCCAGATTAAGGTGTGGTCCAAACTGATCAAGCAAGGCGGAGGTTGAATTTTTATTTGTATAAGTTATGGCTTTGGTTTATGTACATTGTCTAGTGTTCGTTGATACTAGTCCGTAGACTAGCAGCATGCTTAATTTAGACCTACGGTTGAAAAGTTATGGATCAATATAGTTATAGTTTTTTTTTTGGACTGATTTTACCGAACGTTTTTGAAAAATTTGTAAAATGGGGAATTAAAAGCACCAGCTGAAACATACCACATGTTGACACTGGGATAATTCACGTGAGTGCATTGTCACACCAGAATGCATTTTTATTGGTCCACTTGAACCAATTAGAGGAGGGAAAGAGAGAGAGAGAGAATTGGCCACCCCCTAAAATCCCGATCTCTAGCCATCACTCTTTCTCACCACCACCATCACTATGAAGTTTGCACCAAACCTGATCGACTAGCTCAAAATCATGGCAAGATTAAAGGCGATGCACTACGATCGGGTGATTTTCGACGGTGACTGCAGCTGGTTTTCTCAGCGAAATTGATCTATTTTCTACCACCATCTTACCTCACCACCCCTACCACCATCTTACCCACTCAAAAACCAGCTAGAAACCTAATTTTCACGGCTAGATCACCAATGATACATCGGGATTAGCGTGGTTTTTCGGTGATGGCAGTGATTAACCAATTCCCTAATTCTAGCTTTTTAAGTCAAACCACCACCCTTTTTCATCATTTTTTACCTTCCTGAATCTAAAGTTTTGGCTCAATTTGAGCTAGATTTTGAGATCCAACAACTTAAAGTTGGTAGAGTTTTTCTAGCAAGATTAGAGTCGCACCAGTTGAATTTCCAACAGGTAAGACCAGATTCGTGACCCTCATGCTTTAAGCTTCCTTTTGTATATAGGTTACTAATTTTAAGTAAAGTTTGTGTTTAAATCCCCAATTAAGTTCTGCGTAAAATACTTATAACAATTAATATTTGAATATTTATCATATTTTTAATGATATTTTAGGCATCCATATAAATTGTGGAATAGATCTCGTAGAAGATTTGGAATAGTCTCCATTTTTAGGTGAGTGGTATATTTGCTGTAATATACTTTTGGGATTAATTGAATAGAGAAGTTTTTTTCACAATTCTAAACAAAAATTATACAGTATCATTCTTTACACACAATCATTTAAATATATAAAAAAACATAAAAAAAAAATTATACAATATTTCTAATATCTAAGATACCCATAATTCATAGAGTTTAGCTAAGCCAAAAAATACTTTTTTTTATTTTTCGCTTTCACAAATCGCTTATAAATCAAACATCACTTCATGAGAACTCTTCACAACGCTCTTGTACGAAATTGATAATTATGGAAATTTTACAAAATTTTCTTTCTTGTTAGAACACTTTTAAGTAATGAAGATATGTATTCATTGGAGTGTTTGATCTTAAAATTATGAATGTCTCTAAACATGTTTGATCATATACTTATGAACATATTTGAAGTGTTTGGATCTAAAAATGTTCAGTTGTGTACTTCTGAATGCATATTTGATCATATACTTCTGAACATATTTGAAGTGCTTGTATCTAAAGATGTTTAATTGTATACTTTTGAATGCATTTGAAATATTCAGTCGCATACTTCTAAACAGATCTGAGATATTCATATCTAAAAATATCAAATCTTATACTTGTAAATATATTTAAGATGTTCATCATATATTTCTAAATACATTTGAAATGTTAAATCCTATATTTCTGAATAGAAATATGTTTAATAAATAAATATCCTTAATACTAATTTTAAATGGGAGTAAAAATATAAATTTATAATAGAAATGTATAGAGTTCATTTGTTAGTGCAACCAGAACTTCTCAATTGAACATAATGCTATTATAGATTTTGATTGATATTGTATTATTTGATAAAAAGGAATTGTTATTTTATGTATGTGCTATGAATATATTTTTATGTGCATTTTTGCAAAAACTGTTGGTTGAGATTTATAAAATAAATTTTGAGTATTTATAATTTGTAAAAATTGTTATTTTATGAATTTGTGTTGATCAATTAAAGAATTTAAATAGGCTCAACATGTATTCTGATAGTTTGGTAAAATTTATAAAATAAAATTGTTGAAAAATTTTGTACACTTGTGTTGCTTTTAAATGCACCATAGAGTATTAGTGTTCTGTATTATTATTATCTTGAACATGCATTATTTAACTATTTATAGAAGCTAAGGTGAAAGAGAATTGACAGGTATTTTACACTAAGTATTAGCAGCCCTCCCTTTCGTAGTAGGATGGTAAGTTGTTAGCATCAGCACATTCAGAACGCCAAGGTGTCCAGTTGCAGGTATCTCTTTCCCTATATTTATGTTGTCCCAACACCACCTGGCATCACTTAGTATATAGCATGGTACATCATGTATATACCTGGTATTTTATGCATTTTTGAATGTTTTCTTGCATTTATTAAATTTATGATTTTAATTGGTCAAATTAATTATTTATTAAATTATTTTTTGTTTTAAGTATGATATTTATCATGTTGTGACATTTTTCATTTTTATTTTTAGTTTTGTTTATTTATTTATTTTAATAAAAACTTGCAAAATTAATTAATTAAAAATATTTTATTTTACATTAATTCGTACTGTGATATTTTAATACTTAGGGATACAAAATTATTGATTTTGTGAAAATGATTTTAAACAAAGAAACTTTTCAAATTGAGTGGATTGGTGAGGGATTTTTTAGAGAAAAGTTGTTTTTCTAAATTTTTATTTTATTTTCTTTTAAATTATCATTATTATTGTTAGTTGTAGTAGTAGTATTAGTAATGTTATTACTATTATTAATTATTATTATATATGTAATATTAATATTACTGTTAATATTAGATAGGTACCATTTACTGAAATGATTAGCATCTCATTAGTTTTTTTTTTTTTAAAAAAAAAAAACCCTATCCCTTAAGTCTAGATAGTTAGTCAACCGACCGCCAGGCTGCACGCCCTTTCAACTGCATTCTCCGATTACCATATTAAGTAGAAATTTTTCTTCCTATTTCTTTGCTTGTTATTATTATTTCTTTGGCTTCTGTAACATTTATGTTTCTTTTAATATGCTTAGAATACTCTGATATTGAATTGTAGACTTTGAGATCTATATAAAACTATTTATATTTATCAATTATTTATGTGTTGTGTTCTTTGGAGTACTGTAAATGTGTGAAAAACTATAGTATGGGGCAAAAATAAGACGGTTGAATATTTTGGAGTGTGTTTTTTGTGTAGAAAAAATTTGGAAGAGTAAAACCTATAGAGAAGAAGTTGCCGTATGTTCTATAGAATTTCCAATAAGGTACCATAGTGGATTTTGGAAGGTTCCTAAAAGTTTTTATGATGACATTATTTGATGGCTATTGTGATCTATATTTATGATTTTGTTTAAGAAATTATTGTCAAAATTATTTATTTGTCAACTTCTTAAATAGGTGGTAATGTGAATGTGGTGAGATTCGAATCTAGGTTTTTAAGATCTTGTATTCTGATACCATATTGAATTACTACTGATTCCAAAAGTTTAAACTGGTTGGATGTGGATTTATTATGTTTATTAAGCTTTTTGTGTCTAACAGGCAATAATGAATTATTATGTTGGAATTTATAAGCTCAATGGTTATAATATTAGCCAAAAAATTAAGTCAAGGATTGTACAAATTCAAAGGCATTGGTTATATTTATTTGGAATGAAAATTGAGTACAAATCATTGACAGACCGATGACATTATGGAGCATGACTACGCAATTGATAAATTGAGAAAATTAAGCATTCTTGAAAGGTTGCTCAAATAATATTTCTAAACTTTCCTTAAAGTAAATATTATATTATTATCTTATTGGAAATGGCAATTTGATATGAGAATCCTCTAATATATAATTATGGATATATTTCATTAAAGTATCTAGAAGAGCAAATATATGTAAGTAAAAATTTTAATTGAATTTAGAAAATCGATATGCATCACAGTGTGTATACGAGAACTGATTAATATATGATTTATTATTCAAGCTAGAATCATATATTTGAATATTTTTATATAGCGAAATTATGCTAGAAGCATATTTTTAACCGTTGGTCCTCTAATGATTCAATAAAGAAAAAGTTGATTACTTATAAAGTATGCTTGGAGAGTGAATGATCAATAAATTTAAAGTTTAAATTTATTGAAAAGGAAATTAATTTTGCAAATGCAAATAGAGATGTACATATAATAATCCATATAATATTTAATTTGAAAAGCTCCAGATGTGGCATATATTTAAAAAAAACAAAACATTATCAAAGAAAACTTGAGAAGTAGTTGTAACTCTATAAGAAAGATATTATGGAAAATATTATCCTGAAGAGAATAGTTATATATTTTGAGATCATGAATATAAATATTGGCAGTTTATTCAAAGTAGCTACATAATATGTTTAAAAAATGATTACCATATCAAAATTATATGTTTAAAAGAATATCTACAATGTCATAGATAAATATACAAGACTTAAATATTTGGGACATAACATGTTTACAGATTATTTTCAGAAGCTCAATTGGCTACTAAATAAAAAAAAGGTAAAACTAGAAAGGATGACAGAATTACAACATTGAAGTCACCAAAAAGATATCTATGGAACAATCTAATACTCATTCCTTCCATCTAATCATTATGGAATGGACAACAATTCAACTGAATCCCCAAACCACTTTACAAAGTTTAAAAAAAAAATAATAATAAAAAATAAAAACAAAAAATAAAAATAAAAAAGCAGAAACAGAAAAAGGTCAAATGAAAGGAAAGACATGAAGATGTGGACCAGAATTACTGAAAATGTGACAAATCCTTTTTATATTGGAAACCAATCTGAAAGTTCTACTCAATAAAAAATCAACCAGGATTAATCCAATTTCCAATGTCCAACATACCCATCAACCCTCTTCAACCTGTTCCCAATTCACAAAATAACCCATCATTTCTTTCTTCCATTATTTTCAATTTCTGATTAAAAACCAGCAACATCTTTAAAAATTATTAATTATCAAATGGGTTTTTGTTGTCAAATAGAAACATGCAAAACCAAGATTGCAATAACAACCACAAAAAGAAAAAAAATAAATAAAAAGATTTCTAGTAAAAGAATGCAAGAAGCTAGCTAGGGAATGACATAGGGAAAGAAAGAGTATGAGAATGTTGGATTAGAGTGTGTATACATACAGAGATGTCCTCAGTGATGTTGGAGATCTTTTCCTTGGCTTTCTTGGAAGTCCAAAAGCTTCCAACTTTTGTCAAAGCTTTCTCCATTTTTTTCTTTCTTCTCACTCCTCTCTCATTGACTGAACCAGAGCGAGTTAGAGAGAAAGAAGAAGAAGAAGAAGAAAGAGAGGAAGTTTCATTTACTAAGTTTCAAACAACAACTTAGCAAAATCCACATACACACATACACAACACAAGGATATATCTTTTCCAACTCACACTTCACAAATTGCCACCTTATGAAAATAGCGGTACACATGGAAAATATATATATATATATATATATATATGTCAGGACCTATTGAGAATCTTTTTTCGGAACCCTAAACACGCCATGATCCCAAGGAAAACTTTATCGAACTATCCTACAAAAAATCCAGAAATATATTCCCTAAAGGTAGAGCATACCCCATAAATTACCTGCACGAAAATACTCCTACATAGCATCACCTTATCCCTTCCATCTTGCTACAATAAATTCCATAATTGATAGCATTTCGATAACACATATAAATATAGATGCATATATTAGAAATAATATAATAAACAAGGAATACCTTTAATTATTCACATCCGTCCACACCACCCACTTGGTACCATACTACATTTTAATATTGTTTTACAAACGTACCAGTGCATAATGTAGGTAGAAGGGTAATAAAGCAACAAGTATAATAGTAGTATTAATGATAATAATAGTTCAGCTTGTCCGAAGGCTTCCACACTTGTCCGAAGACTTACTTGGCCAAAGGCTTACCTACTTGCCCAAAGGCTTAACATATAATAAGAATAATAATAATAACAATAAAAATAATAATAGTGACCATACTAATAATAATAATATTAATATTAATAAGTAAAAATATTGAAAATAATAATAAGGAGAAACAACTAATATTAATATTAACAAATAATAACAATTATAATATCTCAACAATTAATAATAATAATTACGATAATAATTGGCAACAATTTTATTGGCAAATACTATTGCTAATAAAAACGGTAACAATAATTATAATAATAATAATAATATTATTATTATTATTATTATTATAATTATTGTTACTATTAAATAATGAAAATAATAATAAAAATAATCATAATAATAATAATAAACAATTACAATAACAATAACAAAAAGAGTAACTATATTAATGATAATGATAATGATAATGATAATAATAACAAATAAATAAATAAATAATAATAACAATAAAAATAATATTAATAACAACAATAACGATGATGATGATAATAATAATAATAATAGCAGCAATAATATTAATAATAATAATAATAACAATAAAAGCAAATAAAGATAATATTAGAAAATTAGATCATGAATAGATAAAATAATATTTTAAATTCATTACATGTTTCTAAATATACACTCATATCGGAGGTTCATACGATACTATCTAACATGCTGCGCAAACCATGATTTCAGGTGTTGCCAACACTCTGCTACAATACAGACTGAAGGTGGTTGTCCATATTGGCGGTCCAATCCCCTAAACTCGTAGGCAATATAATTATTAGGCTAGTTCTCCATGGACCACATTGGCTCGTCACCCCCGTACAGTATGATGCATATAAACATAACATAATATAATATAACACACACACATATGTATATACGATACTTAATGCACCATACTATATACCAATGATATCAAACGGTATCCTATATTCCAAGTATTGTTGAAGTATTGGTCATGGAAACTAAGCTATATTACATGGTTAATTCAAAAAATATTTAAAATACATATTATACACATTGAAAAAGACAACAGTAAAGTTAATGTACCTTTCTGCTCATAATGCATTTCTTCATCTCAATGAAATTTCTTCTTTCGGCCAAAAAAAAAAAAAAAGATATATAACAAATAATCGTTATAGAGTAAGAATTCACCCTATTAGGACAAAATGCCTATACTATATTTATAATATTCATTATGTTGTCCTTTTTAAAATATTTTCCTTGAAAAGGTATAGATGGGTTTCCAACTTTGGACCTGTGAACTTGGGCTTGCCTGTGGGTTGGATATATTTTTTTTTTTTTTGGGCTTGAATTAATATTATTATTATTTTATTGGTTTAAAAGAATGAATTTAGAAAAAAAAAAAAAAAGGCTAGAATATTATGAAATTCAAAATAATTAAAACTAAAAAAATGTATTTTTTGTTTTTTTAATCAAATTTTATTATCTAAAAAATGAATCTATCTATATATCTATATAATATATAAAAGTAAAATAGTCAATGTCACATATCATTATAATATTCTTTTCAAATTTCCTCTAAAATCATCGATAAAACAAAAATCATCTCCCCTCCTTGTGACTATTTAATATCGTATCAAAATATTAATCAGTATCAAACAAAGCAGTTAATTAAAAACATATATATATATATATATATATTTTTACCTTTTATCAGTTGTATCAAAAATATATATTTTGATTATAACATTTTTTTTTTAATAATTGTATCCGAAAATATATTATTATTTATTAATAATAAATAAATATTTATTTATTATTATAATATTATAAGTATAATTACCAGCGTTGCGTTTAAGTTATTAATTTATATCTTTATAAATAAAAATAAATAAATACATATTTATTATTATAATGTTATACATAATATTATATTCTTATAATATCATTTGTTTTTTATTTGTTTATATAATAGATTTGGATGTAAAATCAAAGAATAAAATATCCATTTTTATTATTATAATGTTATATATGAGATAAATTGTATTTGCATATATATGCTTTTCTTAATCAAACGTATTTTAAATTTTTATATATTCAAATGTTTAGATGAAAATTAATAAAGATTTCTTCTTATTTGGACATAAAAAAATATAATTTCATAAATAATAAGTTTTAAACATGGTAAAATAAGATTTATATTCAAAACAAATTACTTGATTTTATTTTATTTACCAAATAAATCAAATACATTTGATTATAAATTAGTAAGTGATATATTCCGGTTATTTAAAATTTCGTTGTTCAATATTTTGTTGGTTTTTATTTTTTGATATTTTTGTTTTAGTTATCAAAGTTTTTTTGTTTTTATTATTTAATTTCAATTTATTTATTTTTGGATGGATCTTCATTGATTATTAATTTACTTTTATGTATAAACTTTTTCAGGATAATGAAGGATAAAAATATCAAAAGAAGAAAACGTAAGAGATTATTTAAGCTGAAGACATGTAAGAAAGAACAATATGATCGTTCTGGTAATCAGGTGGTCTTGAAATTCCTAAACTTTGTGACAACTTTATTGAATAAAAAACAATTTAGGAATGTTAAGCGTTTATCTTAGACAATATAGTTTTCTTTTTTTATTAAATTTTATTTTTTTAATTAGAATATATTGTATTTAAAAATTAATATTTTATTTTTTTTTATTGAAAGATATATTATTTTTCTATAGATAGAAAATATTATATAAATATATTTGAATTTGAATTTCATGATGAAAAAATTGGACAGGTAAATATTTTTGAATTTAAATTTCATAATTGAATATTATTATATATAGAAATTAAATCTTTAGTTCTTAACAAATTTTTAAGATATATATTGTAAAAAAAAATTAAGATTTAAATATACTTAGTACAATAAAAGTTTTAAATAATTTTTCAAATATTGTTGGATAGATTGATTTTATCAACCAGCTCAATACTAACAAGATACAATGAATATTTAAAGTTCGAATTCTAAAATTTTAGATTATTTAAATTATTTTTTATAATAAATAATACATATAATATAATTTAAAATTTTGTACGTAAAAATGCATAGAATATCTAATTATGTTAAAGCTTAAGTATTATTATTTTTAATATTATATATATATATATATAATCTATATTATAATTAATAGTAAGATGATTAGTAAAAAAATTTTCCACATATCATTATCAAACTTGAATATAATTAATTATTATAAATAATTTTTGAAATAATTTATTATGATTATATATGTATGGTGTATTGGACGCGATCAATACTAATAAGAAATATTAAAAAAAAATGTTTTTTTGAAGTGTATATATAAAATATCGATGATGACAATCACTGAATGTAAAGGAATGAAGAGGGAGTTAAAAACAGATTTTGGAATACTCCCCACGTTAATACCATTCAAGTGCACTACTGAAAACAAATAAAATAAAATAAATAAATAAAATAAAGTAAAAATTGGTAAGAAAGATCGGATACCTGATCAGGTGGCCGATTTGGGCTTGGCTTGTGTGGTATGAAAAGTTTTCAAGGACGTGCTGGCATGATCAACGTGGCATAATAGGGTCCATAATGAAACGTGGCAATCCATCACAGCTCCCAGCTCAACCGTATGATGGGATTACAACCGTTCTATCAATTTTTAACTCGATTTCCTACCTTTTATTATTATTATTTTTTTTTTGGTCGTCGATAAAATTCAATCCAATCTGAATCTTTGTGAAATTAGCCACTGAGACCAGCCCAAAACGAAACAAATTAAGCCCACGAGAATAGCTGAAAAAACAAAATCATAGATATGAATGAAACGACATCGCTTTTTCTTTGAAAATAACAAAAAGTTTCCACTTTTCTCATAAAGGAGCTTCTGTTTGTTTTTTTTTTTTTTTTTCCCCTTCTTTGTGCGTGTTCGGAGCTTAAATAAGTTAAAAGCTTAATTAATTAGCTTCCAATTCACAGACTTTGTGGTTTGTAACTTCTGTAAACTTTGTTTTTAAGACAGAAAGGCTGGGTTTTGGAGTCCGTACACAAGTGCAGGCTCAAGCAATTCTGGTCATTCTATCCGGCCGTCATGTGTATCCTTCTCTTTCATTATTCTTCATTTATTTTTATTTTATTTCAAAAAACAAAAAAAAAACAAAAAAACAAAAAAAAAAAAATCTGGGTCTTGTATTTCTTTGGAGCTTATCATTTTATTGTCTGTGTTCTTTTAATGGGAAAATTTCAGACTTCAAAACGGTTGCTTATTTGGCTCCAGTTATTCACCACTTGCAGAACTACAATCCTCGAATTCAGCGGTCTGATGGAACTTTTGGTACTAGTTTTGTTTTTATGTTGGAATGTGTCAATTCTTTTTTCATGCATTTATTATCAGGAATTCCAGTCAATGCCTGTTCGAGCTCTATACTTTGCTAATAGAGATGACGCTAGTTTAGGAAATAAAACTATTAAGAAAAAGAAAAACCGAAAACGAAACTTCCCTTTCTCGTTTTCCTTGTTGAGTTTGGTTTGCTCGCTTCATAAACTGGGTGATGCACAAGTAAAAATTTTCACATTCACTCATACTTGACAAACCTAAGCTACAAGAAAAATTTTAGGTCATCGTTTCAAATGGGAGAAAGGAAGATAGTTAACAAATACTATCCGTCAGATTTCGATCAGCCCAAGTTAGGTCGGAGGAGAAAAAACTTCACAGAATAAGGTTCGAATGATGGTTCCGATGAGCATTCGGTACAAAACGTGTGGAAATTATATAAACAAGGGTACCAAATTCAATTCCCGCATGGAAGAAGCAATCAGTGATTCATATTTAGGGATTCGAAAATTCAAATTCTACTTCAACTGCACCAATTGCTCTGCCAAGCTCACCATCAAGTCAGATCCACAAAATTCGCACTATGTTGTTGAATCTGGCGCAACTAGGAATTTCGAACCATGGCGGTCGCAAAAAGATGATGATGATGGTGATGATGAGCATTATTTAGATTCAATGAAATCTTTGGAAAAAAGAAGCTTGGATTCTAAAAGAAAGATGGAATCTATGGCTGCTTTGGATGAAATCAAGCCCATCAAATCTAGACATGCAACTGTCTCCATTGATTCAATGCTGCATGCTTTGCAGCGCTCAGCGGCAGAGAAGAAGAAATTGGAAGAGGAAGAGGATGAAAAACTCATCAAATCCATCGTTTTCTGTAACTTGAAAAACTATGTTAGAAGGATTCTTGATGATGATGAAAATATGCGGAAGAGAAAAAAAAAAAAAGTTTGAGAACAAATTAACCGACCTTAGCAATTACACTTATAATATAAGTGGACGGTTTTGTTAGCACTTTTTTTTTTTTTTTTTGGGGGGGTAATGAAGACGGTTAAGTTAGCTGGACCTATAAGTTTAAGCCAGTGTGAAAAGTTAGCAGGAATGAAGTCCATCTATTTATACAAGGGTTATGTTAGAAAGGGGAAATGGCATTTTATACCAAGCTGAGAACTACTCTTTCTCCATACCGAATTGCAAATTGAACCTACAAATTTCATAGAAGGCTGAAACTTAAAAATTTTATGGTAGCAGAGTTGAGCCAAAAAGGAACAAAAAACATATTTAGGTTGCAGATTCCTATTTCAAATTAAAAAAATAAAAATAAAAAAGTTACATGATCTTCTCCATTGCTGAGTCAACTTCAGATAGATGTTTTTGCTGCAACCTAAATCATGCCATGAAACCCAGCTGAATCCAAAAGTACAGATTTGATATGCTCAGGGTGGACATCCTGGCTTTCCTTGCATTGCTGAAAAATATAGAGAGAGGTTAACCGTCAGATCTATCCCTCCTAAAAATTTTAACCACCATCTCTAAAATTTTGAGTTTCTTGGTGGAATGGATTTTTTTTTTTTTTTTTTCATTTTCTTATGCATCAAGAAGATGAAATCAAATATCTCATTTTAGCAATATTATCTTTCTCAATAGGCTAAATTAAAATGGAATAAATCTCAGCCTATGCAAATTATGGCCCACTACTATACAGATATGAACCACCATTGCTATGTTTGGAGCTTGAAATAAATCAAGGAAACAAAATAAGAAAGAGCAAATCCTCAAATCGCTAAAAATGGAAAACCGATAGCTTCCAGGAATTGCATGTCGTTCTCATTTATATGCTAGGTATCTCTTTTATCTGCAAGTGCCTTCTAAATTAGGAAAACTGAAGTCCTCGTAACTGTTTTTTAATTTTCCCTTCACAGAGTCCTAACTCCTAAACATGTAAGAACGAATATCAAACATCATTTTTAATCTCTTTATTTCCATATTATATCAGGTGAGTTTCAAGTTAAATGGAAAACATAGTACTTTTTCTATCAAAACTGGGGTGCTTAAGTCAAAGGATAAGAAAGTAATAATGGAACATAAAAATAATACCTCAGCACGAAAGATATCCATAGAAAAACCATTGAAACAGCTAATGACGGCTTGGTGAATGTCCAAACCAAGGTTATCCAAAGCCATCATGGTGGAAAGTAACAGACCAGGTCGTCGGCTACAAAACATATGGATATTTATGGTTCTTCCTTCTCGTACTCTAACCTCAACCTATTTACACATCAAAATTCCTTGAGTAGTTGTACCATGAGCTATATAATATAATAAAAGTTTTAATGAATGGAGAAACTCATTCCTGATTAGCTGTGCGATTTAAAAGTAAAAATTCACCCAATGTAGAGACTAGAACTTTAGGGCCATTTCTCTATTTGGAAGGAAATTTTAGAAACAAAAGAAACAAATATAATTAATAGTTTTGGATTTGAAGAAATACAAAGGAATTTTAAACGCATGCAAAAGGGGGTTTTACCCTTGCGGGTTGGCCATTTGGGCTAGGCAATGAGCTGGGACAAAGTTCTTCCTTGATACAGTTACGAAGGGTCGGAGTAGTTGGTGTCAAAGGGTGGAAGCTGTTGCTAGGTGTCAATGAAGACCCAGGAGGTGTTGACTCCAGTTCGTTGTGAAGGTCATTTATCCTTTGCAAAAGTTCCTTCAAGTACTCAATTGCATCCCCAAGGATTGAAGCCCTATCCATCTGTAAGCAAATTTAAATAATATTCATTAAGAGACAGAAAAATAAATCTTCAAAAGCACTCTAGTGGTTTTTTATAGGACAGTGGCAAATCCCAGCTTTCAGATAAATTATAATACCATCATGGCATTTAGAAATACAAATAAAAACCTAGCAGTCTAGACCTCCATCTCACAAAAATTCAACCAAAACTTCAAATTTTGAAGCAAAGCCCCGGAAATTTTGAGCACTCTGCCAAAATATTTGAAGTATATCATGCTATTGCCCGTTTGACAACATTTCTCTGAATGTTACTTTTGAAATCAACACGACCACCTGAGGATATCTTAGGACTCTACAAACTTTAACCTGCCCTCTAAAGTTCTTCAAACCCTTGTCACAGTGAAAATTTAGCTTAGACTACCATATACACATCTCGACGCTAGAAATCAAGCTGGATACAAAGAACCAGGAAAACAGATCAATTCAACAAGGCCAGAATAAGGACTAAGAATTAAACTGTAGGGAATACGAAATGAAGCAAAATTTAAGCAAAAATGGATTGGATAGAGCATAAGTAGGAAACAACCATCAAAGCAAAAGAAAATGGGAAACCTATACATAAATTCATTTCCCTGCCAGAAGAACAAAGAAAGTTATAAAGAAACTTCAAGGAAACAACGTCAGGAGTTTATGCGGAAGAAATTAATAAAAGTACCAAATTTATATTCAATTGAATCATTTTGAGACCTCCAAAAAAATTCAACATATTCAGAAAAGCGAAAAGCCTTAAGAGACTTGTCATTACTAAAAACACAAAAGCTATTCATAAATATGAATTCTTGAGAAAATTTGTAAAAATAATTGCTTACCTTGCTAATTTTAGGAACAACGGACCTCAGCATGTAAAGCCTATCATTGAGCTTCTTCCGGCGGCGCCTTTCAGCCATCAAATTCTTCGCAGGCAACCCTTTCTTCTTGCCCTTCTGGTCTCCACCAGTAACAGTACTCTTTGCATTGGAGCTGTTCCCACCACTATTGCCATTCTCCTCCAGCTTAGTAGTATTCTCTGTAAACTCATCAGAATCATAATTCAAACCTGACGCATCAATGCTACCACCATCTTCCAAATCATCCCCACCACTCATTTTCCTCTTCTTATTCTCATCCTCTACACCAACCATTTCTCTCTTTCCTCTATCACCACCTTCAATTCCATTTGAAACAATGCCAGTTTCTGAACCCGGAACACCCAAATTCTCACCCCCATTTTCAGCCAAATTTTTCCTAAGAGCCGCTCTTTTCTGAAACAAATTTGGCTCTGCCCCCATTGAAGGGAAGGATTCAAGTGGTCTCAATAGCTTAGACCTATTCAGAAACTGAGTATTTCCAGAATCATCAAAACCCCGAAAACTCGAAAAACAGGCACCTTTTTCTGCCAACTGCGGCACAACCGTTGTGGAAATTTGAGGATCCGAGCACAAATTATGAGTGTTCAACTGGTTATTTGAGCTCAAATCAGTAAACCCATTTAAAACCATAGCTCCCCTGCTCAACACATTCGAAGCATTGGGAACTTGGTTTCCAATAAACCCAATTTCACAACCACTCAAATCGAAGCCATGGTCCAAAGGGTTGTTAGAGATGCCATTGAGGAGCGAAGACAAGGTAGATTTTGGAGGCAAAAAGAATTGTACCTGAGATGGATCGAGATTGTTGAACAGAGACGAAGATGGTGAGCAAGATGAGGACGAATCCACTTGCTGAAGCAACAAGCTTTCTGGGTCGGCGAGGCTCTGTGAGAAGGAAATGTCCCTCACGTCCGAATGGTTTTGGATTCCATTACCATTGCCATTAACATACCAATCGTCTTCAATCTCGAGCATGGATTTGAACGAAGAAAGAGAACCCATCTCGTCCTTGTTCTGAGCTACTCCATTGTTGTTGTTGTTGTCGTTCTCGTCCTCTCTATTTTCCATCCAAACGACACCGTTCATTCTAGACAGCATTTTAGATACACTTTTTTCTTTCTCTTCTGGGTTCCTCTCGGGAGCTTAAAGAAAATGGACTACTTTGAAACCGCTAAGTGTCTTGGACGATTAAAACGAAAATGGGGTTATCAAGTTTCTGTAATTTGTTTTGTTGCGAGAAAGAGGTGAGGAAAAGATGCCCATTTTCTGAGAAAGAGACTCTGACACGCTAAGCTCCAGAAACGTTACACTACTAATCACTGTCTCTGTCTGTATTTATATATATATATATATATATATATATATATATACATATGATGGTGATGATGGGTTTTGAAGTTTATCTCTAAATTTGCCGCAATCTGGGCAGAATTCCCGCAGATAAAAAGAGGGGAAGAAATTGTTTTTAAGTTTGAGGTTTTCAGGTTGTAGACTCAGAGTAAGCACAAGGATTTGAAAAAGATTCGGAGTAAATGTTGAGCATGTGGTGTTTGAATGAATGTCTGACTGAAGTTTTTAAAAAGAAAGGAGAAAGATATTTGAGTTTCTTGGGGAGCATGAGCTTCACGTGAATTCCTTTTAAGCTTATAGTTTCCAATTCCAACTTCTTCTGCTTCCTTTTTCTTTCTTTCTTTCTTTCTTGCCCCGTTTGTGGTGTCGATTTTTCGTCAAACAGTCTGTTCTTGTTTCGGGTAGCGAGAAGATATTATATGTAACAATTATGATATGTGTTGTATCTTTGTTATTTATATAATTTTTTTGCAATTATCATGTACATCATAAATTCAATAATTCTATGAGATTAAGCTAATGATAAACATCCCTCCCACCATATTTTTCAAACTATGAATTTATTCCAATATTAAAATAAAGTGTATAAAAATATACTTATATATAATAGATGTACCCTTATGAATATGGTATGGAACATATATGGAACTATGTTTTCTTACAATTGTCACCTAAAACATAAAATTATACTATTATTACAAAGTATATATATATATATATATATATATATCTAAAGTTAGACTACATATATAAAGCTGGACTAATTAGGCTTTTATACCCGCATCACATTTTAAAGGGTTGTGGGTTGAATTACAATGTCAAAATATTATATATATAATTTATGACATCACATTATCTTATATATATATATATATATATATATTATTAAAATAAATAAAAAATAAGTAATTAATTAAAATAATAAAAAAAGAGTTTTTGCTCTGCCATAACTCCCACCTCTCCGCCTTTCATTGGATGAAAATCTGCCACATGGGCTCCAGTTAACCTTTCACTTTTAAAATTTAAATAAAATAAATAATAAATAAATAAAAAAAAAACTCTTTCAATAGTAATTTTCACCTTCTCTTTTAAATACTCTTTTACCAAATAAATAAATAAATGATCAAATAAATTATTGTAATTAAAATAGATTTTTCAATTAAAATAAAATAATAATTTTTTTAATAATCGCTTTTTTAATTTCAATTTTTTAATAACGAACATATGTTTGACATTTGAGGATATTTAAACATATCTATATTTAAAATTAAAACCATTAAATAAAGTGTATATATATATATATGTAATATAGATTATATTACATCTTAATTAATTAAAGCCCTATATTTCTACCATAGAAAATATATATAACTTTTAATTAAAAAATACGTTTAATTCTGGTTAATTGAATATGCTATATTGTTTGATTGACATGTCTTGAGCATCTTAACACTGGTCAATTGGAATCAACTAATCAAATGAAGAAAGATATTTTGAAGATTTTACGTAAAATATAAGGGAAGGAGGAAAATAAGTGATGCAGAGAGAACCCTTGCACTTTTCTTTATACTATTTGATCAAAGGTTACAAACTTTTTTGTGGGTCCCGAATACGAATTCCACAAACTCAAGTATAAAGAAGGGATTTAAAAAAAAAAAAAAAAAAAGGGGTTTTCTTCATGTCACTTAAATTACATACAAAAACATTCTTAATTTCATATTAAATCTTAATCTATGCTTATTTGTCCTCCAATCTATATTTTCTATATGCTTAATTGATTTTTCCTTTTTGGGAGAACTAGAATGATCAAAAGCACATTTAAATTGATGAAATTATATAAAAGTTTAAAAGTATTTTTATTATTAATTGTGTTGCTTAGACAAGCACCTGTAATGTATACATTTTAAGAACCCCAACTGTAAGAAAGTACTTCCTACGAAAACATTAACAAACAAATAGTTTGGTAATTACCAAAAAATAAAAAATAAAAACTGAACTCTTAGTTTAATAATACAATTTATTAATTAAATTTGACAAAATTATAATCATGTTATCCTAATATGCATGATTATGCACCTTTAAAATGCTTGAAGAAGGATCTTGACTCCAAGGATCTTGGAAAAGAAAACTTCATGAGATATGCTTATGTAAATGTTCAAGTCATTTTGTAACTTCATTCATCAAAAAAAGAGGAGGAAAAAAAAAAAAAAGTCATTCAATAATATCCTTTTATTTAATTATTTTTATTTGACATCCCAAGCTCACTTGATTTTACATACTGATTCTTTAATTATTATTTTCCTTTTGTTTTTAAACTGAAAATGTAATATTTAAAAGTAAATTGATAGGATAGCCAATTAAATTATCATGTAAATATTTGAGCATCCTTTTTAGTGTCCACAGTTTATCTTCTCAAAAATCAATTCTATTATAATATATATTGTATACAAAAATTCTATAATAGACATTGATGCCCATGCATGATAGAGATTATATATACAAACTTTGTTGTGCAGAATTATGGACTAAAACTTAAATCTAGACACTATCATATTAGCATAAGCAGCACCTATTGCCATCAAGACTCAATATATAGGATATTTATTAATGGTAATAGGCATCTTTCAGTGCTGAATAATACTGTTGAACTTTAATTTTAGTCTAGATTAGAATCTTGGTTCCTACAGGAACAGTCTAATTAATATTCACAGTCCTTCATGTGAAATTTTAAATTTGAATAATCCTAGTTATTGAAAAAAAAAACAAAAAAAATAGAATCATGGATAATAGATATAAACTTAGATTGGATTAGAAGTTGATCATAAAACTTGAGAGATGAGCCTTAATTAGTAAAAAGATAGAGATGGCAGTGGAGCAAGTAGTGCAAATTGCCAAGGGCAGAAAGGTGTAACAGTTGAGCAACCAGCCACAACTTAAGAAAAGACAGACAGAGTCAGAGAGAAAGGGGAAAGAGAAAGAGGGGGCATAAATTTTTGAATATTGGATGGTTGGTGCGGTGAAACTGAAAGCCCTCACGAGATACTTGGGAGTCTCTTTTATTACTCATTCCCTCTTCTTTTCTCCTCTCCCCATTTTCCAAGTCCCAATTAAATTAATATATATTAAAAAAAAAAAAGTAGCATACCTATGAATGCATTCGCTCTTTAGACATTAAATTTAAGCTTTTATTACACTATGGTCATTAAACAATTTGTAGTCTAATTTTTTATAGTTTTATTATGCATTTAATGCGATATACAAGAGTTGAATTGTCTAATTTTATAATTTTATTTATTTTGTGGCATTAAGTATAGAACAATCTTCAAACTTATTAAAAATTAAACAAAAAATAATTTGACAGATCAAAGTTCAACAAATTCTACAATTTAAAGAGTAAAATGGTTAAAAAAAAAAAAAAGCAAAAAGGTTCAAAGATCAAAGTATAATTATGGATTTAATTCTAAAATAATAGAGCTAAAAAACCAAATGTCCTAATCAAGTAAATGGTTTAGGAAGGAAAGCTAACTTTATTTTTCCTTGAGTATGCTCGTGAGCTTTTGAGATATTCATAGAGAGAACCTTACCCCACTCTCAATTAATACCTTTTTTTCTTTTTTTTGGATGAAAATACTTTTACTTGCAAAAAAACTTTGGACTTTTCCTCAACCATATTATAGGTTGTCAATGCAAGACGATCAATTTCAAAAAATGAGAAATTTGTCGTTTTTGCATTCCTGGTGTTATTTGATGGTTCCTTCCGCTGAAACTGCAGCTTATTTAAGATTTTTTTCCCCCTTTGTAGATCTTTATTGGACACTTATTTATATTTTTTCTTTTATTACACTCAATGACGAAAATATTGATATCGATGAAAATATCGAGGATATAATTTGCAAAAATGTCGATATCGATAGAAATATTGATAAAATTACAGAAACTATAAAATTTTAATTTAGAATATAAATTTTAACATATGAGATAATTAATATAGTATAATAATATAAAAATACAAAAATTAGAATACAATAATAATAAAATTGTTCATAAATATTACAAATTATTATAAGTGACTAATATATAATGTTAGTTAGCACTAAAATATAGAATAATTTAACAGATAATACTAAGATACAAGAAATTCTCAAATATAAATCATAATACATTATCAATACCAAAAAGAACTCCTTGGTTCTTTAAATTAATGATTATATTTCGATGTTTCGCTAGTATAACAATAGTCATTCAAACTCATCATATTAGAGAAATTTTCTATGTAATTGTTGATGTGCCAAGTATATCTTTCTCTATCAATTCCAACTAACTGTCCAAGTCGAGGGTAATGTGGATTTACGTAAGGAGGAGTATAGCATTCATTTTGAGACATGGGATGATTAAATATAGCAACATCATAATCGTTGTGAGGATTATGTGATCTCATTTGACCAATTGGATACACAATTGAAATCTCAGAATTTTCATATTGAGAACTAACTTGTGTATTTAAACTTATTGCATCCATAGAGTTAGAAAGATAATCGTCATCAAGTTGATTCATCATGAAAGTTCCATAGTGCCTTCTTGAACCAATGCCTGCTGTTTGAGCTCCATGGTCAAAATCCTTTGTTGTATGTGTGTATTGATCTTCACCAGTAAATTAACTTAATGGTTGTTGGCTTGAATCTTGATAATATGTTTAATCCCCACCTCCATCTATATTATATCATTTTCCTTCATTACCACCATAACCATTACCTCCATCATCATCATCATCATCATCAAGATCAACGACAGCATCATCATCATCATCATCATCTTCATCCTCATACTCATTTAGTTGAGCATAACCGCCACCAAATGTTTCTAAATAAGGACTAAATCGCCTAGTTGAAGGCCTTTGTCACTACTTCAAATGAATTATTTCCTCCACTATAACTTCTTTAGCAATAACATTGTCAACATTTATCTTTAATTGTGAAGCATGCATTGCGATTCGAGGATCTAGATTGCCTTCATCATCATCTAAGTGTTAATTCTTAACCCATTGGATAATAGGATTATCTTCATCTTGATCTGGGTTAGCTCCAATTTTAAGAAGATCCAAATAATCTGAATCTAATTGTGGTTGATTTGTTAATTTCATATCACGAATCTGCAATTTCATATTATAGTAACAAAAAACCAGTTTTTAAAGTTTTTCATATGCGAGCCTATTTCGTTATTTTGTGTGTATTAAAGCAAATGTGCTTTAATTATGCTCGCATGCAGGTGATGATATAGTTTATGACAAAATACGCATTGTCAGTTTTCTGAGTGTTGAAGTGCTATTTCCATACCTTGTCCACCATTCGGCTATATATTTCAACATTATAAATTAAAATATATTAAATTTTAATAAATTTTTAGATATTAATAAAATTTTTAATATTTCGCACATGATTTTTTATAACAATTAATTCAAATGCACATATCAAGTATCATTTCCGCTCAAGCCGCTAGTGCTGCACGATCACTAAACCATTTTCGTGCATTTCTAAAGCATATTATTTATATGTAATAACGAAAAAATTATAAGAAACTTTATTAATATGTTAGTTTGAAAAAAAAAAAAATTGTACTTCATTTCCAAATTAAGATATATGATCCAAGTTTGGATCTAATACAATAAAAACATCATGAATAGCTTATACAAGATATGAATCAATGTTAATTCCTTCTTTATACTGGAATCATGAATTCAGAATATGCTACAAAATAATAATTATAATTAAATATAATATATAAATTATAAGACAAAATAATAATTAATAATAAGTAATTGACATAAAATTATCAGGCATATGGAGAAGATGAGAGAGTTTATTGTTTCATCGAGCATGTATGATGTCCATAACCCACTGAATTCCTCTTTAATTGTTGATTGTATATCTCATTTTTTTTTAAAACAATAATACAATATTTGCATCATAGGTATGAACTCAGCATCAATAATTTACAAAATATTATATAATGGCTCATATATATTAACAATGTGAGCAACAGAATTCCAAAAATAATTATCAAAGATAAGTTTCTCCACTTTTTTACCTATTTTTGTTCAACTCAATTGATGCTGAGCCCATGCATCACTGGTAAAGATTTGTTTTAGAGAAGTTTTCTTTTTGAGGAGACTATTTAAAGCAATATAGTTTGTTGCAAACCTTGTTCCTAGTCGAATTATGTCTCATTTATATATATCTCGCATTAAAGAAAGTAACCAATTATGATTATAAATATAATTGGTTATCATTCTTACACGCTGAATGATCTTTGTAATATTTTCGTGCTTTCCTATATCCTCAAATATAATATCAATACAGTATGCAGTACATGATGTCCAGTATAAGTTGTACTGTGTTATCAATTTTTTACCAGCCTTTACGAATGCAGAACCATTATCCGTGACTTGCACAACATTGTTCTTGCCCACTTCATGAATAACATTCTCCAAAAGTTTGTATATATATTTATAGTTTTTTATTTTATCTGAAGCATTAACTAATTTAAGAAACACTGATAACCCTTTACAATAGACCATAAAATTCAATATAGATAGTTTAGTTGGTTCTGTCTATTCATCGCATATAATTGTATAACCATATATCTTCCAGTTAACTTTTTAATATGTTTTTGCTTATTTTTATGCTCCATATCTAGATATTTTTCCTTAATTTTATACAGAGATAGAATTTCAACTCCCATAGCTGTCTGTTGAGCACCAACGATCATGTTTTTGAAATGGTGTGATTTTGCCTTTGCAGGTAAAACATTATCATAAATAAAGAACTTTATTACTAGTCTTCCTAATGTTTATTTGACAGCATCTTTTGTCAACACATCTTTTATACTTTTTTGTTTTGCATCGGATGACTTATATAATGAAGGTGAAATTAGTGGAAATTGTTGTTTATTAATGGGCTCCTTTATGCTTGTTGCATGACGGAATTGAGCATATGGCTGACTACCACCTTCTTTAAAAAATCCTGATCCTTGACTTCTAGGGTTCAAAAAATTTCTTCTTTATTCTTTTTCCCATCTGTCTTGTTTATATACACATACTGCAGCTTTATATGAGTCTCTTTCATCATGATGCATATCAATTGGATATATACATACATCATCATCATCATAATTACTTCGAGGCGAAGCTAAATTACCCCGTAACTTATTACGAATATCTTCCTTCATTGCCTTTTTTTTATCAATTTTGCATGTTCTTTCTTTATCAAAGAATTATAAATCTTTTTCTTCACTTCTAGAGGTACATTAAGGCACTTTTTGACATAATTTTTCGGATCAAAATGTACTATTCCACCACTTTTCATTTTATGATTACAATATTTGCAAATTGTACCATACTCGTTACCTTCAATTGGAATACAATGTGACCAAGCTGAATCTGCTCTTCCTCTACCACTGTCCATTTTTTCTTTTAATAATCATAAATAATTATTAAGTTAATTTCTCATAATAATAATAATAATAATATTAACATAAACAATAATAATTTATAAAACTAATATTGATCAAGAATAATGAGTTTAATAAAAGAATAATAAAAATAATAATAAGAAGAAGAAGAATAAGAATAGTAACAACAACAATAACAATAATAATACTAGCAATAACAACAGCAACAACAATAACAACAATATTAATAATAATAAGAATAATAACAACAATGATAATAATAATAAGAATAACAACATTAATAATAATAAGAATAATAACAATAACAATAACAATAACAATAATAATATCTATAATAATAATATTAATAATAAGAAAAACAATAATAATAAGAAGAACAATAACAATAATAATAATAATAATAATAACATTAATGATAACAATAACAACAGCAATAATAACAACATTAATAATAAGAAAAATAATAACAATATTAATATCCATAATAATAATAATAACAACAACAATAAGAACAATAATAACGATATTAATAATAATAAGAACAATAACAATAATAATAATAATGACAACATTAATAATAATAATAAAAACAATAATAATACCAACATTAATAATAATAAGAATAATAACAATAATAAAAATAAAAAGAATAATAACAATATTAATATCCATAATAATTATAATAATAATAACAATAACAAGAATAACAATATTAATAATAATAAGAACAATAACAATAATAATAATAATGACAACATTAATAATAATAATAATAACAAAGAATAATAACAATAAGAAGAATAAGAAGAATAATAACAATATTAATATCCATAATAATAATAATAATAATAACAATAATAATAATAATAACAACAACAACAAGAATAACAATAATAACAATATTAATAATAATAAGAAAAATAACAATAATAATAATAATGACAACATTAGTAATAATAATAACAACAATAATAATAATAAAAATAATAACAATAATAAGAATAAAAAGAATAATAATAATATTAATATCCAATAATAACAATAATAATAATAACAACAACAAGAATAACAATATTAATAATAATAAGAATAATAACAATAATATATTAATAATTACATAATATGTTACATTATAAAGCAAAATTAATTTTATATTAAATCAATTATGTGGTCCATATTGTATACATATAGTTAACTTTATATTAGTAAGCACAATTTTAACAATATTTGTTATTAAAATACTTACTTTTGAATATTAAGAAATTGAAAATTGAGACTTTATTTCTAATATGAATCTTCCAAAAACTCTTTCTTTTATCAACATAAATTCTTGAATAAAGAAATAAATGAACATTGAAAATTAATTACGTTCAACGAAAATTTTGCGTTCACTCCCTTTCATTTTTTGAAACTTTTAAAGTTACTCTCTCTACGATTTTATACTTAGGAAGAAAGATTCAAAATTTAAAAATATGGCATGAGTAATAGGCTGATGTACACGCATTCTTATACTGAAACTTAAAAACAGAAGTACACGCATTTCCTTACCTTCTCAGCATCACAAATCAATCAAAAAAAAAATTTTCCTCGTGATATTTGTACTTTTCAAGTATGAAACCTACTTAAAATATCTAAAAGAAAAATAAAGAGATCAAAATATTTGTCCTTTTTCAATTCTTAGTAATTTCATTTTATCATTCTTCCCCTATTTAAAATATTTAAAAGAAAAAGAAAGAGAGCAAAGTACTTGTCCTTTTTCAATTTTTAATAATTTCATTTTATTCCTCCCCCTTAATTCTCTCATGGTTTTTTCTTTCCTCCCTTGTTGTTTTATCTTTTCAGTCTATATTTACTATTAACATGTGAATCATAGTTGGAAAATTTCTTATGAAAAATCTAAAAAGATTCTTTATAATTTTCAATTTTTTTCTGAATCAACCAAATCAATTATTACTTTTCTATTCTCATCTCATTTCAAAGTATTTTCTTCTCTTTCCGATGTCCTACTCGATGTCCTAGAGATCTTTACTTCACAATTAACAATGTTATTGAAAAGTCATTTATAATTAAATACAAACTTTAAAAGTCCATAAACATTGAATTGAAAGATAATTGACTTTCTGCACTTTTATTCACAATTCTCATCAAATAATAAACAGTATAATTATTAAACAAAACAAATTAATGTATTTTTTAAAAATTAAAAAATCAATAACAAAAAAAATAAACAAATAAATTTCTTCCAGATCCTTCCTTCTCTCTATCCTCCTTCCAGTCTTCCTCTTCTCTCTATCCCTTCCGGTCTCTTTCCCTTCCGATCTCTTTCCCTTCCAGCCGATCTCTTTCCTTTCCGATCATTTTCCCTTCCGGTCGTCCTCTTCTCTCTTTTCCCTTCCGGTCCTTCTCTTCTCTCTTTCCTTTCCGATCACAAACACACCACAGTAGGTCACAAACACACAAACACACCAGATCATAAACACACAAATAGACACCAAATCGTAAATCAGATGAGACAGTGCCGATCGAGATTTCCACCGACAACCGGCTTCCCCATTTCGTTTCCACCGTTATCGACCAAAAAACCTAAACTCTCATCGATTTCTGACGATTCAAGCGACATCTTTTAACTTTGGCGATATTTCTCCGGCACCCCTTACAGAAACTTCTTCCTCCCCTATTGATGTCTCGATGATCGACATACGACATTGTCACCGATATATCATCTGTCTCGGTGATTTTTGCTTCACTGATTACACTTCTCCTATGGTCCACCTTCACTTCGGTTTTAGATTTGCTAGATTTTATAGCATCTTGAATTTTAAAAGTTTTTTTTTGTTTACTTTTTTTTCTATGGGTTCAAATTTCATAAGTGTAAGTTGCATAGAAATTTCATATATCTTAATTTTTTTCAATGTATATAATTGGGTTAGTTTTTTGTTATTAAAAAAAATTAAAAACCTTTTTTTAAATGAAAAATACATAATGAATTTGAAAATAAACATATTGTAAATTAACTTATCGTTCAATAAATATTCTTTCTAACCTATCAATAAATTGGCAAAGAAGATAGCTCCAATGGTTAAACACCTCTACTTTTGCTATGAAAGCATGGGTTCGAGTCACGGGGATAATAGGGTTTAGGGTATTTGTAATTTTCCAAAAAAATAAAATATATCAATGAATTATTATAATATGTTTGATGCAAGTATGACAATTTTTCAACTTATTTATTTATTTATCTATTTTACATGGTCTAACAAAAAAAAACTACTATATGCTATATCCCATACCATGTGTTTTGTGACAACATATATTGTTTTATGATCAATACGGTTACTTGTGATCGAACTGTGATGACAAAAATAATCATGTTGCCATTCCCTACCAAAAATTGGGTGACATTATTTACAATAGAAAAATTGGTAATATGACTTTTAAATTTGTTATTTTAAATAAATAAACCCCAATTAAGCAACTTTTCTTGGTGTTTCATAAAAAAATAAAAGAAAAATTCTAAGTATTGATTGTGGAAAGGATATAAAATAAATGAAAAAGAAAAAAGGAAAGATATATTTATGATAAAATGAAATACATAATTGCTATAGGGAAGGGGGGGAAAATAGGGCAAAAGATAAAATAAAACTAAACTACAAACTAATAAAAAATTCTTTTAATCATATATTCTAAAACTCCAAAATTCAAATGGTATCACGTATGTGTTATTTGTCAATTTTCATCCAGCTCACCTATGCAAGCTTAAAGCAAGAAACAATCTTAGGTTATTCCACAACCTAAAATGGGAATAAGATGACTTGATATTCCTAAACAACCTCACAAGCTAAGCAACCTAATAAGGAAGCCTACAACTTGACTAAGGGTGACAGACAACCTCCTACGAAAGGTTAAAGATTAATAGTGTTAAATGCACCATGTTAGATTTACATCACCAAAGTAAGTCTATATTCACCTAGGATCCAACTTGAAGCCCAAGTAAGGATGAATAGCAAAAACACATGCCCAACATATGCTCATCTAAGATCCTTAGAAAATCCAAAGTGGAAAATCAGCTAATCAAAGCTCAAACAATAATACACAAGCTCTATGTAAATAGAATTTCTAATCAGTCTCAGTTGACACCTTGAGAGAGGTCAGAAACTACCAAGTATGGAACATCTTAGAACGTGATGAAAGGTTTAGGTAACAACTGTCTTACAACTCAAAAGCGATAACAACCGTCTTACAATTCAAAAGCGATGCGATGCCTAACCATACACCCTTCTTGACTATAAAAGCTCACATTTAACCTTTCCAAACAACTTTTCTTATCCATTAATTACTGTCACTCTAGCAAAATTCATCCAGAGTCTCTCCATTTGAGTTCCACTCTAACTTCAGAGTTGGAAGGTTTACATCGGCCCCATTATCGACAACCCCTTGATGTTTCTTCTATTTGCTCAAGTTGTTCCAATGGCCATGTACTAAGCTCAGATATCACTCAAGTTACATCTTAAGACAGCATCAGCATAGGCCAAAGGCATTTTTGTTCATTCACAAATGGAAATATCAACAACCACAACATACAAAATACAAAATTTTAGCAACAATAGTTGGCATCTTTCAAAGGATTCTAAGATTTTACATGCTTTTTCACTTTGTTGAGCTAAGTTTTCTCAAGTCTTCTTATTCACATTTCATTAAAGATCTTTAAGTGATGATTTTACTATTCAAATGTTTAGAATTCAGTTGAATTTTCTTACTAAGTTTCTAAAAGTGTTTACATATGCATGCTAATGTCATTTCTAAGAGTGTTTATTTATGCATGTCAATGTTGTGGTGAATTTACCTTCATTACATGTGGACTTTTGCATGTAATTTGTAATCATATCACTTTGGATTTAATATATTTTCATCGTGTTCTTAAATTTGTGCTTGAGCTTGTTTTTGTACATGTATGAGAATTGCATTTTGTTTGTGTAATATTTATTAGGATTCCATTTTATTGCTTGATTTACCCACTATATTGTTAAGATTTGAAGTTTAGCTAGTAGTTCCTAAAAATTTATAATGTTTTTATGCCTGCATTTGTGGTTTTTGTGCTAGGTATTCAAAAAATCTCATCTATGAAGGTTGAATCATCAATGCAATTTGTACCACCAAGCTCAGCTTATGGGGGAAAAAGACATGTCACTAAGATTCCTACCTTCTTGAAAGGAGACCTATCAACTCAATGGGTTGAACCTCCAATTGTTAATAGGAATAATGGATATTGGGTTATAGCTCAGTCTAAACGTATACATTATGATCTATTTCAGGAGCAAATATGTTCTCTATCAAACTTCCAATCATCAACCTGAGATATATCTCAAGTTCATAGAAAAAGGGTAAAATGGTAGGGCTTAAATTTGAGACAAAAAAAAAAACTAGGCAACAAAATCCACACCAGTTGGATCTTGGAAAGGAAAGTTTAAAGCTTATATCAACAGCTTGTGATAGGATCCCCAAATGTGAAAGTTCAATATGTGAAAAAAGTACATGAAGCATTCACGAAGTGAAGTCTATTCCTCATTAAACATAGAGACTACCAAAGATGATCTTAAAGATTCTTTTATTTCAATAAGAAAAGTTTGTGAAAGAAGGAAAAGAAAACATGCTCAAACTCCACCCTAGAAAACAAAACAAGGAGAAGAGCTTATCCTCAAGCTAAGGAGAAAAGATGTCATAAAGAACTAGAGGAGAAAAATCAACCAAAAAGACTCCAGTATCATGACCTCACATGTCCACTAAAAAAGTAGCTTGTAACTTAAAACTCCAGCTTGTGCAATAGACAAACTAAATTTTCACTTGAAAAAGCATTAGGTTATACTTCTTTATAACTTTAAAATCCCTACTTTAGGGAGATACAATGAAAAAGGAGAATCTCTCGAGCACCTAGGAGTTTATCACACCTGGATCGAGCTAGATGGAGCTGAAGAAGCTATCATATGCTGAACTTTCCCATTCACCTTAGAAGGAGTAGCCAAGACCTGGTTTACATAGGTCAAGCCCTATTCTATCAACTCATTTACCTAACTAGAGAACTCATTTGCAGCTAGTTTTTAAGAGCCCAGTCCATCAAGAAGCCAGTGTCCCGCCTGTTATCCATTGTGCAGGGAGTCAAGCAACCATTACAATTCTTTGTTTCAAGATTCCATGACAAAGTCATCAATATGGTCAACTTCACATATGTATGAACGATACAAGCCACGTTGGCTGGACTTCAAACTGAAGAGTTCTTGAGAACTATCATTAATACCCTACCTAAAACTTATCCTAAGATGCTAGCCAAAGCTCAGCAGTTTATTTCAACTGAATAACTAATTGTAAGGATGCAGTTCATGAGGATTGAATATATGAGGAACCAGATAAATGCTAACCAAAGCCATTAGATGAACTCTAGCAGCCTCTGTCCAAGATTGCATGCTTATCAAAGGAAGTTCAAAAAGTATGCTCCTATAAAGATCTTAAGGTATATTGAGGACCACTATATGTTAAATAGACTTAAATCAGTAAAGATACCAATTGGCATGAAAAACTACAAGAGAAAATTTTGCCATTTTTATCATGATAATGGATAAAATAAAGATCTTAAAGTATATTTAAATGCTTTATTATTTTGCTAGTATTGATGTCATCAGCAGTATTATTTAAATGGACATGTATGTATATATTAGAATATCATAAAATTCAAAAGTTGTCCCCAAAACCCATGGAAATTGGACCCAAACAAACCCTCCACCCCCCACCTCCCCCCCCCCCCCCCCCCCCAGACAACAATATGAAAATTATTTATTGTCTTTTTATCACTGAGTTTTAGGCCAAATCACTCCAAAACCAATCACCAATTTATCTCACCATCCATTCCACCATTTACCTATTCGAAGAGCAGCATCTCGAACAAAAATCACTTAGAACATGGGATAAACTGATCTTCTAACGAAGATCGAAATTTTCAAGTCGTTGGATTATGGTCGATTTCAAGTCATGGCTCCTTTCTTTCCCTTTAATTTTGACCCATTAGTCAACTTGTAGCCTCCATTTGCCCTAATTTCTCACCATTTGAAAGATTTATTAACGAAAAGTTTAGTCGAATTTTTCCATCCATTTTTTAATCATCACCAATGTTGTTGAACCAAGATGAGTATGGCATTGTGTTGCCCATCTCATAAGCCTTCCATTGATATATGATTTGCTAATTACCCAATTTGGATCAATTTAGGTAGATACCAATGAAATTGAACTTAAATTGGTCAATCTAGGAATAAATTATTGTTACTAATGTGTTCTTAGATGTTATTAGAAGTTAATAGAATGTGTTCTTAGATGTTATTAGAAGTTAATAGAAGGTTCAATTTCATAAAACTAACCATAAGTTGAAAATTTTCAATTTTAGATAATGGAGCAAATGAGTTCATAGTGTAATTGGATCCCTTAATGTCGAACCTTGCAATCTTAGAGTTATAGAATTAATTTTAGAACCTTAGTCACCAATATCTTCAATTAAATTTTTGGAAACCTTAGTAGTATTTTTGCTATATTTTAGACAGTCACACAAAGCTTGAAGGAGTCCTACAATGAAGCAAGAGTGATAGTCAATAGTCATGAGTGAAATATTTTTAAAACATGCTTTGGACACGCTAGTATATTAGTTATATGGTTTAAATTTTTTTATATGGATTTAAGAATTAAAAATGCCTATATATGTATAAATTGTTATATGTATTAAAATGTTATGTAATTTTTAGCATGCTTTAATGTTTGAAATTTTGAAGTGCTTATAAACAAGGTTCAAAAATTGATATCAACGAAAATATCAATGGTTTACCATAGGAAAATATCAATGAAATTATTGAAAATTATCGAATATCCATAAAAACTTATAAAAATGACGGAAATTGATGAAAATTTATTTTAAAAAATGAAAATTTTTATTGAAACTTTAAAATTAGTCTATTCAATTAATTAATTAACAAATTGACTATAAAGGTCACAAAAATATTGAATGGATATTATATTTCTATTAAATCAATTAATTTATAATAAGTGTTAATAATCATAAATATTTAATTGTTAATAAAAAATATACCCAAAAAAATACATATTTGATAAAATTATTTATTAATTATTATATATAAAATAATTATTATAATTACATTATATTTCAATACCACATAAAACTCTTAATGGTTGAAAATCATTAATCTCTTTCTCATTTTTATTATAAAATTTGAAATATGTGAAGTAATTATTAAAATATTATCTTCTTGATATTTTCGCATGCAATTGTTAAAATGTCAACCATGTGAATCTTGTATTAAATGTGATTATCTTTGATGATAATTATTATTAGATATCAGTTGACTCTGTGAACAACTTTTATTTTCTGATGGTTTAGTTACACAGAATATATACCCTCTATATTTTAAAAAAAAAATTATATTTTAATTTTTATCTGTTACATAATGTACAAATATTAAATTTATTGTTGTCAAAAAATATAATAATGGGTAGGTAGATTTGTTTTTAGTAAATTTTTTGTCATTATTTGTTAAATGTGAATTTTTATTTATTTAATTTTTGTAAGGCAATTAAAATGTAAGAAAAAAATAAACTATCAATAAAGTTAGATGAGCAAAAAATTTTACTAAACATCAATAATATTTATAAATTTTTTTAATAAATTTTTTTAAAAAATTAAATTTAATAGATATTCCAAATTCATGGAAATTATGAAATTTCTTTTCAATCAAATTATAAAGGAATTAATGTGGATATATTGATGAAAATTTCCATGGAATTATGGAGAAATATCAAAAATTTCTATGGATATTATAAAAATTTTATTCGTTTTCATTTGATACCTAAATTTCCTTTCCAATTGCTGGAAAAAAATGCACAAAATTTTCACCTTTTTCTTTTGGTTTTTTTTAACCTTGCTTATAAATGATTTTATAAGTTAAATATTTCAATGGTTCGATACTTTATGTATATATAGTTATACAAACACAGCAAAGCCGACGCTTTTTCAAAAAAAAAAATCGACTTTGGTGCGGATCAGCATACGTATGCTCCACACCGTAGAAATGGCGTATTGATATATATATATATATATATATATAACACATATTCAGTTTTAGCATGAAATAAATGTTTTAGAACTCTTAGTATACTTACAATAGAATTGTGATTTTGTAAATTCACATAGTGGAATATTTAAATATATGGTTTCGTTCCATTGGTATTAAATTTCAATTTATGATAACGGTATGTATATTGAAAATACAAAAGTATGGTTTGTGTAAGTAATGTTTACAAATATTGTACAATTGACTTTTAATACATGTAAAAATACATTACCAATGTTCTATGTCTATCATTATTAGCGTGCAAGTTTTGATCATCCTATAAATTGTCATACAAGAGGGTGAGGATTGGGTTCTCTGTTATACTCTTATGACCATAGGATAGTAGGTTTCGCTATGCTAAAGGATGGTGAGTTCCCTCTTTTGTTTTTTTTACTTTATGATAGTGTTTTGAGACATCAAACACCACCTAGCAGCACTATATATATGGTATGATACAATGTAATTTTAAAATTTTACTTGATGGTTTATCTATGGTTTTGCAGCCATATTTATTCATATTTACTATTCATGTAATAATGATGTTTATGATTTTTATGGTTATTGTATGTTATTCATCGTATTTATTGGATACCTACCAAAAGGTTTTAATGAGTTTCATGAAATGGTTTTTAAATGGAAAGCTTTTTCAAAGAAGTGTAAAGTTTGAGAGAAAAGAATTTTTAAAGTTTAAATATTTATTTTTTAAAATTATTTAGTCAACTCATTGATATATTTTCATCTCATATTTTATTGTATTTAATATATCTCTCTAGGTTCAGGCACTTGGCTGACAACCAACGTTACGCACCATCCTTCCAACATCCTGTAGCAATAATACTTAGCTTCCCTTTGTCTCAATCTTTATTTATTCAAAAATATTTATATCGTCTGTATAACACCAAGTATCAAATAGTATCCAATTTTACAAGTTTGATCGGATTTAACTAAATCAATTACATGTGGATCTAAGGATTGACTTTATGTATATCAAGTTTTGGTTTTGATTGTTAAACTAATGTATATAACTTGTCAACATGAGTTTACAAATTGGCAGCACATCTAATTCTAACTCACAATTTAAAAGTTATGCATCCAGAAAATTTAAAACTTCAATATTTTGCGAGTGTCCAAATTAGTACCTTAATGGACCCAAGTGAATATAAATATGTGGGGATTTGTGCCTTGAGATTAACAAATTTCAAAATACCTATTATGACCCATAATTCCCCCAAAAATCATATGAAAGCAATCAGACTCGACGCCATCAAAAAATTTCTATGGTCATCCTTTCTCCATTGTGCAACCGTGAAATCTCTCCAAATTGACTCTGAAATCTTTCAAACTACACTGCATGTGCCCTCCACCAGATTAACCACCAAAAAGTCTAAGCAGCCAATATGCCAGGATTGGCCAAAATCCACGTGCTACTTCGATCATTCTGATTTTAATTGGTTTTCATGCCGTGTTTATGGTCTCTCCACTTAATTTTGGATCCCCTAAGTTCAAATATGACATTCTTTTAACTCAACTCTCCACCGTTTAAGAAATTTATCAACTTGAAATTTCATTTAATCTTTCAATAGATTTTTCGATCACAGGTGTCGTTGTTTTGGCAAGATGAGCATATCATCATATTACCCATCTTATGGATTTTCTATTGATATATGATTTGTAAATTATCATGGTGTTTTGAGTAATCAACCACTATCAGTTAATTTAGTATAACATCCACTAAAATTAAACTAAAATAAGACAATCTAGGACCGAATTCTTGCTGACATTGGCATTATGGTACAAAATCTCAATTTTTGGATACCAAATCCAAAGGATTCACAATGTAATTGAACTATTTTGTATCCAATTTTTGTAATCCTGAAGTGGTATAATTGTTGGCATACACCACTTCTCTAAATAAATTTTTGGATTCTTAAATTATATTTTGTATGTGTTAGGATCTTATCATGAACTTAAAGGTGAACCTATAGCTAAATAGGAGCGGCATTGTTTGTATTGTGAGTGAAAAATTATTTTCGAATATATTTTTGGATATCTTAGGTTGATGATTTTCATGGTCTTGAATTTTTATGGGAATCTTGAGTAACTATGATTATATATAAGTATATATAAATGTTCTAATTTCATATGATTTTTGACAAGATTTTAAATATTTTCAAATTTTAATATGTTTATAGTGAAATTATGAATGTTGGTATCTCATAGGTTTTGGAAATCGATGTTTTAATCCAATTGTTATCAACTTGATTTTATAAAATGGAAATCATTGGTTTTGAAAAAGTGAAATTGGAAAGTATTGTTTGATAAATCTAAGAAGTAAGAAAATAAAAATTTTGGGAAGGTTAATTTACATGGAATTGTTTTAAGAAATTGAGGATTGAGATTATAGAATATATACTAGGGGTGTACGTTGAATCGGTTCAATCAGTTTTTTGTATTTTTTTTAAGAACTAAATTGAATTGAATTATAGAGAAAAATCAAATCAAACCGAATGAATCATTTGCGATTCAATTCAATTCGGTTTAGTCGGTTTGAATATTCTATTATTTTTAATTTTCAAATATTTTTAATTATTTAATATTTTTTAAAAAATATTAATATTTTTTAAAAAATATTAAGGTATCTTTCTTTTCTCTGTCTCGATGAAATTAAAAATGTCTCTGTAAGGTTTACAAAATTTGAAACACCTTCCCTGTCGTTAGATATCCATCCATAATTCACTCTCTCTCTCTCTTTCCTACATGGCATTGACAAAATTACCCGTAAATATCTGTCTCTTACATGACATATTCATATAATAATATTTGATATACGATAAAGTCAAATAATAATATTTATTAATAGAATAATATTTTAAAATCTGTTGCTCTCTTTTCCTCTCTCCCTTCTCTCTTTTTTATCTTTCATCTTATTTTCCTCAGACACTAAAACCAACTTTACCTTCTCCTTTTTTTCGTGAGGCGGATAAATCTAGGTATTTATCCAAGCATTGTATCAATAAATTATAAGTTAATCAAAACCAATAACAAAGGCACACAATTCTTGGGTAATTTTAATTTTTTTTACTCCCACTAGAAAAAAATGAACTAATCAAATTTAGCTTAGAAACATCATCCAAAAAAAAAGTTAGCTTAGAAACTCTTTTTGATGCTTTCATTTGCAAATTATAATTTAAAAAAAAAAAATCTCTTTCTCTGTTTCTTCTTATTTCACCACAAAACTCGATTTATCATATATATATATATATATATATCCATATTTATATCAAAACAACTTGATATCATTTATTAGTATTTAATTCACATTAAAAATTAAAATTTAAAAATTATAAGAAATATAATATATTTTACCATCCCAAATATTATTATATTTTTTTCACTTTACCCTTTAAATTAATAATTTTGACACGTTACCACCTAAACTATTATTTTGCTAGCAATTTCAGTACAATGTCAAACAGTGTTAAATGAGGCCTAACAAAATGGGAACATATGCAACCCTTGTAACCAAAACAATGGGCATTTGATAGAAGAAAATTTTATCCCCATATTCCATGTCTGAGAAGCAAATAAAGGGCCGAATGGAATGAAACCATTTTCCTTCCCTTGATGATCGTTCCTATAACAGAGGATTTTAAATCCTTCAGTTTAAAATAATTTGCAGTTACTTTATTAATGCAAAGGTCTCAAGATAAGGAGCATACCAAAGCACAGCTTCAATTAATTCTAAATAATTGCTACCAATTATTCATCTATCTTTACCTTCAGATGCTCCAAACTTGGCAAAGCGAACATTACATCTTCCTTATGATTTTAGGAATAATATGAGCCTTATAAAAGTTAAATACAAAATGAAGAAAACAAAAACAAAAACAAAAACAAAAAAAAAAATGTTTAGCCAATTCCACCGTTGATTAACTAATGGAGCATATATGTATAGTTACCCCTTAAAAAGGTCTTTGATGATCAGATTCTACAAGAATTCTCATTTTAGGAAACAAACACCATGATTGCTGGGATATTCGACTTCTTCTTCTTCGGCCCAACAGCATATATAGAAAGAGCGCACCCTATTTTCTTCTTATTCTTCTTATTGGATGCATTACTTAGATGTTTATTCAAACATAACATCATACACAAAAACCAGTCATCCAACTCTACATTTTCAATAAAATCCCCAATCAAAGATTAAAAAAAAAAAAAAAAAAAAAAAAAGAATGACAGAATTATAATTAATCCAAAAATTCCAGATGCCGAAGTTGAATCTGAGTAATGAATTAAATCTAAAATGGTAATGATTTTAAACAAAAACCCAATTATATATAATTTACATAAAACATGGCAAGAAAGGAAAACGAAATGATTTCATTCTTTTGACCCTTTACTTGCTCATCCGACATGGACTATGGGAACCAATTTTTCTTTCCACCAAATGCCCTTAATTTTAGTCACATGAAATGCACGTGTGCCCATCTTGCTAGGTTTCCCTTTACAAATGTTTGACATTGTACTAAAATGCTAGCAAAATAAAAATTTAGATGGTAATGTATCAAAATTATTAATTTAGATGGTAAAGTATAAAAGGAAATAAAGTTTAAGATGGTAAAGTATATTTTATCTAATTATAAATTATAAATTTAATGATTTATTATAATTTTATTTAAAAAAATAAATTTTATCGAAATTAAATGATTAATAAATATAATTTTAAATTTTAATCAATCGAAATTATCTGAAAATTAAAAAAAATTAATATTGATTATAATATTAGAAACTTTATTGGAATACGATATTGATATATATTCAATTGAAAACAAGCAATCCGAGCGTGGTGAAGAAAACCAAAAATAAAATAAAATAAATATAGTAAAAATGAAAATCATTTTCATAAATTTTGGGAAAATGAGAATCATGTTTAGCCAAGTATGCCATACAGTGAACTCAACACATGCTTGCCATGAAGGGTTGCTTCAAGAGATCTGATGGAGAAATAAAAAAAAACATAACAGAAAGAGTGTTGATGGGGTCCTCGAAATCTAGGGTGCTTAAATCAACAGAATTGGAGAGAAGAGAAAAACTGCTTGTGTAAAGAAATCTGGGTGATGAAGAACGAAAGAAGGAGAAGAATAGAGGAAGAAGAAGGAGAGGAGAGAGAAATATTTTTTTCTTTTTTCTTTTTTAATAATAAGGAAGAATGTATATATTTTTTTAAAAAAAATGTTGCCACTTGTCTCAATTATTTAATACAACTAATTAAAAACAAAAATAAATCTAATTAAAAAATGCTTATTTATGTTAATTTTTGTTTTATTTTAAGTTAAGATACATTTTTTTATCCTTTATTTACTTAAATTTTTTTCTAGTTTTAATTACACTTATTTTTTAAAAATTAACAAAACCAATTATTTATTTATTTTTTTATTTTTGCCTCAAATATTTTATTAAAAAAAAAAACCTTATATGTATATATATATATATATATGCAATAAATTTATAATTTTTTATTTTTTGTTTATTTACACTTTTATTTTTAATTAAAAAATTAATTTTCAATATATTTATTTCTTTAATTTATTGTATTAAATAATTATGCTGGTTAGCAATAATAAATTAAAATTAAAAGAAGAATAAAAATATGTATAGATATAAAAATAAATAAATAAAAGGAAAAAAAATAACATAAATAGAAATAAATAAATAAAAATGTTAAAATTATAAAAAGTAAGGTATATTACAATGGTACCCATGGGTATACACCTGGCATGCATTCTAAAAACGTTGATAGCTTTTAAGTATTGAATAGGTTATTATGCCTTTGTATCTTTATATTTAACAGTAAAATATTAATGATAGAAAAAATTCTTGTAATTTAGTAAAATCTTAAAGGTTGCAGTGAAATTAACTTAAATTTTCGGGAAATGGATGAAATATACTCTATTTTTTTAATAATTTAAATTTAATATTTTTAAAATATAATTAAACATAATAAAATAATAAAAAATTATTTATAATATACTGCTCAGTTCTTTTATAATAGCAAAAATTATTTTTTGCTATTTACTATTTTATCTTTAAAAATTCAATAGAGCAACACCCGCCCCTCCTCTCTCTCCACCCCTACTCTCACTTTCACACCTTGTTTTTTTTAATATATATTTTTTTGTCACTTATGCATATACTAGGCATGGGCCACGTGCATTGCACGTGGATCACCATTTAATAGACTTATGTATTATCTTATTAATTTTTGTTATACATAAAATTAAACAATTGGACATTTGTAAGAAAAATTTATTAGGGGTTGATTTATAATTTATATTTTAAGCACTTTAAATTATACTATCCATTTCATGTAGGATAGTCAATATATATATATATATATAGAGCTATTATCAATATAACATACTTATTATTAAATAAATTAAAAAAATATTTGTGTATTAATATTATTATTATTTTTGGATAATAACTTTTAAATATTTTTATCTGCTCTTATATTTTAATCAGTCCAATGGGATAAAATATGCTAGTCTATTTATATTATATCTTGTCTATTCATATTTCTCAATAATTATGTCATTTTTAAAAATATGTTTCGTATTTTTTTTTTAGGATTTATTGCCATATTGTCATTTCTTTAATTTTCATGCATAACCTTTTTCTGAAGTTATTTTTTACAAATCATATAGCGCAACCAAATTAATTAAGATTAATAACAATTATTGTATTAAATATAGATAATAAAGCATTTTATTTTCACATATATTTTCAATTTAACACTGTATACCCAATTCTATAGCAAATTAACAGTTGTTCATTTATTTCTAGTTAAAATAAAAATAAGAAAATGTTAATATTTTGACCAAAGCAACACTAATTAAATAACACAAAGGAAACAATAAAATTTGAAAAATTAATGAGTATACATAATAATAATAATAATAAAAGCAGGAAGGAGAAGGATTGTAGGAATAAGAAAACCGAGATAACCTTAATAAAAAAAAATTAAAAGATTCTAACTTAAAAAGAAACAAAATAACCATGATTAGTATTACCAAAAAACAAAATCCATAATTGGCTTATATTTAATTAATTAATGCTATATATATATATATACATATATATGTATATATATATATATGTATATATATATATATATATTTATTAATTTATCAAATTTTGTTGATTATTTTGTCTGTTTAAATAGTATTAGTTTTGTAACTAAATAATATAAATTTATTAAATGGAGGAATAAAATCAAAAATATATATTTTTTAATTTACCAAAAACAAAAATTGACTTCAATCAATAAAATTTTAATAGTAAAATATCAATTGTATGAGAAATAATAGAAGCATATTGCAATACTAAAATTTAGATGAAAAATAAATTATAACTTATTCGTTTCCCTTTAAAAAAAAAATTAAATGAATAAAAAAACTTATTAATTATTGTTTCTATTTAAGGATTTTTTTTATTTTTTTTATTTTTTTTTTTTGGCCAAGTGCTGTTTAAGGGTTGCTATTGTCGCTGAGGGGTCAAATCGAGTGAATATAAGAAACGAAGGGGTAAAAAAGAACGAAGGTTAAATGTTTTAACCACTGATTTTAACCTTTTTTTTTTAAATTATTGAAATCAAAAGTAAAATTTTATTTATGTAATTTTGGAGGTGCCCGAAAGTTGTAAACAATTAATTTTTCCGCTTTTTATATATATTATAGATTATATATATATATATATATATATATTTATTCAATTATCTCATCTACAATCATAATTAGTTATTATAATTATAATATGTCAATACTATTTTAACAATATGCCTATTTAATCTAATTTTAAATAAATATATATATATATATAGATATATAAACAAATATAATTATTTAAAACAATTAATTAATAATAATAAATATTTATAAAATAATATTCTAGTTTAATTTTTGTTCCGATTAATCTAATTTAAGCTGCAACTTTTTTTAACTACACACTTTTTTTATTAATTTTTTGTTTAATTTCCAATTACATTTTTAAATCCTAACAAAAACAGTATTTTATTTTATTTTTCTCAATGAATGTGTTTATTTTATTTTATTTTTTATAGATTCACAGTCAATTTATTTTGTATTTCCATTGAAATTCATATATTTCACCCAAATGAAGTTTTAAAAAATAAAAAACTGATTCTTAATTCAGTTTCAAATTAGTTGACTACAACTAGTTCCTACACCATAAATTAATATAATGACATATATAACGTTACCCTTCCTGATCAAACTTTCTATGTCCATCACCAGTTAGTTTGGTTCAATTGGTTTAAATTATTTTTAACCCAAACTTAATCGAACCAGGTTAGTTTAATCTAGGATTGGCAATTTGCCCCCCCTCTTCTAATCATCCCGGGGATGGTGTAAGAACCCATGCTCCTGATCAAGGTCGGGATGGTACGGGGATTATATTTTATTAATAAAATATATATTTTTTTATTTATATTTTATATTTTATGCTTATACATAATTATATTAATAAATATGAATACATTTTAAGAATATATATAATATATTATTGATTTTTTGTTAATTTTTTTATTTTATGATGGGGAAAAGGGAATTCTCGCTTAGCCCCCGTTTATATATATATATATATATATATATAAAAGGCATAGAGCAAGAATGGGGTTAATTTTTGGGGGGGAGGGTACGGAGTGCTATCCCTAGTTTAATCGGTTTAAATTAGTTTAATCCCACCTTTAATATATATACATATATGGAATATATGGTTTCCATATATGGTTGAATGATATATATATATATATATATATATAAATGGAATATTGAATTTTGATTATGATCACTGTATATGAAATAGAGATCCTCTATTGCAAAGAGTGATAATAATGATTTCCTCTCTCCCAACATGATGCCTTTAGGACATTAAAAGATTCTAATTTCCCCTTCCCCTTTCATCCTATGATGCCTTGGGTAGGGATGTTAACGGGGCGGGACGGGACGGGGCCGGTTTTTAAAATCCCGTTTCCGTTCCTACGGGGAATTTTACATCCCATCCCCGTGATCCTGTTTCTTTAGGTGCGGGGCGGGATCGAGGATTTTACGGGGCGGGGACGGGACGAGACGGTTTTTCCCATTTTATTTTTTAATTGATATTTTTTTAAAAAATTTATTTTATGATTAAAATATAAAAAAAATAACTACAATGCAATAAAAATATAATAAAATACATCAAGGAATAAATTTACAATTATAATAAAATATATATTTAGAAAAATAAATAAAAAAAAGAAGAAAATGATTTTGCATAAATAAAATTTTATAAAAAAAATAATAAATATATATATATATATATATATATCGGGGCGGATTCGGGGCGGGGTTATTATTCCCCGTCCCCGACTCGGTTTTTAGGCACTTGCCCCAAGTCCGCCCACCATCCCCGAATTTTCGGGAAAAAACCGCCCCGTTAGGGGCAGTGCACCGTGGTTTTGGGGATGGACGGGATAAATTGACATCCCTAGCCTTGGGATATCAAAAGCTATTTGAGCATACTGGGCGTATAATATGGTACATAAGTCTCTAAAATTAGATTTTTTAATTTATGATGATGATTTATTTATGAAATTATTTATGATTTTAAGTAAATTATTTGAATGATTTAATTATGTTGTTTGATTATTTTCTTAATGTTTAAATGTTGAGCTACTCATCATATATCGAATTTTATTCAATAAAACTTTAGGGTTATGAGTATAGATTTTGTGAAAAAATTTCAAAACGCTGATTGAAAGAGTAAAATGCAAGATTTTAAGTGATAAAAACTTTCAAAAGATAAATAATTATTTTCTTTTATTAAATAATCTACTTACTAAATTATCTTTGTCTCACATTTTATTATTTTAATTTGTTCATATCTTTTGTAATTATCCATATCAATAGCTTCTCTTATTTCTTTTTATTTTAGCATTCTTCTATTATTTATTCTACCTGTGTTGATTTAAATTTTGTAAGACCTCTTACTCTTAGTATGCTCTTATATACATTGATCATGAGTGTAGTAACATCTAGTTATTGATACTATTACAATTGAGTTATGATTGTGGATTAATGGTTAAATAGTAGTTTGGAGGTTGGGTTGTTATTGTGGATATATATTGAAGTGAGTTTTAATTATGGAAATATTTAGATTATCTACACTATACAGGACCACTTGGAAATTTGGGAGGATTTTTAGAATAGATCCTTTTAGTTTATATAATTTAAAATTTATAAATTATTTTTGGAATACTTTAATATAAATTATTAATATAATAGTGGATAAATTATAAATATAATAGTGGCTGTAGTTGAGTATGAGAAGTATTGAACTTATGTGGTGGCTATGGTGGTAATTTTGGTTGTTGTTGTTGTTGTTGAACTATAGTAAGAAGATTGTGTGTTATTGTAAATATTTATATGTGTTGAAGTGTGTTTTATTTGTAAGAAAGTATTTTTGTTGTCCATATTTTAGAGGACTAACTATTGAATATTCTATAAAACTGTTTAGTAAAACTTTTCCTAGATAAAGCTATCCCAAAATCCTCCAGTTAGCTAAAATCACATACATAGTCCATTTAAAATTCGATATTATTTCAATTTTAAGCTTTGTTATTTGTTACCAATAAAAATGGAATTGATATAACAAATGCTGATTGACTATAATTATTATCATTTTTTTACAATTAATGCAATTAGTTATATATTCTTTTATATTAAAAATATAATATAAAAAATGTAAACTAGCTTTAAATAGCTACTAGTGAGCTATTTTTGAAATGCTAATTAATTTACCAAATAATATAAAGGTTCTATTAAAAAGGATACACTAATAAGGATAATATTTTTCTTCAATTTTATTTCGTGTTTATGAAACATTATTAAGTCCCTTTCAAATTAACTACTAGTCTCTCCAATGTGCTGCACTCAAAAAGAAAAAAGTATCTCCTATAATTGACACCTTAAAATTAACTAAAAACAAAAAATAATCATACCCTTTTAATTCTTGTTTTAATATTTGGCCCTAATCCAACTCCAATAACTTTAAAATTATAAATTTTCCTCAGTCTAATTTATTGTGCTTCATCGGACAATAATGTTAATTTTAAATTCTCATATTCTCAACATTAATAAAAAACAATATATCCACTTGCATGATACATTAATTATGATAAAAGGAAAATAAAACTTCTTTTTTATTTACATTTTTTTATTAAAAACACTTTTTATTCTTTTTTTCTTTTTTTTTGTTTTTTTTTTTTTTTTGTGCGTGTAATATATTCACTTTATTGTTATTCTATTGTTATTATTATTATTTGTTTTAAAGGTGCATTTGTTTGTCTACAGGCTCGAGCAGTGGTTTTACATACGCTCCCCCATGCTCTAATAAGAAAAGGGTGCATTTGTCTTTTTGATTCTCCTTAAGAGCACATTCTCTTGCCCTTCCTTACTTACTCTGTTTCTCTCCCTCTGTTCCTTGTCTCTCCGCCGGTGTATCACCGGTGACGCGGATGCTCGCCGCCGGTTAGTGTTATTTCTCTGCTTTGAACTTTCTTCCTTCTTTTATCCCTTTCTCACTTTGAACTTAATCCCCATTTTGCAGGCTTGTCAAGCTCCTCCGACCATCGTTGCCGTCTCAGCCCCTTTCCTCCGCCAGAATCCTCCTTGAACCTCCGGCAGCTTCTGGGTACCGGAAAATTGGACCTCTGCTAGCTTCTGGGTTTTGCTACTAGTAAGTTTTCTTCTAATTTCGCTTTCAGGGTTTATCCTATTGTTTATCTCACAAAAATTCTGTAACTTCCCCTTTTATATACATTAAGCTATTCTATTCTTTTATTTTTTTTTCCTGTTCATAAAACTATTTAAAAACAACTGGGTAGCTGTAATTTCTTCCTGCAGGAACCTCTTCTTGACATTTTTTTTTTTTTTTTTTTTGGGGAAAACTCTTTGTTAAGGGTATGCTTGTTTACTGAGAATTTTTTTCTTTTTCTTTTTTTATTCAATCTTTCGTGGACAGGCGATATAGAGCTATAAGAAGTGAAACTGTTCAATGGGTCCTCGTCAATGTCAAGTTTGTAACGATGCAGTATCTAAATATAAGTGTCCTTCGTGTCTTGCCCCTTAGTAAGCAAAGATAATTATCACACTGAATAGTAGATTCTGAATTTTAATATGGAAATACTCTGAATTATATAGTTGATCTTTTATTTTGTATTTTCCTGGTTGCAGTTGTTCTCTTACCTGTTTTAAGAAACACAAGGGTATGTGACTTATATATTTTTTTGTTCTTACTATTACTGTTTTGTTCTTACTATTACTGCATTAACAAGTATTGCAGCTTACTTCAAGAAGTAGATGAAAATGGGGAAAGGATAATTTTATAGTTTAGGGAATAATGTCATTGCATGAATTGCGCTGTCACTTATGTGATAATGTTGGCACTCTTGTAGAATTGTTAGGTCACTAAGTAAAAGCTTGTGCACATTGATAGCAAAATTGAAGCAGATTATTTACTAAATTCTGTTAGTTGAAAGCCGGGTATTGATGCTGTACAGATGAAGTGCATATACAGAAATTTGCATTAAGAACTATGGTTCTATCTTATTTGCATGCTCTTAATATAAAACAATATGGAAGAGGTGAGTACCATAGTATCTAGGCAGAGTTTGTAACTTCAATTAGACAGGGGAAAAATGAATGAACTTGATTGATGGGTAAACCTCAGTAGATGTAGTAGCTGTGTGAAAGCTAATAAATGTGTTAACAGTTGGTCGTATTTACATGAAAAAAAGAACAAGAATATGAAGTATGAATTACAGTGTCCAACTAACTACGTGGAAGTATATGTTCAAGAAAATCTGCCTTTTATATACCATTTTTTGCATCAGATTTGGTGTTATACATCTTGACGATATATTAAGCCATCAGTAATAAGATTAAGGACTGACTTACGCTTATGTGAATGGCAGAAATACCATGTTCTAAGCCACTGTCTTCTGAGCCTAAGTTAGGTAAGAATTCTGTCATTCTACATTTTATGATGAACTTTTTAAACTTATTCGGTAAACCAAAAGTACTTGGGGTTTGACTTTTTATTTGATGAATGTGTTGATGTCTATAATTAATAATTTTATGGAACCCATATTGATGAGGGGGATTATACACTAACAGGCTTGCTTGTAGTTGAAGGTTCTTCATTAGATTAAGTTTAAAAATTGCTTTTTTAGGTTTATCTAAATACCAAGTATGCAGATTTGTTTTTCTGTAAATATCTATCATATGTTCAAATTATATGAAATGTCTACTGTTATAACTTTGCTCCCAAGTGCATTCTGCATAAATTTTTAAATTTAATAATATCTTTTAATTAATATTTGCTCTCAAGCTTAATCTGGCTTTTGTTTGATAGAGGATGAAAACAAAATGTTATTTTATTCATGAGATGTGCAAGGAAACATGCAATATAATTTTCAGTCTTGATATCAATATTTCTGTCCAGATTCCAGTGGATTACCTTTTCGTTTCGTAGAAATATATATAGATTAATATTCTTTTTCCTTTGATGGCTTCTCTGATTGATCTTATATTATAGTTTTAGTTCAGACAAACCTCCTCTGAGTATTTTAATTCTTCGTGTTTGTTTTTTATTCTTATCCTCCAGCTACTGGTTCAGAATCACTTATAGGGAGGCCACTGAGTGTTCACAAACCAAGTGAAGTACTGCAGAGATCACAACTAGAGGCTATAGGTAGGGTTTTAAACAAACTAGGACATATAACCTTTCAGTATACAAAGCGGCAAGATAGGGGATGGACCATTTGGCATATATCATACACAAAAACATTCAAAATATATAGATTTTTTACATTACAGTTTTGAAGCATGATTGGTAATTTTTTTTTCCACAAAATGTCAGAAGCTTGTGTTTTTGCAGCTACTTCCAGTGAAATTCGCAACGCATTGAAAGATGAAAACCTTCAGAAACTGATATCTAAGATTGATTGCTCTCCAGATGCAGAGAATGTGAGTAGTGTAATCTACTTTAGTCAAGATCAAAGTATTTTATTTATCAAGTATGTTTCATTAAGACAGGTGTATAATGTTAATTCAAAGTGATGCTTTAAGTGTCTGCTAACTTCTTTCTTCGATACATTAGGAACTTGATAAAGCTATGGATTCAGAGTCATTTCGTATACTTACTGACAAGGTTAGCCCTTGTGCCACTAAAAGCCTATTCTCTTTCTTTTTAACCATTCATTAGCATTAATAATTAATTATTTTCTAGAATGTTTAGCCGAAAACCAAAAAAAAAAAAAAAAAAAAAAAAAATTCGACTGAATGTTGGGTTTTCTTTGTCCTCAGATTCTCTCTACCATAAGCCCATAACTACTGGCAAGCGTAGCTAGAAGACTATAATTGTTGCTGGAAATTAAAGTTCTGCAAGAGAAGCAGTATTTTTAGGATTTGTAATATTTGCTTTTATCTTTTCCTTTATTTGGGTCAACAAAATAATCCTTCTCAATGTCGCTTTCTTCGTGCAAGATATGTAAATATTATGGTGCCATCGTAGATCAGGTCCTTTTTGTGTAATTTTGGCTCAATATTTTTGAATATGGTGGCAAAGTGTAAGTTGAAGAAATTTTTTAAATATATAGAATGTTATATCCTCTTTGTAGCATGTAATCTGTCACGCCATCTGTGTTTAATATCATTTAAATGAGGATCGAGACTTGAAAATTGTCGTTGGTTGATGGATTCTCTTGTTTACTGGATCTGCCATGCTATCCTTGGTTTAAAGAGAAGGAAAATTCAATTGAAAAAAAAAAAAAAAAAAAAAGCAGAGATTTTTAAAGTATCACTTGGCACTCTTTCTTGTCATCCTTCCAAGATTCCCAAGTTCGTCAACAACATCGCCTCAGCTACATTATGTGTAAAACCAAATGGAAACCCTGAAATCCTACCAAATGTAGCCTTAGTTGGGTGTTTGTGATTCTTATAGCAATTTTCTTTCACTTTGGTTTCTTTTTTCTTCTCATTTATACTTTATTCTTTAGAAGGTACATCCAATTTTGTGGTTTTACTACAGCTTTTTCGATATGGTTCAGATTATCAACATGATCGAGTGGCTTTTCTAGCAAGGAGACTTCTGCCAAACTTGTATCAAATAGACGGTTTCTCAGCAGCTTGATAGAACTCGCAAGATACTTAATTTGAATTGGGTTTTCATGTGACAGGACCTCATTGATGAACATTGTCTTTTTGGGTTTTGGAAGCCCGACTCCCCTTGCCACTATGCAAGCCTTTTTGTCCCTGCAACAAGCTGACATGAATTCTAAAACTTGGGCCAGTTGCAAATTAATAATTTGGACTAGAATTTTTACCTTTTGGATTTTAGTCAGGTCAGTCCAAAGTGGAGTACAGCAGTCTGAGTTGCTAAACAATTGACAGAAAACTGTATACACCCACCTTTCTATTGACAAATAGGGAATACATGAAAGAAAATTAGAATAAATAAATAAATCTACTAACAACTGATGTGCAATTCGTGTTGGTTGAAAACATAAGTTTTTACTTTTTTCCTTTAACTACCGCATCAATTGTGATCCTTAACAATTGGTGAAGGGCAACAACTCTTAAGGAAATATGCCAACCAACGTAGCTTCATTGCAAGCATAAAAACAATCAATGAAATCAAGTCTAATATGACAAAGTGTACTCAGAAGGGACCCATCAATTTTCAAGTGCAACCCAATTTCAATTCAGGGGTCCCGCACTGATGGACGGCCTAGATCTTCAAGAGATTCCGTTGAAGAAGCAGTTTATATCTATTATATGGCATGCATTGTGATTTTAGAATTGGGTTTTGGTCATGTTAGAAGATAAAGACTAATTATGAAGGATTATACAAACACACACCCAAATCGCTATTTGTGAATAATAATAATAATAATAAATGAATAAATAAATAAGAAAAAGAAAAAAAGCAGCAAATTCTAGGCATTTTTTTTAAGGTACAAAAAAGTAGTATGCTATACGGTACGCACCCCTGTTTGTCAAAAATATCCGCATAAAGGCCCATTTTGTCAATGTGCAAATATATATTCTATTTATATCTAATAATTGTGACCTACCAAAGAAGCATCAATTTCACATTTTTGGTCAAATTTTTTTTTTGCTTTTTTGGTGCGCACGTGTACTTCCATATTGGATGTTGCCCGCCTCTAAGGGGACTAAGGTTATCACCTTGCAATTGGCCAAGAAATTTGATCACCGTACTGCAAATTTATAATTTTGTCCTAAAAATTATGTCAACTCAAACTATCGAAATTTTATGTGAAATTTTCATTAAAATTTCTACTTTTCAATATATAAAAATGAAATTTAGTTTTAAGCAAATTCATCTAAATTTTTCAATATCTATTCATAATTTTTATGAAATTTTTTATAATAATATCTATATCAAATTTTTCATAATTTGATTAAAAGATTTATAATTTCTATGGAAATTTCTATTTTTATGAAAATTTTGAAAATGTTTATGATTTTTTTTAAAAATAAATTTATCAATTTTTTTTATAAATATTGTTGATGTTAATAAAATGATAAAAAATTTCCATTTTCTTAAATAAATGTCCATCAATATCTATCATTTTTATGAGTTTTTATTAATATTTGTTAATTTTTTATATTTTCATAGATATTTTTATATTTTAAACTTTAAATATTTCCATTGATATCAAAATTTTGAACATTGGATTATGTTTATTTCTTAAATTTTCTTTTGGGATAAATTGAAAGAGTTTTATTTTTATTATTTATTTATTTTTTAAATATCTACCATATCTCAGGATTAAACAACATTGCAAAATGGGATGTCCCAAAGTGGTCCAATATTAAAAAACAATAATAATAAAGAAACATAATGTTTAGGAGAAAATTATAAATTTGTATTTTGGTGATGATATTTCAAATTATCTCAAATTATATCCTTTAAGAAGAACCCAAATTACAATAACGTCTGGTGATGATCCACAAATGGTGGATATGATTTGCTTTGCACTTAAATCTTTCTCCTTTAACTTATTTTTTTTAAAAAAAATATATATATATATATATATATATATCTTAATTTTTTTAAAAATAAAAAAATAAAAAAAGCAAGCACCACAAGTGAAAAACTATCTTTAATAAATTTACATCTGAATCCAATACTTAATCATTTATCAGCAAAAGCAAATGGAGAAATTTTAGTCTGTTTCATTTATGAATGGATGCTAATATAAGGATTTCTTATTGACCACGCATGTAGCCGGTGTGTATCTATTATTTGTTTCATGAAAGTCATGGTCCTAAAGGTCAAGGTTTCATACACACTAGTGGAATGCTATGCACCACCCCTTAAACTAGCACATAAATTTTTAATTTTTTTTCCAAAATTCAGCACATTTTATTGACCACAAATTAAAATTTGGTCACATGTGGCTAGTATTGGGATGGTTCTACATTTCGTGCATCCTGATCAAATTGATTAAAATGCCCAAAAAAAAAAAAGAAATTGAATATTGACTAAAAAAAGATCTTTTTGAAAAACTTGATCTTGGACACTTTATTTTGAGAAACATGATTCATGTGTTTAAAATTAGACAAAAATCTGTCGTGATCTAGAACCACAGGCTTTTATTTGAGATCCAGGTTTTATCTATTTATTTTTAGATTTTTATTTTTGTAGGTCCGGTTAAATTAGGCTTGCGCTAATTATTTTGCCAACTTTATTGTTAATTTTAATTATTCTCTAATTAGAACTCAGAGTTGACTAGCATAAACTTATCTCCAATAGTCTTGAATTTTATGCTTCTAGAAATTCACAAAATTCTCTGTCTTTCTGCTACTGGATGCTAGCTATTATATGTACAAATACATGAGCATTTTTGTTCTGTATCGCATGTGTTAGGTAAAAAAAACTGACTTGTCCTTTACTCTGACAAAAACATAAAGGACATAGAATATTATGCACTCGTGTGCTGAAACAAATCTTTTTGAAGACATTTTGAAAAAATCTATTCTGCCATCGCAGCACCAATAAGCTCCAAGTTGGTCAATTAAATCAGCCGATAAAGAATATATAATATGGATTAAATAAGTTCTCAATCTAATGTAGATTATTTTTTTAACCTTCTATCAAAAATTAAAAATTAAAATTATACTTATTAATAATTTTAATTTATTTTTTTATATAATATTAAATATATATTTGATAAGTTTTTAAATTTTAAATTTTAATTTTTTATGTGATTTGATGGTTATTAAAAATAAATTATATTTTATTAAAATAATAAAATAAAATGATAAACTTTGTTTGAACCTAATTAATATATATATATATATATATATATATATCAAGTATTACTCAATGATAATTAAAAATGGATTTCATTTTACCAAAATAAAATACACTTTATTTAACTCTTTTTGATATATATATATATATATATAATGTATAAAAAGAGTAATACTACTTACACGATACAAATTTCTACTCCTACTGCAATGTCCTGTAAAATTACAAAAAAAACTCCTTTTTCTAATCCCACACAAATTTTCCATCCCGTTTTCCTTCACTATTGCACGCCAAGAAAATTGAAAAGAAAATTATTCCAAAAGCTTTCAAGCAAGACTCTATCCATGGGTGACGATATTTTTTTTAATAATATTCACTTTATTCCAATCAATCTTCTTTACTCACCTTGAATATTCGCTATTTTTCAATCACATTTTCTTGCTTAATTTCAAAACACCTATCTGTTTTACCTGGATCAATCTCTCATAAATATTATTCCATAGGGTTTTGATCATATCGACTATTAGGTTTCTTCCCAAAAAAAAATAAAATATATATATATATATATATACACATTCCAGCCACGTGGAGGGGACCAAATTTTCTCATGAAAATGTGCATTCGTCATGTCTTAACAAGCTTCTTCGTTATTCTACTAACATTTCCATCTGAGATGTGGTACCCCCCCATTGTTGACTTCTACTAGAGTTTCTACAATTATGGCGACACATCCATCTAAAGCCATGAAAACGATCTTCAGGTTTTTAAACCCAATACCCACTTGATTTCAATAATTAAAAAGAGAATAAAAAAATAAATAAAAAAAGGAAAAAAAAAAACCATGTTCAACAAGGCAGCTGACAGCCAACATAAAATCCTAAAAAATTAAATTGTAAAAAAAAAAAAAAATATATATATATATATATATGTAGGTATATATATCAAAACACCTTTAAGTAATTTAAATAAATGTGCAATGGAAAAAGAAATTTCCGTCTTGTAAATAGCATCACTCAAAAAAAAAAAAAAAAAAATAGTTCGCCTCATTAAATGAACCATTTTTGTTGGAAAAGGAAAAATAAACCTTATGAAATTGGAGTCATATTCAATATAATTACCAGGATATTTGTCTTTTTCGGCCTTAATTGATTTATTCTTTTTAATCTATCCTTTATCGTTTGAATGTCATCTCATAAGAATCGGTTCAAACCCACATTTGATTATTTACATAGATATTTCTTTTGTTTAGTTTTGTCAAGTTTATCAAAGGTTAGAGAAAAATGAGATAATATATAATTTTTATAAAAAAAATAAAAATAAAAATAGATGAGCTTGCCCAATGAATGGTGGGTGATACAAGGCCCATAATGAGACATAAAATAAAAATATAAAAAAAATTGTTTTGTCTCCATAACATGTTGTTGGACATGCATTGCCCTATCTTCTTCTTCTTCTTCTCCTTCTTTTTTTTTTTTTTTTTCCCTTTTTTTGGACTGAATACTAGGATTTCATTGAAAACCAAAAGAAATGACCAAAAAATAGGTCCCGATTCAAGTAGCGGTCCGAGACTCTCTATCCCTAATCAATTGAGACACAACAGAACTGAACAAGTAAGAAACGTTAACAGAGCAAGCAAAACAGTTATTCACAGCCCATTTACCTACAAGATGGGCAAACCTGATGGCTTTTCTAGGAGTCCAGACAAAAGAAAAGTTACTAAAATGAGAACACAAAGTAATAATATCTTTAACTAGGAACTTAGCGGACCAATGCATGGGCTTCGTTCATCCGCTTGCAAGGCAGTTGATCACATTGAGGGAATCAGACTCCACACACACTCTTGTCCACCTTTGCATGGAAGCTAATTGCATGGCTTTCAGCACTCCTTTCAGCTCCTCAATTACTGAGATAGAGATGGGAGATTTGAAAGAGTAAATGTGAAGCAGGTCTCCTCTATCATTCCTAGCTACAACAGACAGGAAGCTTCCTTTTTTTGCCATAGCTACATCAGTGTTAAGCTTTATGAATCCGGTACTAGGTTTACACCAAAAAAATTTTGGCCTTCTGTCTAAACCCTGTCTTCTTCGAAACTCAAAAGCCATAGAAAGCTCCTTATATTTGCTCTCAATCCAGGCCAGAGAGGCTTCAGTACTACCGACCTGATCGTTGTGCAATAATTGGTTTCGAATCCACCATAAGTGTTCCATTATGATGACACTAAAAATAAAGAAATTATCCTTGTCATCTGGGTGAACTGGGAGCACGCCAACAGGTTCCACAAGGTATTTTAGGAATGAAAAAAGATCAACGCAGCTTGTATTCTCCCACCTTATACCCTAAGGGCTCGCAAACTAGAACCTTTTTGCCAAATCATACTAAAAAATTAGATGCACTTCACTTTCAAAACTATCACATCCATGCACACATCTGTCACACTCAATCCCCACTCCCCTGGAAGCTAGGTTGGAAAGAAAGGGACGGTTAGAGTTTGAGAGTTTCCATAGGAAGAATGTAGACTTCTCATGAATTTGACTCTTCAACAAGGATTTCCACTAAGAGTCTGTAGTGCTGACTTCACCCTCTTCTATTCTACAAGCTGACTTAATAGAGAAGTTCCATTAACTTGGAGCCTAACAAGATAAGTTTGTCTCTCAAGGCAAAGTTTGACCAAAACATGCTTTTTATATTCATAATAGTAGGATGGTCAAAAAGGTTAGAAAGGCAGGTTTCATTCCAGTCCCCATTACTCTTCCTCAACGAGCTCATCATACCATCTGTACCAGGAGGATCTGAAATTTTTGTTCAGGGCAAAAAATTAAAGTTATCGGTATTCATGGGTCCTCCCAGAAGCTGACATTCTCACATTTTCCAACTCTAAAACACAAACCCTTGGCTAGGAGAGACTTGGACTTCATCACCCCATACCACAACCAACAACAACCTCTTTTTTTCCTACTCTTCATGAATGTTAAGAAAGGGAAGTACTTGGCCTTGACAGCCTTCAACCACAATCTGTTTACATCAGTTAAAAGAAACCATCCAAGCTTTGCAATCAAATCACTATTGAAGCTTCCAATCCTTTTAATTCCAAGGCCTCTCACATATTTTGGTTGGTGTACCTTCTTCCAAGCAACTAGAGTAAAACTTCTTGACGATGTAGTCTCATTTTTTCGGGAAAAGCTCTGGAAAGTTTTTCAAAATTATCCCACCAGCTTTTTGGCAGCAAATAAGTGGACATCACATGAATAGGTATGGAAGTTTCCACATGTTTGACTAGGGTAGGCCTTCCAGTTTGGGACAGCATCTTGGTTTTCTATTCTTGGAATCTTAACTCAACCTTCCTTATAAGGTCTTCAAAAGCTGTCAGTTTGTTTCTTCTCACAGCGAGAGGAATCCCCAGGTGTTTGGTTTGCTTTCTAATTCTTTCATCCCCAGACATCCTTTAATAACTGCCTTAGCTATCCCAATGATATTTCTTGAAAAATAACAATTGAATTTATCGAAGTTAATCAGTTGTCCTGCCCATTTGCAATAAAAATGAATACATCTAAGAACATTTTTTACCTCTTTTGAATTGGCTCTATAGAAGAAAAGCACATCATCCACAAATAGAAGATGAGAGATAGAGGGAGAGGTTATGCTTAGTTTGACGCCATTAAATTTCTGGTCCGTTTCCCAGCTAAAGAGCATCCTGGAAAGAAGCTCCAACATGATGATGAATAGGAAGGGGCATTGCCCTATCATTTAGTAGGACTTTATCTTTGAAACATTTATACATAACGATATAGTAGACTATTTAACTTATCCTATAAAGTTACAACATCTCTAATGGGATTATAAATTGCCATAGTATTACGAACTTTTTGCATGGGTATAGATATTGATCACTCCAATTGCAAGTTGCAAAATTGCCAATTGCATTTTTGGTGTTAAATTTTACACCAAAAATGCTAGCAATTTTTTGTAATGGATCCTTCTATAATAGAATTTGTGAGATCCATACCATTTAAATGTGGTTTGAGTGTTTAATTGTTAAAAACAAAATATAGTAGGACCATACACCTAAACATCTTAAACATTTTATTAAATAAAATTTTTATATTTCCCAATGCTATATTTTAGCATATCCCATTGGATAACTTATTTTAAATTTGAATTGACATTGATATTTACCGTTGGAGAGCTCACACTAATAAAAGTTTTAGAAATGTCAATAATAAAATGGCCTTTTCTATTGGAGATGTTCTTACATAAAAGTAGAATTGGAAAATCATAAATAGAAATATTAATTTACTGCATTTTTCATTTTTTAATATTCAAAATCTAGTATGGAAAAATAAACTCTTAAATGACAAATAATTAAAGTGCTGTATATTATGTAAATCATATTGGATTTTTGCTGTATATTATGTAAATCATATTGGATTTTTCTTTATATACGCATTTTCAATTTCACCATTATTTAGTACTATGTCATATCATTATTATACACAATAAGATGAGTTAGGTAGTCCATTAAATTAAATCTGTATTGTTGATGCAAAACATTCGACCTCCCCTATCTGTTTCAATTTAACAACTAGTCGACCACCAATTCTTTGACCACTAGTTTGTTTAGTCGACTACTTGTCCATCTAAATGACTGTCACCTCGTTTGACTAATTGTCTATCCATCTAATTGACTGTCTCTCCATCTAATCAATTGCTATTCAATTGTTTCTAGTCACTATTGGACTATTAACTCACAACCAAAGACAAGGTTAAACTCCAGATTTACTGGTATCGTACTAGCCAAAGGCACTTGACGCTTAAATTAGAAATCAATTATGGTACTTAGTAGTTGAGATATTAGGGAATTTTGAGATTGTACCATTCTTAGATAAATGAAAACTATTTATAGAAAAGTCTAAACCTTTGAAGATGGTAGTGTTATTTGAATTTTTTCTTATCAGATCTTAGTTCAAATTATGAGATAATAATGGGATTTTATCAGATATTATCATGTTATTTAAATAACTGATAGTTTATTCAAATATAGATCATATTTGTTATCATTCAAATTTCAAGCATACAAAGACTTTGCTTCATGACCTCTGTGATATTGATAGTAGAAATTATATCATTTCAAGCGTACAAAAACTTCGCTTCATAATCTCTGTGATATTGATAGTAGAAATTATATCCTTTAAGTGTGATTTTAGTAGTTAAGATAAGTTCTTGGTCAAGTAGATGAGTCCAATCTTTGGTCAAGCAGACGAAACCAATTCTTGCTCAAGTAGGCAAGACCAGCCCTTGGTTGAGTAGACGAAATTAGAACAATCCCTCGTCAAGTAGATGAAACCAATTTTTAAATGAGTAGATGAGACCAATTCCTGGTCTAGTTTACCATCATTGCCACTATTTTTAGTGATCTTAAAGATAAACGATTATGATTATACCATGTGTCTTGAACTTATTTTCTCACAACATAAGCCCCCCAAACTATTGTGTAACATTAAATAATTTCTTATAATAGTGTGCACAAGTAGCTTATGATTGAATTTGACATATGCCGTAGTTGAATATTGATTAATTATAGTTAATAACCAACAAATCATGGATAATGCTTAATAGACTATAGCTGAGTTGACCAAGAGTAGTAACACATTTATGTTGAATACAAAATAATTGTCATTTGTGATGTCATAGTTTATTGATTTATCGACCATTGGTTGTTTACCTTTTCACAGTACACGTATCTTTTGAGTGAGCCCACCAAATAAGTGAGGGCTTACCATCTCAATAAGTAGATTTATAATTTAAGTTGCCTACCAAATAAAGGTTTAGGATTTCCATCTTGGGCTTTCGTCTGAGAATCTAATGCTAGTTTGCTTAGCCATCTCAATAAGTTTTGGTTCTAATTCGCATTAATATTCAATAACAAGTGGTATTTAGAAATGTGTGAAATGTGTGACCTTAGAAACAAGGTTTTGGTGCACGTTGTGGTTTTTAGCCAAATTGTTTATTACTAGTCTTTTTCTTGATTCAATCATAAGTCTAGCTCGACTCTCCTTTCTCTATTCTTTTGGCCTTAACCAACTCTTTTGCATTAATGAATCTTTACGATTTATTGAGTAAGTTAGGAAAGCTTCTTAGTGGATATTTACCTAATGACCAAAGAAACTTCTCAATGATAATGCCTCATATATATCATCATTGTAATCAACTACCTATGCTATTTGAATCGTGTCATCAACAATTATCTGTCTTTTCATTTGACAAGCAGAAGATGTATAGAAAATTTGTTTAGCACTTTTTCTCCAACAAATTGACTAATCAACAATCAATTTATATGAGAAAATGAACTGATAGATATTGGTTTCAATTTTCTAAACCACTTGATTACTACTCTAGATGACATGATAGAAAACACTTGACACATAATCAAGTAGTTTACTTCATGAAAATCTGTCAACTTATGGAACGACTTTACTTGTTCAATTGAATCACCAACACCATTATACATAACAATTGATGGTAGTTGAAAGTAGGATGACAATGGTGTACGTAGAATCTCCTCTATGAATAAGGATTTTACTTTTTCGGTTTCTCGTTCAATTAGTTCGATAGCAGCATTGAGTCTTAGACTTCACATCTACTCTTTCAGCTATCTCACATCTTCCTCCATCTTGTTTCATTAACCAGCTTCAATGGATCCTCTAATTTTTCATGTTGACCATGACACTTGGCTTCTAGCTGATGACGTAAGTTAGATCTTGCCCACCTTTCTTGTGTTTTGGTTGATTGGACCATAGTTAATTATTGCTCTGTGTAATATGAAAGATCAACAGTTTGTCCATCATTACTTGGATCTCTATCTCTTTGCTTATTTTGAACAAGGGGTGATTCTTCTTGATTATGATAGATTTGCTCAAGTAGAATTCTCATGTTGTAATCGAGGCCTTTGATTTGGTTCTCTATTGTTTCAAGCCAAGCAATATAACCATGCTTTAGTATTTTTCTTCTTTCTGGTTGAGTAAGATGAGGAGATAATTTCTTCAATGTTAGGAGGATTGGTACTAGATCGAAAATTATCATCAACATTCTGAAAATTATATTGTGAGCTCATTGTAGAATCATGTCCAATCAAAGTGGCTCAGCTCTTCTTTAGGTGCCAAATGTTGATGTAAAAAATTTAACCCCCTTTATCTTTTTCAATTTGATCATTCATTAACCAGCAATTCATCGACCACCAATTTGCCTAGTTGACTACTCATCCATTTAAACGACCATCTCTCAATCTAATCAATTGCTATTCAACTGCTTCCTATTATTATCGGACTACTAAACTCAACCAAAAATATAGTTAAATCCTTATGGTATTAATGTGGTGCCAGCCAAAGACACTCTAACACTTAAGTCAAAAATTAATCATAGTGTTTTGTAACAAAAATAGTAAAGGGAATTTTAGGATTTTATAATTCTTGAGGGAATAAAACCTATTTATAGGAGTGTTTGGACCTTTGAATATGACGACACCATTTAAATATGATCTCATTAGATCTCAGTTTAAACAATGAGATAATCATTGAATTTTATCATATATCCTTAAATGTCATATTATTTAAATAAATGGTAGTTAATTCAAATATAGGTCATTTTTTCTCAATTGAATTTTAAGCATATGAAGATTTTATTCCATAACATCTGTTATATTAATAGTATAGATTATATCTAGTTAGTGTGATTCTAGTAATTGAGACCAGTTTCTAGTCGAGTAGACAAGACTAATTCTTAGTTTCGTAGACGAAACAAGTTCTTGATTAAGTAGATGAAACCAATACCAAGTCGAGTAACAAGATCAATACTTAGCCTAGTTGATAGTCATCGTTACTATATTTAATGGTTTTAAAAGTAGATGATTATGATTGTGCCATGTGTTTTAAGCTTATTTTTCCCACAACATGTATATATATAAATAGTCGGACTCACATTAGACGAATGTTATGGTTTTAATATTGAGTTTTCCATTATTAACCCCTAATTTATATCAAAAGCCAAAATTTAAAATTCAAATTGAATATGGATTAAGTGATATAGTAAAATCCTATTTGGGCAAAATGGATCTTGCCTAAATAACTACAAATAAATTTTTTTAATCTCAGCACTTGAAGTAATCCAAAAATTGAAATATATAGTTATGATGGACCATATGGGAGCCTGATTGTATGTATGGTATACAATACAAAGGCTCATTAGGTTGTCCTACTAGTTTTACTATTAGGACTTCATTTATCAACCATTTGATTACTTTAATAGATGATATTCAAAAATGCATTTATGGTTCATTAAGTCCTACACGGTTCACTTTCCTGAAATGGATTTTAGTATATTACTAAATTTATATTACGTTATTGATTGATTTTTAAATCTCATCTTTTAAAGTAATTTAAAAATACAAAGGCTCGTATTGGGTTGTCCTGCTAGTTTTACTATAAGATTCCATTATCAACCATTTGATTGCTTTAATAGATTAATATTCAAAAATGCATTTATGGTTCATCAGGTCCTACAGTGTTCACTTTCTTCAAATGAGTTTTATTATATCACTAAATTTATATTAGGTTATTAATCGATTTTTAAATTTCATCTTTTAAAGCAATTCAAAGGCTAATAAATGAACGAATAACTCTACATGTATGTGTATAAGTATCGTCCTACTATGATAAGTTTGCATGCTTATCTTATAGAATGTGTATAACTTTTTTCTATGTATGACAACATGTTGCTAGAAATTAAAAAAAAAAAAAATTTAGGAATTGTATGTCATGTTGTGGGATATGTTAAAAAAAGGCTACATGTGTTCCATAAAATAAGTGTATAAGCTTACTATAGCAAAATTATATTTACATATATATTTTGAACTTGATATTTTAAGCAACTTGTTTTAGGTCCTAATTCAATAAGCATGCTTAGAGGCCGCTTAGTTGAATGCCAACTTGTTTATTACGTTATCAATTAATTAGACTGGTTTTTAGTATTGACAAGGCATTAATACATGGCTTTCATAAAAAAAGGTACTAATACATGGTGTTTTGAACCTCAATTTGAAATTCTGTATGAACTTGTTTTATTGGTATAAGTACATGGGCAAGCGCTGCAAGCCAGCTATATAAAGTTTTATCACCATAGCCCAAAATATATATATATATATATATATATATTATAATATTTTAAGATACAAATTGGAAAAAAAGAAGAAGATTGTCATCTAGACAAAAATAATTAAGAGTAGATTTCATCTGTACCCTTAAAATTTGCACCAGTTACAATTTAATTTTTCAAATTTGTAAAACTGCATCTAGGAAATGGATGATATTAATTTAACAAGTATAAATAAAACAATAGGAGAGAAATATGATGATATTTTGGACCGTTGATGATCTTTTTGAAACAGAAAGATTCAAATTGTATAAATATTTAGGCTCAGTTTTAAAGGAGATGAATAAAATTAACCCAATAATTAATTTCGTTTGGATTTCTCGCTGATTTTGTAATTAATTTTAGTTTAGGGAGTTGGAATTCTTAATTCCATATAGCTGATTGAGAAATAGAAAGCACTCAAAAGACACGTTTGGTAAAACTAGAATACAGAGATATATATGTTTTTGGTTATGGATGAACAATTAGATGCCCCTTTATAAGAAGTTATAATCTTACCTGCACAATTATTAAAGGTGAGTAAGTGAATAAATAAATAAAATCTCGCAGAATTTTGTTTTATTTAGATCTACTCAAATTGATTATATATGGTTATCATTTGAATGTTTAAAGTAAATTATTATTTTTTATTAAAAAAATAAATAGCTTTTTTAATTAAATTGTATATAAAGGCATTGGTTGAATATTTTTAAATGGTTAAGCATATCTACTTGAGAAAAAAAATGATTTTTGTAAAATTTTAATGTTTTGCAACGTTCATCAATTACCTCATCATATGTCGTTGTCACAAACTTTAAGTATAAAATTATCTTATTTAAATTATATCAAAGTTAGAAATACAGATCTATTAGAGACAACAAACTGTGGAGTGTTTCAATTTTGTTTCTATTAATCTGTAAAATATATAAAGATATATGGTATGCATGTTTGACCCTCTTTTGCTTGGAAATTTCTTCTATTCCATAGCCCCTTTATTTGAAGTCTCTAAACACATAATCTTTTTTTTTTTTTCTTTTATTAAAAATTATTTTTCATTTGTTTTATATTATATAATGAATACAAAAATTATGTAGTTGGAATATAGTTTTGTCTTGCTAGATGAAGGATAATTGAAAAGAGCACCGCAACTACATGTAGCTAGCAATATATCATACTCATAAAATTAAATTACTCAATAGTTGACAAACATGGAGTCTTCCATGTTGACTTTAATTTTTTTAGGTATTATGGTTAGCAAAATTGAGCTTGACTGCCCCACGAGTGATGTTAACCCTTTTAATTAACCTTTGCCGTGAAGCCAAATCCATGAACATGATATGGACCACCAGCTTGGCCTGCATGCATCGTCACATTGTCTATCAATCTTGATAGGTCATTTTCAGGCCTGACCAATGAAAGTAAAGTAAACCTAGGTTGCCATTAAAATGAAATTTTTTTTTTTCCCAAATAAAAGTTGGTAATGTGATTAGTATAGACTTGCATAGCTTTACTTAAAAATGCAACCATGGATGATTATACAAAAAAAAAAAAAAAAAAAAAAAAAAAAAAAAAGATAAGAAAAAAAAAAACATAGCTAATCCAAGAAATGCTTTAGAGGCAAACATCCTTTTTCCTTTGACCAAACTACCATCCAAGAAGAATATTTAGAAAATAGAGGCATTTTATAAATGCCTTTACGTCATTTTCCAAGATAATAAATTTCCTCGTTTTTGTTGTCATAGAAATTTTATTTATTATTATCTTACAACCTATTCCTATAGGGATATTTATTAATGGTTAGTTGTCTTAATTTATAGTTAGCTTCTTGCAAAAATAAATAAATAAATAAATAAATTACACGTAGGTTTTTTGTTCTTCAAAGCTTTGTTTGTATTTTTTGTTTCTAAACTTTTCCTCCTTTGCATTGCGAAATTTTTTTAGTTTTTACATTAAAAAATAATTATTAAAGGAAGTTTATAAATAAGAGTCTAGTTTTTTTATTTTTTATTTTTGGTCTTTAACACATTTTACTATCTTTTAGTTTTGGGATATATGATTTTAGGTTCTAACTACTGATCTCTATGTGCATTGGTTAAAAAAAAATTATATATATAAATATTATTTAAAATATTTGATTATCTTAATTAGTTATTTTAATTCTTTCACTTTTAGTTTGGCTTCAAACACTACGAATTTAAATTTTTAAATTTTAAGGAGATTTTGACGAAATCCGATGCGAAAAATTTACACTATTATAATTTAAAATATATTTTATATCTCAAACGGTGTCCTAGCCTTCTGATAAAAATTTTGGATACCCCACTACCACATATTTTCAAAGTTACCTGCTCAGTGGGGCCATAGCCAATAGTTATTTATAATTTCTTTTGGACTATAATCTTATCTATGATCTGGTTAATTGAACATAATAACATTACCAAACTAACAGCCTTTAAATTATGATTGACATTGTATTTTCTCGGAAAATATGCGAAAAAGAAAATCTTATATGCAAGAACCGTTTCGTTGAAGTTGTTGGGAATTACCTAAAATGCTTCCATTTGTTATGGGTCCTAATCCTAAAACTTTTTCCTATTTGTAGGTTTAGTTCAACGATATAATTGAGAATATATCTATAAATTTTAGGTTCAGTCAAATTTAAATGAAATTTTTTTTATTTAATTTCGAATATATTGCAATTCATGATTCTACAATAGTTTACAAAACTTTTATTACAATTGTCACTTCGTATTAATTCTACATAAAAAAATTTCAAAATAATTTCATATCCAAAAATCCTAAAATTAATAAGGAAATTACATATATGCTGATGCCTGAGGACCTTCATTATTAATATTTTCTCATGGCTTATTTTTATTACTTTATTTATTTGGATATGAGTACCAAAGCTTATCTTGTTGTTTGAATTTAGACAGTCTTTTTTTTTTTTTTCCGTTCTTTTATGATAAATCACATTATTTTAAAGATAAATATTTTTACGATACCATCAACATCATCGACGTAAGATTAGTTGTTGTGCTCGTGATTTTGAATTTATAAATACGATTTAATAAAAATAATAAAAAAAAAATTTGAAGAGCTCGCATGGTATGGAATATATTATATATTAAATCAAAATGAACTTGATTTAATTTGTCAACTTTCACATTAAATTAGTCCATAAATCCATAATCACGTATAAGTACACACGAACGGTACTCTTGATCGAATTATTTTTTAAATTGTGATTTAATCCAGTTTTCAAGAGCTCAGCTAAGCAAATCACTTATGACACAATTACATCTTAAAGCTTAATTAAAGTAAAATAAAATAAAAATTATGGTTGAATTTTTGATGGGCGGCCAAGGATTCTGATTTTGACCGTATTGTTGGCTTCATGTCATGAGCCATAATATGAGAAATTGCTGAGGTCCTTTGGTCAAATCCCTCTATCATTTTGGCTCTTTGCTTTATGTCTTTGCTTAGTGGGACACCTCATCCTTGTGTGTGTGTGTATATATATATATATATATATATATATAACCATACATTTATATAAATTAATCATTTTAAAGAGTATATTTTGTATACTTAATAAACCATGGTAGAAAACTGTATTTTTTATTAATATTTTTAAATACAATTTATTATCAAAATGGTTATACTTGAATCTGAACTCTTCAATAGTGCTAAAGAAAGATACTTTTTAAAACAATCATAATAATAATAATAATAAAACCTACATGCAGAGGACATAAGATCCACTAAAAACCAACAAAAATGGTGTCCTATTTTTGAGTACCTAAAACTTGATAAATATATTTGGTGATTTTGTGCATGTAGTGATAACACAATAACAGGACATGATCTTGAATTTGAATCTTCTTACCACTAATTAAAAAAAAAAAAAAAAAATTGGTGATCCTGGATTTTGTATTTGTATTTTTTAGAACTACTGATCACTTCTTCTTCTTCTTTTTTTTTTTTTTTTTTTTTTTTTTTTTTTGGGTGGCTGTGGAGAATCAAAATGCCATGTAACTTCAAATTGACATGTAACCATGTGTGCAACATGGAAAAATAGATGATAATTGCTTTGGTTAGTCTATGGATTCCAAATGAAAAATATTTTAGATAAGTTAGCATTCACATGCTCAATATTCTATACTTTTGGTGAAAAATAATTTTGTGACTATGGTTTTAGATTTTGTTTTTCTTTTAGAATTCTCTTTTTAGATCTGGTTGTACGGATAAATCAATTTGGCATGAAACTGTTAGCAAACATGGAAAAGGTGGATGATTAACGGGTTGTATAAGTCTTTGGATCCCAAATTAAAAATTATATAGATAACTTGTTGTTTGGTAACATGCTCAAAAACTTTTTCTTTTCAAATTGTGTGTATTTTGCTTATTTTAATGGTTTATTCATGTTAGTTAATGGTAGTTAGACATTTTTATTAACTATAAATATAAAAAAAAAAAAAAAAACATAAACACAAAATAAAATACAACTTAAAATTGTATTGATTTTTATTTTTTTCATATTTCTAACCATTAATATATGTGATAAGCCCTAATTACTACTAATTAATAATAATAAACAATTAAAATAATAAAACTATACACAGTTTTTAAAAAGATATATAATAAAAAATAAAAATTAAACATGTTGGCAAATGCGAGATAAATTAGCATTCACATAGTTCAAGATTCTAGAATTCACCATGCAGAGATAATTTTCCAAACTTTGTCCATTTAATCCATTGTTTGGTAAAAGTCTATTCAGTAAATAGCTAAGCGCATCCATGTATGACCTCAGCTTACATGATGATAAAAAAAAAAAAAATTAGACCATAAAATTCATTAATTTCACATTCTTATATTAATGACTATATTATTTTTTTGTTAGGCCATCTACCACTGTGACAAATATGACCATTACAATATGTTAATTGAATATCTCTCTAAATTAATCCACTCTTTAGTCTACTTAAGTATTTGAAAATCTGGTTTTGATTATTTAAGGCTTTGCTTGCATTGCATGCCTTGTGTTTGGACACCCTTTACAATTCAAAACTTGTAAGGAATTACGTTAGGAAAATGATAGGAAATAAATAAGAAAATTATTTAAGGTTTCATTTAATTGACTCTAATATCTAAAAAATATACCATCTCACTAATATCTTAGTCATGAGTTTAACTGTAAGCTTGCAAAAATAGAAAAATTAATTTGGTATTTTTTGGGATAAGTTTTACTTTTTTCAAATGAGTAATATACACTTAATTTGGTTTTAAATTGTGCAAGCCTAAAATTTTAGCCTCAAAATTTAAAAAAAACATTTTCAAAGCATATCAAACAGGGTCTTAGCCAAAAATATAGAAATATTGGTGCTTCAAACCTCCGTCTCTCTCTGTTTATTATTATTATTTTTTTTTTTTTTGGGTAAAAGGGCCAAAAAAAAAAATTTCCAAATTTTTGTAATTTTTTAGCATTAAGTTCTAAAACTACGGATGGGTTTTAGATCTTGATAAAAACAACTAAATTTTATCTTTGGTTTTTCATAATAAAGCATGACTTTTTGACTCAAATACAAAGCATGAGAAAAAAATAAAAAATAAAAATCTTAGCGTTTCTTAAAATGCAAACCAACATGAAGCACATAGACCCTGTGATTGTCTCGTCCGTCTTTGATCAGTCAAATACAAAGCCGGTTTAAGCAAAACCGGTCAACATGTGCGGCTCAACCTCCCTCCATGTTTCCAAACCATTTAAATCCTTAAATAATATTATATTAATACCAAAAAAAATAAAACGATTAACACAATATCAAGCAAAAATTCTCATTATTTTGATTAATTAATTAATTAATTTTTTTTTTTGAACAGGAAAAGTAAGAAGAAGGACAATTGAGAAGGATTTCGTTCCAAGGTTGGTTTGGTGTATTTGCTGGCGCTGTTCTTCAACGACAATCCTACATGTTCAACTTTGTCATGTTTTGAACCTTCTTATTTACTCCTCTTTGAATTTCTTTTGTTTTTCCATTCATGGGATTCTTCAGTCTTCCACCTGATCAAACGGCCAAAAAAAGATTGCAAATTTAGAAGAAAGAAGAAGAAGAAGAACAAGAAGAACAAGAAGGGAAAAAAATAATAATAATAGTTAAAAAAAAAAAGAAAAACCAGAAGAGGAAGAATTGGAGGAAGGATATCATATTCATGTCTAACAAGAAAACAGAACCATGGCGCATGGCGTTGTTCTCATTCTCAATCCTAATAGCAGGTGCTAAACTAGTCCTAAATATTATTTTGCTTCTTTATTCAGATTCATTAACACCATAATAAAAGTTCTTGCTTGAGCTTGGTTTTTCATCTTCCATGGCGGCCAAGAACAAAATCCCGTTATTAAACATCACAAGAAATTTACTTCTACAAAGCTGAAAACTTTTGGAAAAATTCTTAGTGGGTATCTTTTTTTTTTTTTTTTAAATTTTTTTTTTATAGTTTATGATTACTATTTTCTTACATTTTTTAATAAATTTTTGCTTTCCCGAGGTGGGTGGGTTCTGTTTTCTGCTTTCCTAAAATTCTGGAGCTCAATTGCCTGTTTCCCAGAACCTTTTTTTCTCTTTTTTTTCCGAGAAAGATTTTTTTTTTTTTTTTAATTTGTTGTTTTGATGAAAATATTTTCTTTTGCAGTAGGGACTGTAGTAACCGGAGATTCTCTGGAAAAAGACAAAGAAGTTCTTCTAAGGCTTAAGGCTTTTCTTCAAGAGCACAATCGGATAAACCAAGGAAAATACTCAGAATGGAATCAGACCACAGACCCATGTAAATGGCATGGAATTTCATGTAATGGCAGCAGGGTTTCTTCAATCGTTCTTTCAGAGAACTCCATTGCCGGCGAGATTTTCCCAAACTTCTCCGAGCTCACTGCACTTTCTCATCTTGACCTTTCCACAAACACCCTCGGTGGAACCATTCCCGAGGACCTGAGTCGATGCCAGAGCCTCAAATTCCTCAATCTCTCCCATAATATTCTTGAAGGAAAGCTTAACTTATCTGGGTTGCATCAATTGGAAATTCTTGATTTGTCTGTCAATAGAATTCTTGATGATATCGGGTCAAGCTTCCCGGCAATTTGCAACAAATTGGTTGTTGCAAATTTGTCTTCTAATAATTTTACTGGGAAGATTGATAACTGTTTTGAAGGATGTTTAAATTTGAGGTACTTGGATTTGAGTGCTAACTCTTTGTTTGGGGATATATGGGTTGGTTCTGCAACGCTTACAGAGTTTTCAGTATCTGAAAACAAGCTGAGTGGGACTCTTTCACCCTCAATTTTCACTCAGAATTGTAGTTTGCAGGTTTTGGACTTGTCAGAGAATAAGTTTGATGGTGTAGTTCCTGGAGAGATTTCCAACTGCCGGAATTTGTTCATTCTGAATCTGTTTGGTAACAATTTTAATGGGGAAATTCCGGCCGAGATTGGAAACATTTCGAGTCTAGAAGCTTTGTTCTTGGGAAGCAACAATTTTTCCAGAGAGATTCCAGAGAGCCTGTTGGACTTGAAAAAGTTGACCTTCTTGGATTTGAGCAAGAACAACTTTAGAGGTGACGTGCAAGAGATTTTTGGAAAATTTAGGCAGGTGAAGTTTCTGGTGTTGCATGGGAATTCATACACCGGAGGTATAATTACCTCAGGAATCCTCAATCTGCCTAACATTTCCAGGTTGGACCTGAGCTACAACAATTTTTCGGGTCCTTTACCAGTTGAAATCTCTAAAATGCTAAGTTTGGAGTTCGTGATGCTTGCATTCAATCAGTTTAATGGTACAATACCAGCAGAGTTCGGAAACTTGGCACGCCTTCAAGCACTAGACCTCTCCTTCAACAATCTAGCTGGGTCTATTCCAGCTTCACTTGGAAAGTTGAGCTCTCTCTTGTGGTTGATGCTTGCAAACAATAACCTATCAGGTTCAATTCCAAAGGAGCTGGGGAATTGCAGCAGCTTGTTATGGCTTAACCTCGCAAACAACAGGCTCAGCGGAAAAATCCCTTCAGAATTGACCAATATTGGGAGAAATGCTACACCAACTTTCGAATCAAATTCCAACGATAATGACAAGATCATTGCTGGATCTGGGGAGTGCTTGGCAATGAGGAGGTGGATTCCTGCAGATTACCCTCCATTCAGTTTTGTATATACCATCCTCACAAGGAAGAGTTGTAGAAGCATTTGGGATAGGTTACTTAAAGGAATTGGGCTATTCCCTATATGTGCTCCTGGTTCAGCAGTCCGAACGTTTCAGATTTCTGGTTATGTTCAACTAAGTGAGAATCTTCTGACAGGTGAAATCCCTTCAGAGATTGGAAAGATGCACAAATTCAGTATGTTGCATTTGGGATTCAATAAGTTCTATGGTGAGCTCCCTTCAGAGGTTGCCCAGTTGCCACTTGTAGTCTTTAATATCACTAAGAATAACTTCTCTGGTGCAATTCCTGAGGAACTTGGGATTGTTAAGTGTATGCAGAATCTTGATATGTCCTACAATAACTTCTCAGGAATATTCCCTGTCAGCTTGAGCAACTTAACTGAGCTTAGCAAATTCAACATCTCATATAATCCACTCATCTCTGGTGTAATTCCTTCAACTGGGCAATTGGCAACTTTTGATAAATATTCCTATTATGGTAATCCCCTCCTTGTTCTTCCAGATTTTATCAGTAACTCCACGAATAAGCCACATACAAATCCGAATGGCAAGCCGAAAAAGCCTTCGAATTTCACTGTTTTTTTGGTGTTCCTAGTTCTTGTATTGGCCTTCTTGGTCTGTGGAGTTTTGTCCCTCATAATCTTTTTGATGCTAAAGGGCCCAATAGAGCCAACAGGGTATCTCTTGCAGGATGTAAAATACAAAAACGAATTTGCTTCGAGTTCAAGCAGTTCATCACCATGGTTATCAGACACGGTGAAGGTCATTCGTTTGGACAAAACAGCGTTTACACATTCAGACATTTTACAAGCTACAGGAAAATTTTCAGAAAAGAGGATTATTGGGAAAGGAGGGTCTGGAACAGTGTACAGAGGATTATTGCCTGATGGAAGGCAAGTAGCTGTGAAGAAGCTTCAAAGAGAAGGAATTGAGGGTGAAAGGGAATTCCGAGCTGAAATGGAGGTTCTTAGTGGAAATGGCTTTGGCTGGCCTCACCCAAATCTTGTCACACTTTATGGCTGGTGCCTTGATGGATCAGAGAAAATATTGGTATATGAGTACATGGAAGGTGGAAGTTTGGAGGACCTTATATCCGACAGGCTGAGACTATCTTGGCGGAGACGAATAGATGTTGCAATTGATGTTGCGCGTGCCTTGATGTTCCTACACCATGAGTGCTACCCTCCCATTGTACACCGTGATGTGAAGGCTAGCAATGTCCTGCTCGATAAGGATGGGACGGCTAGAGTTACAGATTTCGGCCTGGCTAGAGTTGTAGATGCAGGGGATAGTCATGTGAGCACAATGGTGGCTGGAACTGTTGGTTATGTTGCACCAGAATATGGCCAGACATGGCATGCCACAACAAAAGGTGATGTATATAGTTATGGTGTACTGGCAATGGAGCTGGCCACCGGGAGGCGAGCAGTAGATGGAGGAGAAGAGTGCTTAGTGGAATGGGCTAAACGGGTAATGGGAAATGGACGATATGGATTTAGCCGAGCTGTGATGCCAGTTGTTCTTCTGGGGTCTGGTCTGGTTGAAGGGGCAGAGGAGATGTCTGAGCTGCTGAAGATTGGCATAAAATGCACGGCTGAATCACCTCAGGCTAGACCAAACATGAAGGAGGTTTTAGCTATGCTGATAAAGATAGTAAGCCCACAAGGGGACCTTAATTATGGCTCATCTCCTCCATGATGATTAAGATTTTGAGATTTTGAGAAATTGTTCATTATGATATTGTGTTATATAGTTTTATACAAAAATAGCTTAGAATGTTATAGTTCATTACTTGTGTAATTCTTCTTGTATACAGAAACATTCATCATTCATTAAGCTGAAAATAGTTACTCGATTTTGCTGATGAAAAGGTCTTCTGTACAATGCTTTCAATTCTGAATTCCTATCGTCTCCTATGTTTTCCCATTTTCAAGAAAGTTTCTTTGGGAAAATTGATTCCCAGAGAAGAAAAGAAAAGAAAAAGAATAAAAGTAAATATCTTTTCATTTCTGGTTGAGAGTTGATCATTATGGTTTTTGTAGAAAGCAGTGCTCTATATAGTTCATTTGGTTTCCCAGAAAGCAGACATTGTGCTGGTTAAACATGGTACATAATTTATCAAACTACATTATTGTGATTTTGTTCATTTTTCTTCCTTCAATTTTGCCAATACTCAATTCTATGTTGTCCCACCATGACTAATGCTGCTATAACTTGTCCTTTACATAAAGTACATTTCAGCTAGTTAAAGGAAAATGACTAGTAATGAGAATGACCACCAAATTTCAAACCAAACTGGAAAAAGATTAAAAAAAAAAAAAAAAAAAAAAAAAAAGGAAAAAAAAAATTTTGTCTATGCGAACGACCTTTAACTTTAACGCCAGCAAATAACTGTTCGAGCTTTTAATAAAGTCATTAGTCTGCAATTCTAGAATGTTGCCAAAAGACGAAGAATTTTCATGGCTTCTTTTATTGACCATTTCTTATTGAAACCCCCACCCAAAAAAAAACAAAAAAGGCGCTCCAATGCTTCTCATGAACTTTAGGATGCTGGACCTTTAATCATGTGGAGTTGAAAAACAAGCTTTTGTGCATTTTTTTTATGGGCTTCATTATATGAATTATATATAACCCAAATCATACAGAGTCCAGATGCTTTGGGTCCAAAAGCAAACCCACCCCAAATAATCTGCTTGTTTTTCCTTCACCTCCATTATAGCATACTTCATCCCTATGTTTCATTATTATTATTTGTTATTTATTTTATTTTATATATGTATATATATATATATATATATATTTTGATAAACTATATTTCATTAGTTAGGTTGGATAATTGAACTCCATGGACATTTGTAGCTATCCTGTATGCTACTTCTCCTTCTAACAATCACTATAGCCTTTTCTCTCCCCCAACAATTTTTTATCTTCAATTCTAGACAATTATGGACAAGTGGGGCTTAGCCTAAATGGTAAGCCTTTCGTATTTACATTTTTTTAGTTTATAAATTTAATTCATGCTTTACACCTTTCTAAATCTTTAATTTCAAAAATGTTGTGATTAGAATCTTAAACAGCATGTGATATCTCTAAATTACCCAGTTACAAGTTTTCAAGTTTTCACAATGATAATATAAGTACTGAGAAAAGAGTTTTTATTTGCGGATGCATTATTGATTACGTATTGACTACGTAGGGAAGATTTGTGGTAAAAAAGGAAAATCTACACCAACATCTGGTAGTGCTCAACATCTGGTAGTGTCCATGTAAATATATATATATATATATATATATTTATTTATTTATTGTGTTTGATTCTCAACTATTTATATATATATATATATATTTTTAAAAGTTGTGTACGTATAATTTACTATGTCACTGTGCAAGTATGTATGTATATATATATATATATGTATGGTATATATATCAAACTAATACGCCAATTTATTATCAATGACACATTTCAATACGCTTTCATTTCTTAGAAAATTTAGATCTCCCTTTTAAATATTATATTGGTAAAAGAAAATACAAAAATACTATTTTTTTAAAAATGAATAGTATAAGAAATCAGTCCTGGTAATTATTTTATCTGGAGGAGTAGCCAGTTTTGTAAGGTTCATAGCCTTTATATATATATATATATATTTTTAAAAGTTGTGTACGTATAATTTACTATGTCACTGTGCAAGTATGTATGTATATATATATATATATGTATGGTATATATATCAAACTAATACGCCAATTTATTATCAATGACACATTTCAATACGCTTTCATTTCTTAGAAAATTTAGATCTCCCTTTTAAATATTATATTGGTAAAAGAAAATACAAAAATACTATTTTTTTAAAAATGAATAGTATAAGAAATCAGTCCTGGTAATTATTTTATCTGGAGGAGTAGCCAGTTTTGTAAGGTTCATAGCCTTTATAGGTAAAGTTTTTCGCATCAGATATCATGTGTTATATACCTCATTTTCATGTAGTTTTTTCTTGTATTAAATCATGGCAAAACAAAAATGTCGATCAAACTGAAAATGACACAATCACAGAATTAGCCAACATTGGCTTAGATAAAATTACCTGCATATAAAAAGCCTGTGGTTTTCTGTGTCAGCTGGGATTCTCTATGTGCTGAATGCTAGATTCACTCCAGGATTATTTTAGCCAAATGGGGCACACAACCCCACATTTTACGGCAGCTTTATCACAGCTATAACCCTACGAGTGTAAAAGTCTAGCTATGAGATTATTAGATTACAAGAGATTAGTGCAAAATTTGACCTCCATGTTTATTTTTTTATTAATCGCTGGGATACCATGTATAGTGGCCATGTATAGAGGTGTTTGCCGTTGACGTTAAAGCTGAGGAATTCTAATTGTACAGTTTCTGCAACCTGTTTTATGGACAATAAAAGTTGATAGCTTGGGTTATGAATGATGGATTTTGTTTTTTTGTGGATAATGCATATGTTTTAAATTTGGGCTTAACATTTTGCTGTTGTCACACAATGAAACACACATGCCAAAAGTCTCTCTTCATTAACTAATTAAAACTCTAGTGGTGATACTATGTATACTATTAGCCCATTACTTTGGGCACTTTTTTCTCTTGTCATTTTTTTGGTGAAACAGTCTTATAAGTTTTAAATAGATCTTGCTTCCAAAAAGTTCATTTTGCCTGAAATTATTACTCCACTAGATTATGAAATATTTGATTTTTGATAAATATAAGACTTTTGGTGGTTTATAGTTGGTTCGGTTTGGTAGAGGGCTCTAAAATACATAAAAATGAGAACAAAGAATCTGATCTTAGAAACGCGACAAAAACACGTTTCCTTGGAAAGCATTTTAAAAGAAGTTAACAAGTGCCTCTTATCTTCCTTCTTGCATCTAAATAGAAAACCCTTTTCTGATGGAGGCAGAGAGGTGACAATTACATATGGGTGCTTTCTTTTTTGAGGTCATATCAAGAACATATAACAAAATTTTCCCAAAACACACAAGGATTATTTTTTTTTTTCTTTTTTCATTTTATTATTATTATTATTTTTTATTTTGGGGTTCTCCCAAAATCCAAATTGTGGAATAAGCACTCATTTTATTGGGAGATAGCTGTCACTGAATGGCATGTGTGAAACTTATAATGCATTTCATACCAGGCTAAAGCTAGCTAGTAGGCCTATTATCAGCAGGTCAGCCCCTAGACAGGACTTAGTACCCGTGAGGATCATATGTTTTGCCTCTTCATAGCCTAAAAGAACACGTACTAAATACAACATAGACAATATTCACATTCTCAAAAAATATAGAGGTTAGCACTTCTTTTATTTAGACCTTGTTGTAATCCTGCCATTATCTTCTTGATTTCCATATATTGAGTGGTTTAGTTACTTGAGTTTATCAATATATATCTACTCGAAGTCATGATTCAATTTATATGGATACCTAACATCCTATTACATGTAATTTAAATAATATATAGTAGTTTTTGGACTAGAAAGAGCCCATGCCCATCCAATTTAATTGAAAAAAAAATAGTATTTGTATTATATCTATATATAAACATAGAATGTTCTTTTCATTAACGAAAAGAAAAAGAAAAAAAATGAAACAAAAGATGATCTAAATATTTAAATAATCTTTAAATGAATAAATAAATTAAAAAAATTAATTAAATATTACTATATTATTTATTATATCATTTGATAAATATTTTAATAATTTTGGTATTAAAAAAGTTCTTTTTACAACTCCATTTAGATTATACACAGTTCCATAAATTTCTATTATCTAAAATATATATATATATATATATATATTTTTTTTTTTTTGTTTTCCTCCCCCTTTTCCTTCTCTTCTCTCTTTCTTCGCTTAAAATGAAGACTCCCGTCAGAAAATTCGACGACTCAATTACCATTACGATGATCCCTCCATCTCTAGTGATCTCTTTGAGCCATAGATTTCCCATTTCTGTTGTAGTCCATTTTAAAATCCATTTTCTTTGATTTTCTTTTTACTTAAGAATTTTATAACATATTTTTTAATTTCGAGCAAGTAATGGGAGATTCCTCTTTAATAAAACACAAATATGTACATCAAAACTTTTTTTAACAATGGACATGAAGAAGCCAAAAACCATAAGGCAAAGGGCAACAGAGAAGAAGACACGGCTTTGCAAAAGAGGCACAAAAAATGATGCAAGTATGGGACTGTATCTTAGAGTTTGATAAGAGAGATAAAAATTAAAAGAGTATCTTAGTAATTTAATAATAAATAAGGCTGTATAAAAATCTTTTGGTAGTACAACTAGAATCACTCTTACTATTATTATTTAATAATTTTGGATATTGGTGAATTTTTTTTAATTTTTTTTTTTGGGCTGTGGAAAAAAATTAATTTGGCTTCTTTCCAGGAAAAAAAGACCGTGTAGGAGAGTGAAAACCATGAATTTTTGCCATTTTTAAATAAAAATTAATTTCATATTAAAATAGTAATTTTGAATTGAATTAGTAAAGATTGAGATATGGTTTGAATGATATTACTGGCTAATTTGGATGATTTCATTAGCCAGCGTTTTATTACTTGGTATAATAGGAAATTTTGCTTTTTTTTTTTAATTTTATTTTTATAACAGAAGACACCCTTATTGGTGAATTATGGTTGCGTCCCAATATATATAATCTGATCTTAAGTGCTAAGTAGATGATTTATATACATATTTCAATAGGCTAACTTTGATTGAGGGGAACCAATGAGAAGGTCTAATTTTGATGATAGACTATACGAGAGAGAGTGAAGGTAAGAATTCAAAATGTGGTGAGACTGAAAGCAATGAAAGCCATTGTCTTGTGAAAATAAGGAAAGCATATTTATTTGGAACCATTCCTCAAAAATGGTATAGAAGGAATTTTGGTTAGCGTACAGGAATTCAGATTCTTTTTGCTGATGGATACAGACTAGAGTGGCCCAGTGGGGGGGGGGGGGGGGGGGGGGAAAGTTTTATCACCTGAAGAATATATATATATATATATATATATATATATATAAAGAAGCTGGTTCTTTACACCATACACACTGACATCTTGTCCTAAAAATTTTACTTTTTTTTATTTATATATATATATATATATACATACTCTCAAATGAAGATTGCTCTCTAACATACTCTCAAATTAATATAACTTTCAAGTTTTCAAATTAATTTTTACAAAATCATCAAAAAAATTCATTTTTGTAAAAAAAAAAAAAAAAAAAAAAGAAGGATAAAAAAAGCATTCCAAAGTAGTTTAATTTTACTAAAACTATAAAGGTAATTAGTCTGCCACCAAAAGTATATGAATGATTTTGTTAAAAATCTAACGAATATTTTAAAATTTATCCCATACCTTAAGAGGTATAGTTGAAATATTCCCTATATTATATATTAGGGCTAGCTGCACTTTAGAATTTTTAGTTTTCAAATTTTAGATGTGCTAATATAGGCTCTTAAATTTCAATTTCTTTAATTTTGATCTAATTGGATTTTTTTGGTTAACAGAAGTTAACGTTTAGGGGCATTATAAATGTTTCTTTTTTTTTTTCTTTTTTTGAAAATAAAAAAAATTAAATTGCAAAAAATTATACTTTAATATTGGTTAAAAATAATGATATTATGGTTGGCCGTAAATCAAAAAATAAAATTTATCAAAATATAATAAATTGAAATTTAAAAAATTTAAATTGCAACGTTAAATATTTGAGAATAAAAGTTCAATTTTCCAAAACTAGAGTGTAGGTATTACAATGTTATTAATTTTATATATTAATTATAGGTCGAGATTAAACTTACCATTTGAATCATTATTGTCACTTAAACCGTCCGTGGACACAAAAAAAAACATCGGCCTGCTTTGTAATTTTTATGCTTTTTATGCTTTGTGTTTTGGCAGGTGTACCTTTTTTATTACTTTTTTTGGGACAATTTTGAGCGGGTTTTCCTGGTGCAAGTATTAACTCAATAAATGTGAATCATCTCATTATTATGAAGACTAATTCTTAATTCTAAAAAAAACAATAATAAAAACAATAAAAATAGAGCACTAGGTGGAAAGATGAACCATAAAGTTGAGAATCATCCATACAGTCAATTTGATATCGAAGTACGGCCATGGCATTCTTTTAGAATGGCTAGAGAAAGAAGTGTCATAATGGCCAAGAAAACAGTTCGACATTAAAGTTGCCCATTTCACACCATGAAAATGGCAGCTAAAGAAAGAGAAAATCTTCAGTGGGGACGAACGTACCATACGCTTTACTCACATATCCATTCATGGGGCCCAATCACATGTAAATAAGGCGTATGATATACTTTCGAGCTATAAAAAATTAAAAAAATTTAAAAAAAAAAAAAAAAGCCTTTGATATACCAATCAAATCAAAGTATTTTTCCTAAGGAAATACAAGTATGTTAGGGAGCTTTAGCGGTACAGATACGCAAATTATAGAGGAATACCAAAAAAAAAAAAAAAAAATTCACATGTGATTGAGTTTATATATATTTGGAAATACACATCTTCTCATATATGGAAAAGAGAGAGCATATGCAAGTTATTGACTAATGGATGTTTTATGTTTTAAAATTTGTTACATATATATATATATATATATAGACATAATAAATATATCATGTGTGGTTATTGTCCTGGAAACCTATTAACTTTCTTCCGCTAAGGCTAATATATATATATATATATGACTATGAATCAGTTACAATTCCCGATGATTAAACTCGTCTTAAAGGAGAGAATAAATCTATGTTTTCAAAGGTGGTTTTCTCTTATTCTCCCTATGGGGTTTTCATCGGTTCTGATCTCAAAGTGAAAACTTTTACGGGGAGAGAGAGTGAGAGAGAGAGAGATACACAAAGGACAAAAATGCTTGCCAACATGCAAGGCATATGCAAAAAATACATACATACACACACTTATATATATATATATATATATATATAAATGAAAGCCTGAAAGCCCATATATATTTTATTTTCTTTCCGCATATAATATATATAGATAAAAATGCACTGTAAATTGAGAAAATTGGTTGAATTACATGTAGACACTTTTCCAGATCATAACTAAAATTCCAGAAATTTCAAAGGCACAGAGCAGAAAAGACATGCCTATAAGAAAAACATGACAAAGTATAGGGGCATGGAATACATGATTCGATAAAATCAGATCTCATAGTTTGTTTGTCCATATTGTAATTTGCAAAATTCTGGGATTCAGTTTGTTAGCACTACTGCAAAGACCAATAATGTTGTTTTGTAATTTTGTTATATATATATATTTTGAATTCCATCGACAAACAGAAACAAAATCTTACATGATTCTTCAAGTATAAATGTGTATATATATATATATATATATATTTACTACTTGTTATACAATTATCAGCATCCATCATATGCTTGGTGGAGGATATATGAATCCGAAATGCTAAAGGAACAAAGCTAGATTCCTGTATAGAATTTGAGACTTAGATTCTATAGAGAAAATTTTCTTTTACTAAGCTACCTTGAATAGCTTATGTTAGTTTAATTAATATTTAATTAGATATACTTTAAGGTGAGATGCCTTATGGACTATATATAACTAGATGTCAGTCAAGTAATATAAAATGTTCGATGCCATGTAATTCAGAATGAGATACTCTATGAATTACATATAAATGGACGTTTATTGCTAGATATCGCTCAATAAGATATTAATAAATATGTATTTATATATAAAGATTTTGTAATTAGGGATTCCACACTTTGTGTTCGGAGATTACTTATGTGGAAGGTGGTTTAAAAGTTGACACAACTCATTTAGGATTTTAAAATTGGATTCAATTAACAATTATCAATTTATCTTATCACATCCTACATAATCATATTTGATTTAACTAAATCAAGAATTCTCTAATAAAACTTACTTTCACATACTCATATATACATAAAAGAATTCTCTAGTCAAGAAATCATTAAAATTTAATAAATTAAATTTTTTTATGGTAAGTGTTAAGAGTAGTTATCACATCTTATTTTAGATTTTTAGATTTGAATATAAATAATAATTGATGGTGCAATTAAACAATAAGCATTAACCACATGAGTATGTTGGATTTAATTAAATCAAGGATTCCTTGATAAGAGGAAAGCTACATATATACATAGACACAGATCTAGGTTTCTATTAAATTGACATAATGGTTTTACCATTAGTATTTCTTTTTTGGTTCTTACATCACTTAAAAGTTAATATTTAAAAAATTATTTATTATCAAGTTCTTATAAAATTTATTTTAGCTAAATAATTTTTAAATATATCATTAAATTCATATTTGATTAATAATTAATTTTTTTTAAAATTCTAACTATTAATGTGATTCAAAAATTAATCATAAAAAATTCAATGTTAAAATTATTATGAACGTGTGAATTTCAAAACCAAAATGGGGTTATGGACCGATTGATGTGTATATTCCCAGTTGAAAAATAAATAAATAAATAAATAAAAATGGAGGTGGAAGAGTAAGTGATTTCAAGTCATGGATGGAAAGATGGGGACATCTTTGCCATACCTCACATGATTACTGTTTTCAGGGTACACTCAAGTGCCCCTCCACTATACCAAAAAGCCCATTAAATTTGGAAACCAAAAATAAAAATTATTCAAAAGTATTGGAAGCCATCAAAATCTTTTCTCTCTCTCTCTTTCTTTAGATTTTCTTTAAATTAGGTCATGCATGAGCATAAGCTGAAGCACAAAACTAGAAGTAGCTAGAAGTAGAGAAAAAAAAAAATGGAGAATTCTTATGAGTGTCCAAGAAAACCTAATAAGGATGTTTCACTTCAAGAACTCAGAGACAGACTTGCCGAGTTTGCTGAAGCGAGAGGTTGGGATCAATACCACAGTCCAAGGAATCTCCTTCTAGCACTAGTAACTATCCACCACCATCATCAATCTTTTTACATGGATTTTCCAACAATATTATAACTTTTTTTCGCCTTTGGTTTTTTTTAAATTTATTATTGTTTACAATGATAGAATAATATATATATATATATATATATAAAGAAATCATCTGTCAGGTGGTTGTTAACATCCGATTACATATAATTCATGGATTATATTATATCTGCATTGGATTGTTGCAGGTTGGGGAAGTTGGAGAGCTCTCGGAGATTTTCCAATGGAAAGGTGAAGTTGCTAGAGGACTTCCCAATTGGACTTCAGCTGACAAAGAACATCTTGAAGAAGAGCTTTCTGATGTTTTGCTTTATCTTGTTCGTTTGGCTGATGTTTGTGGTCTTGATCTTGGTCAAGCAGCACTGACAAAGATAGTAAAAAATTCTCGGAAATACCCAGTTAACAAATAAAACAGCAACTTCCAACTGTAAATTTTCCAACCAGAGCTTCTCTGTGTATCATGATTAGCCTTTTATGTCTACTGTAATAGTAGTTAGAGTCCTATATATCTTTTTTCCTGCTATTTCAGGCTTTTTTCTAGTGTAGTTTGTGATGGAGAATTTCTGGTACTGTTTTTCAGTTTACTTTTCCTTTTCTTTTTTTCTTTTTTTCTTTTTTTTTTTTTTTTTTTAAGTTTTTTGTGCGAGCATATCAGAGCAGCAAAGTGTTGGAAAGAAGCTTTATTTTTTTGTTTTTGTTTTTTGGGCTTATCTCTCTCTCTCTCTCTCTCTCTCTCTCTCTCTCTCTCTCTCTATATATATATATATATATATATATATATATATCTATATATATATATATATATATATATAAGAGAAGCTTTCTTTAGTTAAGAATATGTACAGACAAAGCTAGTGTACCACAATGAATATGTTTGTTTGAATGTAGACCATTCCAGGGCTGTGGAGCCAAGGCTTTGCAAACATATTGGATTATGGTGTTATTTTGAGCTGCTCTGGCCTGACAGTGTAAAATCTTAATGCATTTTTGGTGAGTGTCAAAGTGAATTACTAGCACACCATTGCCATTTTGATCCTTTTATTTTATGTATTTCCCTGGCAATATAATTTTATGATTTGTGTATCTTTCTTTCTAATTTTTTTCATTTTATTTTTCTTTGGGATACATGATATTTGGGCCAAAGAATCGAGAATTTTTTTAGCTCCAAACCTGATTCAACCAGGATCTATGAGAGCGTTCATAATCCCTCGTTCTAAAAAGAGATGATCATTATTTTATTTATATTTATCTCTTCACATATTTTAACTAAACATAAATTGATTTTAGGACAAGATGACTATCATCACTCAGACTATATATTATGTACTATTTATACATTATGCAATCCATGTGGGAAAATTGATAGACATGAAACAAGCTGAGTCACCAACCCTAATATTAGAGCTTTTGATCAATTCTTATCCTAAGGGACGGGGGAATCATATGAAAGAAACACTTTGCCATTATACTTTGTGAAGCTTAGCTTATATCACATTCTCACATGCAGCACATGTAATTTGATGCTGTGGTGCTTGTCATTTCATACAATTCATCTGCCAAATGGGGTTTGTGAGAATTTTTTTATATGCAATAATGTTTTGTGCAACTTGATGTTTGAAAATGTCCTTGTGGGAATGCATTAGTTGAGACATCTATCTACTTCATCTTATTTGATCGTGATCATAAGGACACAGTGGGTATGGACCATCATTAACATCTTATTGAGAATCCAAAGTGGAAACATATCATAATAGGGCCAGCCTTTATGGCCATGCTTGTCCCCCCCATTGGCTGATTTTATTTTCATCGGTTCCTAGCTAGCCACTCTACTTCAATTTTATATTATCCACTTCGTAATTGGTAGAAGTACACTCAATGAAAGTAAAAATAATAATTTTCAATCTTTGGTACAGTGAATTCTTAGCAAATTTATTGTTACGAATAGTCTCCATGCTGGAATAGTTCACATTCAATGAAAAAGTCGATTGTTTTCTTTGTCAGAAATCCAGCTCGAATCTTCCATCTCAAAATAATTTTAAAGAAAAAAAATTGTTACAAATATAAATGCATGTATGATCATTAGTTATTAGTATCTTTCTTCTTGTAATTTTCATTATTATTATTATTGATTATTTTTTTTATTACCATTAATACTCAAAGTTGATGTAAGCCTTTGTCTTAACTCTCAAAATTAAGCCACAAAAAAAAAAAAAAAAAAAAAAAAAAAAGGAAACCCATATAAATTTTACACGAAACTCATCAGAAATTTGAATTGAACACTAATACACCCATACTAAAAAATCCATACTGTTAAAAAAACAAATCCATGAAAGTGTAGGTCTTAAATCAGAAATTTACAAGATAAGATTTTCGTAGTATTTTCTTGATCACTTTATTTCTTATACAATTTCTCTCACTCTCTTTTTTTTATGTAAGGCAAATAAAACAAACTAAGCAGTGATAATGAAAAACAAATATATATATATATATATATATATATATATATAAGCATTAAAAGTCATTCATATGAAAGAAGCTAGATTTATATTTTGTGCAAGTAATTATAATCAATTAGTTAATTTAAGTTGAAAGCAAATAATATGCCTTGAAAAAGGAAAGGGACACAGAAATATGAAAAACATTAGATAAAGAAATAAAAGAAGTCACATACAATCAGAAAATTGAATTTTTTTTTCTTTTAAGTTGACAGAAACTGGGCCTTGCTTTCTTGGGCCATGCCCATTAAAGTAGCAATCCATATGACATGTCCAAGTCTGCGTTTTTTAAATATAATTTCATTGAAAGTCAACATAAGAAATGGTAAAATGAAAACATAATTAGAAGAAACAGATCCAGAGTTGAGCCACAGAATCAACTTTGTCTTGAGTAACAAATAAATTATTTTTCATAAAAAAAAAAAGTCAGTTTGCTGTTTTTTATGTCTCTTATAATTTTGTTTTAAATAATTTTTTATAACTTCCTTGATAACTACCTCCTACTTAAATATGCAAATAAAATTTTTCACTTGTATTTAAATGGGAAATTAAAGTTACATCTGAAAATGTTGGAGTAAATATAAATTAATTAAATATAAAATCTTGTACCGAATTTTGACACTTATCAAGTGCCAAAAGGAACGGTCATGATTGGCAAAAGGAAAAAGTGAGACCACCATGGTAATATACACATGCGTACACTTGATTACCATACGCAAGCTACTACCAGGTGAAAGAATTGAAAGCCGAAAAAGGCTTACTTTTAATGGGGGAGATAAGTGGGGGCCCACCGGCTCGGGGCCCAAGGGCAGATCTGGGAAAGTGAGAAGCAGGGACAATTGTGGGGGCAAATAAGTCATTTAGTACCACAGTGGCATTACTGTATATTTCCGCGAAAATCGCGTCGAGTTATTAAAATGGAAGTCCAGGAAGGTCGACATCGGGATTGGACAGCGAAAGCAAAGGAATGAGTGCGGGACCCACCAGAGAATTTTAGCCGCAATATATATTTTGTGAAAGAAATTTGTACGGATAATTCTTTTTGCTCCCCTATATTTTACTATATTTTCAAAAAAGGGCCTTAATTTATCCATATTTAAATCACAAAAGAAATTGAAACCTCTTGGTTTTACTTTACTGCCCAATTTATCTATAAGAGAATGTGTCTTGAATTTTTTGTTTTTTTTTTTTTTTTAAAGGTTTACATATGTACTTTTAGAAATTATGGTTATATTTTGTTATTTAAGTATTTTTTTCATAAATATTTGACCTTGGATGAAAGAGTTGGTTAAAGTTTTTCACCTTCTTGAATTAAGTTTAAAAATTATTTGATCTTCTAAAGCAACATATAATATAGCTATTATACAATGGAAGATGTTAAGAGTTCTAAATCTTTCTTAAATAAATTATGCATGGTCGAAAATTTTTAATCCGTGATTACAAAATTATGAGCTAAAGTGAAATTTTATAGTATTTACCATGTTATTTAGGATTATTCACCCAAAAAAAAAGAGAAAAAGAAAAATATAAAATAGAGAATTCAAAATTTGGGTTCATGAATGTTGTTTTAGTAATTTTTTAAAAATTATGAATTTTCTGTTATCCAATTGTGTAGTTTATAAACTTAAAAAATCTTTAGAAACATGTATTTGGCTCTTAAATTATAAATGTGAAAATAATTTATGGATTTGAAAACAAATGAACTTTTTTTTTTTTGGGCTTGATTTTGCATATTTATCCTATGTTTGTTTTTTTTTTTCAATTTTTTTTTTCTTCTTGGTTAGATAATTTGGGTAGCATAATTGATTGATACTCCTTCCATCAGGAAATTTAAGTTCAAAATTTTTTTTGTTATTACTTATTAAAAGGAGAAAAAGATCTTAATAATTAGAGAGAAAAGGACACGTGTAATTTTAATTAGAAAACAAAAAGTTCTTTCGTCGAATTATTTGAATTGAAAAAATAATGTTCACAATTTACATGCAAAGTCCCTTGTGGCAATTAATATAAAGGATGGAAGCTTTCATTTCTCTCGCAAAAGCCAAAAGCTAAACAAAATTTGGGCTGAATTATATAAAAGTTTCCCTCTAAATTTGTCCAAATTTCAAATTCCTTTGCCTGAACTTTAGCAAAATGCTTAGTTGGCTCCTTTATTAAAGTCTTCTTTTCTTTTCTTTTTTATTAGATTTTGATAAATTATTCTCCGAACTAAAAATTTATGTAAATAAATAATTGATCTAAATATAAAATAACAATAATAATAATAATAACAGTAATAATAACAAAATATGTTGAATTAGCATTGTTTAGATGCTTTGATTTGAAGATAGTTCAATAACAAAGTCAATTTTTTTTTCAAATAAAAAGTTTGAATTTGAGTTTCCTCACATCTAATTTATTTTATTTTATTTTTTTTAGAAAAAAGATAAAAAGATGGCAGTGTTTCAATGAAGATTTTGGTAGATAAATTGAAACTTTGAGTAAACTTGAAATGGAACTTTCGTAATTACCAGTAAAATTTGTGCTAGTGGAAATATTAATAAAAATCAGTGAGAAGTTGAGGTTGCTTGATGCATAAACTTTGTGAATGAAAGTGAATTTTCAAACAACAGTGGGAAACAGAGAAAGGGGTCCCTTTTAGAAAAGATACATAGGAAAAGAAAGTAGAATTAAGTTTTAAGTGAAAGCAAAATTTCTATGTGTAATTTGTAGAGGGTTTAGTGGAGGTTTGCTAATAAATAAAACAGCAATTTACAAAATAAGTTGTCATTGTAATTGAAAATTTACCAAATTTAATTTGCGATTGTAATTGAATTACAAATTTAGTTCAAAGCACTCTTTTCACCCAAAAAAAAAAAAATCATAATATTCTTTTTCTTATTATTAAGAAATAAATTATTTGATTGAAATCAAATTTAAGACACAAATATGTCTAGTAAAACTGGAAACAAGACCTAAGCACCACCAAAAATAATAATAATAATAATAAATTGATAAAATATCAACCTAGTAACAACTAATCAGAAAGTGATAGAAGGGGGGGGGAAAAAAAAGAGAAGAAGAAGAAGAAGAAGTTAGTGAAGGTTGGAATTTGAAATTACTGATCAAGGAAACAAACTAACAATGGATTTACCACCAAATTGTCCCTGCATGGACATTGAAACTTAAAAAAAAAAAAAAAAAAAAAAAAGGATTAATCCAGACTCATTTCATTGAGCATATTATTAGCAATTCATAACTAATTTAATCATTCTTCGTGTACAAGTTGATATATCATATTTTCAAAATTCCAAAATTTTTGACTTGTACTATTTATTTATTTATTTATTTATTTTTGTTATCAAGTTCTGATAAAGTCTATTTTATTTGAATTTTTGTTTTTTTTTTTTTGTTTTTCAAATTCTCTCTGCTTACGTTTTTGGTAGGCATATGCTCCTCTTCTAATGGTTTAAAAATGAATATAAATATTCCTTCTTACCAATTTTGTTGCATATTAGGTTCCATGTGCTTTGTTCTTTTCTTCTTCCATAGATATTAGTATAATTCCCATCTTGAATTCATTGATACGACATCATTATCTCTTGTCGTATCAATAGGCATTTTTCTCCATGTTTTTGTGTCATCTACAGTTTTAATATTGTTTATCTTTGAATTCATGCATATATATATATATATATATATACTGATTATTATGTATACATATGTTAGCTTTTACTTTATATTGTCCTTTGAGCCATTCTAAGTAGCAAACACCCTATTTTCAAGCAAAAGTTACAAATTTGAATATTTTTACCTCAATATTTCCTTGAATGGAGGTAGGCCTAGACAAAGAAATGGATTTTTTACCATTTGTGTGCCTCATAGCTATTAAAACATTTATCGTTTGAGTGTTAATGCTAAAATGTAAAATTGACATTGAAATTTTATACTGGATAATTTATGCCAATATCAAATTTTAATGATAAAAATACCAAAATAGCATTAAATTTTACCATATTATTTGGTATCCAATTTCGTATTTCTAGCATTAGTAAATATATAATATAAAAAAATTATTTTTAACTCATTTAATATAATTATAGAACAGGAACAATAGTTTGAAAATTAATCAATTTGCCTAATAGCAATAAGAAGGGTCTAATTTCATATAATGAAACCGTTATGGTTAGTAATAAGATAGTCAATTGATGCATACACATTTGATAGTATAAAAAAGGTCGTCAATTAATTAAATGAAAAGCAATTTTCTTGTGATTTATGATTAATTCTAAAAGAGATAAATTGAAGAATGGACTTTGGTGGAGCCAGGGAAGCTGCATGGAAAGTGTGGGAAAAGCTTATTTCTCTTGACATGTAAGAGTCCTGTAGTCTTGTTCCATCTTTAATACATTCTTTCCATTAAATAGTGATGACTTCTAAAAAAAATTGCATAAAATAGAATATAAGGTTAAGAATGGTAGGAAAGTCTATGAATTCAATTATAAATGGGTAATATGTTGAAAATTTTTGTGAATTTATGAATGTGAACACCAAATTCTTCAGAAGGATTTCAACTCCTCGAAAAATTTTGAGACAAAAATCTTCCATTGAGACTCTAATATGTCACAAATAAGTTGATATTGATTGGAGGCTTTTGTTAATTGACTCTTCTTTGCTTTTTACGTTTTAATGGGGATGTTTTATGCGATGGTGGACAGCGATCCAAAAGTTTTTATGCAGCTCGATTAAAAATTGTCTGATTCATTTGTAAATTAAACTGAAATTTAAGAATTATGAGTATTTCAAATATACATACTTGTTTTACCAACTTTAATTTATGTGTTTAGTTGCAAACTCTATTTGATTTCTTCACAATTTTTTTAAAAAAAATTAGTTAAAATTTTTAGTTGCAATTAAAATTTTCTTTTTGTTCCAAAAACTTGGCAGTGACTCAATCAGCAAGCATTGAAAATGTGACACCATTATTAAATGTAGCAAGTGACACCATTAGCACACATTAAAAATGTGACTTCATTATTAAAACACCTCTACCCCATGATTTTAAGCTGATGAACAAGAAATTATTACATTTTGATGTGTTTATATTAATGTGCTTATAATTTATTATTATTATTATTATTATTTTAAGCACTATAGATATATTATTATAATCCTACTTAGAACATGACTTATATTTGTCACACCTTTGCCAATTTCAAAAGTTGAACATATTTTTGGAAAATTAAGACCAAATAATGATGTGGGTCATGAATTAATAACTCAAATATAGGCAAAATGATGAGATTGACAAACTCACCAACAACATTGCTATCTTGTGGTGTATGGTTTTTCTAGTTAAAGCAAAAGAGTTTTAAGAATACTTGATCATTAATTATTTGATTAGAATGTGTCACCTTCCCATTATATATTAATCTTCTTAGGTTTATTTATTTATTTATTTATTTTGAATTTATTAACCTTCCTGTTGCAAACTGTATTTGCTGTCAGATTTGCAAGGATGGGCAAAAAGGTAAATTGAGTATTCAATTGTTGGGTATGGAAAGCAACTTAACTTGTTTCTCCTCCTCTAATTTCTCTCACTTTTAAAAGTTTATTTTTTTCTTTTTTGTCTTTCTTTTCTCAAATATGAGAAATTATTAACTTTATCATTATACTCTATTGGATGAGATCATTTTCTAAGTTAATAATTTTACTATTTAACTGTTTCAGATTGAATCACTTTATAAATCAATCGTTTTATTATTAAACTATTTGGAACAGGACCATGTTTTAACTTTTCAATCAAATATGGTGATAAAAAAAAATAAATGAATAAAAAAAAAGGTGTATATAAAGCATGATGAGTGAAAATTGCTTCACAATTTTGTCCCTTAAAAAATCTCAAGTCCCTTTCATCTCACAAGTTTTAACTGTACACAATTTGAGCCAAAAAAAAAAGAAAAAAAGAAAAAAAAATGGAGGAGATTTGTGCAATTAGAGATAAGTAATGGGTCAATTATGAAAATCAATAGAAAGTTCATAAGATCAGTTTGGTTGATAATTGTGGAAATGGGGTCCACTGCTGACTAATGTTAGAAGTTGTAACTAATAAATAAAAAACAACAAACAAAAAGTAATGTTTAAAGATTCCAAATAAAATAATAAAATTGGATAAATCAAGGTTGTTTAAGAGCTTGTTTCTGATTTCAATAATATTGTAAAATTTTTTATTTTTATTATCTGAAAAAATTGTTATAAAAATACTCTACAATTTTTTTTCTTTTTTTTTCCATTTTATAGCAGGAACAAAAAATGGCGGAGAGAATCTAGAGGGTGTTTAAGACACCCAATTTTCTCAAAAATCCAAAATCAAAAGCATAAATGAGAGAGAGGAGAGAATAGAAATGAAGGATGAGAGAGAGAGAGAAAGAGAGAGAGAGAGAGTGGGTGTTGACAACTTTTATGTCTCTTCCCATGTAAGTTTCGTTTGTTTCTGTGTATTTTCTTATCTGGGATTTCTTTTTCTCTCTCTCTCTCTCTCTCTCAATATCTTCCTTGAGAGAATGGCCCAGCAGATCCAAAATCTCCATTTTATCTGCTTTTCATGGCCTTTCCGAAATGCCCACTTTGATGTTTGAGCTCCTTTTGTTGTTTTTTATTCCGATTCCCTGATTCATGGGTAATTTTTTTTTTTTTCCCCTCCCTTTTCCTTCGTCTTTTGTTGGTACTCTATCATCTATGGCAGTTAGAGTTGTGAAAATGAGTTACTCTTTTTGATGGGTTTTTGAGGAGGTAGCTGGGGATTGTTTATTCAAGTTTGAGGTAATTACTTTTTCCAAATGGTTTTGATTGTTTTTGATGGTCTAAGGTCATTTCTGTAAATGGGTTTGTTTCATTTTCTCTTTTTCTTTTCTCTGCTATATTCTGTTCTGGAAATTTTATGCTCCTTGAAGTTGTCTGAAATTTTGTTTAGATGGGTTGTGCTTCATTTCTCTTTTGGTTTCATTACTCTTGATTAATTTTAATACTGGTTTTTTGGGTAACATTGTTCGAGGAGCTAGCTTTTTGTTGATGATTAATATATTCATCTCATTTTCCGGTTTGTTTATCTGTTTTTTTAATATTATTTTTTCTTGTTATTTAGTATATTAAAAAGATCTGAAGAAATTTCTTTGGTTTTGTATTTTCATGGAATTTTTGTTATATCTTGATTATGACTTTGACACTCAGCTTTCCACTTTCCTGAGGCATATTCTTGATAAAATCATCAGTTGTTTCTATCCTGATTTGATTAGTTTCGAGAAAAGTATTCAATCTTGGAACTCATTGTTAATTGGGTATATATGTTACTCTGTGGGGCATCTGATTCTAAACTCAACCTTTTTTTATTTTTAATTTTGGTTTATTTTTATTTTTTTTAAATTTTTTTTCCTTTTTTTCTTTTAAGTTGTTTCCTTCTAGTAGAATATTCTTGTTGCTTGATTACATTTGGTCTTTCTTCAACTTTTTAATGGATATTTTGAATTAATGCAGAGATGTCATATAAATTTTGACCACTTAGAATGATAGCATTTCCGTTGTTCCCTAAACTCATAAACACCTTGCCGTGCATTCACTGTTTTCTCAAATTATTGAATTTCTTCTTATAATTTGAAATTGACACTGGTTATGGATCCCTATGGCTGAAGCAGTTTCATTAACGTTGAGAATGCTTCTATTCACATCCTGAAGAAATTTTTTTTTTCATTCCTAAAAATGAAATTGAAATAGAAAATAAAAATGAGTTCATGGGACGCAGAAAGCTTTTTGCATTGCGTCAAAATAGTGTGGGGGTTTGGTTGAGTTCATTTACTTGTTAAAGTCCATTTAAGAGGTCTTTTGCTGATATTTGTCTTCATTATGTTCTCAAGCTTGGGGCTATTAACTATGTCTTGTTGCAAAGTACAAAAGGTAATGTTCAGTTTTAAGAACCTTTTTATGACAACCCAGTGTACAGTTTGACAAGATCTATGAAAAATTTGTGCCATTGTTAATTTTTAGGATTGTTCATCTTGTAAGATCTGCATCTTAAGTAACTAAATCGTAACAGATATTTTCTAACAGTGCTAAGAAGGGGCTAACTTTCCTAGATTTGCTGTTAACAAGTTATTTTAAATGGATGATCATACAAATTTTCCACTTATTTGTATTTAATCACAATCAAGTTTCAACTTATTTTGGTGTCTTATTTTTATGGATACAAATTCATGCTTGAGTCTAGAATTTTAAGTGGAGAATCCTGCGAAAACTTCTTTGGCGGTGTAAGTTCAAGATATTGTACTACTTGCTGATATGAGATTTAGAACTACTTATCAGGTTCACTGTATGTCTGAACGGCTTAGCAAATGCAAATGATTTGGAAAGCTGCGAGAAGGAAATTATAACCCAAATGATAAGGAATTAAATTTATTCTGCATTTCCATTTTACTGCTCCAGTATTAGGAAATTATGCACTTGAAGTTTATTAAGTGGAAGCTGTTAAAGGAATAAAAATAAGAATAACAATTGGTCTTCTTTGTTCAGTGAACTGAAATCTAATCTATTATTAGTTTTTGTTATGTCAATTAACTTTTTAGTGGAATTGAGTGCACTTATTATTTTTATTTTGTGTTATTCAGCAGAGCTTGTGTTACGTTATATATGGAAATGCTGGAAATGGGCGCAAACATGCAGTGTAATAGCCATTTCCCAGGATGTTACTCTACAAGGAATCATAGAATGGATACTAATGGAAGCACATGGCCACTAATTTGTGATGATAAAACAATGAAGAGTGAATACTACTACAGTGGCTTCATGTTACCATTATCTCCCAGTCAACTTTTGGGGTACAATAAGGAAATACTGAAGCAGACAATGCTCAAGCAGGAGACCATATTTAAGGATCAGGTATGCCAAATTCAGCTTCATGTGTTTTTAGCATGTGCTGATCATAATCAATAGATTACAGTCCTATACAATCACTATAGTTATCATAACATTAAGTTATCATCTAAATAGGTAGTTATAGGTGTTTAAAATATTATCATATGATTTATAGGTGCATTTATAAACAAAAACTGTCTAAACAGATAGTCAAGAACTCAGATTTATGATGGGGACTGGGGATTACGAAGCTTTGATGATAGTTAGGAGAGTAAAATCCATGTTGTTTAGCTTCAGTAGTAGTTTTAAGTCTCAAATAGAAAAGTGTCACTTTCTATTTGATGCTAACTGGGGCAATATGAAATTCAATAGAATTATGATGTTGAAGATGCATGTCTGAATGCTTCCTTTATCTTTACTTCTAAGTATGTTGATATTCATGAATTCTCTTATGGTTCTTAAACACTTTATTATGCCTGAAATGTAATTTGACCACCCAGATTCAGGAGCTCCATCGCCTTTACGGAAGACAAAAGGAACTAATGGATGAAATAAGAAGGGATGAATTACATAAACATGATCTAAGATTTGAGGTGGCATGTTCGAAGATTGCATTGTCTCAAAGCTCATCCCAAAAGTCAATTCAAGCCCCTAGCTTGCCTTTGGTAAACCTTTCACACGCTCAAATGTCTGTTTCAGGTCTTGGACACACTCAATCACCTTTAAGTGTAGTTCAAGGGAAGAACATACAAGCATGTCCTTATCCTGCTAGATCTGAAGGTTGTTCCAAGGATGTGCAAGTACTCGAGTCCAAATGCAAGAAAGTGGGGAAAAAAATATTGGATCTTCAGCTTTCAGCTGATGAATACATTGATATTGAAGAATGTGATCTGTTAGACAATGAAATGATTGCTGAAGTTCCTGAGGTAACAAGTTATCCTTTGAGGAGATTACCACAGGATGTGTGTAACAGTGATGGAAAACCAGTTTTGGAGGGTAATGGATTAAACTGTGTTTTTTATGGTGATGCTCCAAGCTTTCATCAGAGTAACCACAAGTCATGTGCTGGGAGAACATTATATGGATTGGAGAACTCCAAAACAAATTTTGGGTCCCACAATGATAGACATTCTGGACATAGTGGTGCTTTTTATGCATGCAATTCGAATGAGCATGTCCTTGAGACAGAAATGACCTGCAGGTCATCATCCCTCGTAACTATGAGAAAATTACGTGACTTTGAGAGGCATCCAATAGCTGTTCAAGCCCTCCCGTGTTTTAACACATCTGTACCATTGAGTAAAAAAATTAAGTCATCAGCGGAAAGGCCGGAGCTGGATGGGAACATGTTGTATAATCAAAAGAATTCAGAATGTAGTCTAAAATCTGATAGTGAAATCTACCTTAATGGCAGCTTTAGCAATGTCTCCCAGATGGATTCCAAGGTGTCAAAGGCTAATCCAAAATCACTTGATTTTGTTACTCACGTCAGGAATGATGACAGTGATTCAGTGTCTGACAACCATGGCCGTACAAAGTTACAGAAGGATTCTGTGAAGGTCAAGACTTCTAGTGATATAAACTTGAATATCATGCCACCTAGCTGTTCTTCAGATGTTTCAGTTTCTCAAAGCATTCAGAAAACACATGGAGTGCAAAGGCATGAAGACCCAATGAGGGGTTTCCCTTGGCTTAGAGCAAAGCCGGCTTTTAATGGTGAAGCCGGTAAAGGATGTGAAGATCAAACCCTGGTAGAATCTGTCACTGTCCAAGCTTATTCTGCATGCATCAATGATCTTGAGCAAAAGAAGGGGGAAGCAAGTGATCTTTCGTGTAAAGGGAAGCCTAGTGTTTTCTGTGACCACTCTTCATCTAGTGGCTTCCCCTGCAAAACCATTCAGAAGCCATTTGAAGATGTAAAGAGCAAAGAGAAAGATGCTGTACTTGATTTGAACATGGCTTTTGATTCGTTTTCTGAATCAGAAATAGAACTAGGTGCAGATGAACATGCCACAGAGAACAAACTGAATGGAAAATATTTGTGTTTCACAGATCACATTGATCTGAACTCATCAATTAATGATAATGAGTTTTCTCCCTGTCGAATGACAGAAATTGATTTGGAGGCACCTGTGAGTCCAGAGAACAAAGAGTGCTCTCCACCAAGAGGAGAATCTGATGAAAATCAATTGGAGACACCATTTATATCTTCAGGACAGGAAGACGGGGATCTGCAGGATGAGCTGGCCAGAGTTGCAGCAGAGTCTATAATTTCCATTTCATCATGTGGGCTAAAAAGTTGTCTAGGAAAATCCCCTAGCAAACAATTTGAATCTTCAAATAATTCCCTAGATTGGTTTGCTGGGATAGTTTCTTTGCTGGTAGGTGATCCAGAGGATGAGCTTGCAGTTGCTTTGGACAGTAAGGAAGATATTCATAATGAGAAGCTTCTACCTGAAGAAATGGACTATTTTGAGGCCATGACATTGAAGCTGACAGAGACAAAGGTGGAAGAGTACTGCTTTAGAAGTAATATGCCAAGAGAGGAAGAAACTGCTACGTCTTCACCACTAAGTCAACCAAGGAAAGGCCGGACAAGAAGAGCAAGGCAGCGAAAAGACTTCCAGAAAGAGATTCTCCCAAGCCTTGCCTCTTTATCAAGGTATGAGGTGACTGAGGATCTCCAGACAATAGGAGGGCTGATGGAAGCTGCAGGTACTCGTTGGGAAACAGGGCCACTTAGATATGGAGTTAGAAATGGATATATGAGGGGGAGGAAGCGATCCTGTGTTTCTACTTCCAGCGGAATTGATAGTACCGCAGGCTCACTGCAGAAGCAGCTCGGTAGTAACCCTAAACCGGGCAATGAGGAGAGAAGCATAATATGTTGGGGGAAGGTAACGCGGCGGCGTAGAGGTCAGAGATACCGGGTTTGTAATCCGAAGCCTGTACAAAGTCGAGTTTAATTAGTAGAAGTAATTATTAATGAAATCTGCTTTTTATGTTTTTGTGGTTTTCTTGGTTGGGAAACTTGTGGGTCATTGGGTTGTCTTGTACATTTCAAAACTTCCATATATGTATATTTAGGTGACGGATTGAGAAAAAGTAACAATGCCCATGACAATGATACAGGTTAGCTGGTTCAAATCCCCCATTCTTGCGTAATGAAAGTTTTTATAGCTTTGCTTACAGTACTGTTTGAAGTGAAATCTCTTATTCTTTTCCAGTCTCGCTCTTGAGTAAGGTTGTTGTTGTTGTTGTGTGTCTTTTTTTTTTTTTTTTTTCCTAATCAGGGATAATAATCAACAGACACACTAAAATGTCATCAATTTAATTTATAATTTCCACAAATATGAAGATAAGGGGTATATGCAAAATGTCAAATAAAATTGACTATGTTAATAAACGATACATGTTCAAAAAGAGATTTAAAATAGAGGGGATCACTCATATTCAAAAAGAGGTTTGAAATAGAGGGGTCACTTATGATTTTACTCTCTAGGTTGGATAAGCATTGCATTATTACGCGGAAGTTTGGGCCCAAAAATAATACTAGTGCACAAACTTCCACCTAAACAAAAAGGAAAAAAGAAAAAAGAAAAAAGAAAAAAGCTCAGTACTTTGACATTGTTTTTGGCAACAATGCAAGCATGAGAAATGAAGCATGCATTGATCAACCAGTAACCATGCCATGACATTTGCTTGGCAACTATATTTAATTAGTTCAGAGCAATATTTATCACTGTGGCACACACGGAGCACCGTCATTACATGTGGCTCGTCACAGTGGTGTAGGGACTTTTGCACCATAAAAGCACAATGTTCAATGTTGAAGAGAACTGCAGGGAGGGCTTGTGCATCGAAAGGGATAGATGGAAAGCTTCCCACCAACACCATTGCCATTATCACAAATTTTACTGGCAACCACTTCATCCTCGTCGTCATCATCATCATCATCATCATCATCATCATCATCATCAACTTCTTACTTTCCAGTTATAGCTATCTTCCTCTGGATCTTTCTTATTTATTTTCTCAATGTAGGCATAGGAATCACAAAGCCAATAACTGTTGACAAAATATATAATAATAATAATAATATTAATAATAACAATAATAGATTATATATTATAATAAAAAATGAAAGAAATGAACTTGCGAATTATATTTGCTTTCAAATGTCTGACATTCATACTGACAAATATTTGCTTTCTGTACTTATTAAATTTATTAATTTATCAATGCCTTGATTATTTCTTTTGATTGGTTATAGAGGTCAGCACTATAGCTGTTACTTTTCTTTTTGTTTTTTTTTTGTTTTTTTTCCCACTCTTCTACTCTCTTCATCTGTATGAAGGCAAAGTGTTATGAATACTTGTAATAAGAAATATAGAAAATCCATTCACGTATGGTTGACTTACCCATATGGTATTAAATGGTGTTGAATTATTACTTTTTCAAATACTTATTAGAAAGTGAATCAGTATTATAATTATAATTATAGGCTTATTTGGGGTTGCTCCAACTACATTTTCCTATATATCAAACAAAATTTGAAACTCATATCATCAGAAGGTGAACCTCTCATTGAATGACTCATGTTAATGTAGGAGACATTCTGGTTGTCTCATTTACTTTATCATTACCAGACCATATTATTTACTACATATTATTTATTCAGTACATCTTCGCAATTAGTTTATGCATAAGGGCACGAAACCCCACATCTTGGGGCTGCTATTTGGGTTATAAAATATTGGGACAATTAAAGCTCATTGTTTTCTAAAAGAAAAAGGACAACCAAAAAAAAAAAAAAAATATATATATATATATATATAGTTAGCGATAATTGGATATTGTGACGTTGACGAGGCAACTTGTCTGACTACATAAGATATGTCTCTAGTTATTGTTTCCTAGAAATTCTCTTATATCTTGAAAAGACCGAGAAACAGTAACCTGGTTGAGATATTTCTTTCAAGCTGCTTTACACATTGCGACAAATCTGGTTTTCATGACCATACAGAGCATATTGAATTGGATTGTCATCAGTTTTAAGAAATTAAAAAAAATAAAAAATGTTAATTGCGTTTTAGTGTATTTTTGTAAAATTTATTGAATTTTAAGTTTAAAACACTTCAGGATTTTTAGTTTACAATTTATTTTAGATTAATTTTCAAATTAACCAATAGAAAAAATTGAGAAAATTAATTAATTAATTAACTTTTTTTTTATCATGTTTATAAATTGAAAAAATTGATTCATTTCTTCAATTTTTATATTTTTTGTTAATTAATTTGGAAATTTAATTAAAACAAAATAAATTATAAATTAATAGTTTAATATGAATATTTTAAATTTAAAGGTTCAATATGCAACATCGGTAAAATACATGGTATTAAAGTGAAAGTAATCCAATAAAAATAAAAAGGAATTGGACTGTTTATTAAGAGAAAAAAAATTCAATAAAAGCAAAATTGTAACTTTCTTCCAAACCTTCTCATGTTCTAATTGTATATTTACATTCTGTTACAATCACAAAAATTATAAATATTCATTTTTTTTTAATTTTATATTATTTAGTTTAACTGTCTAGTAATTGATGGTTTAATTGTCCTATTTTTTAATCACTTATACTATTTTTCAAGCCATTAAGGTTATTTATTTGATAGTTGCTGTTTGTGCCTAGTTAATAGGAATGAGTTGTTGCAATTTTCTCTATTTAAAGGAGGTTATATGAATGTAAAAGGTATGCATTATTCTTTTTAAAATGTTTAGCATATTATTTTGATCTTGGAATGTCAGGTTTCTTTGAAATATCTATATTATCTTCTATCTTATTTTTATTTCTATTTTTTAATTTTTATTATTATTTTTATATAATTTACAAACATATGGTTTGTAAAATATTCACTCAGGGGGCAGAAAGACAAAATGTTTCATTCAAATTAACGCAAAGTTGGATATGACTGATGTATCCCTATTTTAACTTGAGCAGAGTATTGAAATATGTATATATTTTATAGAAGCATTGGATTCTTATTAAACATATTTTTGTCGTCAATGAGTTTGTAATTTCCATTAATTGTGGTTGTAAGAGTCAATAATATATATGTATATATATATATATATGTTCCTTGTCTTCTCTTCCATTGCACAAAGGAAGAGTACTGTACTGTAATATTTATATATGAAAAAAATTTAAAAATTATATATATATATATATATATATATATATATATATATATATATATATATATATATATATATATATATATATATATATATATATATATATTTTGTATTCTTTCATGCACTACTTGCTCCATGATTTTTCATACGTGAAAAATGAGAAATAGACTTAAAAATCAAATGACGGCCTGGAGTGGACTTGAAAGAACAAGATCAGAAAAGCCCTTGAAAATAGAAGATGGTTATCATAAACAAATCCTTGGGCCACAACAATTAGAGGCCCAACATTATATGTTAAACGTGTAAAGGATCAAAAAAAAAAAAAAAAAAAAAAAGAAAAGTTTTTCCATTTTTAGAATAAAAAAAAGTTTTAACGGAAAATTTTAAGTTATTTATTATTTTTTAATATTGGGGAAATAAGGATTCAAATTTAAATGATTAAATTATTATCTAAAAAAAAATGAATTTATCCCGCACAAAGTAACATTTGAAATCATAAAAATTTTAAAAAGAATTTTCTGCTTGTTGTTGCATTTCATTTGTATACATTAATAAATACTTATGTAAATAAACTTTTCCAAAAGAAAATTGAAAAAGAGAATTTATTTATTACTTAAAAATTGGAATACTTAAACATACATCCATACTTCTCTCCACTTCTTTTTTGGGAGACAAGAAACAAATATTTCCAACTCTGCTTTTTCTTACTAGCATATGTTGCTTGTAATCTACAATAGAAATTGGTCCTAGTCCACCAAAACCACTTGCCCTCACAAAAGAAGGTCAAAATACAGAAAGACTAGAATATAAAAATAATTATAATTAAACTTGTGGTCCAACAAAACCCATTTATGTATGTATATAACATATATATATATATATATATATATATAGAATGGCTTTACAGAGGAAAAGCTTGAGGCCCATATTGAGTGAAATGTGGACTTTGAAGAGCCTCTTGAAGGAGTTGATGATCATCATAAGTATCCCTATAACTCTCCAAGTTGATTTCTTGACTTATTATTGCTGAAATACACAGCTGTTTTCTCCATTCTTCTAAGTGTGGAAACCCAACATTATCACCATATTTGTCACAATACTGCACCAAAAAGCAAAATAGAATTACCATTACATATGTAAGGAAAAAAAGGGAAAAAAAGGGAAAAAAAAAAAAAAAAAGCGCTTAGAATAAAAGCTATATCTATCTTTGTTTCCAAATACAACAAATGACAGCTGCACCACCACCTCATGAAACCTTGACCCACTGAAAGTTGTACTATAAAAGCGTTTTTTGGCTACCAACTTACCAAACATATTCTAACTAATCAATAATGATTACTGTTTTATGGTTAGCTGAACAAGGACGTGCATAAGATAAATGTTTAAAAAAAAAAAAAAAAAAAAGGAAAAGGAGATGCAGATGATCATATCCAAGATCCTTCATTATGTTATTCCATTTATAATATACCTAGAAAATTGAAGTAAATATGGTTTTAGAAACTGTTTTTACCTCGAAATTAGCGATATCATGTGTATTATACTTAGGAATGCCAGCTTGATCCAGTGAGTGATAAAATTCCTTGATGGATTTCATCATTTCATCCCATGATGGCAATGTTCTTTTCCCAGATAGCAGTTGGGCTATCCATATTGCTTGTGATTCAAAGAAAGGGAACCCAATAATCTGCAAGAAAGAAAATTAAATAGCTTTTCAAATGCCTACTATACATATTTGATCTTTTTGGAATGATTTTCCAATTTATAATGGAAAATATGATAACTTGATAAATGTTTGAATATAGCCAATCGAATTTTAATTTTAAATTCATTAATTATGATGTTACTTATATAATTTGCAATATTACTATATTCATTATAACTTTAAGATAATTTCCAACCAACTGTTATGTATACATACATTGCATAGAAAAACAAAAAGCTAAATTTTGGAGTTATACCTTTCTAGGAATGCCTATAAAAGAGAGAGAAGGAGCAAGTGATGGAGGGAAGGTGTGCTCATACAAAGGACCCACCCTATCATCATCAACGGTTACTATTCCTTTGGTGTCAAGAAATGGCAATGTGTATGAATACCTACACATAAAGCCCACTTGAATCAATTATTATATGATGTAAAAAAATTAAATAAATAAAAGATTCCAAACGAGCTCTAAGCTTATGATTTTATGAGTATGGACCCACATAAAATCTGCCAGTCAAAAATCATAATCAAACAATCAGGCAAGCTTTTGACAAATGGAAAATCTTCTAGTTTGGGATTCGATTCGGTTTATGTTCAAAGAGGTCAAATTGGTAAAATTGTTTGGTACCATTCATATTTGTTCTATTGTTCGTAAGGATCTTACCCAGTGCAGTATATGATACTGTCAGCAATTACCCAAGAACCATCCACAAACAAAACCTTCCCATCTTCTTCAAGGGATTCTATCTGCAAATTGTCAATTTCATGCATATATGTCAATGTTCTTAGAATTATTAAAGGAAAAAAAGAAAGAAAAAAAAAAAAAAAGAAAGAACAGAGCAGAGAGATACTTTTGTATGATAACATTCACATTAGGGTGTTGTAGACAAAACATACATGCATATATACATAAGACTAAAAGCTCCTTAGGAAAGTGATTTTTCTTGAATTGTTTGTTTCAATGGAAATTTCATATATAAGCTAGAAAACTTAAAAAAAAGTACATGAAAGTGGGAAATACCTCTGGACGCAGATGCAAATTGTCATGCTTGGATATGACTTTTGATAAGCCTTCTGATACATTAGATCTGGTGCTGATGTACACATCCTTAGCTACTTCCACAATTTCCATTGATAAATCTTGTCCACTTAGTGATTTTCCAACCATCACCACTACCTGCAAATTTGGATCAATTGAAGAGAAACTCCCACCGTACAAATGCAATAGAATTCTCCTATAATCTTTAGTACCCCTAAACAGAAGATAATAATAATAACAATAGTAATAAAAAAACTTTTGGAATAAATACCTCATTGCGAAATGGGTCTGGAACTCTGTAAATATGACTATGCAATTGCCTTCTCTTCCATGTATCCATACCTAAAAAAAAATGAAGCAGGACACATATATTAGGGAAAAAAAAAAAAAAACAAAAACAAATAGAAAAACCAAAAAGTAATTGGATACTGTTTGATAAGAAAAAACATAGACTTTCACGTTTTCTTTTCACTGTTTTTTGACAAGACAAGAGCGTGAGAGAAAATTGATGAGTGGATTTCCTTTCCATAGAATTTCCAAAGTCACTTTCTTTTTTCCACTTTCTTTCCACACCCATTGAAAAAAAAAAAAAAAAAGGGAAAGGGGCAAAAAAAAAAAAAAAGAAAAAAGAAATTTAAAATTATTTTAACAAATATACACCTTTAATGAAGGGCAATCTTGGGTGAGAGTAATGGCCTGTAGCCACAACCACAGCATCAAAAACCTCTTCTACAGACTTCTCACTACTCTTCTTCTCTCTGCTTCTCACAACCCATTTCAAATCTTTCCCAACCACACCATAATCAACCATACCCACATACTCTACCCTTGTATTGAACCTAATCAAATCCCTTAAACCAAACCAATCAACAAAATCATTTAAATATAAAAGTAATTCTCTATGCCCAGGAAACCTCCTCATATCCCTGTCTTTTTTCACTGAAAATGGGAAATCAGTGAAACCCATTATCTCTCTTGGAGATGCAAGCCTTAAAGAGGCATACATACTACTATGGACCTCTAGAAAACTCTTGCTTCCTAAAGGATCTTCTCCTTCCACTTTTGGTTCATAGAGCCATTGGCCTCCAATGTCATGGTTTTGTTCCAAAACCACAACCAAATGGCCTTCTTTTCTCAACTCTCTTGCTGCAACTAGCCCGGATGGCCCTGCTCCAATCACACACACATTTTTTGATAAACACCTCTCAGAAACCATGGTGGGGAGAAAAAAAAAAGATGAAACAAAAAACACAAAACCCAGTTTTTTTTTTCTTTTTTTTGGGGTCAAATTAAAAAACCCAGTTTTGGAATGAGCTTTTTGGAGGTAAAGAAATGGTGGGTTTTTAGAAATTGAGAATTTTTATTGTGTGTGGGAAATTTTGTTATGGGTTAAGGGGGTTTATATAGGCCAAAAAATGGTTGTTACACGCAAAGAAAGGGAAAATAATAATAATGCTGGAAAATAAAATTGGTTTGCTAACTAGGCGACAAACGTGACCATATAGAAATCAATACCTTAGATTTTTCTTATACTTTTGAACTTAAAAAGAAAAAAAAGAAATGTAATTAAAAGTTCCATTTGGAATTGGAAGGTTTTAATTAAAGACAAATTTTGAAATTAGTAAAAAAAATCTTTATCAAATCAGCTCCTAAAGTTTGATGAAGAAGAAGAAAAAATTAATGCTTTTGCCTTTTGTTGTAATTTATCAAAATCTGTGTTTAGATGAGCATTTGATGCCCTATTCTTCATAATCTTAGACGACATTCTTGCATGAATTATGGAATCCTAGTTACCAACTTTTTTCTTTTGCTTGGGATTTAAGAGTTATGAATTAAAAGACTCGAAATCCAAAACAAAAGCAGAAAGTGTTATGGGAAAGTAGATAGATTTATCATCAATTTGTCCCTACAGAAAACCCCTACTGACGTAAACTTCAAAGCATGGGAAAAAAAGCAGGTCTTTCTTTCAGTCTTTCTATTTAGACTTTGACAATTAGCAATGAATTACTCAAAAAAAAAAAAATAAAAAATAAAAAACAAGAAAAAATAAAAGCTCATGGCAATGAATATTTATATATTCTGATCATCTGTGTATATTGTACCATGTAGTTACCAAAAACACATAGTAATGAAGCCACTATTTCTTTGTCAAAATATTAAAATTTTGAATTTCCCAACCCTCAATAAAATAGATATATATATATATATATATATTTATTTATCATATATATTAATATTTTTCTATATTTATAATAATTTTTTTATTTTGATATTTTAAATTTGTATTTTTTTTTAAAATATAGAAAGTAGATATGAATAATTTATTAATTGAGTCCATTTTATTTGATAATATTTGTTTATGTATACTATTTAATCCATTTTATTTGATAATATTTGTTTATGTATACTATCAAAATAATATAAATTTTTTAAAAAATGGTAGGGCTAATATATTTTTATTATGGGTAATATTTTAATTTTGGTAAATAAAGGGGTATAGGTAATGTTGTTATGGCTTATGTAAAATGGGTAACATTAATTTAATGTGCCAAAATATCTGATAATTTTTTTTTGAAAATTATTGATTCTTGATTGAATATATATAAGGGTGGATAGGAATTGGAAATTATATGAATTTTATACTCTATAAATTTTATTTTGTATAATATAATTTATATAAGTTAGATCTATTTATTTAATAGTTAAGATGATATTCATAAAAAAATCTTTATCATAGGTTTTAATACATAGAATCATTTCATGTATAAATATAAATTTTACTTGTTAATAAATTAATGATGTCCACCTATAAAAATTAATATGACTTTGTTATACAATTTCGTAAACTATTTTATATGATTCTTTCTTTTTTCTTATAATACATGTTACCAAATCAAAGCATTACGTCTTGTGGACGAAACTGTATAGATGGAAGAGTTCCCTCATGGCTGTCCGATGTTCTGCTTTGGAAGTATCTGGACCTTTTAATTGAATAAAATCAATTTTCGTTGCTAAAAAAAAATCTGGTATATTAATTTAGTCAAAATGTTGGAAATGTCATCTCGAATTTTTACTTTTATTCTTGCAATAATCTCCGATTTTTGAATTATTATCCAAAATATACCCCCAAAGAAAAAATGAATGAATTTATTTTACAAAACTAACATATAAACTCGGAATTGATTTACTTTAAAAATAAAATTATTGAAAGCAAAAAGAAAATTAAAAAGAAAAACTAAAAAGAGGTGACCTTTCTAGCTTTCGAAGCCTTTTCTTTCATGCCTGGGCCAGCAGAGCAGGGACCAGGTTGGGTAATATGGCTGGCTGTTGATTTAATCAGCTGAATTGCCGCCCCCAATAAGATTTGCACACCTGGCATTTGCCCAGTGGTTCAGTTAATAGTACTACTCCTCCTGTCCTACATTTCTAATATATGTTCTATTAAATTAATTAGTTGTAGCACACAGCCTGTTTCACATTCTTATTGTTATTTTCTTTTTATTTATTTTTCTTCTCATTGATCATCTTTGGAAGAAAATATAAAAAAAAAACTCTAAAACCTAATTTTAAGATTGAGATGTGTTATCGTTCAAAAATGCCTCCCTTTTTTTTTTCTTTCACTGTTTTATAAATTTTGTTTTAAAAGAATCAATTTTAATATATATATTTGCACTTAAAATTGTATTTTGAATGTTAAGTAGTCAATTTCATAAAATATTTATATGGATAATATAACAAAGAAATATCAATTTAAGAATCATAGTTCAGATAATATAACCAAAAAAAAAAAAAATCAATTTCATCAAATATTTATGTGGATAATATATATATATATTATTATAGTTTCCTAATTGAATTAAACTATTTCAATTTTAATTAGTCTAAAATTTAAAAAGTGTAATTTAATTTAAAATCTTTTAAAAAAATTCATTTATTTATATTTAAAAAATATTATTTGTCATTGTTGATGAACGATCACCAGTAAAACTCATATGCTATATAATAATTTAAATGTCCATATATTATAGCTTGCTAATTAAATTAAACTATTTCAATTTTAATTAGTCTAAGTTTAAAAAAGTCTTACAATTCAAAATTATAAAACAATTCATATTTTCTTTATATTTTTAAAAAATGTTATTTCTTATCATTGGTAAATAATTATTCGTAAGACTTACATGTTATATAATAATTTGAATGTTATCATTAAAGTGTTTATTTTTAAAATTTTAATATAAAAAATAATAGAATTATATATTCCAATTAAAATTTATTATATAAGCTGTCGATCATCATTAATAATAACAAAGAGCAAAATTTTTATATTTAACATCAATTTTATGAAAGTCATGAAATTGTAGAGTAGTTGGTTTAGTGCCCACAACATATTGGGAGAATGCCCCATCTTCAAGACAAGGGAACATCTACAATAATAATCATGGAACAGTCAAAATGTTTATTCAACATAAGTTCTCTTCTTTTTTTAATTTTTTTTTTATAATCATTTTTCTTTAACTAATTGTGGTCAAGTAGAGTGAGCCCCCATTTCTTTTTCTTTTTCCAACTTTTGTGTTTGTTGCTTCTTCATTACTACAAGAAACAAATATATGTAAATATGGAAGCTTATATATATATATATATATATATATATGTGTGTGTGTGTGTGTGTGTGTTTGTTTATGTCTTTGAATTTCTTAATTTATAATTTCCAGTAGTGCTAATTAAATTGGTTTATAGAGGACTTTGAGTAAGAAAGGATTTAAGAGTTTGTCTCTATAGCTTTTTTGGTGTATAATCTAAGAATAATATACAAGTATAAAATAAGTATATATATATATATATATATATGTATGTTTTATATTATGCTGCAGTAAATTATCGGTGTATTTGTTGCTTATTATTACCAAATTGATCTCTTATTACCAAATGGGAAACTTGCACGACAGATTACATTATTGATAAGGAAAGTAACCATGCATGCATATTAAATTATTAATATTTCCATGATTTTGATATCTCATTCTCTCTCTTATTATGTACCTATGGCCAGCAACTACAACTAATTAATCAATTAATTAATTAGAATCATGCAGTAAAAAGACAGTCATATAATTTGTTGGTAGGAGCTGTAATAATAATATTAGGATGAAAATCTAAAAGTGACCTTCTTTGCTTGATTAATATATATATATAAACACATAATTATTTGTTATTTGTACGTCAAGTGATCGATACAAAATCTTGGTCGGTAAGGTAGCTCTATCTTGTTCTTAGAAGGCCTATATGATTTACAAGAACAATTAACCGCCTCTTGGATTGTATTGAAGAATAAATTTTATGAAAATTCTTATTTCAATCATATAGGATTATATATTTTTAATATTTAAAAATTTACTTTTAGGGTGAATGATATTTTGTCTCATAAACTATGATATATTTTGCATTTTGTCCCCAAAGTATAAAAACTCTTACATTATTAATATTATTGTTTCTTTATTATTTTATAGCTCAATCATGCATTTAAACTTGGATTTAGTTAAATTCACCATGTAGACCTTGGTAACATATCTCATAAACTTATTTTCAATATTTATTACATTATTATGTAATGTGTATGACTAATTTGCTAAAACTAATTCATAGGTAACAATATATAATTGGACAAAAATAATAAAAAAAAAACAATAGTTTAAGAATATATAATACATATATATCAATCTTTTCCTACAGAATGTAATTGAGGTTATATTAGGCAATAACATTCAATGTCCTTAAAAGGATAGATATGTAAATTAATTTTAATATCTATTTACTGCCTCCCATTATACCTTAGGCTTTATTGCCTAGAAAAATACATTAATCTATAGATAATATATCATTTTATTCTCCCTTTTGAAGTCACCAATTTTATTTTGGATATAGATATTTTTTGACATAGAAATTGATAATTTTGACATGAATTACATGTATTAGGATACCAGTAAAATGTCATAAACTATTCAACATTGTTTTGTAGAATAAAAATTTATGTATACTAATTTTATTGCATTAGGTAACATGGTTAAGTGTAAAAATATTTACACCTCTATTGTGATGAGGCGTGTTGCTGCGGGCATAAGCTAGGTCATCACCCAGTAGAAAAATTACAAGATTTACATATTATGCACTTTACAAGAGTAAAGTGTGAATGATCACTGACTATACGTTTTCTTTTTTAAAATAATAATAATAAAAAGAGAATGATTACTGACTATACACTAAGTTTGACTAGTAATGATTATTATAGTTTGGTAGATAGCCGCCTAGGTAGGGTTAGTTAATAAATTTAGTAGAAAAAAATACGGAATGGTGGTTCCATTGTTCTTCTAATTGAAAAAAGTTAATATATTACCACAAAAAAAAAAAAAAAAAAAGTGAAGAAGTTAATCTCCTAGATAAGTTAGTAAGGTGGCTCATTTTTTAGTTGCTAGATTTTTTTGGTGAGATACATCCTCCGCCCTACTTTCCTTTTGTTTTTGGTATCTTAACAAGGATTCAACTTTAAATAAAACCCAAAGTATTTTTGTTTTATTTAATATAGTATTTTTTGAGCAAAACTATAAATAATAAATAAAATAACAAAAATATATTTTATTTTTTTTCTTTGAAAAATATATCATTTTTTTAATGTTAAAAAATATATCATTAGGCTTTTTGAAATCTCATGTCTATTAAATATGGAATCTCTCATCAAATTCATAAGCTTAATTCAGTAATAGAACCGTTCCATTTATTTCTAGATTCTATATTCAACCAAACTTAGATAAAATCCCCTTTTTATTTTGTTTAAAATATATTATAAGGGCGGTTAATATCAACTATAGCTTTTGAGATTTGACTTAAATCAAATTTAATCTCTAACTTTTCTGATGATTCGTTAGTAGCTCCTACCATTATAAACAATCCATTAAGCATTTAAACTTAATAGCTAAAGGGCAAAATGGTCTTTTTATATATGATATCCACTTATTTTTGATTGACGTGTCTTGACCCATGTGGAAGTAAGCTTGGAGAGAGAAAGTAAGCTTCGTCTCGACCTTGGCCATTCCACATATCTCCACTGATGCTTGGCACAAACTCTCCCTCTCTTGGTGCCAATTCTCACTCTCTTTCCCTCTAAGTCATGGTAAACTGAGGTGTAAGATTTAGGTTGCAAGATCATCCCATGGGAATTTTAGGGTTGAGTAAACGGAGAGAAAATATTTCAAACGAAGAAGAAGAAATGCAAATCGGAGGTGGGTTTTGCTAAAATTAAATATCAAAAGGTTTAGTATTCTGAGGTGTGGGAGTTTGATGCTTAGGATAGAGTTTTTTATTAAAATTTCATTCATTTAGCCTACAAATTAGATACTATACCAAATCAAATTTAACCCAAAAATTTTCTTGAATAAAACTACCCAATTCATTGACCATATATTTTTCTTAGTGTTTATCTTGATTTTTTTTTTTCATTTGTCTTTTAAATATGATATAAACAACCCAAAAATCTATACTTTTCTAGTTCTTAAATTACAAGAAAACCTTATGGTGCTTGGTGATGAAATTTGAAATTTGTTATTTGTTCCTTATGAAAATGGTGGATTTTTCTTTTTGGTTTGGTTTTCTTTTAAGACTTACAATTGTTGGACCTTAAATTTCTTGAATTTATTTTAAGATAATGCTTGAATTCTTGTGTGTAAATTTTAATGCGTAAATATTTTCTTAGGAATTGAGAAACCTTAAATTATTCAATTATGAGAATCTATTTGTGCATAGTATTTGATTATTCATATTTATTTATTTTAGCAAAGTTGCAAAATGGTTTTTATTTAAATTTTTTTCTGCAAAATTGATGGTGGTTTAGAAAAAGAATTTAAAGAATCTCAAGGTCATTCCAGACCTTTCCTTGTGAATTTTGAGAAATTACTATTTTACGGTCAACTATATGGCTATAAAAGTCTCAACTTCCATTATTTTATTTCATTCTCTCATTTACTTCATTCCAATCCAAGGAAGACCTGTAAAATCTCTCTACTGCTCTTTCTTCTTTTTCTTTTTCTTCTTATTATTTTATTTCGTTCCTCTCATTTTCTTCATTCCATTCTGGGCAATTCTTCTTCTTCCTCTTCTTCATCTAAGAGTGCATGTAACATCCCATCCCTGTAAATGCTTGATATTTTGAACCGGGTTTGACCAATTAAAATGTTAGTGGATTTTAAGTTTGGCTTTTTAAACTGTTAACAATTTCGGTTTGGTCAATATATCATAGCGTAGATTTCATCGATACGAATTTATAAACTAGTGGCACACCTAATTCGTAGTTACAACTAGAAAATTATGGTTTTGAAAATTTTTTAAACATCAGTATTATATCAATGTTTAAATCGGTTTCAGATTTTTATTTGTTACTGACTTAAAAGCCTATACATACCTAGGAAGGTGTGCTTTGGGAATCTAACATTTTAAAACTACCCAAATTGCTTCTAAAAAGCCCAAAACCCATGTGAACACCTACAAACTTGCCCAAAATTGGGTCGACACACATACTCACATTTCAACAGTTTTGATTTGTTAGATTTTATTGAATTCTGACTGTCTAAACATCACATGTGCTAGATCACAGCCTTCTTGATCTTAAAACAAGCTAGCCAACAAAATTACAAGGCAATCAGATGGTTGATGCACCTAGATTGGTGCCAAGAAGCCACGATAGCATCGTCTCTGATGGCTGATGAGTTGGTCAAATTTTTGGCCATTTTAGGCCGTACCACTCACCCTCTCCCCTTTTTTTGACCCTCTAAATCCATTGGCACACTCCATTTATCGAAATTCTTCATGGTTTGAGAGATTTATCAACATCAAATTTGGCCAAATTTTCAAATGTGTTTTTTGAAGATTGACAACATTTTTGGACCAAAATAAGTTTAGATTTTTGTTACCCATTCTATAAGCTTTCCATTGCTATAAAGTTTGTAAATTTTGGTTGTTGTTTGATAATTTTTCAGTTTTTGAATCAATTTATTAAGTAGTGAATAAAAATTGGACCGTGTTAAGATACAATTGGATAAATTAGATAAAATTTAAGTTGGATTTGAGTAATTAGGTATTAATGGGACTCAATGGAAGGTTTATTTTATTAAATTGGCTTTCGGATGAAAAATCTCAATTTTGAATATCGGATCCTAATTGGACTTTTCGGTATCCAATTTATATACCATCAGAAAGTTGTATAAAGTATTTTAAGATGTCTGGTATGCATGAAAGCCTCGGATTTTATTTCTGGAGCCTAAAAGGTATTTTTATTACATTTCCTACTCCTTTATGATATTGGTTTCTGTATATTTTTTTTACTATTTAGTGGTGTTTCGAGACGCTGTGCACCATTTGATAGCACTAAATATATCGTATGGTACATTGTATGTGTTTTCTCTAATATATATATATATATATATTTGGTGGTTTTATTATGTGGTACATTGTATGTGTTTTCTCTAATATATATATATATATATTTGGTGGTTTTATTATATGGTACATTGTATGTGTTTTCTCTAATATATATATTTGGTGGTTTTATTATATTTCATTATTGTTTCTAAATTACGATTATATTGTTTATTGTCCAGCATTAAATTTATGTTTCAATTGATTAATTATATTTTAAATTCTTTAATTATGAAATGCTCTTTCTATGATATTGTTTTGGAGATATTTTGTGAAATGGTTGTAAGAAGGAGAACGTTTTAAAAGAGTGAAAGTGAGGTATTAAGTGAATTTTTTTTTTAAAATTAAGTGGCTATATTCATATTATTGTTTTGTTCCACTCATGAGCTTATCTTATAGTTTTAAATTTTTAAATAGTTTCCTTATGCCTCACCTGATAGGTTACACACGCTATGTCTGGCATCTTCATAATTTTTCTAGTATATTATCATCTCATATCTTTATCGCTACTATTATTTCATTATTGATGTATTTTCCTTTTATTGTACTTCAACTAGATTTATCATTTATGTTGTTTTTTTATTTAGTTTTAAACTGTTGCACTTCGTTATATTACTATGATGGATTGAACTAAAATGCCAACTCTTTATTTTATTTCTCTTTCTTTAGATTTGGGTTTGGAACTCTTGATTTGATATTATTGATTTATGGAAAATATTTTAAAGGTATTATTGACATTCTATTTATAATGTTGGTTTATATCCATCTTATGGGGAGGTCCCACTGGACTTTTCAATATTGATTTGGTGGGGTTTTTGTAGGAGGGACCACTTTGGGTATCCTAAAAGAAGCCTGGGAGTGATCTTTTCAATTTGACATCAGAGCGTTAGGTTTATTGATCTTGTAGCCTCGCACTTATATGTGCATCCTTTGTCTTGTTATTCTCAGTGTTTTGCTTGTTTCCTAAATTTAGTTTTATTTATTTATTTGCCCAGTTTAAGTATTGTGTTGAGTTGATTTTGTCCTCATTATCTAGATTAGAGGATGCTATTCCAAACATAGTAGTCCTAGATATAAGCAAGAGCCAGTAAAGGGTGTGAGTGAGGCCACATTTAGGGTTTAAGCGTTTAGAGAGGTTGGCTGAAGTTGTGACAAGTTGCTATGCGTATCAACCCTTTGTGCCCCACAATTAAATAGATTAGGGAGTTGGGTGCAGTGATATTTGAGGAAACCATTGATTCATTAGTAGCTTTGGCTTGGTTGGCTACAGTTAAGAAGATGTTGGAGGAGGACATGTAATGTTTGATGTGGACAAGGTTAAGATTGCTAGTTTTCTTTCGAAGGGTAATGCCTTCATTTGGAGGGTTGGTGAGCGAGAGATACAAGATCACGCCTTCAATCAATTTAAAGAGGCTTTTAATGCAGAGTTTTATCCTCCAACCTTTAAGGAGTTTAAGAGACTAGAGTTTGAGAGGTTGATTTAGGGGACCATGATTGTTACTGATTATGAGCAGAGGTTCAAGAAACTGTCATAGCTTGGTCTTTTCATGGTTCCTAATGACAAATAGAATAAGTAGAGGTTTTTAAATGGGTTAGGTGAGCTTATTGTTGCAGGCATTTTGGGAGCTCATCATCCTACCATCAAACTCTACAAGAGGCAGCTTTACAGTTTGAGCCACAGATGGAGATTTATAGGCCTCGACAACAACCTTTCGATGGTACATATTTAGATGATCCTTGACATGAGCCATCCAAGAGAGGTAGTTTCTGCTTAGGGATATCTAATAGTAGAGGATTCAGAGGAGGCAACCATAGTCTCAAAGGCGATATGTCTTAGAGAGGTGGTTACACTCAGAGCTCTGGATAGTAGAGAATGGGTCAACACAGTGTCGAGATAGTTTTCATATCGATTGCAGACTTTGTGGGCGATATCTTATTAGGTGTGGTCAATGGGATGGAGTATGTTTCCTTTGTGTGTATCCAAAGGACTTTGTAAAGAGTTATCCTTATTTGGGATAGAGTGAAGCAGGAGCCTCTAGATCTGGTCCTTAGCTTTAGCAAGTTGATAGTTATGGGAGATAAAGTGCATAGGTAGGCCAGACTATTGTATAAACAGGTTAGACTATAGAAGGATCTATTAATACTGAAAGATAGTCCACAACTACAGCTAGAGTTAGAGGTCAGAAGGGACATCCAACAAGCATATGTGGAGTTTCCACTATGACCCAGTAGGAGGCTGGGGCCATCCTCAATATCTTGGTAGGTATATACAAATTTCGATGATGAAATTTCTTCGAGGGAGTACATTGTAGCACCCCATCTCCCAAAACATCTGATTACCACCAACTAGATTGTTAGTGGGTCCCATGTTTGATTTTTTAAATTGTCAAGAATTTTGGTTCGACGAATACACCATACTGTAGAGCTCATCCCTACAAATTTGTAAATTGGCGACGTGTCTAATTTTGACACCCAAAACATAAGTATCATATCAATATCGAAACTAGTTCTCGATTTTTATTTGTTAGTGACCTAAGAGTCTTTATATATTTAGGAAGGTGTCCTTTGGAAACCCAACATTCTAAAATTATTCAAAATGCCTTTGAAAAAAAAAAAATCAAAACCCATGTGAACACCTACAAACCTATCCAAAACCGGGTTGACTCGCATACCCACATTTAAGTAGTTTGGGCATGCCATAATTGATTGAATTCTGGCAGTCTAGACATCACACGTGCCAGACCACACCCTTGTCCATCTTAAAGCCAGTAGCTAGCAAAATTTTACGGTAATCGAACTATTGATGTGCCAAGATCGACGTCAAAAAGCCACATAGCATCATCATGGGTTGCTAGTTGAGTTGGCTGGATTTTTAGCATGGCTATTTGCAGAATATTGTTGATTGTTACAAAGTAATAAAGATCGCTTATTGGCATATTATTAGTTAGAGACAATTTAACATGAGTTGACTTCTTTTTCTTGGTATTGTTTAATGCAGAAATTGATCTATCCAATGTAGACATATATGTAGTTAATTCTTTTTGGGTAAAAATTACTTATTTATATATACATACATATATATATATATATGTTTGTGTGGTGTGTAATGATATATATATATATATATTCTCTTGTTATTTTCATCGAAGTATTGTTAATATATTTTTTATGTGGTTAAATATCCTATTGTTAATTTTTAGAAATAGATGTCGGATAAAATACTCAAGCCTAGGGATTGAGAAGATCATAGACTAGGAATGAAAAAGAGACATTATCAAAATTTCTTGAAGATACAGTGACAGATGGTGGTAATATGAGAATAGTACCTTAAGATCCGGAACCTTGATCAAGATAAAGAAAGCATAACAAAAGTTATGTTATGATGCTGGATTGAAAGTTAATTCTCACTTAGATTCAAAGATGAGGAAGTGTGGAAAAGAAAAAAGAAAAAACTTATGGACTTATATATATTTGATGAATAAAAGTGATTTTGCATGGAATGATATTACCAAATGCATTGAGGTTGACATTGATGAGGCATGGCAGAATTATTTGTTTATTTCTAAATATCGAAATAACCTAGTTAACATTTCTTCATATCTTTATCGTAGCACAATATGGATGCTAATGGATGGAAGGAAACTTTTTCCCTCTTTTTAATCAGTTAGTTACTATATTTGGGAAAAATAGAGCAATAGGTAAAAAGTTGAAACTCTTGTTGAGATGGAGGAAGATGTCAATCAGGAAGAAGGAAATTTGGATAATATGAGTATTAATAATATGAATAATATTGTTGCTGATAAGAGCTCACCATTGCCAATTTAAAATTGTTCCACCACCACTTCCTCCCATATTAGGAAGAGAAATAGACCAGGTGATGATAATGATGCCACTACAATTGCAACATTCAAAGAAATGTTCAAAAAAAGTGTTTAGCAATTAAGTGTGATGATTGACAAGCTTGTGAAAGGAAATGAAGACTGTTCTACATTTCCAATGAGTTAGATTCAATGGTGCTTTCCGAAGATGATCATCTTAAAATTTTTCAGACAAGATAAACCTCATGTCAACAATCAAAACCCTCAATGATGCTTTTAAGGAGAGATTTGTTAGAAAGTTACTTGGATAAAATGGGGATAGTTGAGAGGATTGTGCAACCATATATCATGAATTTAATTATGTGTTAGATATTATGTTGTATGGTCAAAACAAATTTCTTTGCTTTGTTATGTGTTTGTAGTATCTTTATTTGTATGTTCAGATTATATAATAAATATGTTTGAATTGTAGTTTCTTGCTCTTCATGTACTCTTTTAACTCCATGGTAATGATAATTTTGTTGTCTTTGTTATAATCCATTATTCATTTTCATCCCTTTTTATGATAAAATTGTTTTTAGTTTTCAGGTTGATTTGTATTTATATTGCTGAATAAGACTTATGGGTTATGTGATGAAGTCACTAATACGATCATATTTGTATGTTAAAAAAATGTGATGGATTTGGAAGTTTTAATGATTTTTACTTCAATCTATTTGGGCTTGACCATTGAAGATGGTAGCAAAATCTTTGTTCTCAATAGATATGATTATCACTTTTTGAGTTTTGTTGTTGGTTTTTGTCTTTATTATGGTTTAAGCTTTGTTGTACGTAGGCTTTTGTTTGCCTGCAAATTACTTTTAAATTGAATTGGAAAATGAAAAAAAAATTAAAAGAAAAAGAGGTTTTTAGTTTTGTTGGATAGACCATGAAATAAAAATGATTATAAATTAGAATGAATTTAAAGTGTGGCTGTAGAAAGAATTAGAATAAAAATAGTCCATAATTACCTTACACTTGCTAATTTTATAATGCGTGGAATAAAAAATGAAAGAAATAACACTGCAATATATGTGGTATAGGGATGATTATTCTTAGTTTTTACAAGTTATGAAAATGCACATTTTGATTAATGTTTCTTTATTATTGTTTATTGTTATAAACATAATTTAGAAGTAGCTTGAGAAAAAAATTATATAGTTTTTAGAGGATGTAGATAAAGATATTTATTATTCATGGACTAAATGTTTAGAATATGGTATTAGATTTAAAGAAAATATATACAAGTCTTATTCTTCATTAACAGATGCTGAAAAGGAGTATATTTGATTTTACGAGTGTTCGAATAGGAAAGAAGAAATGTCATCTCAAGTTTGCAAAATTACAAATGGTGGAACTCACATTACTAACGCACAATGAAATATTGTTCATACTAAATTAATAATGTTTGTTATCGGTTATATAGTAGGAGAATTCTCAATGGGTATATGTTAAAAAATTTTTAATGGGTGATATTGTATGGTAATAATTTTTTTGACAATATAACTTATCAACATAAATCCCTATTTATTTTTGTATTGATATTTACTTTTAAAAATACAATCTAAAACTAATATAACATTATTATATTTGTTATTAATAAAGCATGGAATCCTTATGATATATATGATACATATACAATAGAATTAAAATGATCTATATAATATTAGACAAATTACAAAGATTAAAGATAATATTTTATCAAATCAAACATGCATTCGACTTTCCAAAGTTATAATGTTTGTTATTTTTTTATTTGTAGGAAAATCCTCTGGTGGCAAGAGAGATAAAATATAAAGTATTTCCAGTTTATCATGAATGTAATTTGTTATGTCAAATTTTGATAACCCATAAAAGTGGCTCAATAATATGTCTAAACCACTTGAGCCTAAAGCTCAAAACCTTTTATTCTTCAATCGTCCTGCATTACAAAAGAGACAAAATATTTGTTTTGACTATAGGAGAAAAAAAAAAAGAAAAAAGAAAAGAAACCAAGCAACGCTCATATGGTTAAGTTAGATGGGCCCTATTTGGTTAAATTTTGATGGAAAAGCTTTTAAAGTTTATAAATTTGAAACATATCTCTCTAATCTTAGAATTATAAGGTTTGGCCTAAACAATTTTCACCCTCCATATATACATATATATATATATATATAATATTTAATAATGCAAAATTTCAATTCCCAATGCCTCCACCTTTTTGAATGTTCTCTCTCTCTCTCTCTCTCTCTCTCTCACACACACACACACATATTTTAGAGTTTTCTTTTCCTCCTATGAACAACCAGTAAGCTTTTTCATAATGTTTCCATGAAAAACTATTTTCTTTAGAGAGGGAGAGCTCCTATTATAGCGATTGACTTGAACATAGATGGATAAATGTTCACCTCACCAATGTTCCCTTTAAAGCTGTTTTTTGGTTTTGCAAAGATGGTTGGAGTTGGACTCTAGTTTATAGTGGTGGAAACTATAGTGAAATTCAAAGAAATGGAGATGATGAAATCCATCCCTAGCATAGTCTATTGTGAATATATATATATATAGAAATGCTATGGTGCGGTCTGTTCGCATGCGGAGCTGCACTTTTGACGACGGTTTTGAGAAAAACTGTCGTCAATGCTATTATACAGAGATAATATTAATGATAATTTTTTTCAAAACTGTCGTTAGTGGTGCGAGTCTGCATGGGGATGGACCGCACCATAGACTCATCCTATATATATATATATGTATGTATATATTAAAAGATGTTTTATTGGAATTTAATTTAGTTTCATGTATCAAACTTTGCATTTGAATGTATTATTTATCATTAAATTTTTGTTTTTTATTTTATTTTTATCTTTTGATTTTATTAAAAAAATGGATTAAAAATATAGGATAGAATATTAAATAAATAAAATATTATCAATTTATTTATTTTTAGGGGAAAAAAAGCTTAAACAGTGCAGTATGGTCCTGCACCAAACACAAGATAACATCATACAAAATCATTATACAATCTGCATTAAATGCCATATAGTGATAATACAATACAGATCATTATAGCACAGACTAATACAATTTAGTATATCAAACAAACCCTAAAGATTTTCTAAAGGACAAATAGGAACCATTAGATTAAATAAATTGAAAAGTTTAGATTATTTTCCAAAAAGCTATGGGAACACTCCCTTATGTATGTAAAATTTATTTAGCCTCAATGTAAGAAACCCGTATAAAATAGTATCCAACTATGCAAACATAATCAAGTTTGACCAATGAACTGCATGTGGATCCAATGATTCAATTTCAATTTTGGCCATTATACCATTATGTAAAGCTTGACAAACAAATTCACAAACTGATGTTATGCCTAATTATAACTTATGATTTAAAAGTTACGAATTGGTAAAGTTTATGCTTAAATATTTTACCAGTATCAAAACCAGTATAAGTTTTGTTCTAAAAGACTTGGGTATGTATAAGTAAATGGATATGTGATAGCATTGGAGGACAAAATGTAAAAATCACATAAAATGCCCAAAATGCCCTTGAAAACACAACCTACATAAAAACACCCTTTCCTTTGTTGACCACCATGAGCCACCACCACCACCCTACCATGGTTCTCATTGAAATTGACCTTGAAGTCCTTGAAATCCCAATTCAGGTGGTTCATAACAAAGTTGCCTATAGAAAAATCAATTAACTATAAAATTTCATGACCGAACAGCCAACAAAGTGCCTAGATTGCTGATCTAAAGTTATAGCTATGTAATTTTCTGATCACCAAAGTTTTGTTAGAGTTCGGTAGTTCTAAACCATGCCACATGTCTCTCCCCCTATTTTGGATCTCTTAAGTTCAAATATGGCCTCTTGTTGCTCTAATTTTTCATTGTTTGGGAGATCTAACAACCCTAATTTTAACCAAATTTTCCATTGGGCTTTTCGATCACCGATGACCTCAATTGACCAAGGTGAGCACATCATTGTCATACCTATCTCATAGACTTTTAAATTGACATATGATTTGTCCATTATAACTTAGTTTTTAGTAATTATATAACATGGGTCAATTTTCATAAATACTTAGTAAAATTGGATTGAAATTGGACAATATAAAACTAAATTCTAATTTTTAGTGTTTTCCTAGAGGTTGTTACGATCTACTAGAAGGTTTAATTTCAAAAATTGACCATACATTGAAAATCCTAATTTTGGATATCAAGTCCAATGGGGTATAGTGTAATTGGACTACACAATGTTCATTTTCTATTATCCTAAAGTGGTAGAATTGATTTTAGGACTTTTGGCATACATCAATGTCTTTAGATAAATTTTTGGAATCCTAAATACTATTTTGTTTATTTTAGGCACCAGTATTGAGTTTGAAGGCGATCCTATAGTTAAGCAAAAATTGGCATCGTCTATACTATGAGTGAATTAAATTTCAAATATTTTAGACATGTTAAATTGATAATTTTATAGTATATATATATATATATGTTATAATTTTATATGATTTTTGAAAAATTTTAAATGTTTCAGACTTTAATATGCTCATACACTCATGATCGAATTGGCAACCATGGTAATTTAAATGTTTGGGTTATTTAAATTCATATTTCAATCCAATTGTTATTAACTTGGTTTTATGAAATGGAAATCATTGGTTTTAAGAAAATGAAATTGAAAAATCTTGATTTACATGGAATGGTTCATGAATTCGAAATTGAGATGGTGGAATATATATATATATATATATATGCGGATCATATGGTCAAATGATGATATTAGGTTTGCCTGTATTAGTGTATCATACGGTGTCGGTGAGTATATTGAATATATTTTTTGCCTGTATTAGTGTATATTGCCTGTATTAGGTTTGCCTATATTTGCCTGTATTATTAATTATGGTCGTGATATATATATATATATATATTTTTTTTTTTTTTCTTCTTCTAATGTAGAGAGTGATGATGTGATTTTGTTAACACACCTTCAAAGTACTAAAAGGGTGGTGATGAGTTTTCCCTTCCTTGTCAATCTTGTGGTGCCGATGCCTTGGAATGCCAATGACCACTTACTAAAATTAGATACATGGTATGATACATAGATCTTAAAAATAAATTTAATATTTATAATGATAAGTTATTTATGGAATTAGTTATGATTTGACTAAATTATTTGAATGGTTTTAATTATGTTATTCGATTATTGTATTAATATTTAACATATGGCTTATCATATGGTTTTGATACTATATTGAGGTTGGTTAATTATAACTTTGATTTATTTAATTGGTTTTTAAATGATTGATATGTTCATTAGGTATTGGATTTTATTCAATCATTTTTTTGAGGTTATAAATATGGGTTTTGTTAAACAATTTTCAAAATAGAAAATCTTTCAAAGAGCATAAGTGTAAGGTTTTTGTGGAAAGAACTTCAAAGGTTCAATAATTATTTTCTTATATTAGATAATTCACTCGCTGAGATATTTTAATATCATGTTTTATTGTTTTAACCCATTTTCTTAAGTTTTGATTGTTAGGTGGTATCTCCCCTCTTGCATCACATCTCTTATTGTTATCCACATCAGTAACTTCCTTTATTTCTTTATTTTTATATTAATTGTATTATGTATTCCTTTCGTAACTTAAATTCTATAAGACCTCTTAGTATACTTTGATATAGATATTAATCATGATTGTAATGATATTTGTTTCCTAATAGTATTACAATTGCGTGTTGGTTGCGCATTAATAGTTAAATTGTAATTTGGAGGCTGGTTGTTATAGTGGATATATATTGAAGTGAGTTTTAATTGCGGAAATGTTTAGATTGTCCTTATTTTATGAGAGATTCTAATGGACATTCCCTAAAACTGTTTGATGGAACTTTTCCTAAGCAGGACCACCTGGAAATCTTAGAGGGATTCCTTAGGAGGTTCCTATTACTCTATTTATTTTTTATCCTATGGTGTGCACTCAACTTTGCGCAAAAACTTGTGGTTCAAAAATAACGAACAAAAAAAAGAACTACCAAAACTAATTCTTAATTTGTGATAATTATGGTCAGAGAAACACAAAACAAATCAAGCAGATTTTGGTGAGGGAGAGATCAGAAAGCATCCAAGGTTCTAAGTTCCAACTATTCAGGAATCACGACCAACTCGAATTAGCTTTAACTTCTTTGCTACTAATTAATTTCAGTTTTTGTGAGTGAATATAACAAATAGCTCAGCCATGAAACATAATATCTAGCTAATATTACTATACATAATAAATAAAAGGGCAAAATGCATTTTAGTACCCTCTACTTTTATGCTTTTTTAGTTTTGGGTCTGTAAATTTTTTTTTTTACTGATAATACCCTTTATTTTTTAAAAACTTACATATTAATCCATGTTTGTTAACTTTTAACAGAAATCGTTCAAAAAGATCACATGCCACTCATGTGAACTTCAAAATTGATTTTTTTAATATATTTTTTTGATTTTTTAAATTAATTTTTAAAAAATTAGTTAAAAAACCTAAAACTCTAAACGGCACCGTTTTAATCCAAAACAAACTCTATCTCAACCATCAATCTTCTTCATCATCTTCATCTTCTTATGTGCCTCACTTTTATACCCAATCCAAGCTCAAACTAAATCAAATCCTTTGACAAAGGGAGTTCCTATCTTCGAGTAAATCATCCCAGGTCCTCTTCCCTTATAGAAGTGAGTAAATCAAATCCTTTTTCTTCTTCTTCTGTTGCGGCAAAAATCCTAAAAGCCAGAGCATAAGACTGCAAAACCTCTAGATCTTCTCATTCCTTTTTTTCTTATCAACGAACCAATCATGGTATGGTTGATTGATTTCAATACTTTCAATATTTATCCACACCAATGATAAGAATGCAGATAAGCTCACACCAGATAAGTTGCTACCATTCACAAAGCTCACACCAGATTTGTCATTCACACCAGATAAGCTGTCTCTCACACTAGATTTGTCGTTCACACCATTAGCACAAAATCTGCCACCAGGAAAGGAAGGAAATATACAAGGACTCCAATCATCACACAAGGAAAGAAGTAATGTTGAAGAGCTAAAATAAGAAAAGATTGTGTCTGGAAGGAAACAATCCCGAAGAACCTGCTGGTTTGACATTGGGAGTTTTTAAAGACTGGTTTTTTTTTTTTTTTTTTTTTTTGGGCTTTGGGTATTTAGAAATTTTCAAATTTTAAACTATTTTTTACTTAAAAATTTTATTAAAAAAGATAAAATTATTAAAAAAATTATTTTATTTGTCACGTGCAACTTACATGACTAGTTTTTAATAGAAACCATTTTATTTTAATGATTTAGATAGTAGAAGGTACTCTCTGTAAAAAACAAAAAAAATTTTACAGATCCAAAACTAAAAAAGCCTAAAAGTAGAGGGTACTAAACTGTATTTTGACCTAAATAAAATAGCTGTTATATTAGAGAATTTGCTAAATTAAGATATTTCCATTACCTAGTAACTAATATTAATTAATATAATAAAAGAACCTTTAATTTTTCTCTCTATATGCATATGTAACAAACTATAAATTAATTCTTAACCATATTAATGTTTTCTACCTAAGTGATATTAACCTATTTAAGGGTCCTATATTTATTTGATCTTCAATATATGCTTTGTAAATAATACTACCAGCCTTGCTCTCAAAACAACAACAACAATAATAATAAAATACCCTAAATGATTGTAATATAAATGATGTTTTTGGAATAAATATAAACGATATTGTTAAATTTTATTCTATATTTTTCATGAAATTGATCTCATGAATATCATTGTCTTAAGAAATACACAACTTTTTTGATCTACGAAATACATTTTTTAGTTTTATTTTTTTTAAAAAATAAAAATGATAAATTGTTCTTAAAAAAGGGTGATAAATAAACAAAGAAAGCAATTATGATCTATTTGTTGTCTTTTTTTATTATCATTATTTTGAAAAAATATTGTAAATTATGTTTACAATGCTATGTTTCTCCAAAAACATGATTCATTAAAATCTAACAGTAAAAAATAATAGGAAAAAAAAATATTTGACACTATACCATTATTTTGACATTCCTTTAAAAAATTAAAAAATTAAATCCAAAAAATACTCTAAATAAAGAGTAATTTTTATTCATAGCAATAAAACAGAAAAAAAAAATATCAAAATAATAATACAAAAACCATCTAGGCTACCAACGTTTTTCATAGAGTATACATGTAATTATTTGTATGAAATTAATAAGTAAATCCTTAAAAGAATAAGTATTATTAAATATAAAGTAATCAAATAATGACACGTGTACTCTTCGTAAATGTGTTGATAGACTAGATAGTGCTTACAGTAGTGTTAAAATATAAAAAAAGTATTTTTTTTTTTTCTTTGTGAAGCCTTATTATGAAGATTTTTGACAAGGGTATATTTTTGACTTTTTAAATTAAATCTATTATATACATTATCTAAACACATTTTTATTTTTTAAATACGTAATTTAATGCTGCCACAATAATATCTTTTTTCCTAATTAAACTCCAACCATATGTCTCTCTCCTTAATTCACATAAGAATATAAAACAAAGGATAGTTCACTTCTTTTTTAGCTATGTTATTTTCTTTTTTGTAGTTTTCTTTGCCTTTTAAACCACATTTTATCAAAACAAACAAAGAAAAGAAAGAAAAAAAAACAAACCACATCAACATGAAATGTCATTGTGGAGTTCAATATGTTAAACAAGAGCATGATCTTTTGCTTTAAATCGATTATAATGGCTAGAAATAATGTCAGAGATATCAGTTTATTTTATCTCATATAGGCACCAAAATTAAAAGTTTTTTAAGAAAAACCCTAGGTTCACATATATCAAATTTTTTTTTAATTTGAAATTATGGCCGTTGTTTATTATATCTGTGGATACCATCAATATGATGAGAGTAAATGTTGAATTTAAAGCTTTAATACCGAGATTTTACATCGCAAGATTAAATTTTTATGTGATAATATAGAGTCCAATTTTTAAGGTATAGGAATAAAAATCGATAAAGAAATTGAAGGAAAATTTGAGTGTAGTATAGATATTGCAAAAAAGAGTTAATTTAGTATGAATCGTTTATAATTGTTGTTTAACATTGTCGTCTTTCTATTAAAAAAATTGTAGTATTTTTTTTTTTATCAAAAAGAAAAAATTGTAATCTTTTAAGGCTAGTTTTTAATTTGGGTTCATGTTATTTTGGACCTTTATAATTGAGAATTATATATAATTGGAGCTTGAAAAGGAAAAAAGTGGTTGGGAGCTTAATTAGAAGAGATAAATAAATATATGATATGATAACATTATATTATTTGAGTATTAGATGAAAATGATGTTGGAAAATATTTATAAAAGATTTAAGAGTTTTTAAAAAGTCAAATATATATCATTGATTACATTAATGAAGTATCTAGATTATTGTTAACAGCCTTTATAAAAAAATTTTGTTGGGGGAATGGTCCTTTTTTTTAATTATTAGTTAAATTTACAATAATTCTAAATTTAAGGCATCTTCAATTATTATATGAGTTGTGATATATGTAGCCTAGAAATTGAAAAAAATTATTATTTGTATGATATCAATATTATTTAATAGATGATTAGTTCAAAAATCACCGTTCAATAATTCTATCTAATGTTGATATGTAAATCAATGTTTTTTTACATGGATGGTAAAGGTGGACATTGATTCGGTTCATTTGGTTTATTTTCTATTCTTTTTTTTCCCGAATCAAATCATTGAAAAAAAAATCAATTAAAATGCATAGACAATTTTCAATTCAATTTGGTTAATTTGGATTTTAAATTAATATCTTATTTTTTGTAATTTTTTTAAATTTTTTTAACAATTATTTAAACAAAATCATACTGCTTAAAACATAAAAATCGACGAAAAAAATTAATTTCAGTGGTTGAGTCTTTTACCTATGTCATGAACGTATCTGTTCGAATCATATAAAAAACAAATTTTGAATATTTTGTAATATTAAAAAAAATAAAAAAAAAACACAAAAAGGCGACCCAAAATCAAACTGCTTCGATTTGATAAATGGGAATAAATTTTGGATATTTTGTAATACTCAAAAAAAAAAAAAAAAACTTAAAAAAAAAAAATAAAAGCCGACACAAAATCAAACTGCTTCAATTTGATAAATGTAAATCAGTTTATGTCCACCTTTAAAGGGTGGGTAGGGTGGGTTAAAACTATGGTTCCTCGAGTTGGATTTAGATTTCCTACAAAACCACTTTCTTGAATGGGATCCTTTTCTTTTTTCATTTTTTCCCTTCTAGAACCTTGGAATTTTCTGTTTCTCTACCTTTCTATCTTTGCAAAACTGCAAAGCTCAAAATTTCCCTCCAAATCCAATACGTACGAGGAAAAAAAAAAAAAAAGAAAAAAAAAAGAAAAAAAAAAGAAAAGGTTAAAAATACAAAACTTTTCTGTGTCTGTTATTGTGGGAGGTGCTGTTTTTGGTTTATTATTTTTATCTTTAGCTTAGCTGCCTGCAACAAACTCGCACATTCCCCAAAAGGCACACAAAACACAAACAACGCAAAAAACCTCACCTTCCTCCACCCAAGAAAATTATTGAGAGACCCTTTGTTGGGTCTTTCATCATTTTTGCCTTTCCCCACAAGGATTTGCAGAAAAGAAGAAAAAGGTAGTGTATTTTTTTTTACTTTTTTTTTTTTTTTTTTTTTTTTGTCAGAATCGCTTGTCTTTGGATTGTATATCTCATGTCTGCGCTTTTTATTGGAAGACTGCAAATGGGCTGGTCTTAAAGTTTGTATTTATGATAATGATAGTGATGAAAAACATGGGTTTTGTGTGAGCAAATTTCAAATGGGTTGGTCTTTGTTTCGTATATGGCTGTGATATTTTAGAAGAATTGATAAGCATTTTTTAGTTTTATTTGTAACTGTAATTTTTTTATTTTATTTTATATTATCTTCTGGGTCATAGTTAAATCTATTTTGTTTTCCATTTGATAAAATTATATTAGAAATTTTAAGCCATCGCCATAATTTTTAGAGATTCATAGAAATGTCAGAATTTCATTCAATTATACAATTAATATCCATGGAATACAATGGGCAATTTAATTCCCATGGAATGTGTTCTGAATGCACCATGTTGTTATATGATTTTTCGGGCTACTTATGTTCTTTGATGCTATTAATATCAGTTGCTGCTACATGTATTTTTCTTTTTCTATGTATTTAATAAAAACTGACTTATGTTAAAATTAAGGAAGTGATAAATGTATGTCATACAAAAATTCACTTTTTTCATCTCTTGAGTTTTTCATGGGAAAAAAAAAAAAATCAATTTTATGGACTCGGTAAATGGAAGTTTTTATTTGTGCATCTGTACAAGCGCATTAGTTGTACATGCGAAGTTGTGCATTGGTCCTGGATAGAGGAATACTACAAACAACAGATAAAGTTTTGATTTTCCTTGTTTTTCTTATCTCTTGATTTTGGTTATTTCTTTAATGTAGCTATTTCAGGTGCTGCAGAAAAAGCTCATCAATGGCGAAATATCAATCCTTAGAAGAGACTAATCATGGTATTTCTTATGCATATCTAGCTTTGTTCTTGCTCCTGTCTACCTATCGGTTGGTGCCATATTGCTAAACATTGATAGTATGATTTCAAATACTGGAATTGCATTTTGAAAAAGTTTTTGAACCCGGAAAGTGAAAATAATATTAGCTGAAGATTCAGCCATGGTATGTAGATGCTAAAAGCCTCTGAATGAAAAACAATCTTTAACAAAAATTATACAAAAATTGATAAATGAACTTCAGAGAATAGGCACTGAATTTGTTAAAACTACCGTTGGGAGTTTTAAAAGCTTATGCAAAATTTTGTTTTTATTCTGAGTTGTGACATTGGCACCTTTTTTTGCTTTGTTTGTTTTGTTTAGTTTTTCTTTTTTTGGTTATATATACATATATTTACATATATATATCCTGAATGGTCATAAGAGGAAATCTCAACAGAATTTTGTGATCCTTTCATGCAGACTGAAAATCTTGTGAGAGTTTTACAGCTGAAGATTAGTACTATTCTATAGCTACATAAGATTCTTGGTAAGCACTATGATCAAACTTTCTTATGAAATTTGATATTAATATCTAACAAATAAGTGAATGACATTGTTTTTGTTACTCACACTCAATCCTTTCTAATTTTTTTTTTTTTTTTTTTTTTTTTCATATGCTACGGGTTACTAAGCTTGCCAGTTAGTATTAGTATAATGTCTAAGGCAAGCCCTGAAATCCCATTGATCCTGGAAAAAATTGAGCCTGAATGTAGTGATGTTGCAGTCAACACATCCACAAAAATAGATCCCCCAAATAGTGGACTAAAGATTCTTTCTCGCTATCTTCGAGCTTCAACAGGTTCGTGCCATGATATTTGCAAATATGGAACAGATGTTACTCCAAAAAGAGCAGGAAGTGGTCCAATTCCAAAATTGTTAACATCAATGAGAGCTGATGGACAGAATCTGGAAGTTGCTGTTTCAGCGGTGAGGAAACTAAAGTTTGGATTAAGTTCTAAGCCTTTTTCAGATTCAGAAACCCAGACACCCAAAAATCTAGATGTTGGAAAGAGAAAGGTCTCCATGTCAACAAATAAAGAACTTAAGTGTCCAAAAACAATTTCATTTGATCCTGAAGGAATAGATGTTTCTTTGGAATTGAAGCATAATCAATTACAGCATTCTTCTCTCTCAAGACAGGGTTCGAATTATCGAAGAAATTGTGAAACCATAAAAACCAGCAAAGCAGCAAATGAATTCAGAAGCAAAGAAACCAGAACATCTTTAGGGGGTCAGAGAAAGGCTTTGGTTACTCCAACTGTTTCTTTGCCTCCCAAACATTCTCTTAGGAGAATTTCTAGCATGCCTGCTCTAAGTCCTAAGAACCTTAAAAGACTATCTCTTCCAAGTCAAGAAAAAATTAAAACCGCTGAACCTAACAACCTCAGTGGTGAGGATGTGCCACAAAAAACTTTGTACAAGATTGGACCAGTTGTTGAGAACAGGACCCTGGAGCCAACTCAAAATCATGTTGATGTTACTAATTTATCTTCATCCTCATGTTTAGCCTTGGACAATAAATATCCTAAGTATGTTAAGAAGAGAACTAGTACTACTGGATTGCCTTCATCCTCTAAGAAAAACTTGAGAACCACTCGATCTGGAACTCATGACTTACAACCATCTCTTTCTTCCCTATCCCATAGGCAAAAGGAGCTCGGACAAAGAAGATGTGGAACTCATAGTAAACAATTATCTCTTTCTTCGTTATCATTGTCATCATCATCAATGATCCAATATGGAAACAAGCACAACAAAGAAAGTCATAGTGCTTCTGACCATGATACTAAAGTAAGTCATGGTACTTCTGGCTTTGATAATAAGGAAAATGAAAAGCAGAAAGTTAATTTGAAAGCAGAACTGAAGAGAAGGGCTCGGAGGGCTGGAAAAGTTGGATTGGAAAACAGCCCTGGAAAGAAGCTAAAATTTAGGAAAGGAAAGGTAGTTGAACTTCAACCTGAGGATGGTAATCCAAGAAGACTTAAATTTACTCCAACTGTTTCTTTGCCTCCCAAACATTCTCTTAGGAGAATTTCCAGCATGCCTACTCTAAGTCCTAAGAACCTTAAAAGGCTGTCTCTTCCAAGTGAAGAAAAAGTTAAAAGTCTTGAACCTCATGACCTCGATGATGAGGATGTCCCAGAAAAGTCTTTGTACAAGATTGGACCAGTTGCAGAGAACAGAACCCTGGAGCTAACTCAAAATCATGTTCATGTTACTAGCTTATCTCCATCCTTGTGTTTACGATCGGACAGGAAATATCTGAAGCGTCTTCAGAAGAGAACTAGTACTGCTGGATCGCCTTCATACTTTGAGAAGAACTTGAGAACCACTCAAGCTGGAACTCATGCATTACAATCATCTCATTCTTCCCTATCCTCTAGGAAAAAGGAGCGTGGATATACAAGAAATGGAACTCATAGTAAACAAGTATCACTGTCTTCATTGTCACTGTCATCATCATCGATCACCCAATCTCGAAAAAAGTACAGCAAGGAAAATCATAGTGCTTCTGATACCGATACTAAAGAAAATCATACCAAGGAAAATGAAAAGCATGAAGTTAATTTGGAAGTGGGACAGAAGAGCAGGGTTCGAAGGGCTGGGATAGTTAGCAGCCCTGTAAAGAGGATGAAATTTAGAAAAGGAAAGATAGTTGACCTTCAACCGGAGGATAGTAATCTAAAGAGGCTTAAATTTAGGCAAGCAAAACTGCTTCCAGAGATCCAAATTGACAATGCTGGTATGAGAAAGGTAAGCTATAAGAGAAATGAAGTTGATAGTGAGTTAAATGATGTCAAATCGCTGGAAGGAAATGGAAAGAGAAGCTTTAGGAAGAACAAAGTTATCGAAGAGTTGTTTGGCACTAGAATCAATTCCAAGGAAGTTGTTTTGAGACACCATAATGTGGTAAGAAGAAATAATTCCCAGAGTTTGTTTAATAATGTGATTGAAGAGACTGCTAGTAGGCTTGTTCGAACTAGGAAAAGTAAGGTCAAAGCTTTGGTTGGTGCTTTTGAGACTGTGATCTCTCTTCAGGATACCAGACCCTCAGCCATGGCTGGTGCATGTTAAGTTTACCGTTTGTAATTTATCAAAGTATTAGCTATTCCTGTAAATATTTAAGAAAATGGAAAAAGAAAATTATTAAAATAGTTTTGGAAGTGACATGCTACATGAAATAACAAGAAGCTCTTGTGAAGATGCAATGTCATACTTGGTAAGAAAGTCAATTAGAGTTGGAAGGGCTCTTTCAAAGAATGAGAGTTGCTTTACTTTTATTGTGTGAGGTACTACAATGGATGTTGGTTACTAAAAGTAATGAACTTCTTTTCGCCTTTTGTTTTTGGATGTTTTTATTATTATTATTATTTTATACTTTTGTATTTAATTTTGAAGAATAAGCGGGATTTATTGTTTAGTGATAAACTGATAATCATGGTTCTTTCTTCTTTTCTTCTACTAAACTTGTTGCTATTTCTAAATTGTGAAAATTTTGTAGTCTATGTATAATGCCTTGCCTTTTTTCATGTCCAAGATACAAGCATGACAAATATTCTGGATGTGGGTCATATGCTAAATGGGGTTGATCATATGAGTATCTTCTATCTGTTTTAAAATGCAGGAACGTACAAAAGACATCTCGATCTTATGCTAATTTCATGGTACTTTCATATAATTCAATTTGCATAGAAAATTAATTATGAGGTTAAGTAAGCTAGGCTTTCTTTAAATTGCGGGCCAAAAAAACCCAAGAAAAAAAGAAAAAATGGTTGTTTCCTGAGCCACAATACCCAACTCTGAAGTTTTGAACTTAGAATGGGCAAGCCAGAATTGGACACCTGCCAACCCAACCAGTTTAAAGTGCTCACTTAAGTTACAAGCTATACTTAGCTACATTATGATTATTATTATGGTAATCAAGCTATCATTACTTGGTCTTTAGCAATGTGGGAATGTAGTATCAGGTAAACACCAAGAGAAAACTGGGAACTGGAGTTCTTTTTGAATGAAGACAAAGCGGGTTGAAAGTTGTGAAGGATGGGAATTGAATTTAAAAGATATGGAAATGTTTAGTTGGATGCTGAGGGAAATTGGTTCAAGGGAAAAGGATAAAAGTAAAAACCAGAAAAGAAAAAGAAGTCCTATAGATTGCCCAGTAACGTGATTAAATAGAGTGCTGTTTTGTCTAGTTTAGACAAGTGCTCTCTTTATCCATGGATGGAGCATGTAGATTTACCAAAAGGGTCTCTTATTTTGACACTATAGCTATATGTTTTTCAATTAACATTGTTAGACATAAGCTTGATATACATAATAAAGTTACATCTTAACAATTTAAGTTTTTGGGATCAATGATAAGTTAACATAGTATCAGAGACCTCATACTCCAACGAGATTTTTTTCCTTTCCCCATGGCTCAAAAGTAAACTAATGAAGCCTTTTCTGCTACCAAATCTGGTCTTATTGCAACTGTTATGATTCAGAATGAAGCCTATGTTAATGGATGAACACTCATTGTTCTTAATGTTGCCTCCCAAGCACCATTAAAACTCAAGGATAATACGTACTTCCCTTGGCGAGCATAATTTGATACTCTTTTGACTGCATATGATTTATATGGTTTTAAAGATGGATCGAATCCATGTCCATCACCCATTATCATTGAAATATATGATTCTCCCACCTTTGTTAAACCAAATCCTGAATATTCCTTCTGGACATGACGAGATAAATTCTTGCTCATTGCCTTCCAAGCTTCTCTTACGTTAGAAGTCTTTCACTTGGTTTCTAGTTCCGAAGCATGTCATGCAACTTAGGAATGTCTATCAAATCTTAGGGGAATCGTTCTACCACTGAACATCTTTTTGATATTCGAAAAGCTACCAATGAATTGACATTACTTTGGCTGCCTATCAAAGATGAGGATCTTATTCTTTACGTCCAAGTAATTATAAGGACAAGTGCCAATTGTCACCAAATTGTTCATTCTACCAAATTCTGCCCTTCTCTTAAGCAACAATGGACATATTCTCCTCTTGATATGCTCCACTAGGTTTCCGTCCACATCCACCTTCGCATACCTATCATATTAATCCCACTAATCAAGGCATTCAAGGACATTGACCAATGTCCCTTTATTTGTCTAATCTAGCTTGGATTCACTGACTTTGATGCTTTTCATCATGTGGCAACCAATTTACAAAACCTAGTTATTCATTATGAGTACCATGGAATTGATGAAATTTTAGTGGGCAATGGTGACAAACTCTTTATAACTCGTACATGTTCCACTTTTCTCAAAATACCACAATAATCCTTTGAATTATTTGATGTTTTGTGTGTTCCTAACATGAAATACAATTTATTACCAGTTTTCAAATTTTTGTCAGACAAATAATGCTTATTGAATTTATACCTAACTATTTTCTTGTCAAGAATATGGAGGCGAGCTCAGTTCTGCTCCAAGGACTACATAGGAATGGTGTCTATGAATAGCCATCCTTTTCTCTTAATTCCTCTGCATTTACAACAAATAAAGCCTCTCTTCATGATTGGCACTCTCATTTAGATCATCCTTCATCCAAAGTTCTTAAGCATATGGTCTTTTAGCTTTCTCTTCGAGTGTCAATTTCAAAATTTTCAACTGTAATGCATGTGACTGTAATAAAGCACACAAATTACTATTAGATGTGTCTTCAATGTCTAGTAGTAACCATTTCAATTAATTTATTATGATGTTTGGGGACTCTCTAAAATTAAATATTGTGATGGTTGCAATATATTATATTTGTTGATCACTTTACTAAGTAGATTTGGTTGTTTCCTAGCAAGTATAAATCAGTATGTATTTCAAGTTTTTATCAATTTTGAAAAGGTTGTGGAAAACTTTTTCCAAACAAAAAGAAATATTATTTTACTCTCATAAAGAAGGTGATATATTAAATTCAAAAGTTTTTTGCAACACATGGGATATCACATTTTCAAACTACTCCCCATACTCTAGAACAAAATGAACATACAAAGAGACATCACAAACACATTTGTGAAACGGGATTTGCTTTACTGTCATATGCAAACTTACTGTTCAAATTTTGAACCTATGCTTTTACCACTGTTGTTTTTCTAACTAATAAGTTAACTACTCCAACCTCACAAAATCTATCTGCTTTTCAAAAATTATTCAATATACCACCCAATTACAATTTTTTTTTTTTTTTAAAAGCTGTTGGACGTTTATGTTATCCAATTGTCAAGCCATATAATTTTCATAAATTCTAGTCTGCATCCAAACTTTGCATTTTTCTAAGATATCTACCTTTGCAAAGGGGATCGATGTTTTTCTCTGTTTCAATGAGTTATCTATATCTCTAGGTATATTAAGTTTATTGGAATATTTTTCCATATAAATCCTTTCTTCCTATTGAAGAAACTCCTGAATCTCAATCTCTTGATGAGACCTCGTCACCTTTTCTTGTTCAGCTTCTCCTCATGAACTAATGCTGTTTATTACAAAGAATAATAATCCTAATAATTCTTTATCTTTTCATTTCGATACTGCATCACCTTCAAACTCTAACCCTTATCCTTCCACGTTAATCTTCTCTCCCACGCAAATTCCACGTCAACAACACACATTTTTGTGCTGAACAAGTTGAATTTGCCACCCATCTACAACATCACGTGTAACATCTCGAAGTGTTCTTGGTAACATGCGCATCTATCCAGAGAAAATAGCCATCTTAAGGAGTTATCTATATCTCTAGGCATGTTAAATTTGTTGAAAATATTCTTCCATATAAATCTTTCCTTTTTGCCAAAGAAACTTCTCAATCTCTATCTCATGATGACACCTTATACTTATTTTTTCAGTTTCTGCTCATCAACTATTTATAACAAAGAATACTGATACTAATAATTCTTTATCTTCTCATTATGTTGCTGCATCACCTTTATGCCCTAACCTTATCCTTCCACATCAATCTTCTCTCTATGTAAATTCCACACCAACAATACACATCTTTGTGTCAAACAAATTGTATTTGTCATTCATCTACACAATCACATGTAACACCTCGAAGTGTTCTTGGAAAAGACAACAGTGACTCATTTCTTTTCACCCATCCACACCATTACCATCTAAATGGACCTATTTAATGAGAACTTGCTGACTCGTTTCTTTTCACCCATACAGACCATTACCATCTAAATGGACCCATTTAATGAGAACTAGCTTTTTGAACCAGATTTTTAAGCCAAAAATAAATTTCTTCTTAACCACCAATGATTCATCAGCTTTTTTTGAAGAACCTTGAACCACATCCGAAGCTCTTTCAATACTTGCTTGGTGTGAAGTCATTGTTTTTGATCTTAAAATCCTAGAATCCTAGGTTCAAGTCCAATAGCCACATATCCATTTAAAAAATTAACACTTATAAGCATTAGAATGGCCATAAGTGAAGGGGAATATCAGACACGAGCCTGATGTGTAGAATAAACTCATATCATGATAGCTTAAGTTTTTTGACATTTATGTTATCCACTTGTCAAGCCATATAATTCTCATAAATTAGAGTCCTTATCCAAACCTTGCAGTTTTCTAAGATACCTATCCTCATAAAGAGGATCGATGTTTTTTCCATCTCAAAGAGTTATCTATATCTCTAGGTATGTTAAGTTTGTTGAAAATATTTTTCCATATAAATCCTTTCTTTCTGTTGAAGAAACTCCTCAATCTCAATCTCTTCATGACACCTCATCACTTGTTTTTTGAGCTCCTCCTCATCAATCAATGTTACTCATTATCTTTTACCTCCTCCTCATCAATTCATGTTACTCGGTATTTTTCAGCTCTTCCTCATCTAGTATTGTTTATTACAAAGAATAATAATCCTAATAATTCTTTATCTTCTCATTTTGATACAATTTGGTATGAGATTTTTTATTCAGAGTTTCTCAAGAGATCACCCATCTTGGGATTGCTTTTGCTTGAGCACATTTAACTTTGAAGTTCTTTCGGCATTATAAGAATGACTATTTTTATATTTGAATCATCCTCTGGTCTACACATGAGCAATGTAGGTTTAGATACCAAGTAGCTTGTTAGTATCCTACACCCACCCACACCAGTTATCAGAATCCAACCCCTTGGGCACAGCACCCTTGTTGGCACACTTTCGATCAGGTACAGTCTTTGATGTTATTTGTAACACCATATCTTCATTGGTGGACTTGTCACTCTCTACCAATAATCTCCCTAATTTAGACATCGCACTCGATATGAGATTTTTTGTTCAAAGTTTCCTAGGAGATCACCCATCCTAGGATTGCTCTTGCCTGAACAAACTTAATTTTAGAGTTCTTTTGAACTCTGAAGCTAGCCGCTTCGAAAAGTTCTCGTGGTTATGAGAGTGACTATTATTATATTTGAATTATCCTCTGATATACAACTGATCGATATGGGATTAGACACTAGATAGCCTGCCAGTGCCCCGCACCCCCCCCACATTGGTCACCACATTAATCTTTATCCTTCCATGTTAATCTTCTCTCCCATGCAAACTCCACGTTAACAACATAAATCTTTGTCTTGAATAAATTGAATTTGCCATTCATCTACATCATCAGGTGTAACAACTCGAAGCATTATTGGTAATGTGTGCATCTATCTAGACACAATAGCCACTCATTTCTTTTCGCCCATTCACACCATTATGACCTAAAAGGACTCATGCAATGTGAACTTGCTCTTTGAACCAAAATTTTATGCTAAAAATAAATTTCTTCTTAACCACCAATGATTCATAAGCTTTCATTGAAGAAACTTGAACCACATCCAAAGCTTTCTCAATACTTGCTTGGCATGAAGTCATGGTATTTGAGCGTAAAATCCTAGAAACCTAGATTCAAGTCTCATTACAGTCACATTACCACCCATTTAAGGAATTCACACTTGTAAGGACCAGAATGGCCATAAGTGAGGGGGAATATTAGACACAAGTTTGATATACATAATAAACTCATATCCTAACAATTTAAGTTTTCAAGATCGATGGTAAGTTAACATACATAGTTAGGAATAAACAAAAAAGAAGAAGAAAATTTGTTTTGGCGATGCCATGTGAGTAATAATAAGTAGTTTATTACTTGGAGAGAAAGAGGTCCAATACCAAAGCTCTTTTGCAACTTTCTCATTGGAAACGTGAAATCAGTGCTCTCTCATAGTTCTTTCGCTGGAAACTATGGTGAAATCAATGAGTCTTCTTCAATTCTACTTTTCTTCTTCCTTGACCTTCATCCTCCTTCTTCTTCTTCTTCTTCTTTTTCTCTGTCTTCTTCTTCTTCTTCTTTGATTTTTATGTGGTTTCTTTGCTGGATCTTTTAGTTGCAGTTATAACTTATCAATTTTCTACCTTAGCTTTCTTAACTACTACCGATGGAACTGAAAAAGAAGACGAATCGAAGGTGCTCAGCTGGTGCTATCAATGGATCTCCACCTGTTTATCTCTCAAATTTGTCTTCCACTAAGAAAAAAGGGTTAGTTAAAGTAGGTAAACCAGAATTTTTTTTTGGGGGTTTCGATTTATTATTCAAGATTCTTAATTGAATCCGATGAATTTCATGGTTTTGATAGATGATTCGGTTGTTTTTGTAACTATTTATGGTGTAAATTTTCTGTGTTTTGTTGTAAAAGTTTGAAATCTTTTATAAGTTTATTGTTGTTTCCATCTTCAAATAAAAAAATGTTGTTACATTTATCATTTGTTTCTGGGTCAAAGTTTTTTTTCGGTCTTATTGAATTTCAATTGAAAGTTTATGTGATGTATCCTTACATGCTTGGATTTATAAGCTTGAATCTCACTTGGGTACAATTAGATAGTTATTGATAGTTCAATTCATCTTAATATTTTTTCAAACTATTGTTTTACATTCTTTAAGTTATCCTTTTTCTTAGTGGGGAAGATACAAATTTGGAGCCAAAAGTAGCTTTCTAAGATGTATGAGAACAATTTAGAAATGGCCTTGTGTTTCGATAGATTTCTAAAAGAATGGCCTTCTTTTTTAATTGATTTTGATCCCATGATTGCACATTTTACAATAGGTAGCACTAACTAGTTCATTGAATTGGTTGTTTTTGTCATGCTTCTATGCAATTGAATGTTCTTCTTTTGGTACACAATTATCCTCTTTATTATTCTATGTTTCTGATATTGACATTCATCTGCTTTAGGTCTGAGCATTTTGGTTGTGAGGTTGTCTTATTTCAATCAACTCAAATTATATAAGTTCCTTTGTTTTTCCTCTTTGAGAAAAGACTACAATGGTGAAATAGAAAAAATAAAAAATTATAAATTTAAGTATATATAAAAAAAAAAGGACTCATAAATCCCTTTTGATGGAGGATGTGTTCTTGGAAACATATCTTTCATATCTTTCATAAATCTAATACCAAAATTCAAGAAGCCCTATGCCCAGTTTAATGAATTTGCTTAATGAACATCCAAATCTAATCAGTAACATTCAAATGGATACAATTAAAGGCTATGCCCATTTTTTTTCCCAAAGGCTTAAATTTCTTTTGCAAATCAATTAAGAGCTTATAACTTCATGGATTGTTGGCAAAAGCTAGAAATGGAGTTCCATATTAGTCTTGAATTTATAAGAGAAATAAATATTCCCACTTCCTATAACTCAATGACATTGCACAATTACACTTGCTTAGGCTAAGAAGAATGTAGGTAATGCATATTTGTTGAAACTAGTGCTATTAAAGTATTGTGCCAAGTCTAAGAGACTGCCTTTGTTATGGGTCTCGCGGTGTATAATAGGAAATGTGAAGGCTTACTTTGTGCTTTAGTCACTTTTGTTCTTTTTTTATTTTAGTTTATATAATTTTCTTATTCTTTTTTGTTTTTTTTTGTTTTTTTTTTTGTTTTTAATGATTTGAGTTTTTTCATATTTTAGTTACTTTTAGTTGTTGGGCATGCCTAGGAAATTAGCTTCATTACATGTTATTCTCCTTTGTTATTATTATTATTATTATTTTTTTTTTTTTTGGGTTTTTCTATCATCCAAATGTATTAACTTAATAGGAAATATTATACCTATCTTTACGCTTTCAAAACTAGACATTCAATTTTGTCAATGCTTTCACATCATTCTCTTCCACATATCGTTACTGTCTCCTTCAATGTGAGCTCTTGTGCTTGATATACAAGTACTACTGCATGTTAGTTAGTATGAAAAAATATGTTAAAGTTTTAGGATTTATAAATGAGCTAAATGGTCTTCATTGTTTCAGTTAGAGCAAAATTATCTCAGGAAAAGCTATTCAAGCATCATCTACCACCAGTTGCACAACAAATTATGATCGGTTACAGTTTTATGAATACGAGAATTATTGCCTAATGATTAAGGATTGTTAAGGATTCTAAATTGAACTGTGAGACTATGCCAAGTTTCAAAGGCTTAAATGTAGGAAAAACATATACATTTAAATTTAACTCTTTTAATTTTTCTTTCTTATTTGTCTTCTCCAAATAAAGCCAAGTTTAATCACTCTTATACTTGGATTTGCATTTCATTATAATTGAGCATCTGATTATATGTATACACCTACTGTATCTCTTTCATCACTCTTACAGTTGCATGATACTATATTTTAGATTAAATATGTCTATTTATTTTTTAATAGAGCTATGTTTTCTATGTTCTTATTGTGTTTAATGTGTACATAAGTGGAAGAAATTTAGTATAGTTTTTTTTTTTTTTTTTTGGTTCTTCTTTTCAGTGTAATAGATATGGGTCGAAGAAACATCACTCTGTTCTTGTTGCTCACCACTGATTTAGAGAATCTATTTATATGTGTTTTATAATAATTTTACTTATATAAATGTACTCATCATGGCGAATTAGAAAGGACATAGGTGTTAGGAATCGAATAATCAGGATTAGAGAATTACATACATCTTTTGTAAGTAATTTGTTGGGCAATGATATGAATTGTATTAGTCAACTTAGGATAGCTAAGAGAACATTTGCTACTTTATATTATTTATTACATTATGATGGATATATTAAAATAGACAGAACTGTTACATCAGAAGAACAAGTGTTTATATTTCTGCATATAATTGCTCATCATGCAAAAAACCAATTGTCTGAAAAATTTAATGAATTTGTAGCCAATTATCCCAAACATTTAGCTGTAGAGCTTAAAAGATTATGGTTCTTCATTACTAACAATCTCAAAATTTCAAAGGCAATAAGATCGGACCCATCAAATGTGGAGGTCTTTAAGATCATTAAAATGGATGTGGAAAAGATTGAATTTGCCATTGAATTTTTAGATAACTATGAGTCATGTTTTTGATTATGTAGTTATGTCTATGTTTGAGAGGATGATATTTAACATCAGGACCCATTCAAAATCCCTTATGAAAACCCTAAATAAGCTCTAATTGGAGAAACCTTATCGGACCTTCCAATGGAAAATTCGGCAGCATCTCCTCTAAGGGTTCGACATACCACAAAATTTCCTATATAGAGAACACACTTCTAAAAGGCACCATCTTAGGGACAATAAGTATAGAATTTAATACAGCATAGAGATAGGAAGAAATATTCAAGAAAGAAAGAAAAAAGGAAAATGGGCTTCTTGAAATTCAATAACGAGTAAAAATGTCGAGCTCGCCAATAGGAGATCAATACCTACTAAGCTGGGCCTAGTGGAACGAGTTTAAAAAACAGAAAATATAATGAGATGCTAATCATCCCAATGAGTGACCCAACTACTACATAAATTATAATAATACAATAATATAAAATAAAGGTGATTAATAATAAATAAATAAATAGATAGTTAAAATAATAAATAAGTAAAATTCAAAATTTTCTCTCAAAACCTCACAATTTCACTGAGTTGGAAAAGCTCCCCTTTTCAAAACTATTTTCACAAAATCCATCATTTTTTATATCCAAAAAAAAAATCAAAGAAATAATTAATTACATAGATTAAAAATTAAAATTAACATTGAAAATAATTTGATATCAACTTATTAAATTAGAACAAAACAACATAAGGTAAAATAAAATCATAAATAAAATTTGTATTAGAAAATAGTATAAAATAAAAATTAACCTCAACATATAATTTATACAATTTTGATTAAATGGATCAATTAAATAATAAAAGAAAGATTTTAATTAATTTAAAACATCAATTTGAAATAAATATTAAAAATATGATAAAATTAATTTTAAAACAACAAATTGAAATAAATAACAAAAATATGATAAAATGCATTTTAAATTATCAAATTAAAATAAAAAATAAGAATATGACAAAACTACATTTTAAAATAAATGATAAAAATATGACAAAAATACATTTTAAAACATTTTGTTTTGAAAAACTTATCGAGAAAACAATTTGATGCACTACATTATATACCAAGTGGTGTCAGGCGGTATCCAGCATCCCAAGTACCACTTTGATGGGGAGGTTAAAGAGAGAAACTTACAAACGATCACCTTGGCATCTCAAAGGTGCCGATCCTAATAACCGATCATCCCAGTCATGGAGGGGGGTGTATGATACTCACTGTGCAAAATACTTGCCTATCCTTAGGTTCATGACTCTCACAAGAAGACCATACATACTTGCGCCATAATCAATATATATAGTATAGAATACTAGTACTTTATTATGTATCTAAAACAATCAAATCGTAAATATTACAATTATCGAAAATTTTTAAAAATTGCACTAGGTTTACATCTTTCTAAACCCATAAAATTTCACATTCTCTTTTAAACGATCATCATAAATCCAACAATTTAAATAGTTTAATTTTTACCACAATAAAATCCAAATCCATAAATATTTGAATGCATAAATAGTTCTTGAGCACAATAATTTGATACAAATATTTTTCTCAAATTTTTAAAATTAATTTATACAAAAATTACATTAAAATCACATAAAATTCACATACAATTGAATTCACGTAAATACATTTTATTATGCACAGTAAATTGAACAATAAAATTGAACAATAAATTTAATAATAATTTAACATCATAATTTCTTTAAAATAAAAAAAATATAAATTTTATGTAACACATATTTAAATAAACATAAATTGTCACTATAAAATTTCATAGCAGTTTTTCTCAAATATTAAACAAAGAATAGTTTTCATGAATTCAAATAACACAATATATATATTTTAACAGCTCCAAAATGGTTTTTGAAAAAGGATTACTCATCTCAAATGCATGGACCACTCGAGATCCTCACAGGATTAGTCCCACTGTTCACACAGTGCCTAAAATATCAACAACATACAATATCGATTAAAATAATATTTTAATTGGGTATAATATACATCGTTTATCTAGGAGAGCTAACACAAACATTGTCCAAAATACAGAAATTATATACCAAAATGAAGCTCATAATACGAGAATTACAGATTAGGCTTTATCTTTCAGCGACTGGATTAATGGTGGTCGGGATCTAACTGGGAAACTTGAGAAATAACAGTCCCCCAATCTCCTTATCTATTGAGACTTAGGAGAAACAGACCTTGGATTTAGATTTAGGGAGATCAAAATAGGGAGGACAGGTTCATGGTCATGTCGGAAACTCATCAAAACCAAGGATATTTAAGAGTAGCCACTGTCGTTAATAAACATTGCAATGCCCATGCGTCCTAAGGCCATTAGCCGTAAAATTTGGTGGAGAGGTATATTAGAAGATGGCTTCATAGTGGTGTGGGTGTCGCCACCGTAAATTGCATCGATCCCTATATGTCGCACGCCTACTGGTCGTGGAACTTGGCCAACCGAAATCTCGTGGTGGTCGACCTGGTGGTCCAACGTGTGCACATCGATGGTAGCCGAGGCATGATGAATCATGACTGAGCGGTTTCTCTCTCCTCTCTCTCTCTCTCTTTCTCCTTCTTCTCTCCCCCGCATATGCCTTATCCACCAATAAAAACACCATTCGTAGGTGCCACTGTGCACGTACGAGATTGGGTAATGGATTGACATATAGCACAGTATTGGTGCACGCTATGCATATGTTTTTCATACACACACAATTTTGTATACGGTAACACAATCTTAGACAAAATTTCATAGGCCCATAATGATGTGATTCCGCCCGAGCCCGCTCAACCGATAACCCGCTGGGGTGCTGACTCGACACAGATGAAGACTAGGCCAATCACAAGAGCTCAAATTAAGAGATTTAAGGACAACCTGGGAGTATTTATACAGGGGGTAATCAATCTCAATAGAGCTTGTCCATAATTGAAGATACAAAGCCTATTCTAAGCATCCAAGTGGTGGAAGCCGATACGGACCCGGGTGACGATTTTGGTACATTTTTGGAGTCCGGGAAGCATGAAATGGTTCCAATGCTTTATGGGTTCAATACATATGCCTAAGAGGTCATGGAATCAAGTTAAAGCAGCCTCAAATGCAATAAAAAAGGGCTTGTACGGACAGCATCAACAATTTGGCCGAATTTGCTGTATTGCTGCTGGCTTTACTGTATTTTACTGTATTAGCCTTTTTTATTTTTCCAAGCATGGGCAACGTGTGGGCCTTATATTCAGCTTATTTGGCATCCTAAAAAGCATCTAGAAGCTGATTTAGAGCTCAAAGAGGTCAAAGATTGATCAAAGTCAACTTGATCAAAAAGGCTAGCATTTTTATTTTCCTAATTTGTTTTTACTTTTTGTTTTAGGAAACTACCATTACTTTTTGGTTTTTATTTATTTATTTATTTTCTGGAAAAATAACTTTAGGAAGGTTTTTATTTTATTCTTTCCATTGTAAATTAATTAATTCCTAATTTTATATAAAGGAATTAATTAATCAAACTTAGATTAGGAAAGGAAGTATAGTTTCGGCCAACTAGGTTTCTTTATGTGTGTGGCCGGTTTTTCCTAGGGTTTTTAGGGTTTATTTTGTTTCTTTCAAAGCCTATTTAAAGGCTTATTTTTCAATAAGAATACAACTTTGATTTGATAAAGAAAATACTTGTGAGATTAATTATTTCTTTGTTCTTTGAGAACACCTAAAACACCATTAGAGAATTGGTTGTTTTAGCTTGATTTATCAATAGGTTTTCCATCCCTTATTGTGGCGTCTACATTATACCAAGGTTTCTAACCACAGGTTGGTTAGGGGTTGAGGTCCATTCCATTAGAACTTGAACTTAATTAAGATCTGGGCTAATATAATACGAGTTTAGGAGCAGGTCGTCCTAGGTTCGTATCATTATAACTTTTTAACCAAATGTCTAAATTAAGCATGCTATTAGGCTATGGACTTGTATTAATGAGTACTTTACAAACAAGTCAAAATAAATTTTATAAGAATAAAAAATCAAACACGGCACCACTCAGATAGTTTGAACCCGTAATTTGTTTTGCTTATAAATTTCGAACCATAGTTCCGTTTTCGGTGTGCTACTAGTCCACGGACTCAAGTAAATGCATACTTTGCAATGGTGTCTCGGACAATGCAAAACTCCATCCAGAATAAAAAGTCAACATGGGCCCCACTCAATCAACTTCATCAAACTTTGTCATCGTGTGAAAAATTTCGGTCTACTTCAGAATGGGGTGTTATATTTATAAACTTTTTATTTTAAAACTTAGGACGTATGTTATATTTTAATGGATGTTGGTTTTTTATTATGTAATTGGAGACATATTTATGATTATATGTTATGTTTTATTGTATTATCATGTTTTTGAATGATTGAAGTATTATGTTTTTTTTTTTTTTTTTTTTAATGATATTGTCATGTCATATTATAATTTATCATTATATGCAGCAATATTAAATGGTAAAGAAAAGAGTTTATGTTGTGCTTAAAATTGGACAACCAGGGATATATAATTCTTGACCTGAATGTCATGAACAAGTGCAAGGACTTAAATATAATGTATATAAAAGCATATTATACAATTGAAGAAGTTGAAATTGCATATGTTGAGTATGTAGAACGAATGATGAGGAATGCCAATGAATCAAATTCAACGAATTAACTGGTACAAAATACCACCACAAATATACACGCTCACTTGAACAACAAGTGCATTAATGGTTTCATATTAGGTTGTTTATTTGGGTTATTATCGATGGGTATATATACTTATTGTTTGTATAAGTAGATTATTCAAACAAAATTCCAATGTATGTTACGTATGCAATTCTAGTTAAAACCAAATCTATATGCGAATTATACATACATACATACATACATATATATATATATGTGTGTGTGTGTGTGTGTGTGTGTGTACGAAATGGATATGGATATTCCTATGTTATCAACAAACTCATAATTAAAAATAATATTAAGTTTTATTTTTTACTCGTAGTTAATTGTTGTTTATGACTTACCATGTTATAGTTTAATATTAATTGATTTTTTTAAAGCAATATATTAATATAATTTGTGGGTGTAAAAAAATATTAAAATTTGTATATAGATATAAATATATAATATTTACAATTTTAATTATATATAATGTTAAGTTTTTTTTTTTAGTTAATTGTTATTTATGACTTACCATGTTATAATTTAGTTTTAATTGATTTTTAAAACAATATATTAACATAATTTGAGGGTGTAAAAAATATTAAAATTTGTTTGTAAATATAAATATATAAATTAATGAGGTCTATTTGGATTGTTGCTTGCTAGTTTGATTTAGTTTGAAATTAGTTTGTAAAGAATCAAATAGAATTACTAGAGGCAAGAGAGGTGAGAATTATAGAACGTAAAAGCCGAAATATAACTAGAATGTAAAACAAGTGAATTTAGACCTTGGATTTGAGCAAAATATGTGAGGGAGTGTTGTGAGGTCCTTTTTACTAATAAGTTTTGCAGAAAAATCATGTCACAAGACAAAAGCAAAGAAAGAATGGATGAAACTCCAGGTGTGGCTGATCCGAAGTTATACATTCAAGCCATGGTGGGAGAATTTCAAAGAACACTACGGTTGGAGATGGAGTAGATCCATGATAGGTTGGATATGATGAAATCATCAATTGAAACGCTGCAGCAACGACCTCCACAAAGGTTTGCTCATGGACGTGGTAGAGGAATAAATACTCCAAGAAGGAAAGACTGGGAACGAGTGGGAGATGACTATGAGGAAGAAGAAGAATACATTGGTTCAGGAACCAATCAATTCCATGGGAGAGAGAGGTTAGACTGAGGCAATGACTATGAAAAAATTAAGATGAATGTACCATCATTCCAAGGTAAAAGTGATCCAGAAGCTTATCTTGTATTGGAGAAGTGGATTGAGATGGTATTTGATTGTCAAAACTATTCCGAGGCTAAAAGGGTTAAATTAGCCACTGTTGAATTCACAGACTATGCTATTGGATGGTGGGACAAAAAGACATTTTCTAGGACACGAGTGGGACAAAGGCCTATAAATACATGGAAGGAGATGAAGGCTTTGATGAGGAAGCATTTTGTACTTAGCCATTACTATAGGAGCATTTTTCAAAAGCTATAAAGCTTGTCTCAAGGAAGTAGGAGTGTAGAGGACTATTATAAGGACATAGAAATCCTTATGATGAGGGTTAATGTTGAGGAGGATAGGGAGGCTACAATGGCACGTTTCTTGGCTGGTTTGAATAAGGAAATAGCAAATCAAGTGGATTTGCATCATTATGTGGAGATTGAGGAGATGTTGCATATGGCGATCAAAGTAGAACAACAACTCAAAAAGAGGAGTACCATAAGACCTACTATTGCTCAAAATACTTGGAAAGCAAGCCCATCCACATGGAAACCAAATTAGCCCAAGTTTGAAGAAAAAGCCACCACACGACCTAAATTCGAAGCTAAGGCCGAACCATCCTCTTCCAAGCAAGTAAGTAAATCCGATTCATCTTCAACTAGAAATCAAGATATCATGTGCTTTAAATGTCAAGATAGGGACATATTGCAAGTCAATGTCCAAATAAGAGGGTCATGGTGATTCGGGAAAGTGGAGACATTGAATCTGAAGAGGAAGAGTTGGATAATGAATCCATGCCACCATTGAAGGACGTTCGTGATGAAGATGAAGAAGATTACAAGTATCCAGTTGGTGGGGACTTGTCATTGGTTGCTAGAAGAGCTCTAACTGTATACAAAGATAAGGAAAAAGTGCAATAGGAGAACATCTTTCATACTAGGTGCAAAGTCAAGGATAAGGTATGTAGTATGATTATTGATGGTAGGAGTTGTACTAATGTTGCTAGTGTTACTATAGTTGAAAAGCTAGGTTTACCCACTATGAAGCATCCAGAACCATATAAGCTACAATGACTTGATGATTGTGGAGAGTTGAAGGTGAATAGGCAAGTGAAGATTGCATTCTCTATTGATGATTATGAAGATGAGGTTATTTGTGATGTGATACCAATGTAAGCTGGTCATATGTTTTTGGGATGTCCATGGCAATTTGATAGAGATACTAATCATTATGGTGGTACTAATAAGATTGTCTTCAATTTCAAGGGTAAACGAGTGGTGCTTATGCCAATGACTCCTAAACAGGTTTTCGATGATCAATTGGCATTACAAAGGAGGAGAAAAGCTGAAGAACAACAAAATCAAGTTGTGTCCAACAATCACGAGAAGAAAAAGAGTGATGAGGCTGAAAGTGTGAGAGAAAAAGAAAAGAAAAAGAGTGGAAAGAAAAAAAAGAGTTTTTATGCAAAACAGAGTGAGATAAAAAACATTTTTTGTTGTAAAAAGCCTATGATTGTAATGATGTACAAAGAAGCACATATGAATCATTTAACTAAACCTGATGAATCTGTTTTGCCTAGTTCTATTGCTTTTCTTTTGCAGGAGTTCGATGATGTCTTTCCCGAGGAGATTCCAAGTGGGTTACCACCAATTAGAGGGATCGAACATCAAATTGATTTTGTTCCAAGATCAACAATTCCAAATCAATCGGCTTATATGAGTAATCCAGAGGAGACAAAAGAGCTTCAAAGGCAGGTAAGTGAATTGCTTGAAAAGGGATATGTTAGAGAAAGCATGAGTTCATGTGCTGTACCTATGTTATTACTCCCTAAGAAAGATGGAACTTAGAGAATGTGTGTAGATTGTAGGGCTATTAGCAATATAACTGTCAAATATCATCACCCTATTCCTACGTTAGATGATATGCTTGATGAGTTGTATGGTGCATGCATGTTTTCAAAAATTGATGTTTAGAGTGGTTATCATCAAATTCGCATGAAGGAAGGTGATGAATGGAAAATATCATTTAAAATAAAGCATGGTTTGTATGAGTGGTTGGTTATGCCATTTGGGTTAACTAATGCCCCTAGTACTTTTATGAGACTTACGAATCATGTTTTGCGTGCTTACATTGGAGAGTTTGTGGTTGTATACTTTGATGATATCATTGTATATAGTAGGAGTTTAGAAGAGCATGTAGGGCATCTTAGGTTAGTATTAGATGTTCTTAGGAAAGAAAGACTTTATGCCAATGCTTGATTTACTTCTCAAAACAAATTAGAGTTGTAGCTACATTCTGATAATTCAAAATACTTATGGAAAATCAAGTTCAAGCCACAATCAAGGTGCTAAGATAAGATAATGGTGGAGAATATATTTCACATGCTTTTCAAGATTTTTATAAGCAAGCAAACATACTACATCAACTCATAACTCGATATATACCACAAGAAAATGGTGTGAGTGAGAAAAAGAATAGAATAATCATGGAAATGGTAAGATGCTTCCTTCATGAGAAATATTTCCCATAGGAATTTTGGATTGAAGTAGTAAACACAAGTATGTATCTTCTTAATAAGCTTCCAACCAAAGAAATTGATTTAAAAACTCTAAATGAATTATGGTATGATTCTAAACCTTGAATTGCCTCATTTAAAAGTATTTAAAAGTGTGTGCTACATGCATGTACTAGAGGCAAAGATGTCAAGTCTAGGTAAGAGGGCAAACTTTGGTCTTTTGGTTGGTTATAGCTCATTTTCAAAGAGCTATAGAATCTATGGCTTATCTAGAAAACATGTGATTGTATGTCAATATGTAGTTGTTGATGAGAGACGAGAGCACATATTAGGGTTGAAATGGCTAAGAAGTGCATTTGAGCACTTATATTCAATCAAGAACTCCATCCTCATAGCAACAAAGTGATTTTGATATTGAAATAGAGCACGATGATGATCTAGCAAACGAAGATCATGTTGGTTAAAGAATCACAAAATCACATGAAGAATTGCATGACAACATATGATCTTACAACTTTTGTGGGGCTACATAACACAAAAAATGGCAGGCTGTAATGATGGAGGAGTTGAAAATGATGGAAAAGAGCAAAATATGGAGTCTGGTTCCGATTCAAAGCATAGACATGTAATTAGTGTCAAATGGATTTTCAAAACCAAGCTCAATTTTAATGGAACCTTAAACAAGCATAGAGCAAGATTGGTAGTCAAATGCTATGTGCAATAATATAGCATTGCTCATAGTGAGATGTTTGCACTTGTGGCCAGGCACAAGATAATTGGGCTTTTCTTAGCCTTTGCAACAAACATTTCATGGCTGTTAAGTCAAACTTTCTAAATGGTATTTTAGAAGAATAAGTTTATTTATAATAACCTGAGGGTTTTTATCATAATTGGAGAGGAGGAAAAGGTTTACAAATTTCATAAAGCATAATACAAGTTCAAGCAAGCTCTGAAAGCATGGTATGTAAGGATTGATGGCTTATTGATTGAGGATGAAGTGAGACTGAACCTATACTCTACCTCAAGGAAAAATCAAATGAAGATAAGATGATAATTTCTTTATATATTCATGATTTACTCATAACAGATTGTGATGATCAAGTCATTTGCAGGTTCAAATATAAAATAAAGCACACATTTGACATATCCAACCTTAGATTGAAGCATTACTTTCTTGGTATGGTGATCAAGCAAAAAAATCAAGATATATTCTTATCTTAAGAGACCATATGCTTATGGATCAAAATGGAAGGCAATGCATTATGTAACAAGTTTTACCTAAGTTTGAATTTCTCTAAGGGAATGGGGATGATACATGGCAATTACATTTCGCAAGCTATTGGTATTTGGAATTTAAACATATTTCTGCAGAACACAAGGAGGATGGATATTTGAAGTTATGTGATTGCATTGAATTATATATGTAAATTCTTTGATCAAGGCTTTATGGTGGATTACACATGTACATGTTACTCATTACTTGGTGAAGATATGAAAAATACTATATTATATATATATATATATTTGTTCTGTTGAATTGTTTACCAAAAAAAGCAATGCATAAAGAAATATTACAAACCATATATAATCTCATAATTTGTTTTAGATGTTAAGATGGTCAATTCAGTTGTTAATATATCCTTTTGTAATTTAATTTTGATTACCTAATTTTTGTCTATCTAAAATAATTAGTCCATGGTTACTCATGAATAAAATTAAAAAGAGAAGAAGAAAAGCCAAAGAGAAAGGACAAAAAATAAAAATAGAATTTTTTTTATGAATATCAATATTTGTAAAAAATTTCATACGAAAAAGATCTCCATTAGTAGCCAACCAAGATACAAATCCTTCACCAACAGGGTATACTTAATTTGTATTTTAAAATATTTCTACGTACTAAAAGGTTTAGTGTATTTAGTTAAAACATTTAAAAACTTTCTAGAGAAGAAAACAAATTGCTTCGTAACGTGTTTAGTTTTTGTTTTCTTAACATGGAGAAAAGGAAAAAAATAATAATTATAATCAACATAATTTTAAATTATGTTTCATTTTCTGTTTATGTTTTTTTTAGTTAATAGAGATATTTTACATTTATCAACTAACATTAATAAACTCTGGGGACCTTATTGTCTATATCCTTGAAAAGTTGCTATTATTTACTAAACTCTCTAACCAAACACAAAGAAAAGCAATTTTTTGGACCACATGTACTATTAATGGCCATGTCTATGAGTTGATTCTTTATAGTTGAAGCTGTGAGAATGTGGTTTCAAAGTCTCTTGCTAAGGCTCTATAACTCCCAGTTTCTAAACGTCCTAATCCTTATAAAATAGGATGGATCTCAAAGGATAATGTGAAAATAGTTGATGAAATTTATTGTGTGCCATTTGTCATTGGTAACCACTATCTAGATAAGGTAGAATATAATGTTGTAGAGATGGATGTGTGTCACTTACTACTTTAGAGACCCTAGCAGTTTGATAGAGATGCTCAGCATAATGGGAATATTAAACCTTACTCCTTCCAATAAAAGAAAAAGAAGGTGCTTTTGTTGTGTTTTACTCCAAACCAAAAATCCTTTATCAACAAGCCTAAACAACAACCTAAACACTTTAACCTAATTCCTCAAACTACCTAAGACCCTACCAAGCCTAGATTCTTCATGGCCTTAGTTCTTTCCAATCCAAAACCCAAGAATTTGGTCATTGAAACCCCCTCTTGAATGAATTTCAAGATATTGCACCTGTTTAATTACCAACTGAACATCCTCCCATGAGAGACATTCAACACAACATTGATTTAGTTTTGGGATTTAAAATTGCAAATTTACCCCACTATAGAATGAGTTTAAAGGAGCATGAGATATTATAGAGTAACATTGATGACATGCTGAAGAAGAAACTCATTAGAGAGAGTTTGAGTCTGTGTGCTATTCTTGCTTTAATTGTTCCTAATAAGGATAAGACTTGTCATATGTGTGTGGATAGCAAGGAAATCAACAAAATCACTATCAAATACAATTTTTCCATCCCAAGACTTGAATACATGTTAGGTAAACTAGAAGGTTCTCACATTTTCTCAAAGCTAGACCAAAAGAGTGAGTGTCATCAAATTCTCATCACACTTGGAGATGAATGGAAGTTGACATTTAAAACAAAAGATGGGTTGTATGAATGATTAGTAATGCCACTCAACTTGTGCAGCATGCCAAGTACCATCATTAGATTAATGAACCAACTTTTGAAGCTATTTCCCTTTGTTGTTGTATACTTCGATGATATTTTAATTTTCAACATGGAACATAGCAACATTTGGCATATTTAAGAATGGTTTTTTAAGCACTTCGAGATAATAAACCATATCTCAACATCAAAAAGTGTGAGATTTTGGGTGAATGATTATTATCCTTAGGGTTTATTGTCGGCAAGAAAAGAATATACACTGATCCATACAAAATAAAAGCCATCTTGGATTGGAGATCCTTTGCTAATGTCTTTAAACTTCACAACTTCCATGGGTTGGCTACTTTCTATAGAAGATTCATCAAGAATTTTAACACTATAGTGCTCCATTAACTAATTCCTTGAAGAAAGGGAATTTTCATTAGGGAGATGAACAAGAATGCAACTTTAAATTGCTCAAATAAAAGCTGATACAAGCACCAGACCATGCATTGCCCAATATCGAGAATTTAGCATAGAAGCCATGTTAATGTAAGAAGGAAAATCAATTAAATTTTTCAATGAGAAGTTGTATGAGTCAAGGCAAAAATGGAGCACCTACGAACAAGAATTATATGTTGTGGTACGTGTGTTTGACCATTGGGAGCATTATTTGATTCAACAACACTTTATTCTAAAAAGTGACCACCAACCATTAAAGTATCTTAACTTTCAAAAGAAGCTAACTGATCTGCATGCACGTTGGCTACAATTCCTTCACAAATTCCACTACTCTTTTCAACATTGTTTTGGAAAACTCAATACTATGGCTGATGCTCTTAGTAGGAAGCCCATGTTGCCAACAAGACCATAAATTTCTCTTCAAGAGTTTGCTATTATCAAAAAACTCTACCCTTTTGACTCTGATTTTGGTGATATCTACAGTATATGTGAGCAACATGAGTATGCTAAAGATTACCATATTACTGAAGGTTTTCTTTTCAAGGTAATCAATTATGCATCCTTGATACTTTTCTGTGCACTCGCTTCATTGTAGAGCTACATGCTGGTGGACTAGCAGTGTCAAGACCCATTGAGGATCCTTTCCCAGAACCACAGATAAACCCTGATCCAAAAGGAAACCCTACCGGACTGTCCTCTGGTTTCTAGAGGACAGTTCGATAGGGTTTCCCCCTTGGATAAGGGCTTATCTGGGGTTCCGGGAAGGGATTCTGCATGGGTCATGACAAGCAATCCACCTTGGTTTAGATAAAATAATTACTGTAGTCATTTCTCGATTCTTTTAGCCCATGTCAAATGAGATACCACTCATTTTGTCTAGAAATACATCACTTGTTAGCATGCTAAAGGTAACATTCAAAACGTTGGATTTTATTCTCCTTTATCCATTCCTGCAATTATGTGGGAGGATCTTCGAATGGATTTCATACTCGGTGTGCCTATATAGAGTCCTTTTTGTATTGCAAAACGAACTTCTATTTAATCATTCTTATGTGATAGGAAATTTGAGTATAGTAATACGGGTTACTTCTAGGTAAAAAATCACCTATAGGGCTAAATTCTTTAAAAACTCTTGCAAAACTAGGAAATTGTTCTTTGCTAAAAGAAAAAAAAAAAACCATAATCATGAGAACTGAAATGATCCAGGAAGATTTATGCGTGAGACATATCATTATTTACATAAATGGTAGAGTGATTTAAGGAGATTGCACCTATCACTTAGTTAGTAAAGTAAATATATTTTCATAATCAAATGTTCAAAGAGTAATAACTATCTATTCTACGTAGATTTCAACCATAGAATTTTATCACTAGGGTTAACCTTTGTGTCCCAAGTTTCATTTCATATAAATCTATCAATTTTATTTATGTGGTGGGTTATGGAAAAAAAAATGGTTTAATTACCATGTTAAATGACCATTATGAGAAATTATATTTGGGCGAATCTAATTGATACCCAAACTATGGCTAAATGTTGTGATAATTATTGTTGAACATTTTGTTTTAATAATAATTATGAGGGAAAAAGCATGACTATTCTAGCATAACACACCCACATTTGCAAGAATTTATAAGAAGGCTATTTTCCTTTCCATACGGGATCTTTTCTTGTACAAGATTGATCAAAACAACCACTACAAAAACCTTATATGTAAAAAGAAATGTCTGTAAAAAATGAGTTATTAGAACAAACCAACAACCTATTTATCTTGCTAAGAATATATTTGACAATTGTTAATAGCATGCAAAGAGTTACAAAATACATGAAAAAATAGCAATATTCAAAAAATATTCCAGAAATAAAACTATAAATTTTACAAAATTAAAACTTGGAAAAATGAAATGAAGCCATAGATAAATATATTTGATAAGTTGTAAAAGACCAGATATAGTTTACAAAATTAGCAAACAGAGAAGATATATGAGTAATCAAAGTAATGATAACTAAAAAGGAATTGTATGAATACTAAGGTACTTATGGTATACTCATGATTATGGATGGCACAATACTATATACTCAATTGTTTTGGAAGGATATAGTGATGCAAACTAGATATTTGATGTTAAAAACTTTAAGTCTACAAGTGAATATGTATTCACACTGGAAGGTGCCATCGTTTGTGGAAAACGTTTGAAACAAGCAGTTATAGCTTGATTCAGAATGGAATCTAAATCATTATTTTAGATAAATGTGCTAAAAAGACTAAATAGCTAGGCCATCTCTTAGAAGATATTCCAAGGTGGCCAAAGATTATACCTACAATGAGCATTCACTGTGATGGTTAATCTGTAATTGCTAAGGCATAAAGCAATTTTATAAAGTTAAGTTTAGACACATTCATTGTAGACATAATAACATTAAAAAGCTAATATTAACTGGAGTTATCTTTATTGACTATGTGGAGTCAATGGATAGCATTGCGGATCTACTAACCAAATGGTTAAATAAAGAATTAGTTGAGAAATCATCAAGGGAATGGGACTGGAAGCCTGTGAAAAAAAAGAAGAAAAAGTAATACATTGGATACTTAACCTGGTTGGAGATCCTAAGATCTAGGTCTAGAAAGACAAAGTAATTGTAAATATTGAGATAAATCAATGTAGGATTTATCCTTTTGTTCATCTTTGATGAACTAGTGATGCTTGCTAGAGGGAAAAGTTAAGTTATATTTTTAATGATTCTTATGCTTTAGGAAATCTGAGTGAAGTGATACAGGTTACATTTAGATAGGAAATCATCCTTGTGAGAGAGGTAAGGTAGCTTTCTAGAAGAATTACATTGGGCTTGATTCTTCAAATGTGCTAGGAATGGTTCAAGCACATCGAATCTACCATTTATTTAGTAAAATAATTATATTCTAATAAGAGAAGTTTCAAAGGGTCATGCCCATCTATCCTATATATGTAGGTCTTGACCATTAAACTCTATCATTAGGGTCAAACTTTGTACTAGCTTCCCTTCATGTCAATTTGTCAATTTCATTCATTGAGGTGTTGTTGGAAAAATATGGATTTTAATACCATGTTAAATGGCTATTTAGAAGGATATTACATGAATGTGAATTAAAATCATAACAACTTTGGTTTTATCAGGCAATTTATGAGGATTGTTATGAATTGAAATTGGTTTTGTGAGGTTAGATAAATTGACCGTTATGAAATTAATGGCAAATGATTACAGCTTGGATATAATTAGTCAATTGAAAACTTCTACATGGATGACCTTTAAATTGACATCCAGATTCCTTTGTTTTCAATAAAGTTGAACAACTTTCCTCTCATTTATTTCCTAGAGTTTTTCTTAGTTACTATAGGCTTTAGTGTGAAAAAGTTAAGGCCATTATTCAACTAAGAAATGCAGCATTTTTAAGCTTTTGAATATCTGTTATATCTTGGGAGACCAATGCAATTGGTTTCATTAGTTTCGATGAGGGTGTGAATCTATTCTAAGGAAACTATGCTCAACACAAGCCTCAGATCAATTGTTCATCTAATTTTTGTTGAATATATCCACATTTGTTATATTTGTGTAAGAAAGGAAATATTGTTAATTATAATTTAATAGGAGAGATACTAATAAAAAGAAAAGGATCTAATGAACAATCGCACATCTTAATGAATCAAGATAAAAAACAAAATGAATCTACTTTATGCTAAGCCTAGGATTAATTTTATGCATTATAATAATGGTTGGTGGTTAGATTCAGGTGCAAATATACATATGAGTTTTCATATAATTTTTAAAAAAAAAAATTAATAGAATTCAAGTGGAGGAAGTGTAACCTTAGGGAATCACACTGTATGACAAGTGTATGGAGTTGGAGATGTGGAAGTAGAGATGTTCCAGATGTGAGGAGAAATCTAATTAGTGGTTCATCCTTAATTCAACAAGGAAATAAAATTGTAATTGAAACTAATAAGGTTGTCATTTCAATGAATAATGTCTTTGTTGGAAAAGGAAATGTAGTGATGGTTTATTTAATACAAATCTAGCACTTGAAGATAATACAATTTCTCCTAAAGTTTTTAATCTTGAGTCTTGTGATGTGTGGCATGACAAGTTTGGATGTGTAAGTATGAACAAAATTAAATGATTAATGTATATTGGTTTAATACCCGAGTCTAACGTAATGTTTAAATATATTGGGTTTGCATATAAGAAGTTTTGATGATTTCTCAACCCCAAATGGTAATAGTTGGGAAGATTTTTGTTAGGTCTAAAATTGAAACTCCAATTTCGTTCCACAAATGAGCATTGTTTTTTAGATTGCTTACCCATTGAAAAAGACATGCTAAATGTTGGCTTCAAACTTGAACTAGTTGAAGAAATATTTGAACTAAATAATGCCTATTGATGTGAAATAGCATCAACCTTCACCATCAAATTGTTGAGTACATCTACTTCAAGTACAGTGGTGGGTCTCCTTCGCATTTCACCTCTCAATAGGCTAACTAAAAGAACTAGATGCCATCTCCTAAAGTGATGCATATGCTTCATTCACCATCTTTGACATCATTGATCCATAACTAGCGCTATCAATATATATCCTTGTGTGACCATTCATCATAGCAATGTTGAGGATACTTCCTCAGAAGCTCCATTAACCTTTTTCATGCTTCATTCATCAGTTCAAAATCTAATTGATAGGATTGACCAACTTCACTTCTCAATTTTGAGGGCTTTGAAGGAGGAAAAAACTTGGTCAAGAATTTATCCACAAGCTCTTCCTAAGTAAAGATGCTCCTGGATTGTAAAGCATGAAACCAAGCCAAAGCATTTCCTTAAGTGAAAAAGGAAACAAGCGTAATCGAACAACATCCTCATCAACTCCATTGAACTTGATGGTGTCTACCACTTATAAAAACATCATCAAATGAATATTGGGGTCTTCACTTACCTCACCACTAAATTGGTTTTGTTGGACCCTGTTGATTAAGGTCAACTTAGCTCAAAATTATTCACATTTATTGGTTGATGCCTTATCCCAAAATAATGCTCTTGAGGCACTTGTTGAAAGTAATCCCAAATGGCCCTTTGTCGAGGTGGATTTTCATTATTGTTCTCTATAGCACTCCTTTGTTCCCTTCTTAGCTTTCAATTTACATGACAAACCCGTTTGATCTCTAGATCAAAGGTAAAAGCTCAATATCTCAAATACTAGGCATATATTACAGAAAGAAAAGTAAACAAAATTAAACAAAACTAATAAAAAGCCTAAAGAAAGAACAATTAGTAAAATTTCAATATTAGTAAAATATCAAAACATTCAATCCCTAGCAATGGTGCCAAAAATTTTATGATTAAATTTTGAAAGTATACAGATCATATAAAGTAATAGAGTGATGACAAAATATTGTTCCCATAAGTATTGGTTTTAATATTTAACTAATTACCAAAATTTTGGCTAATTGTTTTTTATTTAGGCACACAATTGGAATGAGGCAATACAATTTAGAAATTTTGATGCTTATGAGATAAGGCATTTTGACTATATTAGTCAAAGCCTAATACAATATAGAAAATAAGAGATGGTAGAAAAAAAATTAATTAGATGAAAGATATTGATGCTTCAATGTCTTGAAAGGCTTCAATCTAAGCTTTCGCTTGCTAGCTCTTCTTCTTCTCTCTCTAAAATCTTTCTTATTTTTGTGCCTTCTCTTTTCTCCTCTTCTTAAAAAATTAGCCTCTTCCTTTCTTAAACCCTATTAAATATGGAAGATCAACCCTCCATTTCCATTAAAAAAAAAAAAATTCCCCATTTGACACCTCATCATCATTTTTTATTGTCATGTTAGGAAAGGAAAAACAATGGTGCATGAAAAAGAGAGATCTTCATGGCGTGGAGCTTAAGAGAGAACGCCGCTGCTACTGCTCTTTTTGAGACTAAGAGGAGCAAATTGTTGAAAGCAATTCAAGTTAAAGTAGAAGAACTTGGATTCTTGTGGCTAAAGTAAGTGATAACAATTTTGAAAATGAATAACCGTATAGTTATTTGAAGAAAATTTGACAAATTTATCTTTATTTTAATTAATCTTATTGATGCAGAGAAGAAACAAAAAAGCCTAGAGCTTGAAGACGAAGCTAGCTGTTGACAAAATTATCATTGCTCAGTAATTTGTGTTCCAATGACGGTGTCCTCTTTAAATAATGTTTTATCTGGTTTATTAAGTAATAATTAGTTTTTTTTTGTCCAGAGCAATTTTTCCGAGCTATGCCTTTAATTTTCTCTAAGCTTCCAATATGTAACATCTTCTTCTTCTCAAAGAAATAGACTTTTAATGCCACCAGTTTCTGGTTTTCTGAAACCTTGTATACTTTGCTATATTAACTAAATTGAGTCTTAGAAGTTTCAGAGGTCTTCCTCTGCTCTTCTATTGAGTTTGACGTTCTTCCTAGTTAATTATGATTTTTAAGAGTCTAAACGGTCATCTTTGTAAGCAAGCTTATAAGCATTACCTAATCCTTAGTCGATATTGTAATTTGTATTTCTTTTTTTATGATTGTTGAATTGTTTCAATATTGGAAAGCATGTTTCTTATATGGATTATTATAAGGACATTTATATGATCTTCAAGAGCTAGAATTCCAAATTTGAGCTGCGAGTAACATATACTTTGAAGAAGAATAAGGAACATAGTACTCCAGTCATATTACTGACACGGTATAGATTTCTTGCCCCTGTTGCATCTGATAAAATTTACACCTTTTTGTGAGAACTTTGATCATCAATCAGTATGGATTGAATTGGAGAAGCTTTTTATGGCATACAATAGATTTACAATTTTAACTATTTAGGTATATCAGTATTTATACATCATTCTTTTTTTCTTTTTTTTTTTACTCTTTTTTATTATTATTATTTTGTAACTTAATATAGTATATATTCCCTTCAACATACTAATAACAGAGCATATGATAAACCTCAATTTGTTAGCTCATTAAGTAGAAGCTAGTCAAGCATTTTGATTTCACTTTGGTTTCATTTTTGGGAAAGAACATCAATCCTTGCATTTTTTAATAAATTCTTCAGATTTAAAAATTCTACATATACTTGCATAATTATTTCCTTAAGTCCATTAGGGAGAGAAAAAAAAAAAAAAAAAAGGGAAGAAGAAGTGCTACTATTTTGATACAAGTCAAAATTTCTTTATACTAATACAATTGAAAAATAATTTTTGTTTTTATTTTTATTTTTGCTTCACGGACACTAGAAGAGAAAACTGCTGTCAAACAGGCCTTAAAGATGAAGAGAATTTTATACCGAGTCATTGCAAAGATGCCAAAGGTTGCTTAGATAGAGTTGCACTTGAAACTCTGCTTGTAAAGGTACATAGAAGTCAATTATTAATCTTTTAGTTGCTTCTTAAAACTGAGCTACTCTGTTTTGGTTTTGTGACAATATTCAAATTTTCAAGCTTAGACTGCATTATTCTCATATCAAAAAGAAGCTAATGACTAATAATAAATATCGGTTTGAATATGTTCCTCCTTCTCATATCAAATGAAATCTTTCCGTATATTTATTAAAGCAGTAAATTAATCATCCATGAAGGTTGGATTGCTAAGATGCTGCATTTCAAACTCTTCTTGTACAGGTACATAAAAGTCAATAATCAATCTTTTCACACTTCTTAAAACAGAGCCACTCTGTTTTGGTTTTATGACTATATAACATCTTTTAAAGCTTTGAGCACTGCAATATAATTTTACCCTGAAAGAACCTAATGACTGATAAATTTAAATTTGAAATTTTATACCTCTTCTCATATAAAATGAAGTTTTGCATATATTTATTGACTGCAGAGTATTTGCTGTCATGATTGGAAGAAAAAAAAAAATGAGCTCAGGGCAGTGAATTATAAAGAACTTTAGTCTAAAGGTAGTGCATTACACGATGGAAATTGTCAGTACTGAGTTTTCACAATGCTTCGAAAGCTAGGACAGCTCAAAATAAGTCATAAAGTTCTGTACATAATGTTAAAAAAATTCTTAATTTGTAATTTTTCACTCATTGCCAGCAACTTCATTTAGAAGATTTGATTGGGTACTTCATGTGGAAGAAATCTTAATAAGCCTCCTTGCAAATTACGGTCACTAGATGACTATAAATAGGCGTAGTCTTTTATTAGATTGTAATGTATCCCAGTGCGTTGTAAAGCATATATTTCCTTTGCTTTGGCTTCAATTCTCTGTTTTTATTCCTCTGTTTCTTCAATTTCATTATATCCGATTGCCTCCAAATATATTCAGCCACTCCTTATCAAAATTATTTCAAATATAACCCCACACATATAAGTATCATACAAGTCTTTATCCTAATGATAGTTACAAAAAGAAAAATGCTAATGTAAGATTTGTTAAAGTTTCCGACATAGATTTTTCTAAAGTCTAAAGGAAATTTAGCTTGTCATTACTAAAAACTAATGGCCATTCTAAGCCATTATCAAAAGAAGTAACAGGAAAACAAGTATGGAATTATTTGAAATAGCTATCTTGATCGATGACTTTTCAGAAGTAGAAAATATGCAAAAGAAAACTAAATGTCAGAAAAGTATGATGTAATTTATCCTTAACCAATTTATAACTTAATATGTAAAATAATTGTTTTTTTTTTCTCTGTGGTTGTTAATAATTGAAAATTGATATCCTTCGTGTATATATTTTATTCATTTGGATAACCTATATTTCATGTATATCTAAATGTTTTTTCCTTGTGTCTAATAATAATATCTATTTTCTGATCAAAATAACCAAATACACCTTCTTAATATCCCATTAAAAGGGGAAAACTATATTTTTGGAATTAATAAAGTTTTAATATGTTATCAAAGCGTCGGAGATGAAGAGGTTGTGTTTCATTTAAACTTTTATTTTTTTATTTTTTATTTTTGTGGTTATTTTACCTAAATCTCATTTTTAAAAAATTATCATTAAACTCCCTTTATTCTTTTTTATCATAACCCTCATATTTTATCTTTATTTTTCTTTATTTTTTTCGAATCATCACCCCGAGTATCTCAAACCTAGAACCTTCTAGTCGTTGGTATAAGTAGTTTACTAATTTAACCATCTTCACTTAACATGACAAAGTAGGTTAAAAATCAATATTTTATAATTGAATAATATTGTACAAATATAATTTTGATATTTAACTATTAAAACTAACTGATAGAAACTAACAAAGACTAGTAGATTAGTCTCGTCTTGATAGATTTAGAAAACTAAAAATAGATAAATAATGATTTTTTAAAATATAAATGAAAAAAAAGCAAATTAGAATGGGTGTAGATGAAAAATATTCCCTGTGGAAAATAAGTATGCGTGGACTTGGAAAAGCCCTTTTTTGTCACTGAAATTACTAAATTAGAAGAACACAAGCACATGATGTTGTGACATCTTTTAAGGTCAGATTTACACTTTCCATTGGTATTTCAGTTTTGGTGCACCTTCTTTTATGTTCTATGCATGAGTAAATACAGCATATATATATATAGATAGATAGATATATAAGTGTGTGTGTGCTTTGGCATATCAATAACATACCATATGTAAACCTCATCTTGTAATTTTTTTGATAGATATCAGTCCTTACATATTTATAGAAAACAATGAAGACATTAGCAATTCATGCTGGTTGGATTCTTTTAAGTTCTGATTATTTGGATTTCCAAAGGATATCAGTACTTGTTTCCAATTTTTATGCCCAAAAAGAATCTGTAACTACAGTAGGCATATCAATAACAGACAATACAATAAACCTTGTTTTGTTAGCTCATTGCGTAGAAGCAAGTCAAGCGTTTCATTCGACTTTGGCCATTTTTAGGCAAAAACATTCAGCCCTTGCATATTTACATAACTTAATGATTTATTAAGATTTCTAAATTCTAGGTGTACTCACACAAACACTTTTTATAATTCCAAAAAAGAAAAAAGAGAAACGAAAAAATAAATAAATAAAAGGCCATAATTTTGATACAAGCATTATGTTCATTCAATATTTCTTTACATTAATACAATAAAATCTTCACTTACTTTTTTATTATTAACAAGTTCTTTTTACTTACTTTTTTTTTTTTTTTTGGGTTCACAAGTTTTTCTTTTTAATTTTAATTTTTTTTTTCTTCTTAACCGTATGTAGTTTGCTTATTTCAATTATTTGTTAATATTAGTTGATGATAGTTAGAAATCTCTATTAACTATAAATGTAGGGCCTTATAAGCTGTTGTGGTAAACCATCCCTATCGCCAAGGTTTTAAATATCCAAAATTCCTTGAAATTTTTATTTTTTTAAGGGATCGAAATAAAATTTAGGTTCCAAATAGAAAAGGGTAGAATTTCCATAATATCCATCGAAATTTCTGAAATCTTGCTAAAATTTCTGTAGAAATTTTTATCAAAATATCTAAATCAAATCCTTTACAATTTGATTAAAAAATCTATAATATCCATCGAAATTTTATAAATTTCTATGTAAACTTTCAGAACTTTCATGGAAATTTTGAAAATATCTATGAAAATTTTTTAATTTTTTTTATAAAAATTCAAAAGTATTATTGATGGTTAGTAAATTATTTTTACCAAATTAACTTTAGTAATTTTTTTTTATCTTTTAATTATTTTTTAAGTATTTAATGATATAAATAAAACGAAGCGAATTGAATTCGATAACCTTATTAAGTTCTATTTGTTGATAATATATATAATATATATATATACTTGGTATACATTTTGTATAAAATAAATTCATTAGAATCCCATAATTACAAGTTCATAATTGATTATATAAAAATAAAAAATAATAACATAAAATAATAATATGAAAATACAATATTATGTAAAATTGATATTGATAGCATTTAATTAATAATGTTAAGCAAATAAAAATAAAAATATGATAGAATATATTATACTAAAAATTAAGGACAACTATATTTAATACAAGATCATTATAGTTGACATATTTATAATTATACGAAAAATTATTAAGAAGATACATATTTTAATAATTATTTTTCATATTTCACATCTCAAAATGAGAACAAGAAAGATTCTAATAGTTTTCAATTATCTAAAACTTTTATGAGTATTGAGATGATATTTATAAAATATAATGTAATTATAATAATTGTTTTATCTTAATTAATACATAATTTATCAAATATATATTTTTTTGTAAAATTTTTATTAATAATAGTTTATTTATAATCGTTATCACTTACTATAAATTAAATTGATCAAAAAAAATATAATATCTATTCAATATTTTTGCAATTTTTATAATCAATTTAATAATTTATTGTTTAAATAAGCTAATATCAAAGTTTCAACAAAAATTTTTATTTTTTAAAATAAATTTCCATCATATATATATATTTTTTTAACTTTTTGTCAATATTCGATACTTTCCAATATTTCCATGAAAATTTTTATATTTTGAATCTTCGATATTTCCACTGATGCCGAAATTTTGAACCTCATCTATGGCAAAGACTAAACATAAAACAAGTCACCAGACAAACAATCACGGAAAAACTTTACATTGTCAATTAGCAATCACAAAAAAATTAAAATAAAATAACAAATAGAACAAAACAAAGAAACCTATCATTTTAATTTAATAGTGGCGCTAGAATCACATGCCAGAGCTTCCAATAATATCAACTAAAAGCCAAAAAAAAAAAAAAAAAAAAAAGGAAAGAAGGGAAAGGAAAACAACGATTTGAAATCACTTAGTACTTTTTCTTTCTCTTTTTTTTTCTTTATGTTTTTTATTTCAGCCAAAAAAAAAAAAAGGTACTTTTCTACTTATAAATAGCACTATAAAGACACAAGAACGTACACTTAGAAGGACCCCAGTTAGAATTCGTATATACTTTCTCACTAATAATTTATTCTCAGGTAAAGAAAATGAAGACAAATAATGTCAACCAGTTGATAGTGTAACATTGTAATATTAAAATAAATCATGGATTTTCTTAAGAGCCAGAGGATTAAGAAGTGCAAACAAGAAGTGCAAACAATTTCTGGTACTCAACATCTTGTCTAACTTCAGCATTTGTATATTCAAGACTGCAATTAGGTGGTTGACATGCCCAAATATATGGTCGTCTTCCACAACCAACAACTCTTCAAAGTTAGACACACGTGTTCTTTGGTTTAAGAGTTAATTTTATTTCTGTTTACAAACTCAAGGTTTGCTTGGCTATGTGAAGGAACTAGAGGAGCAAAAACTGATAATATATTTTATTGCTACAAAGATATATTTATATACATCTACACGTGAACCTTGTAAGGCAAAGAATTAACAAACTAAGGAAACTAATACTAAGATATATACAGAAATCAAACATACACAGATGCAAAAATAAAATAATCACATCAGCAGAATATACGAGAATATGTTATGCCTAATACTCTCCTTCAAGATGGTGCTTCGTTGGAGACACCAATCTTGAACAGAAGATAAAGAAACTGAAATCTAGAGAGAGTCTTGGTCAGCACATCTGCTAGTTGATCAGCCAATATGAAACATGAGCTACAAGAAATCACCATCTTGAACTTTATCAAGTCAATGGCAATATGCTTCATTCGATATGCTTCATTCGAGAATGGAAGATAGGATTAGCACAAAGATACATTGCCCCCATATGCTCATAGTATAACACAAGCAAAGATAGAGGCTAAATGCATAGCTCACCCAATAAGGATTGAAGCCAACATAATTCAAAAGCAGTGGTAGCAATAGATCAATACTTGGCCCGTTTAGGATTTAGCAACATATCGTTGCTTCTTTGAACTCCAATATCATGGAGTTCTTCCAAGAAAAAGGATAAAAGCACCAGTAGAAATACAATCATCCTTGTTTCTTGCCCCATCACCATCAGAAAAGGCATGTAGAACAAAAGGAGACTTTTTGTGAATAAGAATACCATGAGAGATGGTGCCTTTAAGATATCTAAGCACCCTCTTAACGGCAATCCAATGAGTAGAAGTAGGCTTATGCATAAATTGAGATATTATTCACAGCGAAAGCAATGTCTGGGCAAGTACAAGAAAGATATTACAAGTTACCTACTATTTGACGATAGCTAATACCATCAGAGAGATTAATGCCATCATGTAAACTAAGATTACAACCAGTAGATAAAGGTGTGTGGACATCCTTAGAGGCAGACATATCTGTACGAGCCACAAGTCACTTATATATTTGCTTTAAGATAAAATAAAAAATAAAAATAAAAAAATGGCCAGAAGCAGTATGTTTAACCTCCACCCCCAAAAAATAACTCAAAGATTATAGGTCCTTAATTGAAAATCAAGCCCCAAGCTGTTTGATAAACTTGTCAACAAAAGTTGAAGAATTACCTATGATGATTATATCATCAACATATATGAGCATAAAAATAACACTCTAGCCATTAAAATACATAAATAAGGAGCTGTTAGAATAAGAATTAGTAAAACTAGTAGAGAGAAATAAGTTTTAAGCTCATGATAGCAACCCTGTAGAGCCTGTTTGAGACTATATATGGCTTTGCTCAACTTACAAACATAATTGGGACAACATTTATGGACGAAAGCGGAAGGTTGATGCATGTAGACATCCTCATTCAACCTGCCTCAAAGGAACGCATTATTCATGTCCAATTGTGTCAATTGCCAACTAAAAGTTACTGCAAGGCACAAAATGATAAGAACTATTGTGGGTTTGGTAAGTGGGTTAGAGGTATCATGGCAATCAAGTCCTAGGCATTGGTGAAAACCTTTTGTCACAAGTCAAGCTTTATATCAGTCAAAGGAAGCATCAAGTTTTCGTTTAATGCTGAAAACCCATCTACACCCAACCAAATTTTGAGAAGGAGAAGGTGGAACTATTGGCCATGTATCATTTTGAATGAAAGCAGTGAACTCATAATTCATGGCAATAGACAGGAAGGATCTGTCATAGCCTATGTGACACAAGTGAGCTCAGATGCTATGGAAGTAGTAGTTTTCACAGCAGAAAAGAATTTTGGGTTGAGTTTAAAAATATTATTTTTTAAACGGGTTATAATAGGATATGTGCGACCAAGAATAGTAGAATAGATAAATTACCTGGAGGATTTGTTGGCAAAGGATCGACACAAGAGCAGGAACACAAGGAAGATAATTCAAAAGGAGAGTCAGTGTCATTTGATGAACCTATCGTATTAGAGCTTAAGTGAGTTGTTGAAAGGGAAGGAAAAAGAGAGGATATGGAATTGACAACATAAGATAAAAAAAAATGGAGCGTACGACGTTGATGGAGATGATACAAAGTCATTTAGGCATTGTTCTAGTTTGAAAAGAAAGAAGGAAACAGAGGAGCAAAAAGTGGTAATATATTTTATTGATACAAAGATATAATTATATACATCTATATGTGAGCCTTGTAAGGCAAAGAATAAACAGACCAAGGAAACTAATAATATTTAACGTATATACAAAAATCAAATATACGTAGATATAAAAATAAAATAATTACATCAGAAGAATATATGAGAATATATTATGCCCAATAGGCTAAACTTACATGAGTTTGAGAGTAATTAATGTTGGAATAAGTGTGACTGTCACATCCAGTATTACTGATCAGCTATATGTTAGTATACTTGTATAATGTGAGTAAGGCTAGATATTTAGACTAATCTTCTGTATTTAGATATTTAGACTAATCTTCTCTTGTATGAATACAGATTAATGAATGAACGAATACATGTAATCTGAGGTATTTTTAGAGAAAACAAACACTCTCCAAAAATGTTTTGTTAGGTCATTTTCTTTCTAGTTTTCTTCTTAATCACCTATATAATTCACATCAAGACATACCAGCAGAAAATTACTCCTGTGTGCATAAAAAATGAAGGAGCAATTTGTAACAACCAAGGTCGACAAATTAGCAATCCGCATCAAAAATATTGAAGGACTTGCACATCATGATAAGGATCAAGCTTACATATTCAGTGAAGATGGACCATCAATTCTAAGAAGCAACCAACAACCAGAACGGCCAAAGATACCAAAGGTTCTAGAGATGCTTGGTGATCTTGACAAAAATAATGATTGATCTGATCCTTGTACGATTTCAATCGGACCTTATTATAGAGCTTTGGAAAAAGTGAAATTGAATATGTTTCATAAGTGAAGTAGTTTTACAATATATACACTTGTAGTACAAATAAATAAGGAAAATAAAATATTATATTTGTTACACAAGGAAATAATAATACAAAAAATAAATAATAAGTCGTACTAGGAATACCAAAATTATGATGTTGGAGAATTGTCCTAATATTCCCCTACAAGATGGTGGATCCAATGGAGACACCAATTTTGGACCAGAGAGAGATGAAAGAATACTTGCTGAGGGGCTTAATCAGCAAAGCAGCCAGTTGGTGCTGAGCCGAGATATGTGAAATAGCTAAGGAACCATCAATGACTTTATCAAGAATAAAGTGATAGTCAAGGCCTATATGCTTCATCTGAGAGTGAAAAATAAGGCTGGCACATACATATGTAGCGTTGAGATTGTCACAAAGAATTGTAGGACATGAGGGGACTAAAACACCAAGTTCCATTAGCAAATTGGAAACCCATGCAAGTTCAGCAGCTGTGGAAGCAACTAAGTAGTACTCTGCCTTAGTTGACGACTAATCAACTGAGCACTGCTTCTTGAAGCACAAAAGAGAGGAATATCTTCAAAGAAGATGATAAATATTGTGGTAAAGGTGAAGTAATCACAGTCACTTGCCCGGTCGGTATCCAAGTAAGCAAGAAGTCGAAGTGGAGCTTGAGGAGAGTAATGAAGGCCATAGTATAATGTATGTTTGAGATTTCAAAGGAATCGTTTAGTAGTAGTGTAATGACTTTGAGTAGGAGCTTGCATGTACTATGCTAATTTATTAACAGAAAATTGAATATCCTGATGGGTTAGAGCTAGATACTAAAGAGAACTAATGACACTTCGATAAGCAGATGCATCCGCTGATAGAAAACCATTAAGAAGCATGAGCTTCACAGAGGATGACATTAGAGTCATAACTTCTTTCACACCATCACACTTATGGCATTCCAGAAGGTCTCGAACATACTTGTGTTATGATAAAAACAATCCAAGATATGTGCGAACAACTTCTACACGAAGAAAGTAATGAAGCTCAACAAGATCCTTAACAGAAAATTTCTAAGACAAATCAATAATGAACCAACGAATTAAAGATGAAGATGAACCTATCACGAGAAGATCATCAACTAAACTAAGAATTAAATGGTTATTTTGTTAGCCTGATAGATAAGGAGAGAAGATCAAAGCGAGAATTTATAAAGTCATAGGAGAGACGAAATTGTTTTAGCTCTATACCAAGCATGAGGTGTTTATTTAACCCTATATAAAGCCTTGCGAAGCCCACAAACAAAAGAAGGATGAGTAGTGTCAATAAAGCTAGGAGATTGGTGCATATATATATATATATATATATCCCCATCAAGCACTTCATGAAGGAAGGCGTTGTTGACATTGAGTTGGTGGACAAGCCAATTTATTGATACGGCAAGGGTTAGAATAAGCCAAATGGTTTTAGGCTTGATAAATGGGCTAAAAGTATCATTATAATCCATGTTGAGTCATTAAAACCTTTAGCAACAAGCCATGTTTTGTATCTATGAATAGAGCCATTGGTTTTGTGTTTGAGTCAAAAGACCCATTTGTAACTAATAATATTGGCATCAGGTGAAGTAGGCATTAAATCCCAGGTTTGATTCTTATGCAAAGCTTGAAGCTCGTCCATCATAGCTTAGATCTAGTGAGGATTTTTGAAAGTGTATATAGCTGTAGTTGGCTCAATAGATGTGGGCAAGGGAAGTTTAGACATGGTGAAGTTTTGGGTTTAAAAAAACCAGCCTTGGCTTTAGTGATCATGGGGTGAGAATTAAAAGGAAGATCCAATCAACAGTAGTAAAAGAAGATGCAACAGGAACAGAGAGAAGAAAAGGAACATTCCTAGCCCAATCACCATTTTCTCAAGGAAAGGAAAGAAATGTTAACCTAGAATGATAGGGTAGTGAGTGTTGTATAGATGAGTTAAGCATCGATGATAGGGAAGGCGGCAGTGGAGAGCAACCTGGTAGTGCAGGAGGAATCTCAAATTAGGTATCAGGTAGTGGAGCAGTGGTTGTGACCAGAGGAGGGGTTGATGCTATAGGGCTTAGTGATGCGAACCCGCCCGAGCTCGCACCACTGACAACTCACTGGGGTACTGATCCGATACGGATGTAGACTGGACCGATCACTAGGGCTCAAGCTAAGAGGTTTAAGGACAATCTTGCTGCCTTTATCCAGAAAGTAATTCATTCTCAAAAGGACTTGTCCATACCTGAAGATAAAAGACCTGTTTTAAGTATCCAAGTGGTGGAGGCTGATACATCGGACACCCATACATCGGACATTTTATATCGGACACCCATGTCTCGGACACCTGATCTCGGACTTCGGACATCGGATGTAACTTAGCTCGACCAGACACAACTTAGCTCGGATATACATCAGTTAGCTCGGATAGGCCATAAGTTAGCTCGGACATCAAACAGACATAAGTTAGCTCGGTTGAAGACATAATTCAGCCTAGATGTCAAAGTCAACTCGTTATCTAATTTGCGATTGACTTTCTTTCTTTTTGGGTTTTTATTTATTTATTTTCTGGACAAATAACTTTAGGAAGGTTTTTATTTTATTCTTTCCATTGTAAATTAATTAATTCCTAATTTAATATAAAGGAATTAATTAATCAAACTTAGATTAGGAAAGGAAGTATAGTTTCGGCCAACTAGGTTTCTTTATGTGTGTGGCCGGTTTTACCTAGGGTTTTTAGGGTTTATTTTGTTTCTTTCAAAGCCTAGTTAAAGGCTTATTTATCAATAAGAATACAACTTTGATTTGATTGAGAAAATACTTGTGAGATTAATTATCTCTTTGTTCTTTGAGAACACCTAAAACACCATTAGAGAATTGGTTGTTTTAGCTTGACTTATCAATAGGTTTTCCATCCCCTATTGTGGCGTTTACATTATACCAAGGTTTCTAACCACAGGTTGGTTAGGGGTTGAGGTCCAATCCATTAGAACTTGAACTTAATTAAGATCCGGGCTAATATAATATGGGTTTAGGAGCAGGTCGTCCTAGGTTCGTATCATTTGGTATCAGAGCTAAATTTCGTTCAGGTTTGATCTATCTTTATTTGTTTTATTTGTTTTTGTGTTATTCTGCAATTTTAGCATTAGGTTAAGGTTGCATCCATCCCATACACGTTCTGCATCCTAAAAAAAAAAGTAAAAATAAAAATTCATTCCTAGTTGAATTAGGATTTCCTAGTTTTACCGTATTTTTGTTTCCTAGTTTGTTGGTTGTCTTTTATCATTGTTCTTGTTAATTTTGGTTTTTTTTTATTTTTCTTTGATATTTCAGTCTTAAATATTTGCATTCATATATTAAAAAAAAAAAAAAAAGAGTTTGCGGCAAAATTAAAAAAAAAAAAAAAAAAACTGCACATTTGTGTTTATTGGGAGGTCACGGTTTTGGTGTTTGTTTTGGAATTGGAATTGCAATTTTGGTAATTATTCTTGCTACTTCAGTTGTTTATGCTCTGTGAGTGAAAAAAAAAAATTTGAGGAAAAACCGAATAAAAAAAAAATTTGGGTTTGTTGAAAATTGGTGTTGAAGTTTGTTGCTGGAAACTGCTGCTTTGTTGATTATTTATTCCATATTTGGAGTTTCTGGAGAGTTATTTTTGCTGCTGGATATTTGAGTTTGAGTGCTAAATTATTTGGATTAAAATTAGTTAAAGGATTTGATACAAAACTTAAATTACAAGAACAACAACCAACACTTTTCTATATTTTTGTTCTCTTGATTCTTGTTCGTATTTGAATTTCTTTTTCTAGAATTTTATTCTTGAACTCATAATATATTACCATCTGGTCCAGTTCTTCAAAATTCCAAAGTTTTCTCATTAATTTTCTTTATTTTGTCTAGAAAAACCGAAAATAGGTATTTTCATTCCGTTCGGTATTTGTTTATTTTTGCTTACTGTTTGTTGATAAGTTTAATTAAAACATACTAGTGATCTAATTGCTGTTTTGTGGGTGTTTTAACTAGAACTTTGAGATAATTCATTGAGTGGAAAAAGGCAAGAGTGTGTGAGCTTAAAAAAGGGTAAAAAGCCGAAACGAGTGTCGAGTCCTCATTTAAGTGAAACACGTAAGGGAGTGAAATTGTAAGGTCCTATTTTATTTCTATTGCATTATTATACTAACATGACAGAATCAAGAATGAGGAGAGGAGATCCACCCTTGAGGATCAATGAGGAGGAGTCCGTAGCATTCCATGGCGATACCCGAGCTACCGAGAGTGGAGATCAAGTGGACATGAGAGCTGTTTTGGAGTCAATACAGCGGGTTAGTGCTCAAGTTGAGCATGTGAATCAAAGAGTGGGAAGACTAGAAGCCTTACAAGGAATGCCGAATACAAGAAATAGGCAAGAATTCCATGGAGGGCGAGGCCGAGGACAAGGAGGTCGCGAGAGACTGAGAGAGGAATTTGATGAGGAGCCATTCGATGGAGACTTTGAAGAAGGTATGGATGAAAGTTTTGTTGTCCAAGATAGAGCTAGCCATGGAAGATATAGGAGGGAAGATACAGATGATGATTTGGGAAATATCAAGGTTAACATCCCCCTTTTATGGGTAAAAGTGATCCCGAAGCTTATTTGGAGTGGGAAGAAAAAATGGAGATGATTTTTGACTGCCACAAATATTCGGAAGGTAAAAAGGTGAAGTTGGTAGCAATGGAGTTTGGACATTATGCACTTCAATGGTGGACCAATGAGCAAAATACCCGAAGGAGAGTTGGTGATGATTTAATCTCGACATGGCGTCAAATGAAAGGAGTCATGAGGAAATGGTTTGTGCCATCCCATTACCATAGGTTGCTGCACCAAAGGCTTCAATCTTTATCTCAAGGAACTAGGTTCGTGGAGGATTATTACAAAGAGATGGAGATGGTCATGATGAGGTTAAATATGAGAGAGGATAGGGAGGCAACAATGGAAAGATTTCTTGGAGGGTTAAACCGTGACATTGCCAACCATCTTGAATTACAACAATACTTGGAATTGGAGGAGATGTTGCATGTAGCAATTAAGCTTGACAACCAATTCAAGAGGAGGAGTGTTAGTACACGGTTTGGAGGAGTTTCTAGCAGTGGAAGGACAAGTTCAAGTTGCTGGAAAAACAATTCCACTTATGAAAGCAAGCTGAAGCCAAAACTTGGTGAAGAAACTACTAACCGGCCAAGAAGAGAATTTAAAGTCGAATCTGCCTAAGCCATTAAAGGTGAGATAAAATCTGAACCTAAACCTCAAAAGTCAAGAGAAATTATTTGTTTCAAGTGCCAAGGAATAGGACATATAGCCAGCCGATGCCCGAATAGAAGGATAATGGTAATTAGGGGTAATGGAGAGGTGGAATCCGAAAGTGAGGTTAGTAAGGCTGAAATCGAACAAGAAGATGAAGGACTTGATGATAAGGCCGAACCATTAAACACATCAAATGTTGAGCTAAATTTGGTCTCAAGGAGGGTACTTGCTGTCTACAAAGATGAAGAGCAGATACAGAGAGAAAACATCTTCCACACTCACTGCGAAATACAAGGTAAAATTTGTAGCATGATTATAGATAGTGGGAGTTGTACTAATGTAATAAGTAACTTTGTCGTTGAGAAATTGGGCTTAAAAACAATAAAATATCCTGAACTATATAGATTACAATGGCTTAATGATAGTGGTGAGATGAAAGTAAACAAACAAGCCAAAGTAAAATTTAATATAGGTAGATATGAGGATGTAGTTTTATGTGATATTGTATGCATGATTGCTAGACATATACTATTAGGTAGACCATGGCAATTTGATAAAGATGCTACTCATTTTGGTCGAGAAAATAGTATTGTTTTCAGGTTTAAAGGGAAGAAGGTCAAGCTGGAACCATTATACCCTAAAGAGGTTTACAAAGACCAATTACAAATGCAACAAAGGAGAGAAGCCGAAAAGCTCAAGGAAAAAGCAAGTATGGCACCAACGGCTTCACCACCCTTTCAAGAAGGTAAGAATGAGGTTGCTGATCAAGGTATGGTTTCTAAGGCTCATATTGAGTGGAAAGATCAAGGGAAACCCGAAAGAGAGGGGAAAGAAAGTGGCAAACCCGAGAGCTTGGAGAAGGAAGAGAAATCCGAAGGTTTGCGCCAATCCAAAGGAGAAAAAAGAAAAGAAAGAAAAGAAAGGTCAAGTAGCAACTTTTATTTGAGTTTAGGGGATATTAATAAGGTTATTGAGTGTAAAAAACCTTTGCTGGTCATGATTTATAAAGAAAATTATTTTAATGATCAAACTAACTTTGAAGAACTTGAATTACCAAGTTCAATGAATTCTCTTTTGAAGGAGTTTGGAGATGTCTTCCCAAATGAGATTCCAAGTGGACTACCACCTATTCGAGGGATAGAACATCAAATTGACTTTGTTCCAGGGGCTGCAATATGAAATAAACCAGCTTATAGAAGCAATCTCGAAGAAAAAAAGGAGCTGCAAAAACAGGTAAGTGATTTACTTGACAAAGGTTATATTCGTGAGAGTTTAAGTCCATGTGCTGTACCTGTTTTGTTAGTGCCAAAAAAAGATGGTACATGGAGAATGTGTGTTGATTGTAGGGCTATAAATAATATTACCATCAAATATAGACATCCCATTCCTAGATTAGATGATATGCTTGATGAGTTGCATGGTGCTTGCATGTTTACAAAAATTGATCTTAGGACTGGTTATCACCAAATTAGGATGAAAGAAAGTGATGAATGGAAAACCGCATTCAAAACTAAATATGGGCTGTATGAATGGTTAGTTATGCCTTTTGGATTATCCAATGCACCTAGTACTTTCATGAGGCTTATGAATCATGTAATGCATCCATTTATTGGTAAATTTGTGGTTGTTTATTTTGATGACATTCTAATATATAGCCGAAATTTGGATGACCATGTGGATCAACTTAGGCAAGTTTTGCAAGTTCTTAGAAAGGAAAGATTGTTTGCTAACATTAAAAAATGTGAATTTTGCAAAGATGAGCTTGTGTTTCTAGGATTTGTAGTAAGTGCTACAGGAATCAAAGTTGACCAAGCTAAGGTGAAGGCAATTCAAGAGTGGCCGGTTCCTACTTCTATCACCCAAGTGAGGAGCTTTCATGGTTTGGAAAGCTTTTTTAGAAGATTTGTCAAGGATTTTAGTACCATAGCAGCACCATTAAATGAAGTTGTCAAGAAGAATGTCGGCTTTAAATGGGGGGAAGTACAAGAAAAATCTTTTAATTTGTTGAAAGAAAAATTGTGTAATGCACCTTTGTTAGTTTTGCCAAATTTTTCTAAGACTTTTGAAATTGAGTGTGATGCTTCATGTGTAGGTATTGGAGCTGTCCTAATGCAAGAAGGAAGACCCATAGCCTACTTTAGTGAAAAATTAAATGGAGCTGCCCTAAACTACCTGACTTATGACAAGGAGATGTATGCTTTGATGAGGGCTTTGGAGACATGGCAGCATTATCTCATGCCAAAGGAGTTTGTGATTCATACGGATCATGAGTCTTTGAAGCATATCAAGGGTCAAGGAAAGCTCAACCGTAGGCATGCCAAGTGGATTGAATTTATTGAAACCTTTCCATATGTAATTCGCTACAAAAAGGGTAAGGAAAATGTGGTTGCCGATGCATTATCCCGAAGGTATGTACTCTTTTCTACCTTAGATGCTAGATTGCTTGGATTTGAACAATTGAAAGAACTTTATGAGCATGATAGAGACTTTGGAGAAATTTTTAGAACCTATTTGAAACATGGATTTAATAAATTTTACGTATTTGAGGGATATTTGTTTAAGGAAAACAAACTTTGTGTGCCTAATTGTAGTATTAGGGAATTATTGGTTCGAGAAGGACATGGGGGCTGTTTAATGGGTCACTTTGGTGTTTTAAAAACTTTATCCTTGCTGCAAGAACATTTTTATTAGCCTAACATGAGGAGAGATGTTGAGAGAATTTGTGAAAGATGTTTGAAGTGCCAAAAAACAAAATCAACATTGAAGCCGCATGGATTGTATAAGCCTTTGCTGATTCCTACCTATCCTTGGGTAGATTTGTTTATGGATTTTATTCTTGGGTTGCCTAGGTCAAGGGCAGGTAAGGATTCAATATTTGTTGTAGTAGATAGGTTTTCTAAGATGGCACATTTTATTGCATGTAACAAAACTGATGATGCATCCAATATTGCTAATTTATTTTTCAAGGAAATTGTGAGATTGCATGGAATGCCAAGAACTATTGTTTCCGATAGGGATGCTAAGTTCTTAAGCTATTTTTGGAAAAATTTGTGGGCTAAATTAGGTACTAAACTTTTATTTTCAACTACTTATCATCCACAAACTGATGGACAAATCGAAGTAGTAAATAGAACTTTGTCTGCATTGTTGAGAGCATTAATTACTAGAAATTTAAGAACTTGGGAAGAATGTTTGCCACATGTTGAATTTGCATATAATAGGTCTTTACATTCAGCAACTAAATTTACTCCATTTGAAATTGTTTAGGGTTTTAATCCTTTAACTCCATTAGATTTAACACCTTTACCTTTAAGGGAGCGTGCTAATCTAGATGGAAAACAAAAAGCTGATTTTGTAAAGTAGATTCATGAGAAGACACGAGCAAATATTGAGAGGAGGACCGAGCAATATGCAAAGGTGGCTAATCAAGGCCGAAAATCAATGGTGTTTGAACCTGGAGATTGGGTGTGGCTGTATTTAAGGAAAGAAAGGTTTCCTGAACAAAGGAAATCCAAACTCATGTCGAGGGGCGATGGACCTTTTCAAGTTTTGGAGAGGATAAATAACAATGCATACAAACTTGATTTACCAGGTAAATATAGTGTTAGTGCCACCTTTAATGTTGCTGATTTATCTCCTTTTACTGCAGGTGATGACTTTGATTTTAGGACAAATCCTTTTCAAGAGGAGGGGAATGATGCGAACCCGCCCAAGCTCGCACCACCGACAACTCACTGGGGTACTGATCCGATACGGATGAAGACTGGACTGATCACTAGGGCTCAAGCTAAGAGGTTTAAGGACAATCTTGCTGCCTTTATCCAGAAAGTAATTCATTCTCAAGGACTTGTCCATACCTGAAGATAAAAGACCTGTTTTAAGTATCCAAGTGGTGGAGGCTAATACATCGGACACCCATACATCAGACATTTTATATCGGACACCCATGTCTCGGACATCTGATCTCGGACTTCGGACATCGGATGTAACTTAGCTCGGCCAGACATAACTTAGCTCGGACAGACATTAGTTAGCTCGGCCATACATAAGTTAGCTTGGACAGACATCAGTTAGCTCGAATAGGCCATAAGTTAGCTCGGACATCAGGCAGACATAAGTTAGCTCGGTTGAAGACATAATTCAGCCTAGATGTCAAAGTCAACTCGTTACCTAATTTGCGATTGACTTTCTTTCTTTTTGGGTTTTTATTTATTTATTTTCTGGACAAATAACTTTAGGAATGTTTTTATTTTATTCTTTTCATTGTAAATTAATTAATTCCTAATTTAATATAAAGGAATTAATTAATCAAACTTAGATTAGGAAAGGAAGTATAGTTTCGGCCAACTAGGTTTCTTTATGTGTGTGGCCGGTTTTACCTAGGGTTTTTAGGGTTTATTTTGTTTCTTTCAAAGCCTATTTAAAGGCTTATTTATCAATAAGAATACAACTTTGATTTGATTGAGAAAATACTTGTGAGATTAATTATCTCATTGTTTTTTGGGAACACCTAAAACACCATTAGAGAATTGGTTATTTTAGCTTGACTTATCAATAGGTTTTCCATCCCCTATTGTGTCGTCTACATTATACCAAGATTTCTAACCATAGGTTGGTTAGGGGTTGAGGTCCAATCCATTAGAACTTGAACTTAATTAAGATCCGAGCTAATATAATACAGGTTTAAGAGCAGGTCGTCCTAGGTTCGTATCATTTAGGCTCGATGGTGATAGAGGAAAGGATGAAGTTATTAAAGATAACTAGGAAAAGACAACATCGGGTTCAGTAGATGAAGGTGTTGTAGAGTGGGTACTAGCAAATGGAATTATATGTCCAACAAACTGAACATGGCGGAAAGCTAAACTCTTTGTGAGTTAGGATCATAACATTTATAGGCGCTATGACTAGTATAGTAACAAGAAAGTGTAGAGAAAAGAGTGAGGCCGAGTTTATGACATGTATATGGATGAAGCCAAGGATAGCAAAGGCATTTGAAGATTTAAAGTTTGGAGTAGTTGAAAATTTTATGAAAGAGATACTAATATGGAGACTTTAGGTTGAGAACAAGACTACGTATGTTATTTATAAGATAAGCAGCTGCAAGGAAAGCATGACTCCAAAAAAATTAAAGTTTTGACAATGTGGTGGTGTAGCCATTTGGCGATGGCTATTTGTTGTAGTGTATATGGTGGTGTTGTAAAATGTTGAATGCATTGTGATTCTAAAAAACTTTTTATACTTCTATATTCTCCTCCACCATCTATATAAAGTGTGACAACTGGTGTGGAAATTTTTTTTTTCAAGCATGGGCTTAACCTTTTGAAAAATAGAAAAAGTTTAAGAATTATATTTCATGGGAAAGAGCAAAATATACTTAGCAAAATGATCGAAAATCCATCAATAGATTGAATTGGGGAAGGCCCCCATACATCAAAATATATCAAATCAAATGGTTTTTTACTTTGAAGGGAAGAGATATTAAAAGGTAACTTATGACTTTTAGAACAAAGATAACAATCACAAAACTACTCAACTTTGGTTGCATTACCTTGCACAAGAAGCCATTTATTGGACACTAAAGACTATAAAATTTTTGTAAAAGGGTGGCCAAGATGGTGGTGCCATTGGTCAAGGGATATCTTGATGCCGACAGATGCTTGCTTGACTACTACAAGAAACTTTATTGTACCAGATCATTGATAGACATTATTCTTGCTCAATCCTTGGATTAGTGTTGCCCTCGTAAGTAGATCCTTCTTAACAAAAGAGGAGGGAAAAAATTCAACAGAAACATTGTTAGACTTATAAAATTGAGAATCAAATATGAGATTTTGTTTTATTGAAGGAACACAAAGGACATCAGATAAAGCAAAAGAATGAGAAAAAGAGGGTAGAGTAGTGGAGCTAGTGTGAGTTATAGAAAGCCTTTTACCATCACTAAGAACAATATCATCTGGCTCATTATATGGTTGGTGAGCGGACAAATTGTTCACATAAGATGTGACATGATGTGAAGTAGTAGATCCATGAGCCAAACAGATGAAGCAAGTTTGGTCATGGTATTGTGAGCCATGGCTTGCTGTTGCTACGTAAGTTTTTTTGGCCCAAAAATATTGACAAGCAGTGTAGCCTTGTCAGTCACAGAACTAAAAAATGGCATTTAGAATATAAGTGGTTGGGTTATAAGATCTTGAATTTAAGTTTTTGGATATGGGTTTGTTTTGATCAAGTTTGGCATCATCCCACATAATTTGACTTGCTATCATTGTTGAACTATTGACGATTCCAACATTAAGAGTAGCGAGTGACATTGGCAATGATGTTTGCTAAATTGGTTCAAAATTTTTCACATTTATGACATGGTTCATACTCAATAAGTTTGTTGTGAAGTTCTTCAAACAAGATGGTCTAGTGTCATGCTGAAATAGCAGATGTAATCTCAAAGAATTTAGGTCCAATTCCATTGAGAGTGCAAATAATTACGTCATCATTCTATGGAGGTGATCCAACATGGGAGAGTTCATAAACCAAATTGTGCATATTACACATATATTTGGACACAGATTTAGTTTGGTGAGAGATGACAGTCAGTTGTTCTTTGAGACCAAGAACACGAGATGAAGATGGATTGGCAAACAATTTTACAAGTTAATCCCATACTTGTTGAGATATTTCGACTGATGTTACCAAAGATGCCACTTGTTTGTCAAAAAGATACAATAAGAGCATGATGAAATAACTTATCTTGCCATTGCCATATGATATAATTGGTGTTTGGGACAATCTTGCCATCTTTTTAAATTTCGGGTGCAGGACTTGGGTAGGTACTATCCACATAGCTTGTGAGGTTATACCTAAATAAAAGAGCATCTAGTTGTGCATTCCATAATGGATATGTGGTGGTCTCAAGTTTGATTAGCAATTGAGTAGTATGGATGATCATAAGAGATGAAAGAATTGGATCGGTGGTGTGGACACTAGATGATGGTACGATGGAGGATTCACTACCATAGCTAGGGTTTATTATAATAGAAGAAGAAGAAAAATATTTCAGATCATGAACTCTTTGGAGCCAATGGCTCTAATACCACATAGAAGTTTTGGAAAAGTGAATTTGATATATTTCATATATGAAGTAATGTTATAATATATACACTTGCAATACAAATAAATGAGGAAAATTAAAAATTACACTTGTTAGATAAAGAAAGAATAACATATAAAATAAAGAATGAGCTGTACAAGGAATAACAAGATTATAATATTGGAGAATTGGTCCTAATACTTATCACGATGGCAACCATGACCTCCAAGAAGTTGAGAAACTTAAGACTGGATTGGCAAGGCAATATTGTTGTCATTCTCATGGACTTAGATTGGTCATGATTTCTACGAGAAAGTTGAAAATGTGCCCAATGAAGCAAAAGGATTGTATAATATGGAAGAATTGGACAATAAGATTGATGATGAGGCATTCACAAAATTGATTTCTCTTAACGGTTGCTTCATTTTAGAGTTCATGTGTTTCCTAATGCTAGAAGATTATTGAACTATAAGGATGAAGAAAAATGTCATAGCTAATGTCAAGCGAGACTTGTTGTTGTTGGAGAACCAACTCCCTTACATTATCCTCAGGGCATTAATGTAGAGCCAAATTGAATATAAATGAGAGATGATAATTGAAATGTTCTTCACTATTTGTCGAAGATTTCCTCCTCCTATAGTCGAACCATGGTTGTGTGGTGGTATAAAATGTGTCCTCACATCATCACAAGGATAAAGTTATATCTCCTCTTAATCTTCTTGACATGATGAGGACAAGATTTGTGACCCAAAGTGCTACCATCCAAGTAAGAAAAAAATATGATCAAAGAAGCTGGTCCAATTTGATTTCGTCTAATGACTGATACTCTTATCATTTAGCCAGGATGCTATATGGGAATCTGTTTTAGGCAAAAAAAAATCGGTAGTTTTAATGATTTCAAGTTTGAATTTCAACTAGTAAGGGGAATGCTCACACTTTACAAGAATCAGTATGGGCAGGTGTAAAAGGCACTGGTAGGCTACCTGATGTCCAATCCTACATCATTCTAGTGTGGAATGGGGGATCATTTAAATGTAATGATAGTCACTTTCATAATATCAAAGCCTTTTCATAGTAGTTGTCATCAGGGTTTAAAAGAACTCCAAAGTTAAGCATGCTTGGGCGAGAGTGGTCCAAGAATGAGTGACTTCCTGTGAATCTCTAAATAAAAAAACAGGATATTGCTAGCTATGCACCTTGAACTTTATCGGGGTTGACTCATTGCACCCTAAACCTTTTTTTTTTGGCATTATGCACCTCAAACTTCCTTTTCCCTTGCACCGTTGGTTCTTCTATCAAAAATACTTAACATAATGACCACGTGTTGCACACGTGATCATCAAGCGAAGGTAGATCATGTCAAGAATGGTTTGAATGCTATTCTTCTCATAAATATAGAAAACCACAAGTTAAAAAGAAAAAAAATCCACTTTTGAATGCTGTAAACAGACAGAGGATTTAATTTTTTCTCTAGGTTTTCACTTACCAAGTTGAAGATCATATGGGTCTCTAGAATCCAAACTAATTAGGGTACCACAGGGTGAAAAATCTCCTCTTTCAACTTGTTGCTATTGCTGTTTCCTAAAAATCACAAGAGAAAAAACAAAACAAAAAAAAAGAAAAGAAAAAAGAAATTAGCTTTTGCAACAAAAAAATTTACTATTTTGCTGACAACATAAAAGAGATAAATAGATCAAAAGCTTTTAGAATCTGCCTGTACTTATCTTGGACTTTGCCTTTCTCTTTGTAAGGATTAACGAGAACTCTAGCATCACAAACGAAATGAGGGTTTCCTTTAGGCAGGACAAGCTTCACAATTTCTAGGTAGACAAAAGTCACAAATCCAAATATTCTCTTTTGCTGGTATGGGATTCTCACATCTTGAACTGGTCAATAAATGCTTCAATTGAAAAAAAAAAAATCAGCATATTGAATAATAATCCAATGAAGTAAAAAAGAAAAAAGAACCCACAAATCCATTTTAAGATAATAGAACCTGAAAAATTTTGAAACATCTTCCTCTCTAAAAGTGCTGTCAGCTGGGAAAGTCAAACAAATTTGCCTAGAAGCTGGATTCACCATTCCAGCACTACCATTCATCGAAAAATCATTCCTTTCAAGGTGAGATCTTTCGAACTTGTGCAAATCATCAGTACCCACCATCAAAGCTGCCATAGCTCTACACATAAGACCAAAATAATAAAATAAAAAATCAATAAAGTCAAGCAAACCTTTAAACTTTAAATGCTAAGTAAAAAGAGTTTATTTTTACCTTTGAGTTCACTTTATTGCTGTTGAAGAAGGAAATTCATGCACTTTGGTGTATAGCAAAAAGAATTAGGACAGTAAAATCTCTATCTGAGGAGATTGGTTTCTGATCCCTAATCTCTATCCGAGGAGATTGGTTTCTGATCCCTAATCTATATATGAGGAGATTGGTTTCTAATCCCTAATCACACACACGAGAGGCACGTGATGAGGACAGTAAAATGACTTGATTCACCCTCACTTGATGATCACGTGCACAACATGTGGTCATTTCATTAAGCATTTTTGACAGAAGAACCAGTAGTGCAAGGGAAAAAGAAGTTTAGGGTGCATAATGCCAGGAAAAAAAGTTTAGGATGCAATGTATCAAACTCGATAAAGATCGAGGTGCATAGCTGTGAATATCCCTAAAAGAATCCCATATCAAGTGTGATGGCGAAATTAAGAACAATATCAACATAGAGTGACAAATTTGCTAGTGGAAGTACGGTGTTACACATTCCTTCTGTACTCATAGATTCCTCCGCCAACTCTATGTTGCTCAACTTTTTGGCCTTCAAATCAAGCCATAATCACTTGTCAGACATGTAAGGTGTCACCTTTTATATGTGCTTGGACTAACTCAAGAATCCAGAACATGATTGTCAATTGCTTACGATCCGACTAACAAATTGCAGATCTCTTTAACAACATAACAGCAATTTGGTCCCAAACCCTTAAACTTATGTTGAAGCTAAGTGTGGAATTCAAAAGCACTGCAATAACTAATTCAAAATATGGATGGCAGAATGTCTCCACACCCATTTCAGAAGTCGTTGGATGCTTTTTTGCATCATGTGGTGCCATTTTGTCATCTTGCTCACTTCGGCTCAAACTTATCTTGCAGCTAAGCCGCCGAATCGTTAACATTGAATAATTAATATGTATGTATATATGTATGTATGTTTAATTATTATTATTATTGAGTTTATTATGTATGTTAGTTTGTGGATATTGTAATAAATAAAATATTGGTAGCTTGTTCTTGCATGGTATACATTGTTAGGAGCCAGTTTTATTTGGTGGTTTGTTGTAACAACTCTTCCAATAACAACCATACTTACTCATCTTAATTTACTTGAATTGAAATGTTTTGATTCTGTAGTAACTCTTAGTATCAAAATATATTTGGTATTACAAATCTTATCTAAACATGGAGACATTTGAGGCTAAAAGGTGAGGATTGGCTAAAATTTGCTTCCTTCCCATGATTGTAGTTGGAGTTTTTAGATGATATAACAATCCTTTACCTTTTTAGTCACATTACTAAATTAAAATTATAATGCATTGGTCAGTACTTAGCATTTTTAGTGTAACATCCCGTCCCGAAGTACACCGGAAATTTTCCAACTTTCACCAAGGTTGACCATTGACCATTGACTTTGACGGTTGACCGAATAGGTCAAAAGTTGACTTTTTGACTCGGATGGAATTCTAGGTTGACTGAGGTACCATTACGAAGTACACGTTGGCACGAGTTCGTAGACTAGTAGCATGTTGAAAATGGAGTTACGGTTTGAAAGTTATGAGCAAAATAAGTTGCACGAGTTCGTAGACTAGTAGCACGTTGAAAATGGAGCTACGGTTTGAAAGTTATGAGCAAAAAAGTTGAGGTCCAAACTGTCCAAGGGGTGCTGGAGTTGACTTTTTATTCATGCAAAGTTGAGCTTTGACTCATGCATGGTTGTGAAGTACTCGTCGATACGAGTTCGTAGACTAGCAGCACATCCAATTTGGACATGTGGTTTGAAAGTTATGGACATGCGAAGTTTTCCGAATACCGTAATATTTTAATATTTTTGAATCGATGAATAGTGAAACACCATGTGTCGCGATCTTAGCCGTTCCTGTGAGTGCACAGTGGCACCCACATGGTTTTTCTTAGGTGACGTGGGAGAGAAGAAGGAGAAAGAGAGAGAGGAGAGAGAAGAAGGAGAGATAAAGAGAGAGAGAGAACCACCAGCAACCACTGGTTGGCCATCATCCGAGCACCGAAGGGCCACACGCGCCACCCCACTACCTCCGCCTCCTCAATTTCAACCAGCCACCCAAATCTCACGGCCAATCGGCCAATAACGCTTCGGGATTGGAGTGTTTTCCGGCGACGGCCATTTTTCCCCTCCACCACCGGCCACCGCCTTTTGACCCATTTCTAGTCATTTTCAGGCCACACGCACCAGCCATCCCTCACCACCTCCTCATTTCCGGCCGGCCCACCAAATTTTACGGCCAACCGACCGGTGACACGCCCGGATCGGGGCTTTTTCGGGCAGCGGCGCCGCCACCTTTAAACCTAGATCTCTTCTCCGTCTGGCCTCCATTCTTGTCACCATCGGCCCCGTTGGAACCCTCTCCCTTCAATTTACAAAATCCCCAAAAATCTCAACCATCGGCCACCGGAAGCGCCGGCGGCGACGACGGTTGCCGGTGACCGCGACGGCTCGTCGAAGAAATCACTATTTCAGCGAGTACCCAGTTGCACCGCCAGTCCCTCCCCACTAATTCCGACCCCCTGAACTCAGATCCGGGGTCCTTTTCCTCGAATTCGAGACGGTTTGGGAGAATTGAGGCTCTAAAGGCCGAAAGCTTTCCGGCGAGATTCCGGCCACCTCGGGTCCGATCTCCGGGAAGTAAGACCGGATTCGTAATCCTCCTCACTCAAGCTTCGATTCGGTATATTATTTGTCAATTTTGGTTAACGTTTGTGTGTAACCCCCCGGGTACTGGATATTATTTACCCGAATAAAATATTAATTTATTTGACTGTGTGTGAATTGTTGTTTTAGGAGCACGTGTGCGTCGTGGAATTGATCCCATGGAGGATCTTAGGTTAATTGCGTGCTCCAGGTGAGTGACCCACCTTCAAATTAATTTCGGGAATTAAATTTGTGAATATTTTATGTGAATTGAATATTTGAAATTTATATTTATGTGTTAAATATTTAGCAAAATTATATTTGAAATTGTGATGGCACAATTTGAATAAATTGAAATGTAGATGTGCATTAAATCATATTTTTATTTTTAACAAATTATAAAATTTGGATTTTATGGAAATTTGATATTTAAAGGAATTGTAAAAGTAATATTATTTGATTTATTGTGGAATTTATTTGTGAATTTATTTTGATTAAAGAAAATATACATTTATATAAATTTATGCATTGTGGAAATTATTTTATGGTATTGAAGAATTGTGGAATTAACTTATATATGAAATTCATATTGTTTTAATATTATTTTTGGGCATGAATTGATTTTAAATATTTCAAGAAAATATTGGGTTAAAGTGGTGGATTCAAATTTTATAATTATGCCCGTGGAATATGAATTGATGGACTTTGTGATGCGAGAAAAATTATTTGTATATTGTTATCGGTGGTTTTGTACCGGAAATGTTAAAGAAAAATGTGGGAGGTTGAATTTGAAAATGGTATAATTTCCACGGTGAATTTTGAAAAATTGGTACTTTAATAATTGGTTTTAGACGCACTCATACAGTACTGGTGTTCTGTACTGTATATGTGATTAGCGCGCAAGTTATAATGTCTCCCGTGAGTTTCCATTGGACTAAGGGCAGGCAAATTTGATATTGGCCATAGCCACCCCCCTCCGTGGTCGGGATGACGGTTTCAGCAGCGGCGCTGTCGGGACGCCGAAACGACCGTATGCAAGTTTTTCTCTTTAACCCCCCCGCCAGTCGGTGCTCGGGACGTTGGGTATCGGAGGGCATCACTAGTATATGGTGTGGTGCGTCAAGTATAAATTTTCAGATAAAAATTTCAAATCCTAAAGGTTTTAAAATTGTATTTAAATTAAATGTATTTTATTTGCGTTGCCATCTAATTAATTATTTAAATTATATTTTTGGCATTCTTTATTTTGATTGATTAAATCAAATTTTATGAATTAGTTATATTGAAAGTTTTCCTTTATGTCATATTTCTTTATTACGAGTGTTCTACATTGATTTATTATATTTTATTACATTTTATTTATATTTGGATCATTTAATTATTATTTAGTTGATTAATTGATTCCTTGGTTTTCGGGAAATACAAATATCGGGTTTTGCGAAAATGTTTTAAAAGGGGAACCTTTCAAATGGAGTGAATAGTGAGGGTTTTGACAGAAAATATTTTTTGCAATTAATTATTATTTATTTATTTATTTATTCTTAATTAATCAAACGTACTGTGATTATCGTTACTATTATATTTGTGCAGTAGATAGGGTCACTCACTGAGATTATTAGCATCTCATAATTTTAAATTTCATTTCTCTAGGTCCAGGTTGGGAGACGTTGATCGTCCGGGGCGAACTCGATGTCTCAGTTCATTGGCGAAAGTTCAAAAAGCATTTCTTCCCTTTTTCCTCTTCATCTTGTATTGCTTCCTTATCTGTCATTGTATTAATTCCACATTTTTTTGTATAATGCTCTGTATACTGTATTGGACATTTAGTTGTTATTTATGCACTGATTTACTGTTATTCATTTAGAGTGCTACAAATTTGTGGAATTATATTGTAGTAATGTGGGAGGAATAAGGGGATGTGTATAGAAGTGTGTTTTCAGTGCAGGAAATTTGTGGTAAGTCCAACCCTTAGGGGAGGTTTTGCCGGATTTTCCATTGGAGGATCCGGTAGGGTTTCCCTGGAATCAGGACTTGTCTAGGGTTCCGGTGAGAAATTTTAGACGGGTCCTGACATTCAGTGTTTGGGTTTCCATCCTTTAGTGGAACGGTGGGGCTTCCACATAATTTTAAAGAAATCAAAATAAGGGTTAATTGCTGATTAATACTTTGAAGTTTCAAATTTGCATGAATTAAAACATAAAGTTTGGAATTATTTAAATTGATCTCTGAAGTTTGTAATTTATTGCAAATTAGTCTAATTGGCTGAGAGAGTTAATATTACAGTTAGATAACAATAGCATGTTAATGTCGCAATTCGTTTTCGAACAAAAAATATAAAAAAAGGTTTGGAAAATAATAAATTTCTTATTTTTCCATTTTATGTTTATGTTTTCTTATTTGACAATCCTATTTTATTTAAATTAAAATTCCAAAGAGAGTATATATTTTTGGACCTAACATTAAACCAAAAATAAAATTTAAAATAAAATTAGAATTTAAGTCTGATAAAAATATTTTTACTAGACTAAAAATTAAATAAGGTGATTTTATTAGTCCAAAAATTAATAATAATTTCTTACGCCCAAACCATAAAGAAAATTACTCCAAAATAAATACAAAAAAAGACCAAAATTGAACAAAAATAATAATAATTAATTTTAGTTTTTATATATTTTTAATTTTGTTCTAAAAGAAAAAAACAATATATCTACCTATACTCACTTGCGAATCACTTGGTTTTACAAGGAATAAATAACTATATAAAAATTAAAATGGAATAAATCACTTTTACTTAAAAAGATAAGGATCCAAAAATAATAAAAATAAATTATTGAACCAAATAAAAATAAAGTCAAATAGTAAAAAATTTATTATTTATATTAGAGTATAATAAAAAAAGCACAAAATTAATATTTTTTATTTTTTTGCCTAATTTTTATTTTTTTATGGTCTGGTCATGAAAAATTATTTTAAATTTTTGTTCTAGTAAAATTATTTTATTTAATTTTTTGATCTAATAAAAGTATTTTTACTAGAACAAAAATTCTAATTTTATTTTTATTTTTGTTCAACTTTTTATTTTTGTAATTTTGGTCTACTTTTTTTGTTTCTGTTTTTTTTTTTTTTAATGGTTTAGGCGTAAAAAACTGTTATCAATTTTTGGTCTAATAAAATTAAGTTATTCAATTTTGGGTCTAATAAAATTTTTTTTATTAGATCAAAAATTCTAATTTTATTTTTATTTATATTTTTGGTTTAATTTTTGGTCCAAAATATTTATTTTTTTTGGAATTTTAATTTAAATAAAATAGGAATGGATATAATTTTCTAAATAGAAAACCATAAATATAAAATGAAAAAATAAATAAAATTATTTTTTTCAAAAAAATATTTTTTTTTCTATTTTTTGTTGAAAAACAAAGTATGACGTTATCATATTAATGTCATCTAACGATAAATTAACACTGTTAATTAATTTGACTGATTTGTAATAAATTTAAAACTTCAGATTTAATTTAAGCAATTCCAAACTAGATTCAATTCAGGCAATCCTAAAATTTCAGGATATTAATAAGCAATTAACCTTAAAAATAAAAAGGCCTTTGTATTTGTTGTGTGCATGATCTAGCAGTGAAGCACCAAGAGAAAAGGCAATTAGAGAGGAGGCAAGAAGAGAGAGAAACTTACGGGTCTTCTTAATCCAATAGTGAAAACTTGGATCTTCTTCAAATTTCAGTATGTTGATCATGTAGTTTCAGCTTAGTATTTAATAGCTAAGATGATTATTTCCTCTTCCTACGATACTCATTTTTAGTGAGATCCATACTTTTATGTTTGAGATTTATTTGTGAATTTTTATTCTTTAGAATAATGTTTTGTGTTCCTCTAAATTATATTTAGAGAAGAACTTGGTGTAACCCATTAATTGTTGATAGCGGATGAAGTTGGATTTCAGCCCTTTGGTATTTCTACCTTTATTTTGGAAGCCTTCCATGAAAAATTTTAGCATCTTGGTCTTTATTTTTTACATCTTATTTCCATTATTATTTGGTTTGTGGCTTACCAGTTAAATTACACATAGAGGGAAAAAGAATTTATTCCACTGAGAAATTGTTATTATATTTTTGTTATTATGTGGCTTTTGTCCCAACAATTGTTATTAGAGCCTTGTTATTATCTGGTTTATTATTTGTGGGTATTCTGATGCAAATTAAATGGAGGAACAAAGTGGTGGATCCTATTCAATGATTAAGTTGATGACTTCAGATTACACAAGTCGGAAGTCATGAATAGAGGATATATTATTTGAGTATCATCTATAGGAACCATAGAAGGAGATAAAGCGAAGGCAAAAGATACTATGATGCCAAATGAGCAATGATGAACAAAAAGCTGTTTGAAAAATTAGACACTAGGTTGGCAACAATATCTGTGCTTCTGTTGCACAGAAAATCAATACCCACATTTTTTGTTTAAGATTAAAACTGCTAAAAATAAAGCTTTTTGATGAAAAAAAACTTATGAATCTTAAATATCAGGATGGTGGTCCTATTGAGAGCATTTAAGCAAGTTCAAGGATTTATTAAATTAGCTCGGTAATTTTACTCCTGATGGTAAAATTACTGTAAAGATGATCTCTGATAGCATGAGGAAAATCAATAACATACCATATAATAAACCTTATTTTGTAAGACATATATATATAACATATATATATATATATATACATATATTTGAGTAAATACAGCATAAACATATATATATATATATGTCATTTGGCAAATCACTAACACACCATATAATAAACCTCATTTTCGATTTTTTTTTTTTTTTATTTGACTGATATCAATCGTTACGTATTTACAGAAAACATTGAAGACATTAGCAATTCATGCTGGTTGGACATCTTTTAATGTTAGGTTATTTGGATTTTCTAGGGATATCGGTGTTTGTTTCAAATATTTATGTTCAAAAAGAACGTTAAATTATTAATAGAGTAGGCATATTAATAATAGATAATATAATGAACCTTGTTTTGTTAGCTTATTGGGTTGAAGCAAGTCAAGCATTTCATTCTACTTCGGTTATTTTTGGGCAAAAACATTCAGCCCTTGCATATTTACATACATAATGATTTTTTAGGATTTCCAAATTCTAGTTGTACTTACACAAATATTTTCTTATAATCCCAAAAAAGGGGGGGAAAAGTCATTATTTTGATTCAAGTCTTCTATTCATTATTCAACATTTCTTTACATTAACACAAGAAAATCATAATTTGCTTGCTCTCAAACACTAAAGATGCCAACTTCAAATTAACCATCAATAAAGATTAGTTTGCTAAGGCTCCGTTTGATAACAAGTTCATTTTTTATTTTTTATTGTTCTGTTTTTTCTTCTAAATTGTGCGTAATTAGTTTATATCAATTGTTTATTAATATTAATTGATGGTAGTTAAATATCTCTATTAACTATAAGTGTAAGAAAAAAAAAAAAACATAAAAGAAAATGAAACATAATTTATAATTGGGTAGGCTTTTAATTTTTAATTTTTAATTTTTTAACTTTATTCATATTGGCAGTTGATTGATATACTTAATAAATTGCCAATACCATCAACTAAAATTAACACACCATTAAAATACGCAAATTATACACAATTTTTTTAAAAATAAAAATAAAAATAAAAAATAAAACATATACTTGTTATCAAACACTACTTGAAATTTGCACTTGGAACTCTACTTGAATAGGTACATAAAAAACATTTAACAAACTTTTCTTGCTACTTAAAATCGAGCCGCTCTATTTTAGTAATTTTGAATATATTGACATTTTCAATCTTCGACACAATATTCTAGCATCCTAAAGAAGCTAATGATTGCCCATTGTTGGAATGACAATTTAATTGACAAAACCCTTTGCATTTACTTTTCCATGCATATTGAAAAAATAATATACATGTACTAGACACACCTACGTCGTTCAATTCACTTATATCGAACTTTTAAAGATAAAATTTACAAACTTTATTAGTATTGGCAGTAAAAATAAAATTTAATATAAATACTTGTATATCTAGTAATTTTTTTTAATTTGAATGATCCAAAGACATAAAGCCTTATATAAGTCTTCGTCGTAGACCATCCCTGTCGCAAAGACTAAAAGACATAGCAAGACATACACATTAATAATATAAAGACTTTACTTCGTTAATTAGCAACCACAAAAATAAATAGAATAAAATAACAAACAAAACAAAACAAAACAAAAAAGCCTGTCATTGTAATTTGACAATGGCGATAGATCACATGCCACTTCCAATAATATCAACTAAAGGCCAAACCAAAAAAAAAAAAAAAAAAAAAAAAAAAAAAAACAAAAAAAAAACAGAAGGAAACAACGATTTGAGATTACTAAGCAGTACTTTTTCTTTTTCTTTTTCTTTTTTTTTTTTTTTTTTCTTTCAGGGTGGGGAAAAAAATAGTACTTTCTCCCTAATAAAATCTCTGGTAAAAAATGAGGAGGAATAATGTCAACAAGTTATACTATAATCTTATATAGATTAAAATAAATCATGGGTTCTCTCAAGAGCCAGAGGATTAAGAACTGCGAAAAAATTACTGTTACTCAATATCTTGTCTCACATCTGGATTTGTATATTCAAGACTGCAATTAGGAGGTTGACATGTCCAAATATATGGTCTTCTTCAACAATCAGTAAATCTCCAAAGTTAAATTCATGTATGCATTGGTTTTAAGGGGGAATTTCAATTCTATTTGCAAACTCAAGTTTTGCTTAGCTAAACTTACATAAGTTTGAGGGCGAATGTTAGGATAAGTGTGACTATCACATCAGCTGTTGCTGATCAGCCGTGTATTAGTACTTGTGCAAAGTTAGCTAAAAGCTATACATTAAAAGAGCACGTGATTGAGATAGGCTAGGTAGTTAGAATATCTTCTCTTGTATAATAAATACAGATTAATGAATGAATGAATGAATGAGGTACGTACTGAGGTATTTTCAGAGAATACAATCGCTCTCTCAAATTTTCTTATATAGGTCATTTTCTTTCTGGTTTTCTTCTGAATTACCCATATATTAACTCAAATCAAGACATATATACCAGGAGAGGAACTCGTTTCTGCATCAAGAAATGAAGGAGCAATCTGCAGCAGAAAAGGAACTATCAATCTTAATCAACAATGATGATGAGGAGCTTAATCACATATTCAACGAGGATAAATCATCATCTCCACTTCAAAGAAACAACCAAGAACTAGAAGGGCCCAAGATACCAAAGGTTCCAGACATGCTTCGCAAACTTAAAACAAATGAAGGTTGCTTTGATCCTCGTGTGGTTTCCATTGGTCCTTATCACCATGGGAACCCTGAGCTCCAAGAAGTTGAGAAACTCAAGACCAAACTGGCAAAGCAATATTGCGGTAATCCTTCTGCGGCTGCAGAGTTATACAGGAGAGTCAAAGAGGTGGCCGGTGAAGCAAGAGGATTCTATGATATGGAAGGACTCGATATTGACGATAAAGCATTCACAAAAATTATGTTTCTTGACGGTTGCTTCATTCTAGTGTTCATCACGTGCTTGGTGGGGGAAGCAGAGTATCATGCTATGGGGATGAAAAATAATGTGATAGCTAATGTCAAGCGAGACTTGTTCTTGTTAGAGAACCAACTCCCTTACATTGTCCTCAAGGCGTTGATGGATAAACGACAGTACTGGAAGATGATGATTGAAATATTCATTACCATCTGCCGAAGACTTCCTCCTCCTGTATTAGCCGTACCATGGTGGTCATCAACGAGGGATAAATCTCCTCTTCATCTCCTAGACATGACAAGGACAAGATTTGTGAACCAGAGTGCTACCAACCAAGGCAGAAAAAGTAGTCAAATATTATTAGAGACAGATGCAAAGCAATTTGATAGAAGCAGGTCCATTCTGATATGGTCCAATGACTGGTACTCTTACCATTCGGCCAGGGTACTCCAGTCTATGGGAATTTGGTTCAAACCCAACAAAACAGGTAGTTTTAGCGACGTCAAGTTCGAATCTCAGCTGGTCAGGGGAGTGCTCACACTTCCTCCAATACTCATAGATGCCTCCACCAAATCCGTGCTGCTCAACTTGTTGGCTTTTGAATCAAGCCATAACAACTTGGCCGACATGCAGGGTGTCACCTCTTATATGTGCTTCATGGACTCACTCATTGACCATGCTGAAGATGTTATGATCCTCAGATCCCAGAACGTCATTGTCAATTGCTTGGGAACTGACCAACAGGTTGCAGATCTCTTCAATGACATAGCAAGCAATTTGGTCCCAAACCCTCATACTTATGCTGAAGCTAAGCGTGGAATTCAAAAGCACTGCAACAACCAGTTCAAGAAATGGATGGCAGAATGTCTCCACACCCATTTCAGAAGCCCTTGGACGCTTCTTGCATTAGGTGGTGCCATTTTTGTCATCATGCTTACTGCGGCTCAGACTTATCTTGCAGCAAGGCCGCCCAAAACATTGAATGATTAATATGTATGCATGTGGATTTGGATTTGGCTTCTTCTTAGTCTAGTTATTATTCGTGAGTTTATTATATGTTATTTTGTGCATTATGTATTGTAATAAATAAAATATTGGTGGCCAGCTAGCTTGTTCTTGCATGGTATACATTGCAAGGAGAAGCTAGTTTTATTAGGTAGTTTGTTGTAACAAATCTTCCTGAAGAGCGTCAACTGCACTTATGTTAATTTATTGGAAGTGAAACAGTTTGACTCTGTATCAACTCTTAGTACTGAAATATATATTGGAATTATATATCTTATCTTAATATGGAGACGTCCAAGGATTGGAGTCAAATCTGACATCTGAGACGTTTATATAACATTTTGAACTTCAATCCAGGTAGGTATCAAGCTCCAATCCTTGGACGTCTCATACACATAGTACAGAGTCAATAAACAGAAGTTCTCTCAAATATGCATTCAAGTTCTCAAGCTTTCAAGCATTCAAATGTTCGTTCATCTTTTTATTTTTATTGTCATTATTCTTCATAGTTTTAATGGAATTTTGTTGTAAAGTCCTTTTCATCTTTAAGGCAATAAAAGAACCTATTGAAAATTCTTTCTTTATTTTTTAGTAAAATTGTTTGTCAAAAGTTAGATTTAATTGTGCAATATTATTTTTCTTTTCAATTTGCTATAATTTGAAGGTGGCACGCATGCATATCTAACGGACACGGATTGTTGACCTAAATAATTAACTAAACCATGCAATCTATATATTGAAAAGAAACTTGGTTAACATAGATTGAGAAACTACCTTCAAAGGGAACTATAATTGTGGCTGTATGTTGTTGGATAATTGAAAACAAAATGTTGTTAAAACTTTATTTTATTATTGGGCAAAATAGAGACACTTTAAAGTGCTTGAAGGAAAGGATGCCGGAAATGGATTCAAAAGGTCGAAAACATGTGAAATGTATCTTTTTTTCCTTGTCAAAAGTCCTTAGATTCTGATCATCACAAATTAGAATCACGAACTTTCCAACGAGATTCCGATTATTATATATAGTTGGATCTTTCTCATAAATATTTCTTGTCAGGCAAGCTTTCGAATGCCATAAAAGAAGAAGTAAAAAAGAGATCAGCTGGGTAAGTTATGAGTATTTAAGATGTAGGTTTGGAGAAAGAAAGCTTAAGAAAGAGAGTAGTGAGATTGAAAATTGGTGGTTGTTGGTTGTTAGGAGGGGAAGGAAAAAAGATGACCTAAGCTAATGTTCATTCCTAAAATGTCAAAAAAAGGCCATTAACTTGTTTAACCATAACTTTCAAACTGTATTCCGATTTTGGCATACTGCATGTTCACGAGCTCACATTGATTAACTTTACAAAATAGTAATAAAGTCATAGATAAATTATTCTAGTTTTAAAAAATTCAACTTTTTTCTGCTTGAAAAATCAAACTTAGTCAAAGTGCTCAATAATTCAAATTTTAGGCATTTTTCGAAGATGGGTTGTTACAATTTTACAACAATAGTTTAGTAAAATGACGTGGCAAAGTTATCGAAACATCAGTTAACAAATAAAAAGAGTACCGACTTAACTCAGTATTCAAGAAGTACTAGAATTTTTTTTCCTAAACTCCATTTGATAAATGATAAACTTGGTGGAAATCTAATTACTTTGGGAGGGATATCTTTTTTGAGTTTGGATAGTTAGTTAAATATGGGAAAATGTAGGAGTACTAGAAATTCAAATTCTTACTTATGTTAGAAAGTTGTTTCCACCTATTCAAGTATTATTTTGAGATTTATAAGGAAATTAGTTTTAGTATTTTCTAAAATATGCAAATTTATCTTTTATTTATCACACAAAACTTAATATAATTACTTATTAGTTCTAACATTTCTAATACTAACCAAACATAACAATAAAAAATTCAATTTCCTAAAAACTAATAAAAAACTATTAAATTGTTAAATCAGTTTCCCTCTAAAATTCGACATTTCTTGAACAGAGCCATGATTAAAACATGACTTGTAATAAAGAATAGGATTTTTAAAACTTCTCCAACAATTGTTTTTGTATTACACTCTTTTATTATTATGTTTATTTCCTTTCTTTTTTGTTTTTTGTTTTTAACAATAAATATTTTTTAAATATATTAATATAATATAATGTTTTTAGAATTTATAAGCATTAAATAGTACTTCTGGCTCTCCAAATTTAGGAAGTCAAATTCACTCAGTATTTTAAAAAGTTAAAGTATAAAATGAATTAAAACATACAGTGGATGAAGAGCCTTTGAAGATGCTTTTAATGTAATAGATGGACCTACTAATAAAATAACAAAGTTAATGTGATAGATGGGCCATCCATTTGTTTGTTTGTTTGTTTGGCTTTTTCTTCTGTTTTTGTTTTTGTTTATATATATATATGTCTCCAATAGTTCTCAAATAAATATTAATCAATTCATAGTGTAATTATAAATATTGTAGATCGCAGTTACAACTTAGCTGTAAATTAAAGTAAAATGGTTCTTTTTTATTTTTTCTTTTTTTTCCTCATCCATTATTAAATATATGCTATTTGTTTTGCTTAGAAAGTTTTTTTTAGAAAAGAAAACCATTTTAGAAAATAAATTGCACTCCAGTTTTTATATTAGGAAAAGGTAAAATTTGTATTTGTATATAAAATTATAAGTGTGTGTGGCTTAACAAACCGCACTTAGCTGTATACATCTTTTGTTTTACAAAATTGTACCTCCCACATCCAAACGGCACACATTTAAAAAAATAAACAAAAAATAAAAATGCTTTTTTTTTTTTTTTGGTAAAGAGCAATTGCTATTGATAATGTTCTAACCACTTTTTCGTAGTAGGTGTCCAAATTAACTCTATGTTATACTTATATCACGCACCTCAATTAAGTTTTTAGAAAAGGGAAACTTTTTTTTTATATATATATTGTAAATTGGAAGCAGATTTTATAATTAACCTTTGACAAAAAATTTGAAAGTTGTTATCAGCAGTTATGGCCAACTAAGGTTATTATTAGAATTCTTTTATTCATTTTATCAATAATGTTAAAGATATTAAAATATTTATTAAATTTATTTATTAAATAATATATATTAAATTATTATTAGTTGACATATTTATATAATCTAATTATAAAAATGAAATTTCAAATAGATAAATAATTTTAAAAAATAAAATAATTAAATATTATCACAATATTTCTCACATTAATAATAAATAAATTTAATAAATATTTTAATAATAATTTTAGCTTTATTTATTTATTTTTAATAATAGTAAAGTGCAATTGCTTTTCATAATGCTGAAACCACTTTTTGGTAGTATGTGTCAAAATTTTACGCCACTTTTTCTTTATGTTATATCATACACGTTCCATCATTTTTTTTTTTTTTTATCGAAAACAGTTGTTTATTTCTTTGATAAACTAGACGGTTTCATCATCAAATTTTGAACCAAAAATGTTAAAATTATCTATGCTTATCACTAGATTTTTTGGTTTTTTTTTTTTTAAACAATGCTATTGATAATGCTATAATTTCTTTTTTGCAATAGTTGTCCAACTTCTATGCCACATCGTTTTTTTTTTTTTTTTCAAGTTATCACCAGTGGTATTTCATATATATATATATATATATGCATAAACAGTTTCACTGGTGATTATGGCCACTAGGTGACTATCCAAATTCTTTCTTTATTTAAAAGAAAAAAAACAAAAAAAAAAACAAAAAAAAAAGGCAATTGCTGTTGACAATGCTATAATCAATTTTTGGCAGCACATGTCTAAATTCCGTGTCACTTTATCTTTGTGCTATATCACACATGTTCCTTCAAATTTTTTAAGAAGGAAAACCATTAGGTTTTTTTCCTTTTTTTTTTTTTCGTTTTCTTTTTCATTTTGGAAACATTAGGAAGGAGGGTTTTACCATCACATTTTGAACCAAAATTTGAAAAGTTATCTTGTCACAAATGGTTATTGCTAAAGTTATCGTATCACTAATGGTTATTGCCTATTAGGTTATGACCAAAAAAAATTTTTTTGGGGTAAAAAAACAATTGCTCTTGATAATGTTGTAACCAATTTTTTGGAGTACATATCCAAGTTCTTAGTTAATTTCTCTTTATTATACAATTTATATATATATATATATATATAAAATAAAAAAATAAAAAAATAAAAACACATTTTTGTTGAAACACATTTTTGCACTACCATAAGGCGCCTCAAAACTTGGTTGAAAACTAAGCGTGTACCTATAAATCCAAGAAAACATGAAGATCCCTAGGGCATTGGTACGATGTCGACCCAAACACTTCGATGATCAAGTTAGATAGTGTTCTCTGAATGCCAAATGAGCTATGAAGATTTCTTAATTGTGAATAAGATTATGTGTACCTTTTTGAGGAATTATTTATTGATTGCATTTGACATTGGGTTTCCTTGTTCGTCAAGGAAACCAGCACACCAAACCCTTACGGGATGTGTCACACTACCTTATATTAGAAAATTAGAAATAAGAAAAGCAGAGATACCTTCCAATTGTACTTGATTGAATAACTTCACACTTGGATTCTTCAAGATACAGTGGTATGTGATCTACTGCTTTGCTAATCTCAAGAATTCCATCATTGAAGTTTATCCTTAGGGTCCATTTGGAAAGTGTCAAAGTTGAAAGGGAAAATGATTTTCGGGATTTAGTTTCCTGAGATTCAGTTTCCTGAGAATTAAATTTTCTCTTGGTTTATTTGGTAAGTAAAATGAAAGTTGGGATTTATAAGTAATAAAATTTAAGATTGTATAATAAATTAAAGGTAAATATGTATTTTAAAAAAATTTCAAAACTAATTTCTCTGGTATTTTTAAAATAACACCTATATACTTGGGAACAATTTTCCCACATATTTTTCTACATTGGTGGGAATCTAATCCCCTGGATCCATACTTTTCCACTTTACAATAAACATCCAAACAAAAGAAAGTTATCACTTTCCTGAGGGAATTAGATTTTCATTAACTTTACCTTTATCCAAGCATGCCGTTAACGAATTACTGCCTACTCTTTGAGAAGTATAACCCCTAGTTTATGCTTGGACAAAATTCTCAAAAGGTCAAAGATATTAATTCCTTAGTCATGCCTCTTTGCGATCTTCTGATATCCTTGATGCTAATTTAGACTCTAGAAAACCTATTTGGGGCAATCGTACTCCTAAGTCAAGCTCAAACAACAATCCTTATTTGGTGCTGAATATATTTCTTTGAACCTTATTGTTGGTATCATCAAAGATGTCATTTTGGCTCGAAGGAGGGCTTTATTGCTCAAAGTAAATTCTATACAATTATCAAATTTATCCAGAAGAAAGAGAAAAAAAAAAAAACGAAGGAAAATTGTTATATATATATATATATATAAATTGGAAAGGGGAATTACATCATCACATTTTAAATCAAAATTTAAAAGTTAGCATCAATTGTCACTCCCTAAGTCTCCCATCTCCATTAGCATTATATTGTTCACTCTAGGCCTAGTTTACATGGTTTTGTTATGGCTCAAGCCTCATTAGCTTATCTAAAGGGCCTTATATTAGTAGGACAAGTGCCTACACATATGTACCACTTCACCAACTCCATTCTAGTGATGTGAGATTATTTATTGGTTTTTCTTCTTCTTGCCTTGCATTTTTTTAAGGCCCATAGGTGTCAAGATCCATCCAAAATTTCCCAATGGAACCCTAGACAAGCTCTAATTCTAGGAAAACCTTACGGTAGTCTCCAATGGAAAATCCGACAACATCTCCCCTAACGGTTGGACTTACCACAAAATTCTCTACACAAAAAACATACTTCTATATGCACCACCTTATTTCTCCCACATTACTACAATTTATTTCCACAAATTGCAGCATTTCAAAATTCAACAGAGAACCAATGCACTATTAAATAAATAAATGTCCAAATAGTATACAAAGCTTTATAAAGATACGATCAATTATAAAATTAATATAACAACAACTACAAAAGATAAAAGAAATGATACAAGATAGAGAGGGAAAGAAGGGAAAACTTCTAGGACTTTCAACAACGAACGAAGACGTTGAGCTTGCCTCCAGACTGTCAACGTCTAATAACTTGGGCCTAGGGGAACGGATTTAAAAACGTGAGATGCTAATCATCTCGATGAGTGACCCAATCTAATATACAGTAATAATAATAGTATAAAAATAAACTTAATCAATTAATAATAAATAGGTAAATGAATAAATACTACGCATTTTAAATAATAGTTTCTCTCAAAGCCCTCACAGATCACTCAGTTGGAAATGTCTCCCTTTTAAAACATTTCACAAAACCCGATATCTATTTACCCCCAAATCAAGAAAATAGTTAATCAAATAAATTGAAATATATACAATAAATTAAAGATCTAAACTTATAATGAAAACTAAAAATAATTTCCATAACAATTATTAAATTGTAACACATTGTCATAAATAGAATAAAACAACTCACAATAAAATTTATATCAGAAATAAGCAAGGAATTATTAAGTAAATAAAATACAATAAATTAAGAATGCACATAAAATACAAATGATAATTTAGAATCAAGATTTATATTGGAGCACTTTGAAAGTCCATTATTTAAATTAGTATAAGATATCATTAGATAAAATGTAATAAAATTTGTTTTAAAACACCAAATTAATTTAAATAGTGAAATAAAGATAAAATGCATTTTAAATCATCAACTAAAATAAATTATAAAACTACCATTAAACACATTGAAAATATGATTTTAAAATATTTGGTTTTGAAAATCATATCGAGAGTATCCTGATGCACAATACTATATACCAGTGATGTCTGACGGTGTCTAGCGTCCCAAAGCACTGCCTGACGGGGAGGTTAAAGTGAGAACCTACATCTAGGTTGCCCTAGCGTCCCAGCAGTGCCGATGCTATAACCCTCAATCCCGGCCATGGAAGGGGGCGACTATGGCCAATCTCAAACTTGCCTGCCCTCAGGTCCAATGGCAACCACGGGAGACTATAAACCCACGCGCTCATCACACTCCGCCCGTGCGCTAATCACATCCACAACTAAAGAGCACGGGTACTGTATGGGTGCGTCTAAAACCAATAAAATCATATATATATATATACCATTTCCAATTTTCATAAAACAAGGGATAACACCCATCAATTCCAATTCATCAATTAATCCAACAATAATTTAACAAAATTTGAAATCTTAAATCTCTTAATCCAAATTATATAAATAGGAACACATACATCAGAATCATCACAATATTTCTCAATGTGTAAATATTTTAATTTCACTCAATGTTGGCATCAAAATTCCAAATATAAATTTACCAAATATTTAACACATGAAATATAATTTTCAAACATATAATCAACACAACATATATGCAATTTATCAACCCAAGATAATTTTGAAGGTGGGTCACTCACCTTGAGCATGCAATTAAATCAAGATCCTCCACCGGATCGATTCCACAATTCACACGTGCTCCTAAAATATCAATATTACACAAAATCGATTAAATTAATATTTTAATCGGGTATATTACACACAAGATCCTCCCACTCTCTCCTCTTTCTCTCTCCTCCTCCCCCTTTCTCTCTCTTCTCTTCTTGCCCAATCAAAAAGCCTCCCATGGGTGCCACGGTGCACCCACATGTTGGCTGGATTTTTGGCACGTGGCACACATTGTTCAAATATTTAAAAATAATATTAAAATAATACGGTATTCGGAAAACTTTGTAGGTCAATAACTTTTCAATGAAATGTCCAAATTAAATGTACCACTAGTCTATGAACTGGTATTGACAAGTAGTTCACAACCATGCATGAGTCAAAACTCAATTTTACGAGAATAAAAAGTCAACTTTGGCACCCTAGGACAATTCAGATCTCAACTTGTTTTGCTCATAACTTTCAAACCGTCGCTCCAATTTAGATGTGCTACTAGTCTACGAACTTAGGTCAATGCGTACTTCGCATTAGTGCCTCGGTCAACCTAGAATTCTTGCCGAGTCAAAAAGTCAAAGTTTGACCCTTCTCGATCAACGACGATCAAACCCGGTCAACTTCTATCAACTTGGGAAAATTCCGGTGTACTTCGAGACGGGGTATTACAACCTTCCCCCCTTACAAAAATTTCATCCTCAAAATTTCCTACGTTGCTGAAACATTTAAGAATATTGATTGCAGATTTGTGCCTCGAGCTTCCACGTCACTTTCTTGACTAGGTGAATCCGCCATAAGACTTTGACTTGAGAATTAGTCTTATTGACCAATACACATTCCTTGTGACCTAAGATCTATACTGGTTGCTACACATATGATAAGTCTTTTCTTAATTCAATATCAGGAGTCTTGAACATGTACGATAGATCTTCAATGTCCTTTCGTAGCAGCGATACATGAAATATGTCGCGTACCCGTGTTAACTCTTGTAAAAATGCTAACTTGTATGTCACAAAACCAATTCTTTCGCTGACCTCATAGGGACCAAGGTAAAGAGAACTTGGCTTCTCTCATCGGCCAAAGTATACTATTCTCATCCATGGAGACAACTTTACGAAAATCTAATTTCTATTTTTGGATGCAAGATCCTTTCTACGCACATCGACATAACTCTTTTGTCGATCTTGAACAGTCTTCAACTTTCTCGGATGACCTTCACCTTGTCCATAGTCATCCGTAGGTATTCGGATCCAACCACGTTGGTCGTCGTATGGTGCTTCTCCTTACCCACTTCACTCCAACATAGTAGGGTTCGACAGTGCCTTCCATATAGAGCCTTGTACGAAGAATTTCGATGCTCGCTTGGTAGCTAATATTATAACAACTTCTATCAACGGCAATTGCTCATCCTAGCTCCTTCTGATATTGCATACTTCACGGTCTTAGCATATCTTCCAAAGTACAAATTTTTGCGCTCCAATTGTCCATCAATCTATGGACGAAAGGCAACATTGTAATTTAATCACGGTCCTAATGCATCTGCTAACTTCCGCTACAATCGTGAAGTAAAAATGTGGGTCTTTATTGGATGTGATGATGATCAACATTCCATGTAGACTCACAAATGCACTGTACGAACAACTTGGCTAACTTCTATGGTGAGAACTACTCTCGTATAGGTAAAGTGCGCTAACTTAGTGAGTCGGTTGATGATCACTCAAAAGTCGCAATTGTGATGGTGAGAACCACCCTCACAATGTCGCTGCACCCTTTCGCTGTGGGGAAAGTTTGTACATTGAATCCATGTTGAATCGCTCCCAATTCTACACGAATATAGGCAAGAGTTTGAGCTACCTTGAACATTTTTGCTTCCTGCTTTCACTTAACAGTAACTTAATTACCTTGATTCAAATTCTAAAACTTTCTTTGTCGTGCCAATCCACCAATAATACTCAATAAGTGGTCATTACATCTTCATACTTTTGGGGTTTATTGAATACATCGAACCGCATGCTTCCTTAGGATCTCCTTTTTGAACTCAATGATACCTAGCTCTTGAATTCTCAATTGATGATACTTAGACCTTAAGTCAATCTTGGGAATACCTTAACACCTTGAGGCTGATCAACACACATCCATACTTGACAACGGGTATCGATTAAGGGTGGTACCTTGTTAAATCGTTGGCAATCGATACACACCTTAGATTATCATCCTTTTTCTCCACAACTAGTATAGGTGCCTTTCACGATGATATGCTTGGTCTAGTGAAACCTTTATTCACCAAATCTTGCAGCTGAGCCTTTAACTCCCTTAATTCTTGTGGAGCCATACGGTATGGCGGTAGGGGAATAGGTCGATATCCAAAGCCATTTTGATGGTGATTTGATCTCCTTTTACTGTTGTAGCCAAGGTAATTTGCTGGGAAACACCTTCAAACGATCTTTCACTACAAGCACATTTTCCAACACTCTCCATATACTCGGGCATCAACCACATGGCTAAATACCTTTAATAACCACTCTTCGATTGCTACTCGGCAGTTAAGGTAGAATTTAACCTGGTAAAGGCCTCCTAACTCCAACACGAAATACCACTTCAAGTAGGCCAAATTGCTTAAATGTTACTTCTTTATGGTAGCAATCCACAACATAAGATTCGTAGCTACCCAATTCATGTCTAGGATTACCTGAAGCCCAAAAGATCCAACATAATCAAGTCCCTTTCCTTCACCTGATCTTCAATAAAGAAGAGGCAATCCTTGACCATTTGACTAGGCCATAAGGATTCCCCTAGAGGTGAGGCGATTTCTAATTAGCACCTTACGAAGATTAGAGTTCTTTCAATTCGGACAACAAATTCGCCTCGAGATAAAGAGGAAATAACACTTCAAGATAGTTAAAATAAGAGAATAGATGCAGATGGGATGCACAACAATGCACAATCCCTTAGGAATTCTAAAAACCTGGAGCTCTGATACCAACTATCAGCACACGTCCAAAATTTCTCACCAGAACACTAGATAAGCCCTGATCCTAGGAAAACTCTACCGGAGTCTCCAATGGAAAATCCGACAGCATCTCCCTAAGGGTTGGACTTATCACATAATTTTCTACATAGAAAACATACTTCTATATGCACCACCTTATTCCTCCCACCTTACTCAATTTATTTCCACAAGTTGCAGCACTTCAAAATTCAATAGGGAACCAATGCACTATTAAATAAATAAATATCAAACAGTATACAGAGCTTTATAAAGATATGATTAAGTATGAAATTAATACAACAGCAACAACAAAAGATAAAAGAAACGATACAAGATAGAGAGGGAAAGAAGGGAAAACTTCTAGGATTTTCAACAACGAACAAAAATGTTGAGCTTGCCTCCAGACGGTCAATGTCTACTAACCTGGGCCTAAGGGAACAGATTTAAAAACATGAGATGCTAATCATCTCCATGAGTGACCCAACCTAATATACAATAATAATAATAATAGTATAACACAAAAATAAACTTAATCAATTAATAATAAATAAGTAAATAAATAAATACTAAGCATTTTAAATAAAAGTTTCTCTTAAAGCCCTCACAGATCACTTAGTTGAAAATGTCCCCCTTTTAAAATATTTCACAAAACCCAATATCTATTTACCCCAAAAATCAAGAAAATAATTAATCAAATAAATTGAAATACATACAATAAATTAAAGATCTAAACTTATAATGAAAACTAAAAATAATTTCCATAAAATACAAATGAAACAACTCACAATAAAATTTATATCAGAAATAAGCAAGGAAATATTAAGTAAATAAAATACAATGAATTAAGAATGCACATAAAATACAAATGATAATTTAGAATCAAGGTTTATATTGGAGCACTTTAAAGGTCCATTATTTAAATTAGAATAAGATATCATTAGATAAAATGTAATAAAATTTGTTTTAAGACACCAAATTAATTTAAATAGTAAAATCAAGGTAAAATGCATTTTTAAATCATCAATTGAAATAAATTATAAAAATACCATTAAACACATTTAAAATATGATTTTTAAAATATTTGGTTTTGAAATCATATCGAGAATATCCTGACGCACCATATTATATACGAGTGATGTTCAATGGTGTCCAGCATCCCAAAGCACTGCCTGACGGGGAGGTTAAAAAGAGAACCTGCATCCAGGCTGCCCTGGTGTCCCAGCAACACCGATGCTATAATCCTCAATCCCGCCCATGGAAGGGGGCGGCCATGGCCAATCTCAAAATTGCCTACCCTCAGGTCTGGTGACAACCACGAGAAAGTATAAACCTGCGTACTCATCACACTCCACCTGCGAGCTAATCACATCCATAACTAAAGAACACTGGTACTGTATGGGTGCGTCTAAAATAAATAAGATTTTATATATATATATATATATATATATACCATTTCCAATTTTCATAAAACAAAGGCTTACACCCATCATCTCAAAATCCAACGGTGTATATCTATATATATATCCAAAAATTTTGAATACCATAAAATAATTTCCGAAATTCACCTCAATGCATAATAAATTTATTTTATTTATTGTTCTTCAAATCTGTGAAATCAATCCGCTCAAAATAATATTTAAGTCCCATGAAATTAATGTATTGTTAAAACCATGCAATAATTTATTATGCATCAAAATCGCAAAATTTATTTCCTCAAAATCAAAATATAATTTATATGTACAATTATTTTATGAGCATAATAGTTTACATCAAAATTCCTATAAATACATTTTCAAATACATAATAGATCCATCAATGAAATTAACAATAATTAAAATAAATATTCCTTCAATCCCTCAAAATTCAATATATGAAAATTTGTATTAAAATCGCATAAAATCCCACAATGCATAAATTCATATAAATATATGTTTTTATTAAACATAAATATTCTACAATTAAATTTAACAATAATTTAACAAAATTTGAAATCATAAGTCATTTAATCCAAATTATATAAACAGGAATACATACATCGAAATCATCACAATATTTCTTAATGCACAAATATTTTAATTTCCCTCATTTTAATTTCACTCAATTTTGGCATCAAAATTCCAAATGTAAATTTACTAAATATTTAACACACGAAATAATTTTGAAGGGGGGTCACTCACCTTGAGCACATAATTAAATGAAGATCCTCCACTGGATCAATTCCACAATTCACACGTGCTTCTAAAATATCAATATTACACAAAGCCAATTAAATTAATATCTTAATCAGATATATTACACGCAGGTATCCGAGGGAGCTAACACAAACGGTATCCAAAATCCACAAACAATATACCGAATCGAAGCTTACAATGCAAGGATTAAGAATTGAGTCTCACCTTCAGGAGATCGGATCTGTGGTGGCCGGAATCTAGCCGGAAAGCTTTCAGACTTAATGTCCTTGGATCTCACAAACCACCATGAATTGAAGATAACCAACCTTAGATTTAGGCTTAGGGAGGTTGAATTAGTGGGGAAGTGTAGGTGGTGTGATCAGGAACTCGCCAGAATCAAGTTTTTCTATGAGTCGCCATGGTCATCGGAAACCGTCACCGCCGCTAGAGCGTCCGATGGCCACTGACAATGATTTTTGGTGGGGAGGTAGATCTGGTGATGCGTAAGCCAATGGGATTGATGGTAAGGCAAACAGAGGTATGGTTTAGAAGAAATTAGCCAGAGAAGGAAACGGGTTGCTGACCGAAAAACACCCCAATCTGGGCGCATCACCGGCGATCTGGCCGTGATTTTTGGCTGGCCAGCTGGTTTTGAGGTGTGGGTCACGGTGGTCTAGTGCATGTACTGTTCTAGTGGCCGAATGGTGGTCAACGGTGTAAGGCTGATCCTGTCTCTTTCCTCCCTCTCTCTCCTTTTTCTCTCTCCTCCTCCCCCCTTCTTTCTCTTCTCTTCTTGCCCAATCAAAAAACCTCCTGTGGGTGCCACTATGCACTCAAGGGTTGGCTGGATTTTGGACACGTGGTGCACACTATTCACATATTTAAAAATAATATTAAAATAATATAGTATTTGGAAAACTTTGCAAGTCCATAACTTTTCAACAAAATGTCCAAATTAGGCATGCCACTAGTTTATGACCTGGTATCGACGGGTACTTCACAACTATGCATGATTCAAAGCTCAATTTTACGAGAATAAAAAGTCAACTCAGGCACCCTAGGACAATTCGGACCTCAACTTCTTTTGCTCATAACTTTCAAACTGTAGCTCCATTTTCTACGTGCTACTAGTCTATGAACTCAAGTCAATGCGTACTTTGCAATGGTGCCTCGGTCAACATAGAATTCTTGCTTAGTCAAAAAGTCAAAGTTTGACCACTCTCAATCAACGACAGTCAAACCCAGTCAACTTGAGAAAATTTCAATGTACTTCGAGACGGGGTGCTACAATAGATCTTAAACTTCACCCTCTTTAGAGCCTAGTGTTCTTACTAGTCTATGAACTCATGTCAATGCGTACTTTGCAATGGTGCCTCGGTCAACCTAGAATTCTTGTTAAGTCAAAAAGTCAAAGTTTGACCCTTCTCGATCAACGACGGTGAAACCCAGTCAACTTGAGAAAATTTCAATGTACTTCGAAGCGGGGTGTTATAATAGGTCTTGTACTTCACCCTCTTTAGAGCCTAGTGTTCTCACTGGCATACTTTTGGTTGGGTTTAAGCTTTGATACCATTTTGTCATACCCTAAGTCTACGACCCAACTCCACTAGTACAATATTGTTCATTGGGGCCCATCCCACATAGTTTTGTTTTCACCCAAGCCTTACTAGATTCCTCAAAAGGCCTTATACTAGTAAAAAAAGTGCCTACACATATATACCACTTCACAAACTCCTTCACAAGTGGTGTGGAATTGTTAACTAGTTTTGCCTCATCTTACTTTGTGTTCTTCAAGGCTCGTAGGTAATATAATAATTGTGACAACAGTTTGGGCAGATTGATGTGAGGTTGCCAGGGTAATGGGTGTGAGGCATTAGCAGACTACCTTATTAGTAAATGCTACCGAGTATCCAATCATATAACACTTCAATAAAAAAAAAAAAAAAAGCTCCAAATTTAAATTTTTGATCAAATTTGATCGAAGTTTATTAGGGTTAATCGAGAGGATTCCACATTTGAGTTTTTGGCATGGCTAGAGTTTTATTTTAACCAGGGCAATATTGCAAAGTACGAGTCATAATGAGTTCATAGAGTAGCGACATGCCAAAAATGGACTTAAGATCAAAAAGTTATAGTTAGATTAAGGTGATGTCCAGATTGATTGAGCAAGGCCAAAGTTCGCATTTTATCTGTCTAAATTATGGCTTTGACTTTTGTACCTTCATATTCTGCACATTAATATGAGTGCGTAAACTAGCGGTATGCTTAATTTGAACCTACACTTGAAAAGTTATGGATTTGTAAAGTTGCAAATATTTTTTCTAGAACTGAATTTACTAGGTAGTTCTAATTGAAAGGCATGTAGAGATATTTGAAAATATCCTTGATAGATTCCACATGTCACCAATCTACAAGTGCAACATGACCAACCTTTTTATCTTTCCTTTTTCTTTCTCTTTCCCTTTTTTTTTTTCTCTCTCTTCCTCCATGACAACTCTCTCTTGCTCCCTCTCTCCTAGGTTGGGCTAGAATTGACCATTTTTTGACCCGCATTAAAGCCCATACACAGATAACCTCAGCTGCCAAGTTTCAAGTCTAGTCAGCCGGCGAAGCGCCAAAATCGGGCTTCTAAAGCTGACAGCGGCCATTTTTCATTTTTCAGCTATTTGGCCATTTTTTAGCCAACCTAACCCGAACAAAACCCCTATCCTCCTATTATGGATCCCTTTATTCCAAATATGATCTCCATTTTTCCAAATTCCAAACTGCTTGAGAGATACGATGATTTGAAGTTAGGTCGAAACTTTCCGGCCACCAACAGCGAGTTTGATTAATTGGAGCTATATATTCTCAGTCCTTATCTTACAAGTTTTCATTTAGTATATAGTTTGGCTTTTCCTGGGAATTTTTATTGCATTTAGGTTCCCAGTGATTAATAGAGATTAATGAAGCATTCAATTTCATGACATTGGAAATCAACTCATATTTCTATATCTCCTAGATGTTGAGATCTGGGCTTGTATGGTTTAAGGTATGGGACTTAGTTATTTTTATTTATTACAAATATTGTTATGGTTGTTTCCTTTATTGCTAGATATGTTATTTACTTAGGATGGTTCATAATATTATTATCTTTTTTATTTATATTTATGTGGTAGTATATTTATAAAGTGCTGTAAATTTGTAAAACTATAGTAAGTGAGAGATGTGGGTTGCTATAAATTTATAAGAATGAGTTTCGTGTGCTGAGTTCCAACTTGGGGAAGAGTTGGAGCCATCCCAAGGTTATGGTTGGAAACTCCGAGAGATATCTTGATACATGAAAAGGTATTTATGGTTTATCATTTACAATTTTACACTGTCATTATCAAAGTCATGCAAATTTATGGAAATTTGCAATAAAGAATGGAGTAATAAGGTGGTTGTACCTTTTCTATATAGGAAAGTTTTGGGTAAGGTCCTTTTCCAAGGGGATACTATCGCATTTTTTTGTAGAAATTTTGGAAGGGTTTCCTCCAAACAACGCTATTTTAGGGTTTTGGCAAGTAAGTCTGAAAGGGTCTTGATATATCCCACATCACTTGAGTGTGGAACTATGATAGTTCCAATGTAATTGTTACTCTTTTAACAAGCATGGCATTTTCAAAGCAATTGGCTTTAGGATTTAAAAGAACTATGGGGTTAAACATGCTTCGACAGGAGTAATACTAGGATGGATGACCACATAGGAAGTCAGAACAAAAAATTCAATACCATCTAGAGTTTGGTGGTTAAAATAAGAATAATGTCACTGGATTAAGAGAGTGGGATGCCAATGGGCAGGTTATTATAGTTTATATGAGTATAAACCTTATCAGAAGTATACCATGAGGACACCAGGCCTTAAAAAGAGTGGATTGTAAAACCTATAAGCCTTAAAGTGGCAAGACTAGTAAACAATCCCATATCACATAGGAAGGAGTTGGTGTAGTGGTATATATGTGTGGGCACTTCGCCTACTAATATAGGGCCTTTTGGGAAAGCTAGTGAGGCTTGGGCCTAAATGAACAAGATCATACTAGTGGTATTGGGTCGTAGAACTGGAGTGCGAAATAATGATATCAAAGTTTATATCAAGCCTAAAGCATGCCAACAAGGATGTTAGGGCCAAAAGCTAGTATGAAGCCTTTTGGGAAGCCCATAAGGCTTAGGCCAAAACAAAATCACAAGGGTAGGGCCAAAAGCAGACAATGTCATAATAGTAGAATTGGTCGTAGACCCAAGCTGTGATAAAATGGTGTCAAAGATTGTACTTTATCAGAAGCATGTCAACAACGACACTAGGCCCTAAAGGATTTATATGAGGTTGCCAGGGAAAGTGTGAGCAGTTGTGGGATACTGACAGGCTACCATACTGACAAAAGCAATCTGATGTCCCACATCATCTAGATATGGAAAGATGATGATTTAAATGGAAAAATGATCAATCTTTTAACAATTGAGGATTTTTAACCTAATGTTCAATCCCACATCATCTGGGTATGGAAGGATGATGGTTGGAATGTAACCTTTTAACAATTGAAGTTTTCTAAAAGCAAATGGCATACCATCTAAAGTGCGGTGACTAAACTAGGAACAATATTAGTAGAGTAAAAGAACAGGACAATAATTAGAGCACGATCTAATTTAACATTTTCACCAATTGAGCACATCTAGCATATTTTTTCATAGTAGCAGGATCATTATAACTGACTTTATTGAGTTTGCTGCCATAGAACTTAATAGTTACACCTACTTGTTTGACACTGTATTTTGATTCTCCCATTCTAAAATGAACATCAGCTCTCACAATCCCTTCTCTGTGTACCAAAACAATAAAAAATGTTTAAAAAGAAGCATATGACGCTAAAAATGATACGAACCTAGGACGATCTGCTCCTAAAACCATATTATATTAGCCCGGACCTAATTATGTTCAAGTTTTAATGGTTACCTTGACCCCTAATCAACATGTGATTAGAAACCTTGGTATATAATGAAGACGCCACAATAGGTGATGGAAGGCCTATTGATAAGTCAAGCTAAAACACTCATTCACTAATGATGTTTTAGGTGTTCAAAAGAACAAAAAGAATTCAATCTTACAAATAATTTTCTGTATAAAATTCAAGCTTAATTTCTCATTGAAAATAAACCTTTAAATAGGCTTTGAATGAACAAAATAAAATCCTAAAAGGATTAGGAAATTTCGGCCTACATAGAATCCAATAAGGAAATTGCCTAATTTCACATCCTTTCCTAATCTAATTTGGATTAATTAATTCCCTTATTTTGAATTAGGAATTAATTAATTTACAATGAAAATAATAAAATAATAAATTTCCTAAAATTATTTTTCCAGCAAATAAATAAATAAAAACTCAAAAAGTAATGGTAATTTCCTAAAACAAAAAAGTAGAATCAAATTAGAAAACTAAAATATTAGCTTTTTGACTAAGTTGACTTTGACCAATTTTTGACCAATTTGAGCTCCAAATCAGCTTCAATATGTTTTGTAGGATGCCAAATAATCTGACCATGAAGTCCCACACATTGGCCTTGCTTGGAAGAAAGAGAAAAAGCCAACTTAGCAAAATACAGTAAAGTCAGCACAAAATACAGTAAGAAAAGGCCAAATTTGAAGCTGTCCATACAACCCCTTTTTGAATGCCTTTGAAGCTGGATTGACTTGATTCCATATCCTCTTAGACATATTTATTGAATACATAAAGAGTTGGAACCATTTCATGCTGCTCGGTGTCCATATTTGCACCAAAATCGCTACCTGGGTCCGTATCGGCTTCCACCACTTGGATGCTTAGAATAGGCTTTGTATCTTCTAGTATGGACAAGCTCTGTTGAGAATTGATTGTCCCCTGTATAAATGCTCCCAGGTTGTCCTTAAATCTCTTAATTTGAGCTCTTGTGATTGGTCTGGTCTTTATCCATGTCGGGTCAGTACCCCAGCGGGTTATTGGTTAAGCGGGCTCATGCGGAATCACATCAAAAAATAAGGTGTCCTCACTACCCAACAGCAATTCCATCCCCATTGTCCATTGAGCCCACTTTGAGTAATCCCTCCTTTACTGGATTATTGTTGGTTATTAGTTCTATATTAGTTAATAGTTGTTAGTTCATACTGTGAGCTCGTACTTCATTTTTTTTTTTTTTATGCCTAATCTTAAAAAAACAAACGAGTCACTGAGTTAAGAGAAAAAGAATGAATGAATATGTCATTTTTTGTTCTATTACTTGATGGATAGAATATAACTAAAGATAAGTCAAGTAAAGGCCCATTATCCCTCTTCTATAAATATCCTAATTTTAATGCCTAATACCCCATAAATAGTTCGAATTGTATAGGAATGGGAGGGCTGTTACTCCAATGGTTATTGCTAATAAATAAAGTTGGCTCATTATTGAAAATAAATTCCATTTTTTTTTTATAAAAATGTAAATTTTTTTATTTGTATACATGTTGGTTTTACCAAAAATAAAAATAAAAAAATGCAATTGGTCACCACTCATGAATAATCACTAGTAAAGACTTACATATCTGAATGACATTTTAAATGGTTATCATTAAAATGTTTGCTTTTAAGATTTTAATATAAAAATAATATAATTAAATATTCTAATTAAAATTTACCCCATAAGCTAATGATCGTCATCAGTTGTGATAAACAGCAAAATTCCTTACAAAATTGTCACTTAAAACCAGATTTTCCAAAATTAAAAAAATTAATAATTATAGTGCAGCTTTTGCATAGATATCAAACTTTTCCACATTTTACAAATATAATGCGGTAGCCAATTTTTACAAACTCTAGACACGTTGTATGTAAAGTTTTTTCCCTTATCTTGTTTTATTTTCAAAAAAAGAAAATTATTTTTATTTTCGTCAACATTCTTCATTTTTATAAAAGTTTTCTAATCTCTCACATTTTCCCAATCTTACGCGCTTTTTCAGTTTCTCTCTTCTAAACCAAAAATGGTGATAAGCAAGACGATAGAAGAAAATGGAGAGCACTTGCACTCACTTCTGCTTATAATCGAGCCGATTCAAAGCATAGACCACTAAAATTTATGTCCATGGCCCCTCAGATAAGGGCCAAAAGAAAGTTTTCCTATGTAGACCTATATAATTTTAATATGTATTTATTAAATAAAATAGAAAAATCAATTATTTATTTATTTTTTTTTTTTTTGCTTTTGGAAACATAAAATTTTTGACTGTTTGCGATGTCTAGTTTATCCCTAATTCATCATTTATTGTTATATTATCTTTAATTATTTTAGTTTTGGATGATAACACTAATTAAGTCCAATTCTAGTTTTTGGTTTTTACATTTGATTATTATTTGGCAAAAGTAATTGATTAGATTTTAATGGAAAAAAGAAAAAGAAGAATACAAAAGCATCTTAAATACTCCTTGTTTATACCTTTTTATCTTTTTTTGTTCTTCTTTTTTTTTTTTTTTTTTTTTATCTTGCTTATTCACTTCTCTTCTCATTCAGTCATTTTTTCATCTTTCTTTAATCTTGGTACTTAAATTATATAATTTATAATTTTGATTCACAAGTTCCAAAATAAAAAGATAAGCTTATTAATTATCATTTATTTTAATGATTTATATGGTCCATTTTCATAATATTTATATATATATATATTTTTTTTCCATGAATTCATGATTGTAGTTATTTGCTGAATCTTATTATTCATAGGAAAATAACATTTTGTTCTTCTCTAGTATGTTTTTATTTTTTTTCTTTATATATTTATTCAACTAAATAGATTAGATCTTCATTCTCATATGGGTCATTTATTAATTAATTTGGACCAATTTGTCTTTAAGATACTCATCACTGACTAAATCTAAATAAAGGACATTGTTTAAATTATATTAATATTAGTTTCTTCTTATTATTACCTTCATGCATATAATATTGTAAAACTCTGAAGTATCACGAAATTACAATTATATATAAATAAGGTTTTATTTTATTCTTTACGTTTTTTTTTTTTTTTCTCTTTAACATTAGTCTACTGGAAAATATGAATTTAAATATGAAAAACATGAAAAAATGAAAAATAAAAAATAGACGAATTTATTAAATCCCAAAAAAATGCACAAAAAAAGATTAAAAAATTTGGCAATTTTATTAATTAAAAAAGATTTGTTATCAAAACTTGAATACAAAAATTTAGTTAGTAATAAACTTAATTAGCAATATGGCATATTGAAAGGCTTCAAGTACCATCTTTTGCCTAGGGTTTCAAGAAAGGTTGAGAGGGCCTTTCTTCCAGTCGACCATCCCCACAACAAAAACACTAAAAAGAAAACAAATCATTAGACAAACACACTATAATAGTGCAAATAATAATAATAATAAAGGGGCCAAATTCATTGTTAAATAATGGCGATATGTGGACCACATGTACATGCTAGACCTTCCAATAATATCAACTATAAGAAACAGAAAAACAACGATTTGACATAACGAAGTAGTACGTTTTCCACTTATAAATAAAGCACTAGATCATACACAAAAAAGAACGTAGACTGACAAAGACCCAATTGGGATTCGTATAAATTTCTCACTAGTAATCTCTGGTAAGAAATAATAATAATAATAAAATAAACTGAAGAAGAATGATATCATCAACCAGTTGCCCTTAATTTTGCTGGTGATGCAATGATATCATCAGCCAGTTGCCCTTAATTTTGCTGGTGATGCTCTCATATCCATATCTATTTAATTCACATTCTCTGCAGCTGGTTCGTTATATTTGTTTCCACCGTTCTCAACTGCAAGTCCCCTTCAATTTCAATATCCTCATCAAAGGGTATAATGAAAACTAGTGTTTGAACCAGCGATAGCCTTACAAGTCTTCGTAGACCATCCCTATGGCAACGACTACGAAGTAAACTAGTCATCAAGACAAACACACTGATAATGCCAAGATCTTACATCATTTAGCAAAGAAATTAAAAAAATAAAATAAAAGGAAAGGAAAAACAATGATTTGAAATAATTAAGTAGAAATTTTTCCACTTATAAATAGCATTAGAAATAGACAAAAAAGAACGTACAATTAGACCCTGTTGGAATTCGCATAAATTTTTCTCACTTGGGATGTCTGGTAAAAAAATGAAGAGGAATGTTATCCCAGTTGGGTAACTTCAATAGCTCTCTTTGGGTTCTAAATCTAAGAAGAAACAATTCTTGAAGGACAATATGCCTTTGGACATGTGGGGATGGAAACGAATTACATAGATTGCAAATAGCTATAACAATTTACGCATGTATGGCGTATACGCTTAGCTTTTTGGCTTTGTGAATTTAAACATCATTGATCTATCATTCACTGATGTTACTGGAAGTTTGCTTTCACATTATTTTTGAAACTGAATTTCAATGAAAGCTTCATACAACATGTCACAATTTAAATACGTACATCGGTGATGAATTTTGTGATTCCTACTCGGTGAATATGATAAATAACCGATTAGCAACGCCTTACATTATAATTTTGCTCATTGATTTTTAAAATAACAAATTTTATGGAGAAATTCCAAGCACAATAAGGGATCTTCGAACTTGTGCTTAACTTGTGAAGCAACAATTTTGCAGGACACAATCCCTTCAGGTTCCTCCAGTGGATTAATAGAGTGTTTAGAGAAGCTTGATATATTATCAAATTACAGGAGGCATGATCATATTACCATTATAATATTGTTGACTTTTATTTATCAATACTTTTCTTTTTTACAATTTTTTATATGGAAATGTGCCAGATCTTGTTCCAACTTTTAAGCTTGGAGTGTTCCGTGCTCAACATCTGCATCACAACATTGGAAGTCTTGTTAAACCCTGATAAAGTTGTGTTTGGACAGAAAGAAAATGAAGGAAAGTAAAAGGAAAATGCCAGAAAGAGAAAGAAAAGAGAAAACAGAAGAACAAGTTTCTGGAAATTTCTGAACTCTGAAATAAAATGTTTTTCACGTGCAGCTTCTATTACATGAAACAAGTATTTATACAGGTGATAAGAATTTAACTAACTCATTTGAGTTGCTGACCTGGACTAACAAACATTACTTCTGTCAAAACAGAATAACTACATCCTAACTAAAATGCCACGTCATTATTACATAAAACTAACAACATTCCTAATACATTTCATACGCAGTGGACTAAACTCATCATTTTCTCCCTCAAACACTATTTTGTTGAAGATTGAATTGAACAAGATATGAATTTGAAATTGACATTCCACCTGGAACTTTCAACTTAAGCAACATGAAACTTCTTTTGAGCTAAGCAACAGGAAATTCCCCATGGAATATTCAACTAAATCAACAGGAAATTTCCCCTTGAACTTAAGCAACAGGAAAATTTTTTTGAACAAAGCAAAAGGAAATCCCATGGAGTATTCAACTAAAACAACAGGAAATTCCCCCTTGAGCACTCAACTTAAGAACCAGAAAGATCCTCTGTCAGGACCCATCCAGAATTCCTTCCCCGGAACCCTAGACAAGCCCTGATCCCAGGGAAATACCACCGAACCTTCCAACGGAAAATCCGGCAGCACCTCCCCTAAGGGTAGGACTAACCAAAAATTTACCTGCACTGAAAACACACTTCTATACTCATCCCCTTATTCCTCCCGCAAACTACAAATTGGTTCCACAAATTTCAGCACTTCAAAATAAAACAACAGCAGCAACCCAGTGCATAAAAACAACTACACGTCCAATACAGTATACAGAGCATTATACAGATAAATGTGGAATTAATAAAATGACAGATAAAGAAACAATACAAGTTCAAGAGAGGAAAAAGGAAAGAAAACTTCTTGAACCTTCGGCAACGAACTGAGACGTTGGGCTCGCCCCGGACAATCAACGTCTCCAACCTGGACCTAGGGGAACGGAATTTAAGAGTGTGAGATGCTAATCATCTCAGTGAGTGACCCTATCTACTATGCGATATAATACCACGGTAATACAGTAGATAGATAATAATTAATTGGAAAATAATAATTTCTCTCAAAACCCTTACAATTCTCTCAGTTGGAAAAGTTCCCCTTTTAAAACCTTTTCACAAAACCCTTTATTCGTATTCCCCGAAAACCAAGACATCAATTAATTCACTAAATATCAAATAAAATATAATAAGTCAAGCATCCAAAAATTATGGTTTAAAGGAAATTAATTTATTGGTTAATTAAGTAAAGAGAAAATTAAACCAATTTAAGATCCCCAACCAAATAAATACCAGAACAGTAATGATTATATTTTTAATTCCAACACAGTTTCAAAACATTTTATTTTTAAAAACACAGTTCTGAAAATCAGTTGATGCACCCACTATATACCAGTGGCGCCAACAGTACCCAGCGTCCCGAGGTACCGCCAGACAGGAGGTTATAGAAAGAAACCGGCATACGGTCGCGTGGCATCCCACTGCGCCGCTGCTAACCTGGTGTCCCGGCCATGGGGGGTGGCCTACCCTCATCCGATGGCAACCACAGGACAACCTCATAATATCAACCGCGCACTACTCACACCCACCTGCGCGCTAATCACAACCGTGTGCACACTAACCATAGCACATATAAACAGAACACCAGTACGTGCACGGTGCATCTAAAAAATCATAAAACTCACAAATTTAATTTATATAACAAATTTCACATTTTACATAAACACAGCGGGCATATTCCATCCGCTTGAACCGGAAAATTCTCCAAAATTTCTTTATAATCAATACCATAAATTCCATGATTTTCAAATCCACCAACTCCCAAATCAATCAATTTCAAATGTTCACATTTTCCCAATAGTATAAATAATTCTCGAAATATAATAATCAAATCTCACAATATTCCATGGGTATATTTTATAAAAATTGAAATCACCAACATAACCAAATATTTTCCTTGAAATATTTGAAAATCAAATCGTGCCCAATTTAATATTAAAACCACACCAATTTCAAAATCCTCAAAACCATAAAATAATTTCACATGGCATAAATTTATATAATGCACATTTTCTTAAATCCAATAAATTCACCAATAAATCCACAATAAATTAAATAAATATTTGGCACATAGAATTTAAATTCCAAATATTTAAATCACACATAATATATTCACCAATTAAATTCCCAAAATTAATTTGAAGGTGGGTCACTCACCTGGAGCACGCAATTAACCCACGATCCACTACGGGATCAATTCTACGACTCACCGGTGCTCCTAGAACAAAATTCACAGACAGTCAAATAAATTAATATTTTAATCGGATAAATAATACCCGGTATCCGGGGGGTCAAACACAAACGTTAACCAAAATAGGCGAATGATATACCGAATCGAAGCTCGTGGGACGAGGAGCGCATTACCGGTCTCCATCGACCCTAATTCCGCCGGAGGTGGCCGGAATTTGGCCAGAAAGGTTCGGTCGGTTTTCAATTTCCTCGTATCTTGCAAATTGACGGGAGTTGAGTTAATTGGAGCTCAGAATCGGACTCAGAGGGTCCAAATTAGTGGGAAAGGACCGGTTGCACAACCGGTGGCTGTCGGAAAATGGCCGAACCAGCGGCACACTGGCCGCCGGCTATGGAGGCCGATCCCGGCGCATCGGCTGGCCATTCGGCCGGAAATTTGGCTGCCGGTGTCGCCCAACTGTGGGCTTCCTCATCAGCCGGCGCGTGCATGGTGCCGGTGGCCGGAAAAAGTGCAGCAAGGAGAGAGAGAGACGGTCGGTGGGGAGGAAGAAAGAAAGAAAGAAAGAAAGAAAGAAAGAAAGAAAGAAAGAAAGAAAGAAGAAGAAGAAGAAGAAGAGAAGGAACAGGATCGGGCCTTGTGGCCTTTTTTTTCCCACGTGGGGGAAAGAAAAAAAAAGAAAAAGAAAAAGAAAAAGAAAAGAAAATGAAAAAAGAATAAATTTTAAAATAATTAAATAATATTAATAATAATATTATTATTTAAAATAATAATAAAAATAATTTGATTTTACACATGGTTGACATGTGGCATTTCACCATGGTGACACATGGTCACCTTCATTAAGTCACACGTGGCACATCGTTATACGTTTAAAATTAATATTAAAATAATACGGTATTTGAAAAACTCTACAGGTCCATAACTTTCAAACCACATGTCCAAATTGGACGTGCCGCTAGTCTACGGACTCGTATCGATGAGCACTTCACAACCATGCATGAGTGAACGCTCAACCTTGCATGAATAAAAAGTCAACTCCGGCACCCCTTGGACAGTTTGGACCTCAACTTGTTTTGCTCAAAACTTTCAAACCGTAGCTCCGTTTTGAACGTGCTACTAGTCTACAAACTCGTGCCAACGTGTACTTTTTAACGGTACCTCAGTCAACCTAGAATTCCAACTGGGTCAAAAAGTCAACTTTTGACCCCTTCGGTCAACGGTCAACCTCGGTCAACGTGCAAAAATTCCGACATGGTTTGGGACGGGGTGTTACATCCTCCTTGAAGTACACATTCAAGCAACATTGACAACCCCTAACTTAGATTTCAAATAAAGAAATCTAGAGGTTCCCAAGGCTTTAGTAAACACATCAGCTATTTGTTCCTTAGTTGGCACATAGTTGATTTCAACTGATTTTTCAATCACTTTGTCTCTTACAAAGTGCATATCTATTTCAATATGTTTAGTCCTTTGATGCAGTACAGGGTTTTTTGCTAAAGTAGCTACACTAAGGCTATCAGTCCAAATCATCGGTTTAGGTAGGTCAAGCTGTAGTTCTTTGACCAAATTCAGTAACCAACACAGTTCAGAAGTAATGTGAGCCAAGGTCCTATATTCAGCCTCAGTGCTTGAATGAACTATAATAGGTTGCTTTTTAGAACTCCATGAAATAAGATTCGAACCAACAAAAATTCCATAACCACTTGTTGACCTTCTATCATTTCTATCACTGGCCCAGTTTGAGTCTGAAAAACCATGAATAGCAAGTTTCATTATTGAATTTATGTGTAAGCCATGAGTTGCTGTCCCTTTCAAATACCTCAACAATCTTTTACAAGCTTCTCAATGTAACAATGTTGGAGCTTGCCCAAACTGACTCAATTTATTAATTGCAAAACAAATATCAGGTTTGGTTATTTTAAGGTATTGAAAAGCACCAATGGTGCTTCAATACATGTTTGAATTATGTATAATGTCACCCTCTCTTAATAACAAAGGTTTACTCAAAACCATAGGTGATGTTGATGCTCGAGCTCATTCCATTTTAGTCTTCCTAAGCAAATCATATATATACTTGGTCTATGAGCAGCATTCCTCTATTACTTCTTTTTACTTCAATGCCAAAAAAGAAACTTAAGTCTCCCAAGTCTTTTAATGAAAACTGAGAATTTAGATCTATGATCAATTTCTTGATCATATCACTGTTAGAGCCAATTACAATAATATCATCCACATATATCAAAACAAAGGTATATGCAGATTTAGTCTTCAAAACAAACAAAGAAGAATTCGATACAGTGTTTGTAAAACCTTTACTTAGTAAAGCTCCTTTCAATTTATCATACCAAGCACGTGGAGCTTGCTTTAGTCCATATGAAGCCTTATGAAGCTTACAAACATGGGTTGGTAAATTTTTATCTTCAAATCCTTGAGGTTGAGAAATATAAACCGTTTCTTGTAAGTCCCCATTTAGAAAAGCATTATTAAAATCTAACTACTTTGCCTCCCAACCTTGTGAAACAACAAGACTAAGAACCAACCTTATTGTTATTGGCTTTATAATTGGACTGAAAGTTTCATAGAAGTCAAAACATGTTTGTTGGTGGAAGCCTTTCGCAACCAGTCTTTCTTTGTACCTTTGTACAGTTCCATCAACATTCCTTTTTACTCAAAAAATCCATTGTGTCAAACTAGATTCATCCCAAGACAAAAAGGAACCAAAGACCAAGTTTTGTTTTCAACTAGAGCTTCATACTCTTGATCCCTAGCACCTTTCCATTTTGGATCAATCAAGGCTTCTTGAATAGTAGCTGGTTTTGTATCATCATGATTGTCAACCAATTGATTAGTGGTGAACACCTTATGCTAGAAAATACCACTCTTAGATGTAGTCTGCATAGGATAAATTGAAGCATACTTTGAATTGATAATTATATTCCTATTTGACATATTAGAAAGAGAATCTGAAGATATTTCAGGCAAAACAGCTTCACAGTGTGTATTTGATGAATTAACTAAACTTGTCTCAGTAGTAAAATCTGTTTTGTCAGTAGAGATGTTATTTATAGTAGCAACTTGATCCACTGGGTTTGAAATATCAACATAATTAGAAATATTATGCTTTTGACAATCATTTGATGACATTGAAGTTGAAACAGCATTAAGAGGCTAAGACTTAAGTAAAACCAAAGGAGCTGTAGAAAAATTATGATTCTACACTTCAATTAAACTTTTAGAATTGGTTTGCAAGAAACCAATAAAGAAAGGGAAATCCTTTTCATTGAAATTGACACTACGAGCAATATAAATTTTTCTAGTTGTGTCCATGCATCAGTAGCCTTTATGATCTGCATTATAGCCAACCAGAACACATTTTCCATTACGAAACTAAAATTTATGAGACTGAAAGGGCCTTAGAAAAAGATAACAAGCACTTCTAAAAACCTTTAGCAACTTATAATTGGGAACCTTTTTAAACAGTAACTAATAAGGACTATTAAAGTCAAGAAACACTGTTGGTATTGATCACATAGATAGCTGAACTAAAACCTTCCCACTAGTAAATCAAAGGCATATGAGCCTGAGTAGGAAAACATATCCTACTTCAACAATATGCCTATGTTTTCTCTCAACTAGTCCATTTTGTTAATACATATAAGGACAAGAATGTCTAAAATTAACACCAAACTGTTTCAAATAAGGAAGAAAACACCGATACTCTCCTCCTTAATCTAACTGCAGCCACTTAATCTTTATATTAAACATCCTTTTAACCATTACATGAAACTGCTTAATAATAGGTAAAGCCTCAGATTTAACTGTCATGGGATATATCCAAGTATACCTAGAATAGTCATCCATGAAATGAATATAATATCTATATCCTTCTTTTGAAACTGTTACAGTAGGCCCCCAAATATCAATATATATTAGTTCAAGAGGAGCTGAAGCTTTAGAATCAAACAATGGAAAATGATAAATATGATTCTTTCCAAATTGATATGCTTCACAACACTGACCATTGAAGCATGACCTAATCCTTGATGATGTATATCAAGATCAACACTCCTCTTAGTTGAAGAAGACAAAATATTCTTTGAAGAAATTAACATGTTTTGTAACACCTCGTCCCAAAGTACATCAGAATTTTCTCAAGTTGACTGTCGTTGATTGAGAATGGTCAAACTTTGACTTTTTATTCCTGTAAAATTGAGCTTTGACTCATGTATGGTTGTGAAGTACTCATCGATATGAGTTCATAGACTAGCGGTACGCCTAATTTGGACATTACGTTGAAAAGTTATGGACCTGTAAAGTTTTTCGAATACCGTATTATTTTAATATTATTTTTTAAGGTGTGAACAGTGTGTGCCATGTGTCAATTGCTGGACCAACCCATGAGTGTGCATCCACGGGAGTCTTTCATTGGTGAAGGGGGGCTGAGGTGGAGAAGGGGAGAGGGAGGAGAGAGAAAGAGGAGAGAGAAAGACAGAGAAAAAGAGAGAGAAAAAAGGGGAGGACCAGCCACCCTCAATCCACCCACTTTCGGCCTCTGATATGCCACATGCACCAGCCCACCTCGTGGCCCACCTCATTTCCGACCAGCCAGCAAATTTTCATGGCCAACTGACCACCGACGCACTCGGATCTAGGCGATTTTTGAGGACGATGCCGATTTCTTCTCTAATTGATATCTCTCAAACCAAACCTCCATTTGCCTCACCACCAGTCCCATTAGCTTACCCATCCTCTGATCTACATTCCCACTAATTTTCAAGGCCATTGGCCTCCAAACGTGCAGCCGGCCGTGGCGAATTCTTGTGGCCATAGCGGGTCTACGGAAAACCCACCTCCAGCAAGTTCCCGATCACCCCACCTATCCTTTCCCACTAATTTGACCTTTTTGAATCCAAATCCAAGGTCCTTTTCCTCTAACTCCCAATGGTTTGTGAGATTTGAACATATCAAATCGGAAACCTTTCTGGCGAGATTCCAACCACCACGGGTCCGATCTTCTGAAGGAGCACGTGTGAGTTGTAGAAATGAACTCGTGGCAGATCTTGGTTGATAAGCATGCTTGAGGTGAGTGACTCACCTTCAAAATCTATTCTGGAGCTAAAGAAAATTATACATATATTTTATATTGTTGAAATTATGGAAAATAAATTGTGTTTCATATTTAAATGAATTTCCATTTGAATATATATTATCCTTTTATGGTGAATTTCAATGTATGTATGGCTTCCATTGATATTTGGGGTTAATATATTTGGTGTTGATTGAATATGTAAAAAAGTATAATTTATGTGCTGAATATTTGGTAAATTCTATTTGGAAATTTTTATGCCAAAAATTTTGGGTAGAATAAAATATATGTGCATATGAATTATATTTTGATTTCGAGGAAATTTGAATTTAATTTTGATTAAATTATTGTTGAGAAGATTTTGGGATTTTGATGCATAATAAATTTGTTGCATGGATTTAAGCATACATAAATTTCATAGGGTTTAAATATTATTTTTGAGCAGATTGTTTTCACGGATATGAAGAAAAATAAATGTCAGGACCCGTCCAAGATCTCTCACCGGAATCCCAGACAACTCTTGATCCTAGGGAAACCCTACCGGACCCTCCAATGAAAAATGCGGTAGAACCTCCCCTAAGGGTTAGACTTACCACAATTTCTCTGCACTAAAAATACACTTCTATATACACCACCTTATTCCTCCCACTTTACTATAATTTACTTCCACAAGTTTGCAGGACTTCAAATAAATGACAGGGAACCAGTGCATAATTAAATAAATAATCATCCAAATAGTATACAGAGCGTTATCAGTACAATTAAATATAAAATTTAATACAATACAAGATAAAAAGAAATAATACAAGATAGAAGGGAAAGGAAAAGCCTCTTGGACCTTCGGCAATGAACCAAGACGTCGAGCTCCCCCCCGGATGATCAACGTCGACTAACCTGGGCCTAAGGGAAAGAAATTTGAAAATATGATGTGCTAATCATCTCAATGAGTGACCTACCTTTAAAGTATTTTTGGGAGTTTGAATGTTTTATGTTAATTGAATATTTTGAAAATGATATTTTAGTGTTGGAATATTACATAATTAAATATTTGAGAAATATGTTTTATATACTTGATTTTAAGAGAATTTCTATCTAAATTTATATTGCTAATTTGTGATAATTTTTAATATATGTTTTGGTGCCAAAAATATATTTGGGAATTTAAAGGAATATTTGGATAATTTGAAATATATGATTTTTGTCAAATTATGGAAAATCTAGATTTTATGAAAATTTGATATTTAAAGGAATTATGATTTTAACATGTTTGATTTATTGTTGAAATTATTGTGAGTTTATTTCAAGCAATAAAAATGCATTTATATGGATTTACGAATTTTGGAATTTTTATGTGATTTAATTATATTTTGGATTTTGAGGAATTGAAGGAATATTTATTTTAAATTATTGTTAATTTCATTGATGGATTTGAAATTGATGGAATTTATGTGATGGATTTATGACCATGATTTATAAAGGAATTGTGGAAAATTTACGGATCTAATTGGATGGAATAAACCTGGTAGTATTTATGAAATTTTTGAGATTTTGAAAATGTATGAATTTTATGATTTTTAGATGCACCATACACGTATTGGTGTTCTGTATACATAGATATGATTAGCGCGCAGGTGGATGTGGTTAGTGCGCAAGTGGGTGTGAGTGGCACATAGATGATTTATGGGGTTGTCCTGTGGTTGCCATCGGACGAGGGTAGGCCGCCCCTCCATGGCTGAGAAGCCTGTTTGCAGCAGCGCGGTGGGACGCCACGCGACCGTATGCCGGTTTCTCTCTTTAACCTCCTGTCTGGCGGTGCTTAGGACACTGAGTACCGTTGGTGCTACTAGTATATAATGGATGCAACAGATGGTTTTCGCGATGTGCTTTTGACCATAAAATATTTTAGAAATTTATTTAAATCAAAATGTATTTAATAGAGCTTTATAAACTAAACTGTTTTGGTATTTTAAATTAAATTCTATTAAAATTTATTTACTTTATTTATTTAAATATTCTTTGGATCATTTTAGTATAAACTTTATTGTGATTTTGTATTTATTTGTTATGATACCTTATTTATAATTTAATATTTATTATTAGCAATATTTTTATATTTTTTACCTCTCACTATAAATTTTGGATTGTTAATTTATTGCCTTTTAATTAAATATGTTCTAGATTTTGGGGCTTAAAATATCGGGTTTTATGAAACGTTTTAAAAATAAACATTTCAAACTGAGTGAATCGTAAGGGTTTTGAAAGAAAATATTATTTTCAAATACTTAATAATTACTTACTTATTTATTATTGATTAATCAAGTTTATAATATTGTTATATTATTATTATTTATTTTCCTGATTAGTAGATTGCCAATCCTTGTACCTAGGGGAATGGATTTAAAAATATGAAATGCTAATCATCTCAGTGAGTGACCCTATCTACTATACAATTATAATAGTAATAACAATCATAGTACACTTGATTAATCAAGAATAAATAAATAAATAGATAGTAATTAATTGAAAATAATATTTTTTCTCAAAACCCTCACCATTTACTCCATTGGAAAGGTTCCCCTTTTTAAAACATTTTCGCAAAATCCAATCTTTTATGCCCCAAAATCAAAGAATAATTAATTTAATAAATAATTAAATAATCTAAATAAGAGTAAAATACAATAAAATAATTTAAAATACTTGCATTAAAGAAATATAACATAAAAGTGAAATTCAATATATAATTCGTAAAATTTGATTTAACAAATCAAAATAAACAATGTCAAAAATATAATTTAAATAATTACAAACAATCATGTAAAATAAGTGATAAAAAATATTATAAACTTCATTTTGAAATATTCAACCAATCTATATAATAAAAATATGGCAAGATGCATTTTAAAAACATTGATTTAAAATAAATGACATAAAATATGAATAAATACATTTTAGAAAATACTAATTGGAAATAGGTGATAAAACAAGTTAAATACATTTAATTCAAATATGACTCTAAAACTTTAGAATTTGAAATTTATATCTGAAAAATAATACTTGACACACCACATTATATACCAGTGATACCCTACGATACCGAGCGTCTCGAGCACCGTCCAGCAGAAGGTTAAAGAGAGAACTTGTATATAGTCGCTTCAACGTCCCGACAGCACCGCTGCTTAAACCATCATCCTGGCCATAAAGAGGGATGGCTTATGTGCATTATATAAAACTTACCTGCCCTCGGTCCGATGGCAACTCACAGGAGACATTGCAACTTGCACGCTCATTCATATATACAGTACAGAACACTAGTACTGTATGAGTGCGTCTAAAACAAATAACCATATTATTATAAAAATAACAATTTTTCCAAAACTCACCGTGGGAATTATATCACTTTTCAAATTCACATTCTCACATTTTTCTTTAATATCACCAGTATAAATCTATCGATAATATATAAGTTTTCCCATATCATAAAATCCACCAGATAATATTTCAAGTGCATAAATATATATTTTGAAAGTACCATAACTTAAACCAATATTTTTCTTGAAATCTTTAAAATCAAATCATGCCAAAAACAATATTAAAACCACATCAAATTCATATATTCTTAAAATAATGTAAACGCATTTGTTATGCATTAAATCAGCATTGTAAAATAAAATGGAAATTCCTTCAAATATTAAACATATATTAAAATTCACATGAAAACTTTCTAATTACACAATATTCCAACAATAACATTTAACAATTATTAACAAAATCTCATATCCATAAAATTCTTGAAATCAAAATATTTCTTGATGCACAAATAATTATAATTCATTCAATTTTGGCATCAAAATTCCAAATATAAATTTACTAAATATTTAACACATGAAATATAATTTCCAAATATATATTCAACACAAAAATATATACAATTTATCAACCCAAAATAAATTTAAAGGCGGATCACTCACCTCAAGCACGCAATCCAACCAAGATCCTCCATATGATCAATTCTACGACTCACACGTGCTCCTAGAATAACAATATTACACAGGATCAAATAAATTAATATTTTATTCGGATAAATAATACCCGGTATCCAGGGGAGCTAACACAAATAGTATCCAAAATTCGAAAATAAGGTATCAACGGAAAGCTAAGGGGACAAGGAATACGTTACTGATTTCTATTGGACTCAACTCGACCGGACGTGGCCGGAAAGTGGACGGAAGGTTGCAGTCGAATTTCCCCTTCTTCTATCTCACAAACGGCTCGGAATTTGGGCAAATGGAGGTTATTTTTGGAATCAGGGGGTCGAAATCTAGGAGGAAGGACCAACCACCACCTCACTGACTGCCGGCTTTGGGTGTCAATCCCGACGCATCCACCGGCCAACCGACCGGCGACTCGGCACCCGGATTCATCCAGCCGTGGGCCACTACATCATCCAGCGCGTGTAGCCATGTGGCGGTCGGAAGAGATGTAGTAGGGAGAGAGAGAGAGAGAGATTGACCTTCGTTGCTGTCGTATTTCGAGGAGTTCTCTTTCTTCTCATTTATTTCTATTGTAATATTTCTTTCCATCCTTTGTTGTATAACTTTCATACTTAATTGTACCCTATGATGCTCTGTATACGGTATTGGATATATTTTATTAAAGACTGCATTAGTTTCCTGTTTAATTTATGTAAGTGCTTATTATTGTGGAATTAAATTGTACTAAGGTGGAGGAATAAGGCGGTATATATAGATGTATGTTTTCAATACAGGGAATTTGTGGTAAGTCCAACCCTTATGGGAGGTTCTGCTGGATTTTTCATTGGAGGGTCCGGTAGGGTTTCCCTGGAATCAAGCTTGTCTAGAGTTCCGTTGAGGGATCTTGAACGGGTCCTTACATAAATAAATAAATTTATTATGCATTGAGGTGAAGTTCGAAAGTTATTTTATGGTATTGGAAAATATTGGATGAATATATATACCATTAGATTTAAGATTATGGATTGATTTTGTGTCACTGGGATTTTGGTATATTTGCATCAATGAAATTATAATGGATTTTAATGTGAATTGATTGATGTGGAGAGAGATATTAAATCCAGTGTTAATGATAAGATTTTGGTATTTGAAAATGGTATATATATATATATATATTTATATGGTTTTTAAGATGCATTGTGTAGTATCGGTGTTCTGTAGTTGTGCATGTGATTAGTGCGCGGGTGGAGTGTGATGAGCGCACAAGTTTATACTCTCCTGTGGTTGCCATCGGACCAAGCGTAGGCAAGTTTGATATTGGCCATAGCCGCCCCCTTCCATGGTCGGGATTGAGGTTTATAGCATCGGCGCTGCTGGGACGCTAAGGCAGCCTGGATGCAGGTTTCTTTCTATAACCTCCCCGTCAGGTGATGCTTTAGGATGCTGGGCACCATCGAGCATCACTAGTATATAGTGTGTGCGTTAAGTTATTTTTTCAACCCGCTTATCAAAATTAAATGTTTTCAAAATGGTATTTGAAATTAAAAGTATTTAATTGTGATTTTATTATTTATTTAAATTGTGTCCAAAATTATATTTTACCATGTTCTCAAAGCTTACATAAATCTAAGATTTATCCAAAAGATTTTCTATGGTGTCTCTCTTTATTTTATTAAATTATTGAGCATAATTTTTATAAATTATTTATTGAAATCAATTTTGTTTTACGTTAAACCCCTTTATTACTAAATTGATTTGTTGCATATTATTTGCATTTTATTTATTAATATTCCTTGATTATCCCCTTGGCTTGATTAATAAATTTCATGATTATATGTTGAATTAAATGTTGGCTTGATTAATTTATTTGTGATTGTACTTTATCTTATGATAATTATTATAAATTCAATTAATTGTTATTATATTAATCTCAAAGTGTTAATTTTAGATTCTAAAATTATTTGTATTCTATTGTCCTTCATTTGCTAATTATTTACTTAAATATTTTCTGGATTTTTTTTTGGGCATAAAATATTGGGTTTTGTGAAAATGTTTTAAAAGTGGGAACATTTTCAACTAAGTGAATTATGAGACTTTTGAGAGTAAACGTTATTTTCAAATATTTCTTATTATTATTATTATTATTATTATTATTATTATTATTATTGTATAGTAGACTGGATCACTCACTAAGATGATTAACATCTCATGTTGTTTTTAAATTCGTTCCTCTAGACCAAGGTTAGTAGATATTGATCGTTTGAGGTGTGCTCGACGTTTTGGTTTGTTGCCGAATTCCAAGGAGTTCTCCTTTCTTTTCCTTCCATCTTGTATTGTTTCTTTCTAGTTTTTATTGTATTAATATTATATTCAGATGTATCTTATAATGCTTTGTATACTTATTGGATATTTATTTATTATATTACACTGGTTCCCTGTTTATTTGAAGTGCTGTAAGTTTGTAGAATAATTGTAGTAAGATGGGAGGAATAAGGGGATATTGTTAGAAGTGTGTTTTCTGTACAGGGAATTTTATGGTTGGATCTCAGGGGAGATGCTGCTAGATTTTCCTTAAAAGGTTCGGTGATATTTCCCTGTGATCAGGACATGTCCAGGGTTCTGGTGAAGGATCTTGGATTAGTCCTGACATGTTTGACACCTTATATATTGTCTTTTTTCAATTTTTGTTTCAATATTATGTAAATAAATATGTTAAAGTGAATTTTTTATTTTAGAATTTAAAATCATGTTTGGCATAATATTTGCAAATATTCCTAAAGAAATGGTCAAATTGCTTTTGATAAGTATTAAATCTAATATAATATATGGAAAAAAATATATATTTAAATGTATATAGCGGTAAACTAAAAACTTTAAATTGAAATTTTGAAAAGTGGTATCCAATATAATTTTTTTTTTTTTTACATAAAATCAATAGTAAAGATTTTAATACATGTATATGTTAGTTTACTTGAATTCTATACATGACAACAAATTTTAACTCAAGTAGTAATAATGATGAATATATTAAAAATATAAAAGAGTTATCTTCATAATTTTACTAAAGGCTAGGGAAAGTATTCGATTAAACATAAATAAAAAATAAAAGTTATTTGCATCAAAAATTAATTTATTTGTTTAGGTTTTTATTTATCTAATGTTATATATAATTACTTCCTAAATATTAATTAATTTTCATTTATGTAGATATTTCATTATTTTTACAAATGTATTTTTTTAATCAAATAAAAATACGATAACAAATTATGGAAAAACACTTTGCATATGACAAAATAAAATATTAATAAATTACAGAAAAACTACACAAATACCATCCTTTAATCAATAATAAAAATTACATCGTACAATTTACTAAATAAACTACTTTCCACACAATATTAACACTACATATGTACAAGTCAGTTAATCATTAATTTGAAATTTTAAAATTTAAAATTTGAAAGTATTGACCTACATAAATTTTTTATACCTATACTAAATGCCCATTAATTTAAAACTTTAAAGTTTTAGTATAAGGCTTTTTAAACTTCAAAATTTAAAATTTTGGCTCACATTAATTATTTATGGATATTATTTTCCAATAATAAGTAGCCCATTAATTTAAAATGCGCAATTTCAATACAAAGCTATTCAAATTTTAAATTATACATATTATCATAATGAGTAATTAATATAGGCGATTAAAGAAGATCATAAAAAATATCAATTATGATATTGAGATGTTAAAATTTAAAATTTGAAAATTTCTATCAATAAAAAGAATATTAATCCTAGAGCTTTAAAAATGATCTTTTTAACTAAGTAAAAAATAGGATAATAAATTATGGATAAATACTCTCATATTAATAAATTAAAAAAAATCCAATTACTTTATAAATATTAATTAAATGCAATTTATGTACAGTTAATATTACAATTGGTAACTAAGCTGTATCTAATTTCGTTTGAGTTTTAAGTATTGAAAAAATAAACATAAAGGTAGCAAATTATTTAAGATATGTTGGTCCAAAACACCCAAATTACGTTTTTTTCTCCTAAACATCCAAATTATGATTTTTAAATGGTAATAATAAATTTGGAAATTAATTGTTAATTAAATAAGCTTGAATAAAGTTAATTTTATATTTTGAGAGGTAAAAATTGATTTTTAATAAGTCAAATGATACCATTTTGAAATAATAATTACTTTTTGGAGTAAATAAAGCTTAAATAAGGCTAACTATTTATTTAGGAAATAAATAATTTGTTAAATAAATAATTTGTTCTCCTTGAACGAATGAGAGCATAAATAAGACCAGATTCATAATATTTAGATTAAGAAAAGTGGTGACTATACATGGTCATTTTTCAAATTGATTCAAATAACGGAGGAAAAAAACTTTGATTTGAACTAATGGCTTAAATTTGGACTAGTGGCTTAATTTTAGGAATTAGAGAAAATTTTCATTCTTCATTCTAAAAAATATTGATGTCCTTATTAAATTTTGAAGGTTTTCACCTATAGATAGGTAATGAAGCAAATGATCTTTCAATTCTTAATCAATCAGATATACAACTATTAAACAATATTTTTTTTTCTTCTTAATTTCAATTTTTGTTATAATATTTTTTTATTATCTAAAAAGTTATTATTATTTTTTATTATATCACTTAATTGACTAAATTTATATTTAAAGTCTTCTGTGTTACAAGGCATTTAAGAATATTTAAGTTGTTTGTTTTCCACAAATTAGTATAATCACCTAATTTTTGTTTAATTTATTTTGCATAGTTTTTATTATTTAATTATATTTTATTTTATTTATTTTTCTAATTGAATTTAAAATGGTACGCCCACACCCACTAAAAAAGATGGCAAAACTATTTGATTTTTACAAAACTACCAAACAATATTAATAAAAATTATAAAAATGATAACAAATTTAGGTTTTGGTCTTTCTTCATCAACAATAATATAATTAATTAATTTGATTTGATTTGAATATAATTAATTATGATCGATTACTTTTGAAATAATCAATTGTAATTATATATACCGTGCATCATACGAGATCAATATTAGTTATAAATATAATAATGCATTATAATCTTATTACTAGAGTCCGTGTGAAGCAAAAGTTAGTTTCTTATAGGCTGTATAGATAGAGAGATCTAAACCCTGGAAAAGTCCTAGTTCCGAGCTGCCAAATTATTTCTGCCCCTTTATCTAAGTTATAAAATTTCCATTGTTTTCTTCGACCCCATGTGAAGAATTAGGAAAATCAATGAAATAATTGAATTGGAAACATTTGAAACTTACTATAAACTAAAATGGAATTTTTCTAGTTTAAAAACAATATTCCTTAAAAGTGCTGATTCTTTAATGTTAAAATAAATAAATAAATTGTTTTATTCATCTTCAAACAAGGACGAAGTTTGTACAATATAATAATAATATATACGTACATATGGAATTATTTTGAATAGTTGTCTCAATGACTTCTCAAAAGTAGAAGATATATACGCAAAACAAATGTAAATGGAAGGAAATTATGATGTAATTTATCATTGATCAATTTATTGCTTAAATATTTTGACCAAAAAAATAATTTATTACTTAAAATATGAGAAATAATAGAAAGTAGATATCCTTCATGTATATATATTTTGGTGATTTGTAACTTCTATATTTCTTGTATATTTATGCTATTTCCTTGAGTCTAATGATAAAGCCTGTGTTTTGATCAAAAAGGCCAATCCACCTTCTAAATCAATATCCCATTAAAAGGGCAAAACTATAGTAGTTGTTGAAATATGAATTGGCTCAATATGCATTGGTGGATCCATTTTCTATTAACTATCACTTTTGAAATTAACTGAGGGTTTAATATGCTATCAAAGCGCTGGAGACCTGAGAGGTCTTTTATTCCATCTTGGTGCCCCATTTGAATTTGTATTTGTGTTAAATAATTGTTAAGAGTGGTATGGCACATGCAAGACCCGGTTTCTTTCCATCCTAATATGTGGTGGCTTCTCTTTTCCCCCTCTCCGTAGACCATCCCTATGGCAATTCGCAAAGACTACGAAGAAAACAATTTTCTAGGCAAAAACATAAGTAATAATACAAAGATTACACAAAAAGAAAGAGAAAAAAGGTCTGTATATCATACGTAAGTTTTGTTATTTAATTATGGTAGTGGACCGCAACAACACCATCCAAATTTGAACTGTGAGCAACATATACTTCGTATATGAATCAGGTATGCAGTCCATCAGTAGGTCATATTTCTGGCAATGTATGGATTTCTTGGCCATGACGTATCTGATAAAACTTACATATTTTTCTTCCTTTTTTACTGAGAATATGGCAAAATTAGTATGCATTGAATTGGAGAAGCTCTGTATGTCTTTGAAATTACTATAAATTAGAAGAAAACAATAGAGTAAATGATGTTTTGACATCTTTTAATGTCAGATTTGTACGTTCCATAGGTATTTCAGTGTTAATGCACCTCTTTTTTATGTTCTATATATGAGCAAATACAGCATATATATATATATATATATATTCTTCTATGTCCTTCGGCAAATCATAACTTACCATATATTAAACCTCATTTTGTAATTTATATTGACAGATAAATATATCGTGTTTTACATATTTAGAGAACACATTGAGACATTAGCAATCCATGCTTGTTGGACATCTTTCAAGGTTAGATTGTTTGGATTTTCTAGGGGTATGAGTATTTGTTTCAAATTTTTATGTTAAAAAAGAATTTGTAAATTACAAATACAGCAGGCATACCAATAACAGACAAATATGACAAACCTTGTTTTGTTAGCACATTGAGTAGAAACCAGTCAAGCATTTGATCCTACTTTGTTTATTTTTTGGGCAAAAACCTTCAGTCCTTGCATGTTTAGATAACATGAAAAATTCTGGGGAATTACAATTTCTAGATGTACCCACATAAATACATTTTTATAATCCCCAAGAATAATGCCACCATTTTGATACAAGTATTCTGTTCATTCAATATTTCTTTATATTAATACAATAAAATCTTAATTTGCTTGCTTGACAAGCACTAGAGATGCCAACTTCAAATTAACCATCCATGAAGATTGGTTTGCAAAGATTTTGCACTTGGAACTGCTACACGTACACAAATGACATTTATCAATATTTGCTTGCTTGTTAAGTTAAAACAGAGCCAATCTCTTTTGGTATTTTAAATATTTAGACATTTCGAAACTTAGATTGTTAATATTTCATATCCTTAAGAAGCTTATGACTGATCATATATCTCAGTTTGAACTTTATTCCTCTTCTCCTATCAAATCAAAGTTTTCTATATATTTATTGCTGAAGGGTATCAGCTGTTATGACTGGAAGAAACAAAATGTGCTAAAGGCACTGCAATATATAGAACTTTAGTCTACCAAATGTTCAATTTTGTTAAAGAAAAAAAAAAATGTAACTTTGGCAATTGGTCTTTAAAGCCCAGAAGCAGAGATGACTCTATCCATACCAAGCAATACAGACACATAGAATCATTATATTATATTCTGACAAGTTAATATTTGGGGTACTATTGTCGAATCCATAATATTTTAAATTTGGGCTGAGGGTAACATAATTTGTTCATTCAATATTTCTTCACACTAAAACGATGGAATCCTAATTTGCTTGCTTTACAGACACTAGAGATCAAGAGGATTGTAATCGAATCATTATAAAGATGCCAAAGTCAAATTAAACATGCAAGAAGATTTGCTAAGATAAATGCCCTTGGTACTCTATTTTTACAGGCATTTAAAAGTCAATTATCAATCTGGTCTTTACATTGCTTATTAAAACAGAGCAACTCTGCTTTGGTTTTTTTGACTATATACACAATTTCAAGCTAGACTGCAATGTTATGTATTACAGAAAAAACAATGAAAAGAACAAGTTGGCATGAAAAGTTATAATCAATGACGGGTGCAGATCGTATAACCATTCAGTTCTCAAGGGGTCATTGATTGCTTTCTATTTGGACAAACATGGCAATGAAATGCAGCTTATGATGGAAAGAGAGAAGAGAGGGGGGGGGGGGGGGGGGGGGACAAAAACAAAACCAACCAAACTGATGTACTCGTAATGGATTTTTCACAATGCTCTGAAAGCTAGGAATTCTAAGCCTTTGTGAAGCAATTTTGAATGTAAAATGAACAAAAGCCGTGTATCAGAAAGATACTAAGCGGCGTTTATATACAAGAATAATTTTGTTACATATTGTTACAAGGTAATTTGCAATTTTTGGCTCATAGTGTGAAACTTCATTTAGAAGAATATATTTGTGAATGGTTGATCTACTTGCCCTTCATTAATTATGATTAATTAGTTAGAATCTGTAATTACTTGGCCGTAAAAATGTTACCATCAGCTTAGTGGGGTTTAAACCAACTCTTACGCTTCTTAATTACCGCCATCAGATGACTATAAACAGCATAGTCTCTTATAGTTTGTAATGTTTCACAGAGCATGGCAAAGCATATATATCCTTCGCATTAAACTTCAATTTCTCCTTTTTTATACCTATGTTTCTTCAGTTTCATTATATCTGATTGCCTCAAAATATACGCTGCTATTCCTCGTCTATATTCAGTTAAAAATATTCAATCCACCTTAAAATTCAATATCCCATTTAAGGGGCCAAAACACTTTATCGTATTGACCGGAGCATAATGCTTCATATAAGTCTTTGTAGACCATCCCTACATTGCAAAGTGCCAAAGACTAGACCAAACACAGCGAAAGATAAAAAGAACTTAAACATGGTGGTGGACCACATAAGACCTTTCACCTTTTGATAAGAATGTTAGGTTCTAAAAAAAAAAAAAAGAGCAAAAATTGTTATGATTTCCATCCAAATTTCTTATATTTCTCACACACTTTGGTTAATATATATCTATATCAATTTCTTCATATTTTAGTTAAAATTTTCATAATATCCATTACTATTTTTGAAATTTTCAAATTTCAAAATATCAATCAAGCTTAATTTTTTTTCTTTAATTTTTTTTTTCTAAAAAGATTTTAGAAATGTTTGTTGATATTTAGTTAAGTTTAAGAGATAAAATACAGTATTTCAACCTAAATTAGTTATTAAAAGATACAGTAATTTGATCATTACTTTTCATATTACATAACTAGAAATGAGAATGGAGAAGACATTGGTAGTTTTCAACCTTCAAGGAACTCTATGTGGGATTAAGTTTCCACCATTTTTAAAAAAAAATTATTGATATTAGATAATTTTTAATATTTTGAAGATATTTTCATATTTTGAATATTCAATATTTCTGTTGGTATCCAATGTTTAAAACCTTGGTTTTAATAGTTATAGATAACCAAACAGAGATTTGTGATGATTTTTCAAAAATGTGGAATTTAAGTTTAATTAGGACAAAATTGAAAGATCTAAATAAAATTATTCCTATTTTAAAATTAACATTGAAATAGTCTAATATAATATATATTAGTTTTGTTATTTGTCACAATTATTAGATTATATGGTAAATTTTAATTGAATCATTCAATTTTATTATTTGTTATACTAAAATTAATAAATCATTTAATAATAATCATTTACATAGTATCTTTCACAAAGTTATTGAGCATCTATTAAAGTTAAAAACCATTCATTCAGCCAAAAGAAGAAAAGACAAAAACAAAAACAAAAAACAGAAGTTTAAAACCAGTCACCGAAAAATATATTAAAGTTTAAGACCGAACAATATATTAAAGACCACCACTACGCATTGACTTTTGATGTTTGTTGTTTTGGTGCATTGACTTTTGATCTTTGATGTTGAATGACTACCAAAAGCGAATAATTAAAGGCATATAAGCAAAACCAAAAATTCATTGACAAAGTGAGAACAGATTGATAAAAAAGGAGTCCATGAAGAGTAAGAAGGTTTGATAGAAAAGGAGTCCATGAAGAGTAAGAACGTTTATTTACTGATCTTGCTGGTGTCTATGGTGTTCCTTACCGATTTAATTGCTTCTGAGTTCTTCGGCTGCTGCTGTCGCAAAGCAACAATTGATATAACTTCCCTTTTCTCAAACAGAGTGTTTCAAATTCGATCATTAGCAGATGATGATGATGACGATGATGATGATGACGACGATGATGATTATGATGATATCCATGCCAAGGCCAGATTGCCCTGTTCAACATAAATATTTCGGGAACTAGAGTTTGTGCAACATAACCAACACTATAAATTATCTATGAGTGTTAAATCGCGTGACATCTTTTTTTTCCCTTTCTTTTTTCTTTGGTCATTGGCTTCCTTATGGAATTTTATGCATGAATAAATTGAGTGTCTGTTTTATGTAATATTGTTGTGAATAAATTCCATTGTGAAAACATGTATCTCTATTTTGTGAGTTAAAATATTGCAATTATTTCTCTGGAAGAAAAAAAATATTGCAGTTTGGTACTTTGATTGTAAGTTTTCGCAAGTGATCACATATCTAACGTCCCACCTTCTTATGAGTGCATCTTATATTTGTTGGTCTTCACAGGGTTGTCCAACCCATTACAAATATATTTGCACAACTATATATTAGATGGAGATATTGCTGTCGGGAGTGTATAAGACCTTTTTTAATTACCGCGATCAACTCGCGAATTTGTTTCCCATTTATAAATAGCACTGAAAAAACAAGAACGTACTTACAACAAGCTGACCGGTATACAAATATCTCTTGGTAAAACTGAAGAGAGATATGTATCAGTTTCTCTTGCTTTTTGTGGTGATCCTCTCATATCCATCTCTGTTTGATTCAGTGCATTCTCTGCAGCTGAATTCCTCTACCACCACTACTAACTTTTTCCAATTGCCACCCTCACCAAAGCTCTATTTTGCTCCAACTGAAAACGGAGTTTACATTTAAGAGGCAAGAAATTTCATATTACGACAAGGAGGTTGGAAAGAACACCTATCCAAAGATGAAATACTGGAAAGCTGGCAGTGATTGCTGTTCTTGGGATGGTGTCTCATGCGAGATGGAAACTGGTCATGTAATAAGCCTTGACCTCACCAAGAGTTGGCTTCATGGGCCTCTGCATTCTAACAGCAGCCTTTTCAGATTGCTTCATCTCCGAAATCTCAACCTTCCTTCAACAACTTCACTTCATCATCCATTGCATCAGAGTTTGGCCAACTTACAAGGTTAACCTCTAACTCTATGTTTTCTGGGCATATTCCAATATCTGAAATTTCAAGGCTTGCAAATCAGTTTTCAGGCTATCTCAATATTGACAAAATCTCTAATTCATCCCACTTAGAATCATTGTTTTTAAGTGGAAATGAATTATCTGGACAGATTCCCAGTTCCATATCCAAACTAACAATGCTCAACCGATTGTACCTTGATTCAAATCATTTAAGTGGCAGTCTTGATTTTGGCATTTTCTCAAAGTTGAGTCACCTTCAGTATCTTGATCTTTCAAATAACCGAGGCTTTCTTATAACAAATTCAAGTAGGAATTCCACTCTTCTCAAATTTGTGGAATTATCTTTATCTTCACGCAACATTAGCGAGTTTCCTACATTCCTAAAAACACAAGATGAATTGTACATATTAGATCTTTCCAACAATACGATAAGCGATCCAATTCCTAAATGGATACTGATCATTGGGACAATTGGTGTGCTGAATCTTTCTCATAACTTCATTAGCGAATGGGAAGAAGTCCCCTTAACTCTCTCACGGAAGACAATGTATTTTCTAGATCGACATTCCAACATGTTAGAAGGATCACTTGTAGTTCCACCAATGTTCATCATTTACTTTTCCATTTCAGAAAATAGCTTGGTTGGAAGAATTGATCCATGTTTTGTAAACTGGGGGGTCTTCACATCTTGATATGTCAAGTAACCTGTTGAGCGGTACTATTCCTCAATGTTTGGGTAACTTCAACAGTGTTCTCTCGGTTCTAAATCTAAGGAGAAACAACTTCCATGGCACTATGCCTAAAACATGTAGGGAAACAAGCCAATTAAATATATTCGATTTGAACTATAACAATTTGCATGGGAAGATTCCCAGAGTCACACATTAAATACAAAGAGCTACAAGTTTTAAATCTCAGCCAAAATCAGATAAGTGACACATTTCCTTATTCACTACAGAGTTTATCATCAAAGCTGATGGTACTCATTTTATCTTCTAATAAATTTTATGGTCCAATATGGTATCCATATAACTTCTCAGGATTTGCGAGGTTAATTATCATTGATCTATCTTCCAATGATTTTAATGGAAGCTTACCTTTGCATTATTTTCAAAATTGGATTTCAATGATAGAAACTTCACACAATGAGTCACAATTGAATTATATTGGTGATAGTTACTACCTCTACTCGGTGGCTATGATAAACAAGGGACTAGAAATGATGTACATAAGAATTTTCACTTTCTTTGTGTGCATTGATTTCTTAAACAACAAATTTTATGGAGAAATTCCAAGGAAAATAGGGGATCTTAGAACTTTAATCTAACTCAACTTGTCAAGTAATAATTTTTCAGGACACATCCTTTCATCTATAGGGAATTTGATTGACCTTGAATCATTAGACCTCTCTAACAATAAGCTTTCTGGTGAAATCCCTCCTCAGTTAACTAGTCTCACATTTCTTGAATACTTAAACTTCTCAGAAAATCAACTTATGGGTCCAATACCTCAGGGGCCAACAAATTGGGACATTTTCAAATTCTTCTTTTGAGCAAAATTGGGGGTTATGTGGTCCTCCTTTGTCAAAAAAGTGCGAAACTCTCTTGCCACCTTCTGAATACAGCGAAGAATCAGGTGATTCAATATTATCCGGTTTGAATTGGAAAACTGTTGCAAAAGGATATGGATACGGACTCATAATTGGATTGATGATCAGATTTATAACCACCTCAAGTTGGCCATGTTTGATGCTCAAGAAGTTAGGTGTGATCCATCTATTCTTTGATCTATATCAAAGCAGGGTCTCACTCAGTGTTTTGTATTCTAAAATCTGATGAAATGTGTGGGGTGGAGGCTGGATTTGTGAAAGCTATTGAGTATGTATACCTAACGTCTCAAAATCCAATTAAATACATCAATTTATAAAATCCTTTTAAGTCAATGACTTTTTGAATATCAACAAACTTTTATAGACTTTTAAAAAGTCATAACTGAATACCACCAGATTAATAAAGATTCTATAGAATTCTGAACTGAATGCCCTAATACTTTAATGAATTCCATAGAAATCTTAATTGAATACCTTTGGACTTTTAAAATCTATTAAATTCCTAATTGAATATACCCCCTTTAGAAAAATATGTCACACATAGTAATGACATTTTCCATCCTTACTCTACTATAGGGTCTACTTCAAATCCAGTCGAGCGCCTAACATACACCAAGTATATTATTTAAATAATACATACAGTCTCTAAAGGTACCAAAATGTACTAAATATTTGAAATTTAGTTTCACTACTTCGGGTTTCCGAAATTGAACTTTGAGGGAATTCAACTTTATAGTAATCTCGGTTGGCCTATTGCTAAAAAATTTGGGGTTTCTCCAATTTATGCTCAATTTTATGGAATTGAGTATCCCATTCACCCTTATTAGTCATTGGGAACTTATATGCAATAATGTTCCTACGAAAAACTTCCAACACAAACAAATTTTTATAGTAATTTCAAAATTAACTGAAAAATGATAAATTTTTTAAATACTCAAGCATAATTAGCAAACTATATACCCAATGAAAGCTTGTAAGATAAGGATTAAGGATACTTAGCTCAAACAAACTAAACTTGTCATCAATGATCAAATTTGGCTAGGAAGTTTCAGCCAAATTTCAAACCATTGTATCTCCAAAAAAACTTAGAATTTGGAAGAATGGAAGGCATATTTGGTATCAGGAGATCCAAAATAGGGGAGGTACGGGTATGTGTTGGACTAGACCCACAGGAAAATGGCTGACTCGTGAGAAATTGGAGAACCACTACCATCGACTTTGCCAACCTGATCTTGGCACATCCAACAGTGGCTGGGCATGAAATTTGGCCATTGGCATTACTATAAGATGCACTTTCCTTAGGGCCAGCGCATGTAGCGAAAATATATTCATGAAGTACTATAAAATTATGGAACTATAGTAAATGGGAGGCATGGGTGGCTATGAATATTATAGAATGGATATTATAGAAGTATGTATTCCTACGCTAAGCTAAAACTTAGGGAGAGTTAGGGCCATCTCCGGGAAGGGATCTTGACACATAAAAAGGCACTTGTGTTTCATTATTTATTATTTATATTTTATATTCATATTTTTATGTTGTTATTATCAAAGTCTGGCAAATTTGTGAAAAAACTGTAGCAGGGATGGGAGGAATAAGGTGGGTATGTACTTTTGGAGTATTTTTTTTTTTTTTTTTTTTTTTGTGCAAGGAATATTTAGGGAAGTCAACTTTACATGGAAGATGTTGTCGAATTTTCTGTAGAACTTATGTAGGTTTTCCCCTAGTCAGAGTTATCCTAAGGTTCTAATAGGTAACTCTGGAAGGGTCCTGACAATATATTGTAACAGTGGAAGCTAGTCACTCGATGAACTGAGCATAAAAAAAAAAAAAAAAGGACAACAAGTTATATTGTGATATTTAAAGTAGCATGGATTTGAACAAAAACTCAATGTATCATTCCCAAACGAAACACATTACTATTCACCATAATTGGATAAGCGATGTGATAGCACACAAACTATTCAGATTGCTGAAGATTCACACAAACAAGAATCCAACAGATATTTTTACGAAGGTTGTTGAGTTAAAAAAGTTGAAACTGTGTAGAGATATAGCCGGTATAAATGGCAAATGACCATCAAATTTGAAATAAGATTAGAAGGGGAGAATTATGAGGTTTAGCCTTCTCTTAAAGCCTAGCCCATTACAGGTTTTTTACATGCTGGCTAAGTTTACATAATGGCCAAGTTATTTTGTTAAAAATGCAAATTTATAAGTCTATAAATAGGTGCTAATCTTTTAATCTTGTATCATAGACAATATAGATTTTAAATATTCTAGAGAGAGTTTTTTTTAATATAAGTTTTTTATGTATTGATTTCCAGAGAGAAAAATAATACATCTTTTTCTTTTTAATCTTTGTGTTTTTTATTTTTTATTTTTTTGGTCAAAGAATTAAAACAGAATTTGACTTGCATTTTGTAAGATACACCAAGATATTAAGCATTTTAATGTTTTACTAATTTATTTGTTATTTTACATATAGGATGCTGAGATATTTTATATATAATATGTTGTTTCTAACAGAAAAATTAAAAAAATAGTTGTTTACAAAATGGAAAATAAAAATAAGTCTAGACATATCATGCTTTGAGAAAGACAATGGAAACACTTCAATCTTGATCACTCACCAATGTAAATCTATAATATAGATAAAAGTTTGATAGTTTGTATAAAAATTCTGCCACGTGTCATCATGTAAATACTTAGGTTTTCCTCCAAAAGCATAAAAAACATTTTCATTAATTATTATTATGCTGTCAAACAACCATAATGAGATTCTATCATATCAAAAATGTATATATTTGATTTTATTTATTTTTGGTAAAATTGACTATGAAATTAATAGAATGAATATCTTATTATAAATATTTCATATAGAAAATTGATCAATATTATATATATTTGATTTTATTTAATTTTGGTAAAATTGATTGTAAAAATAATAGAATAAAGATTTGATTGTGCATTTCATATAGAAAATCAATTGATATTGTATATATTTGATTTTATTTAGTTTTGGTAAAATTGATTCTTAAAATTATGAAATGAATATTTGATTGTAGACATTTCATATAGAAAATCGATTGATATTGTATATATTTGATTTTATTTAATTTTGGTAAAATGATTGTTAAAATTATAAAATGAATATTTGATTATGGACATTTCATATAGAAAATCAATTTATACTATATATCTACAATAATATAAATATATATACATGTATATATATATATATATTATATAACAATCACTACAATAAGATTATTTGTAGTTATTTGGATAAGCATTATATGGAAAATAATAAAGATATATATAATTTTGCCACAAAAAAATTATATAAGTAATTTTTTATTTTATTAGTGAAAAAAATTTGAGATATCATTTTTCAAAAAATAATTATTAAATATGGCAAAGTACAACTCCTATTCAAAATATATTATTTGATTTTATTTAATTTACTCAATAAGCCAAACACATTTGTCTATAAATTAGTAGGTGCCACTTTTAGGATGCTTTTAAAATTTCGATGTTCAATATTTTGGTTATTACTGATTTATATAATTTTATTTTACTGTTTTATATTCTTTCATATTTCATTTTTGATTATTAAGGTTTTTCTGTTTTTTATTATTTAATTTTAATTTACTTTTTTTTATTGGATGGATCATCATCATGATCGTCCAAAGCATAAGTATGGATGTGAACTGTGAGATGAATTTTTCATTAAAGATGAGGAATCTCATAACAAAGTTAACAACACTGAATCCAAACATACTGCATAAATTGATCCCCAAAAAACGATTTTTGAGGAAGATTCCTAATTGATTGTTAATGCTCCTTTATGTATCAATTTTTTTTCAAGATAATGGAGGAGAAGAATTTGAAAAGGAGAAAATGTAAGATATTTTTCAAGTGGAGGGCATATAAGAAAAAACGAGACTAATGTTTTGGCAATCAGATGATACTGAAATTCCCGAAATTTGCAATACTACATTAAACAAGAAGCAACATACATATATTAAGTATCTATCCTAAACAATTTAGTTTCTTTTTTTTTTTTTTCCTTATGGTGTTTCATTATTTATTTATTTTATTTATTTTATTTTATTTTTTTGTTAGAATTTATTGTGTTTGAAAAACAATGTTTTGATTTTTATTTAGATTGAAATAAAAATAATGATTTTATTTTATTTACTATTTTTTTTTCTATATTTCTAATTTACGTTACTTGAATGTTTACAATAATCCAATATTTTCCAATTTACATCGCCATGAAATATTTCCAATAATGCAATGTTTTCCAATAATATATATTGTCTTTTTTCAATTTTTGTTTCAATATTACGCAAATAAATATGGTAAAATGAATTTTATATTTTAGAATTTAAAATCATGTTCGGCAAAATATTTGAAAATATTCCCAAAGAAATGGTAAAATTATTTTTGATAAATATTAAATGTAATATAATATATGGAAAAAAAATATTTTAATGTATATAGTAGTAAACTAAAGAATTTAAATTGAAATTTTGAAAAGTAGTATCCAATATAAATTATTTTTTAAAATAAAACCAATAGTAGAGATTTTAATCTATGTATATGTCAGTTTGCTTGAATTCTATACATAACAACAAATTTTAACTCACGTAAAAATAATAATGATGAATATATTAAAAAAATAAAATAGCTATCTTCATAATTTTACTAAAGGCTAGGGAAAGTATTATAAGTAATGCAATTAAACATAAATAAAAAGAAAAAATAAAAAATAAAAATTATTTGCATCAAAAATTAATTTATTTGTTTAGGTTTATTTATCTAACGTTATGTATAATTACTTCCTAAATATTAATTAATTGTCATTTATGTAGATATTTCATTACTTTTAAAAATATATCTTTTTAATCAAGTAAAAATACAATAACAAATTATGGAAAAACACTTTGCATATGAGAAAATTAAATATTAATAAATTACGGAAAAATTGTACAAATATCATCCTTTAATCGATAAGAAAAATTACTTCATACAATTTATTAATCAAACTACTTTGTACACGATATTAACATTACATATGCACAAATCAGTTAATCATTAGTTTGAAATTTTAAAATTTAAAATTGGAAAGTGTTGACCTATATAAATTTTTTGTACCTATATTAAATGCCCATTAATTTAAAACTTTAAAATTTTTAGTATAAGACTTTCTAAACTTTAAAATTTAAAAATTTGGCTCACGTTAGTTATTTATGGATATTATTTGCGAATAATAAGTAATCCATTAATTTAAAATGAGCAATTTCAATACAAAGCTATTTAAATTTCAAATTATGCATGTTATTATAATGAGTAATTAATATAGGCAATTAAAGAAGATCATATAAAAATATCAATTACGATAGTAAGATGTTAAAATTTAAAATTTGAAAATTTCTATCCATAAAAAGATTATTAATCCTAGAGCATTAAAAACGATCTTTTTAACCAAGTAAAAATCAAGATAATAAATTATGGATAAATACTCTCATATTAATAGATTAAAAAAATTCAATTACTGTATAAATATTAAGTACATGCAATTTATGTACGGTTAATATTACAATTGATAACTAAGCTGTATCTAATTTCATTTGAGTTTTAAGTATTGGAAAAATAAAGATAAAGGTAGCAAATTATTTTTGATATGTTTGTCCAAAACACCCAAATTACATTTTTTTCTCCTAAACATCCAAATTATGATTTTTAAATGGTAATAATAAATTTGGAAATTAATTGTGTAATTAAAGAAGCTTGAATAAAGCTCCTTTTGTATTTTGAGAGGTAATTACTAATTTTGAATAAGTCAAATAATACTCTTTTGAAATAATAATTATTTTTTGGAGTAAAATAAAGCTTGAATAAGTCTAATTATTTATTTAGGAAATAAATAATTTTTTTTCCTTGAACAAACAAGAGCATAAATAAGGGCTAGGTTCATAATATTTAGATTGAGAAAGGTGTTGACTATAGTTTATACATGGTTATTTTTCAAATTAATTCAAACAAGAAAGGAAAAAAAACTTTAATTTGGACTAATGGCTTAATTTTAGAAATTTGAGAAAATTTTCATTCGTCATTAGAAACAATATTAATGTCCTTATCAAGTTTTGAAAGTTTTCACCTGTCAATAGGCAATGAAGCAAATAATCTTTCAATTCCTAATTAATCAGATGTACAATTATTGAACAATGTTTTTTTTTAATTTCAATTTTTGTTATAATAATTTTTTTATTATTTAAAAAGTTATTATTATTTTTTGTTGTCTCACTTAATTGACTAAATTTATATTTAAAGTCTTCCGCGTTACAAGCCATTTAAGAATGTTTAAGTTGTTCGTTTTCCACAAATTAGTACAATCACCTAATTTTTATTTAATTTATTTTGGGTAATTTTTATTATTTTATTATTATATTTTATTTATTTTTCTAATTGAATTTAAAATGATACACCCACACCCACTAAAAAAGATGTCCAAACTATTTGATTTTTGCAAAACTACCAAACAATATTAATGAAAATTATAAAATTGATAATAAATTTAGGGTTTAGTCTTTCTTCATAAAAAATAATATAATTAATTAATTTGATTTGATTTGATTTGAATATAATTAATTATAATCGATTATTTTTAAATAATTAATTCTAGTTACATATACCATGCATCGTACAAGATCAATATTAGTTATAAATATAATAATGCATTATAATCTCATCACTAGATTCCATGTGAAGCAAGCTAGTTTCTCATATGCTGTATAGATAGGGACATCTAAAATCTGGAAAAGTCCTAGTTCCAAACTACCAAATTATTTCTACCCCTTTATCCAAGTTATAAATTTTCCATTGTTTTCTTCAACCACAAGTGAAGAATTTGGAAAATCAATGAAATAATTGAATTGGAAACATTTGGAACTTACTATAAACTAAAATAGAATTTTTCTAGTTTAAAAACAATATTCCTTAAAAGTGGTGATTCTTCAATGTTAAAATAAATTATTTTATTCCCCTCCAAACAAGGACAAAATTTGTACAATGTAATAATAATATATACATATATATGTAATTATTTTGAATAGTTGTCTCGATGACTTTTTAAAAGTAGAAGATATATATGAAAAACAAATGTAAATGGAAGGAAATATGATGTAATTTATCCTTGATCAATTTATTACTTAAAATATGAGAAATAATAGAAAGTAGATATCCTTCATGTATATATATTTTGGTGATTTGTAACTTCTATATTTCTTGTATATTTATGCTATTTCCTTGAGTCTAATGATAAAGCCTGTGTTTTGATCAAAAAGGCCAATCCACCTTCTAAATCAATATCCCATTAAAAGGGCAAAACTATAGTAGTTGTTGAAATATGAATTGGCTCAATATGCATTGGTGGATCCATTTTCTATTAACTATCACTTTTGAAATTAACTGAGGGTTTAATATGCTATCAAAGCGCTGGAGACCTGAGAGGTCTTTTATTCCATCTTGGTGCCCCATTTGAATTTGTATTTGTGTTAAATAATTGTTAAGAGTGGTATGGCACATGCAAGACCCGGTTTCTTTCCATCCTAATATGTGGTGGCTTCTCTTTTCCCCCTCTCCGTAGACCATCCCTATGGCAATTCGCAAAGACTACGAAGAAAACAATTTTCTAGGCAAAAACATAAGTAATAATACAAAGATTACACAAAAAGAAAGAGAAAAAAATGTTTTTTTTTCTGTATGTCATACGTAAGTTTTTTTATTTAATTATGGTAGTGGACCGCAACAACACCATCCAAATTTGAACTGTGAGTAACTTATACTTAGAATATGAATCAGGTATGCAGTTCATCAGTAAGCCATATTTCTGACAATGTATGGATTCCTTGGCCATGACGCATCTGATAAAATTTACATATTTTTCCTTCCTTTTTTATTGAGAATTTGGAAAAATTAGTATGCATTGAATTGGAGAAGCTCTTTATGTCTTTGAAATTACTATAAATTAGAAGAAAACAATAGAGCAAATGATGTTTTGACATCCTTTAATGTCAGACTTGTACGTTCCATAGGTATTAATTCAGTGGTAATGCACCTTTTTTTATTTTCTATGTCTGAGCAAAATACAGGATATATATATATATATATATATGTATATATATATATATATACGCATATGTCCTTCGGCAAATCATAACATACCATATATTAAACCTCATTTTGTAATTTATATTGACAGATAAATATATCATCGTCTACATGTTTAGAGAACACATTGAGACATTAGCAATTCATGCTTGTTGGACATCTTTCAAGGTCAGATTATTTGGATTTTCTAGGGGTATGAGTATTTGTTCAAATTTTTATGTTAAAAAAGAATTCGTAAATTATAAATACAGTACGCATACCAATTAACAGACAAATATGATAAACCTTGTTTTGTTAGCACATTGAGTAGAAGCCAGTCAAGCATTTGATCCTACTTTGGTTATTTTTGGGCAAAAAAATTCAGTCCTTGCATATTTAGATAACATGAAAAATTCTTAGGATTTACAATTTCTAAATGTACCCACATAAGTACATTTTAATAATCCCCAAAAATAATGCCGACATGTTGATACAAGTATTCTGCTAATTCAAGCTTGACAAGCACTAGAGATGCCAACTTCAAATTAACCATCCATGAAGATTGGTTTGCCAAGTTTTTGCGCTTGGAACTCCTACACGTACACAAAAGACTTTATCAATCTTTGCTTGCTTGTTAAGTTAAAACAGAGCCAATCTCTTTTGGTAATTTAAATATTTAGACATTTTGAAGCTTAGATTGTTAATATTTTCATATCCTTAAGAAGCTAATGATTGATCATATATATCTCAGTTTGCACTTTATTCCTCTTCTCCTATCACATGAAAGTTTTCTACATATTTATTGCTGCAGAGTATCAGCTGTTACGATTGGAAGAAACAAAATGTGCTAAAGGCAATGCAATACAGAGAAACTTTAGTCTACCAAATGTTCAATTTTGTTAAAGGAAAAAAAAAAAAAAATGTAACTTTGGCAATTAGGCAATTAGTCTTCACAGCCCAGAAGCAGAGACGACTATATCCACACCATGCAATACAGATACATAGAATCATTATGTTATATTCTGACAAGTTAAAGATTCGGGGTACTATTTTCTGAATCCGTCGCAGTATTTTTGTTGTTAAACCAGAATGATATACTGATTATGTGTGTGTATATATATATATATACACATTTTTCCATGTAGTTTGCAGTGAGATTCTCTATGACTTTGATGGAAGCTACTGGCAAAGCTATAAAAACTCAAAGTAAGTGGTAATAAGCCTTTACACATGTTACTACTAGTCCTAATTAGTTTCTTGATGGAAATGAGGAGGCTCCAAATGCAAGAATTATTAAAGCTCATGATTAACTAGCATGAGTTGTTCCAGATGTCATTTTGCAAAGGTCAAATTGAAATTCTTTCATTACATTTTTGAAAAATACTGACATTATAAATTTAACCGGTGCCGAATTCATATATAACCAAAATATTAATTGGGACACAGTCCGACCACCTAGCCAAATGATTAGGTTGTGGACGAGAAAGAATATGGAAAAATAAATAAATAAATATATTTATGTATATATGAAATTAATCTCGATAATAATCATGATAACTTTTCAAGTGTAAGAAATGTAAATGTTCATGCGTTTTATTTCTATGAAACATATTTATTTGATAAATTTGTTTGATAAACTAGACTAGTAACAGAAAAGAAAAAAAAAATAATGAATGAATGACATAGAGTACAAAGCCCAACCAAAATATTAAATGACAAAACAAATCTCTGTATTTATCCCACCATACCATTGTCAATAGACAATAAAATTGGTTTAAGTACGTAAATATATAAAATATATGTATATATATATATATATGGAAATTCTATGGTGAGAACGGTCCGTATGAGGACCGCAGTATTAGTGACGGTTTTTCATAGTATTAACGATGATTTCTTAGAAAATCATCACCAACACTATGAAAAATCGTCACTAATACTGTGATCCGCATGAGGACTGTCCGCAACACGGACTGTATATATATATATATATATATAACTCTTACACGTATCATTGTTAATGACCTATAGCAGTCTTTAATTAGTTATATTTGTTTTCAGCATTCTCAACATTATGTGACCCAGACATAAGTCTTTACACAAAGTCTTCGTAGACTCCCTGTTGCAAAGACTAAGAAGAAATGCAAAGGCCTAATAAGTCATTGTTATTTAAAAATAGCGGGGACCACATTCAAGACCTTCCAATAATATCAACTAAAAAAAGGAAAGAAAGAAAGAAAGAAATAACTCAAGCAGTACTAAAAAATAAAAAATTATCTTTAGACTAAAAAGTTATTTAAGTAAGGATCAAAATTGGCAAGCATGCTTTTCTTATATCCATTATAGGAATGTTTTTAAAATTTGGGCTGAGGGTAACATAACTTGTTCATTCAATATTTCTTCACACTAAAACGATGGAATTCTAATTTGGTTGCTTCACAGATACTAGATCCACAGGACTGTAATCGAATCATTATAAAGATGCCAAAGTCAAATTAAACTTCCATGAAGATTTGCTAAGTTAAATGCCCTTGGAACTCTATTTTTACAGGTATTTAAGAGTCAATTATCAATCTTTTACATTGCTTATTAAAACAGAGCAACTCTGTTTTGGTTTTGTGACTATGTTGCACATTTTCAAGCCAGACTCCAATGTTATGTATTACAGAAAAAAAAAAAAAAAACAACGAAAAGAACAAGTTGGCATGAAAAGTTATATGTCTTTTAAATGTAGTCTTCACCAATGACGGGTGCAGATCGTATAAGCTATTACCTTCTCGTCAATTCTCAAGGGGTTATTGATTGCTTTCTATTTGGACCAACATGGCAATGAAATGCAGCTTATGATGGAGGGGGGAACAAAAAAACAAAACAAAAAATCCATAGAAGTATTTTTATTATTGAACCAAACTGAAGTTCTCGTACTGGGTTTTTCACAATGCTCTGGAAGCTGGAATCCTAAGCCTCTGTGAAGGGATTTTGAATGTAATGTGAATAAATGCAGTGTATCACAAAGATACAAAGTTGATTTTATATGCAAGCATAATTTTGCTACATATTGTTACAAGGTAATTTGCAATGTTTGGCTCATAGTGAGAACTTCATTTAGAAGAAAGTATTTGTGAATGGTTGATCTACTTGGCCTTCATTAATTATGATTAATTAGTTAGAATCTGTAATTACTTAGCCGTAAAAATGTTACCATTAGCTTAGTGGGGTTTAAACCAACTCTTGCACTCCTTAATTACCGCCATCAGATGACTATAGACAGCATAGTCTCTTATAATTTGTAACGTTTCACAGAGCATAGCAAAGCATATATTTCCTTTGAATTAAACTTCAATTTCTCCTTTTTTATACCTATGTTTCTTCAATTTCATTATATCTGATTGCCTCAAAATATACGCTGCCACTCCTTGTCTATATTCAGTTAAAAATATTCAATCCACTTTAAAATTCAATATCCCATTTAAGGGGCCAAAACACTTTATCCTATTGACCGGAAGATAAGTCTTTGTAGACCATCCCCACATTGCAAAGAGCCAAAGACTAGACCAAACACAGTGAAAGATACAAAGACTTTACCAACAAAATAGGGAAAAGATAAGAAGAACTTAGACATGGTGGTGGACCACACAAGACCTTTCAACAATATTAAAATAAAATAAAAATTAAAAAATTAAAAAAAAAAAGAAAAAGAAAAAAGGTTTCCCATTTATAAATAGCACTGAAAAAACAAGAACGTACTTACAACAAGCCAACCGGAATACCAAATATCTCCTGGTAAAAATGAAGAGGGATATGTATCAGTTCCTCTTGCTTTTTGTGGTGATCCTCTCATATCCCTGTCTGTTTGACTCAGTGCATTCTCTGCAGCTGAATTCCTCTACCACCACCACTACTTTTTCCAATTGCCACCCTCACCAAACCTCTATTTTGCTCCAACTGAAAACAGAGTTTACATTTAAGAGGCATGAATTTTCATATTATGACGAGGAGGTTGGAAAGAACACCTACCCAAAGATGAAATACTGGAAAGCTGGCAGTGATTGCTGTTCTTGGGATGGTGTCTCATGCGATATGGCAACTGGTCATGTAATAAGCCTTAACCTCTGCAACAGTTGGCTTCATGGACCTCTGCACTCTAACAGCAGCCTTTTCAGATTGCTTCATCTTCGAAATCTCAACCTTGCCTTCAACAACTTCACTTCATCGCCCATTCCTTTAAAGTTTGGCCAACTTACAAGGTTAACACATCTCAACCTCTCTAACTCTATGTTTTCTGGGCATATTCCAGTATCTGAAATTTCAAGGCTCGCAAATTTGATTTCACTTGATCTTTCTTTCAATGGTGACATATACTTTTCTAGTGATATTTTTTTGCATATGAGAGAAGGAGAGCTGGGAAGGCTTACCCAAAACATGACCAATTTAAGACAACTTCACCTTGATTGGGTGGATCTTTCTTCCCGGCTACCTATTCACTTGGCAAATTTATCTTCTTTGACACATCTCTCTTTACAGGATTGCAATTTGCATGGTGAATTCCCAAATAATATCTTCCATTTGCCTAACATACAGTTCATCCATCTTTCTGATAACAACAATCTTACCGGTTCTCTTCCTGAATTTCCTTCTAGCAGTATGCTAAAGTCGTTGGCTCTTTCTAACACCACTTTCTCAGGAAAACTACCAAATTCAATTGGCAACCTTAAATTCTTGAATTTTTTGAATCTCGAAATGTGTAGCTTTTCTGGAATTGTTCCTTCTTCGCTTGGGAATCTTACTGAACTCACATATCTTGACCTAACCCATAATAATTTCAAAGGTCAGCTTCCATACACAGTAGGGAACCTTGCAAAGCTCACTGAAATTCTCCTCTGGGCTAATGAATTTAGTGGTGAATTACCTTCTTCTCTTGGAAACCTCAAAAGATCGAAAATTTTAGATGTTGGTCGAAATAGTTTCAGCGGTCAAATTCCATTGTCACTTAAAAATCTCACACAATTGGAAGTGTTGGAACTTTCAACAAATTTTTTCAGTGGAGTCATTCCTTCGTTTTTATTTAAAATGCCTTCTTTGATGGATCTGTATCTGGACAACAATCAGTTTTCAGGCTATCTCAATATTGACAGAATCTCTAATTCATCCCACTTAGACTCATTGTATTTAAGTGGAAATGAATTATCTGGACAGATTCCCAGTTCCATATCCAAACTAACAATGCTCAACCGATTGTACCTTGATTCAAATCATTTAAGTGGCAGTCTTGATTTTGGCATTTTCTCAAAGTTGAGTCACCTTCAGTATCTTGATCTTTCAAATAACCGAGGCTTTCTTATAACAAATTCAAGTAGGAATTCCACTCTTCCCAAGTTTGTGGAATTATCTTTATCCTCGTGCAACATTAGTGAGTTTCCTACATTCCTGAAAACACAAGATGAATTGTACATATTAGATCTTTCCAACAATAGGATAAGCGATCCAATTCCCAAATGGTTACTGAGCATTGGGACAATTGGTGTGCTGAATCTTTCTCACAACTGCATTAGAGGATGGGAAGAAGCCCCCTTAACTCTCCCATGGAAGACAATGTATTTTCTAGATCTACATTCCAATAAGTTACATGGATCACTTGTAGTTCCACCAATGTCCATCATTTACTTTTCCATTTCAGAAAATAACTTGGTTGGAAGAATTGATCCACTGTTTTGCAAATTGGGGGGCCTTCAATATCTTGATTTATCAAGTAACCTGTTGAGCGGTACTATTCCTCAATGTTTGGGTGGCTTCAATAGTGTTCTCTCAGTTCTAAATCTAAGAAGAAACAACTTCCATGGCACTATGCCTGGAACATGTGGGGAAACAAGCCAATTAAATATATTGGATTTGAGCTACAACAATTTGCATGGGAAGATTCCAGAGTCACTTATTAAATGCAAAGAGCTACAAGTTTTAAATCTCGGCCACAATCAGATAAGTGACACATTTCCTTATTCGCTACAGAGTTTGTCATCGAAGCTCAAGGTTCTCATTTTATCTTCCAATAAATTTTAAGGTCCAATATGGTATTCACATAACTTCTCAGGATTTGCGAGCTTAATTATCATTGATCTATCTTCCAATGATTTCAGTGGAAGCTTACCCTCACATTATTTTCAAAATTGGATTTCAATGATAGAAACTTCACATAGTGAGTCACAATTGAATTACATTGGTGACAGTTACTACCTCTACTCGGTGTCTATGATAAACAAGGGACTAGAAATGATGTACATTAGAATTTTCACTTTCTTTGGGTGCATTGATTTCTCAAACAACAAATTTTATGGAGAAATTCCAAGGGCAATAGGGGATCTTGGAAGTTTAATCGTGCTCAACTTGTCAAGTAATAATTTTTCAGGACACATCCCTTCATCTTTAGGGAATTTGATTGAGCTTGAATCATTAGATCTCTCTAATAATAAGCTTTGTGGTGAAATCCCTCATCAGTTAACTAGGCTCACATTTCTTGAATACTTGAACTCATCTGAAAATCAACTTGTGGGTCCAATACCTCAGGCCGGACAAATTGAGACATTTTCAAATTCTTCTTTTGAGGGAAATTGGGGGTTATGTGGTCTTCCATTGTCAAAAAAGTGTGAAACTCTCTTGCCACCTTCTGAATACAGCGAAGAATCAGGTGATTCAATATTATCCGGTTTGACTTGGAAAACTGTTGCAAAGGGATATGGATACGGACTCATAATTGGATTGATGATCGGATTTATAACCACCTCAAGTTGGCCATGTTTGATGCTCAAGAAGTTAGGTGTGATCCCACCAAGAAGACTAAGATGAGCACATAGTTGAAGGTACTTGAAGTTAATGGAGAGGAACTCTAATTCTTCTGGCTAGAAGATTAAAGTGAGTGATAATTTTATTACAGTTCTCAATGTACTTCATGTTAATTTTATTTTGATTTATGATTAACATCATCATAACAGCGGCTAAAGCTGTGAAAATTTGTCGATTTATTAAATAATTTACAATTACAGTTTACAAGTTAATTACCATTTAGTTAGTAATTTGTATTTTACGGAAACAGTGTCATCCCATTTAAATTCTATTTGTCTGGTTTATTAAAAAAAAATAGTTAGTTTTACTTTTATCTTTCTAAAGACAAAGCATTTTTTCTTTGGCAAATTTAAGTCATTTTTTGTTCTTTAGGCTTTCAATCTTTTGATTTGCCTCCATAAGAGGTTGGAGATTTGTTTGTAGCTGACTGTTTATGTTTTATTGATGGGTTTTTATAACTCACCCTTTCTTCCAAATGAGGCCCCTGTTATTTTATTTATATATTTTTTGCTGGAATTAGCTCATATGGCATCCGTTTAAGTGTTGTTTCTTTGAGAGGGGGTCGGTAAGAAGTCGGCAAAGAGGTTTTATATATGCTGATAGGTGCAAGACATATGATAATTCCCTTCAATTTCAATGGGAAAATATGAGAAAAAGAGAGGGAGAGAGAAAATCTGGGGATTTTCTTGGGAAACACTTTGAGAGTGTGAGCTGTATGAGTGATTTGTAAACATATTTCTTGATTAACAGAAGCAGGATTATCTACAATTTGGTGGCTGAACCACTTTAAACATCATATTTGTTTTTCTTGTTTCTATCTTGCCGTTATTACTCTGTTAGTTACAGTATTTTTCTGGTTTATTTGCTGTGAGATTTTTGTTTGGTGGTCTGAAAATTTTAACAGCTTACGGGTTCCTTCCCCTCGCTTTGTTGTTGGAGTGTTTTAGCCCACCTTTTCAGCAAATAATAAAAATAAAAATAAAAGACAATGCATTTTGTGTTTTTCTCTAAGCTTTCTATAAAAAGCATCTTCTTCTTCTGGAAGAAGCTGAGTGTTCTTGTTGCCATTTCTAGTTTTATGAAAGCTTACGAGCTTTATTAGATTAATGAAATTGAGTGTTATAAGAAGGTTCAAAGATATTGCTCTGGTCTTCTATTGAGTTTGATGTACTTTTAATCATATAGACTTCCTAAACTATGAATAGTCTCCTTGTCATCTTAGTAAGCAATCTTGGCATGATCTAAAATCTCCAACACCTGTAATCTTTTTTTCACATAAATCAGTCTTTACGTATTTACAGAATACAATGAAGGCAAGTGCTTCATGCTGGTTGGACATCTTCTAAGGTCAGATTATTTGGACTTTCTTGGGATATAAGTATTTGTTCCAAATTTTCATGTTCAAAAAATATTTAAATTAGTACAGTAGGCATATTAACACCAGTACCTCATTTTTTTAGCCCATTGAGTAGAAGCTAGTCAAGCATTCGATTCTTTGGTTATATTTGAACAAAAACATTCGGTCCTTGCATATTTACATAACAAAATAAATTCTAAAAATTTACGAAATCTAGATGTACCGACATAAGTATTTTCTTATAATTTCAATAAAAAAAAAATGCCACTATTTTTCTACAATTATTCTGTTAATTCAATTAATAAAATGAAATCTTAATTTGCTTGCTTGACAAACACTAGATATCGAGAGGAGTAAATTGAATCATTGCGAAGATGCCAAAGTCAAATTAAGCAACCATGAAGACTGGTTTGCTGACATGTTGCACCTAAAACTCTACTTGTGCAGGTACATAAAAGGCATTTATCAATCTTTTTCTTGCTTCTTAAAACAGTGCCGCTCTGTTTTGGTTTTGTGACTATATAGACACTTTCAAGCTTAGACTGCAGTTTTCACTTATCCTAAAGAAGCTAATGACTGATCATAAATCTCAGTTTGAACTTTGATCATCTTCTCATATCAAATGAAAGTTTTCATGTATTTGTTGCTGCAGGGTATCAGCTACCATGATTGGAAGAAACAAAATGTGCTAATGGCAGTGCAATATAGAGAAATCTTAGTCTACCAAATGTTCGATTTTGTCGCGTGTTAGAGAAAGAAACAAATGCAACTTTGGCAATTAGTCTTTCAAAGCCAGAAGCAGAGAGGACTTCATCCACCCCAAGCAATACAGACAGAGAATTATTACATATATATATATATATTGACAATTTGAAGATTTGGGGCACCATATTCAGATTCCATACATGCATTTTTGTTGCTGATGCACAGATCTACATGAATACATTTTTCCATATAGCATGCAATGATATTCTTTATTTATGAATTTGATGGAAGCTATTGGAAAATTGCCAGTACTGTGTTCTTTCACAATGCTCTAAAAGCTATAAAACCTCAAAGTGAGTCATGGTAAGCCTTTGCACATGTTACTACTGATCCTAATTAGTTTCTTAGGAGAAATGAGGTGGTTCCAAATGCAAGATTCGCTTAAGTGCATAATTTATTAGCATGCCTTATTACATATGTGGATTTTGCCAAAGTCCAATTAATATCTTTTCATTTCATATATATATATATATATATATATATTTGAAAATATTGACATTAAAAATTTATCTGGAGTCAATCATATATAACCAAAACAGATTGGGCTTGGATACGACTCCATTAAGGCGTGGTAGCATACATGTTTGGGCTTCAAATTCAAAGCTTTGCGGGCCATATGGTGATCCTATATTCTTCAAAGGAGTTGGTTATTTGTTCTAAGTGCTATCTAAAGCTTATAATTTGTTTATATCACAACTTTATAAATATCCCCCAAGAAGGCTAAATCAATAAATAGGCTGGGCCTTTGTTATAGTCTTTGTACCAACCAGCCATTCCCATTCATAAGCCCCATGACGATAGCTTGGGTCTACCCCTCTACTAGAATTTTAACCAAAAGTCTAACCCAAATAAACATGTGGGCTTATTAGGCCTCCTATCACAAAATTGGGTACTAGCAATAGGAGGGTGGAGAATAAAAGTGTTTCCTGTAACTAAATCAAGCCACCATATTGCTTTGGCATTTCTCTAACTTGCCAAGAAGTTGGAAACCTTGAGAGTTCTGTAGGAGAAGGATGATGTGAGGAATTAATCCTCAAGAGCTAAGGAAATAAAGTTCAGCTATGCTTCAAGTATTCAAACCTGTGCTCACAGATAAAGAAAGAAGAAGATGGATGGAACGACAGCATTTCTTTAATGAGTTTAAGTATATCAAAAGGAACGACGACATTTAGGAGTTTGTTTTTAATTAACTGAAACACATGCAAAACAGGTGCAGCTGTTAGGTTGGTTATGATAAGGGGTTAAAAGCTGTTTAGTCCACACTAGATTTTAATATTCATCTTCTTCTTCGAGTAAGCAAAAAAATTACAGAGTCGCAGAACATTTTTTCTTGAGTTGATTTTCTGGGTTTATGAGAGAAAGTTCTGATCTTTCCTTGCTGTTTCAATTCTTCAATGAGTTCTGTAAGGTTAATTAGTGTTTCTTTGTGAAACCTTTGTGAGTGAACTGTGTGAAGGTGAAAAGGGGGCTTACGGGTTGGTTGTGGGTGTTCTCTGTGTGAATCACCATTGGAGAACCTGTCAAGCTTGTAATTTCCTCAATAGATAATAAAAGCAGAAGCTCAGAGAACCTAAGCATGAGGATGTAGGCAATTTTTGGCCGAATCTCATTAAATCGTGTGTGTTCTTTCTTTTATTCTTGTTTTTCTCTCTGAATTCCACAACAAGTGGTATCAGAGCCCGTTTTCTTGGATCTTCTTATGTGTTTAGAAAGATTCTACTCTCGGAATTTTTTAGGTTTCTTGAAGATTTAACAATGGCTTCAAAAATTAAGGTGAAGATCTATAATGGCAAGGGGGATTTTCTACCATGGAGGAAAAAGATGAGGGCAGTTCTTATGCAAATGAAGGTTGCTCGAGCCATAGACAGATCATTCCCAGCAGATCTTCTGGAGGACAAGAGGCTAGAAATTGACAAGATTACTTTGAGTAGGATCATCCTACATCTCTCCGATAGTATTCTCAGGAAGGTAGATGAGGTAAAAAAGACCTCTGAGATGTGGAATAAACTCGAGCAATTCTATTTGTTAAGGTAACTTCCAGATCGAATCTTATTACTTGAGCAGTTTTTTGGGTTTAAAATGGATACTTCAAAAGAATTAGACACTAATCTTGACATGTTTAATCGAATAATTGTGGATCTTGCTAATTGTAAAGTTACATTCAGTGATGAACATAATGCTGTAATTTTTGTTAAATTCTTTGCCTGAGTCATATAGAGATGTCAAGAATGCCATCAAGTATGGTCGTGATTCTCTATCTTTGGATATAGTGATCAGTTCCTTAAAGTCCAGGGACATAAAATTAAAGTCTGAATCAAGGAGTGAAGGGCTTAGTGCTCGAGGTAGAAGTGTCACTAGGAATTCTGGAAATATTGACTTTAAGGGGGAAGAGTCGAGACCATTCTAGATCTAAGGCTAGAACAAAAGGTCAAAAATGTTACTACTGTAAGAAAGAAGGCCATATTATGAAGTTTGGTTATAAGAAAAAGAGAGATGATAAAAGCAAGAACCATGAGAGTGGTGATCTTGCTGTTATTTCTTCTAATAAATAATCTGGTGAGGTTTTTGTTGCTAACATTGAACAAAACAAGTTTGAATGGGTTCTAAACTCAGGATGCTCATTCCATATGTGTCCAATCCTTGATGTTTTTCAGTCTTATAAAAAATATAAGGGAGGACATGTTCTTTTAGAAGATGACCACTCTTGTAAAGTAGTTGGAATTGGTAATGTACAGTTTAAACTGTATGATGGCACCACCAGAACTCTTAATTCAGTAAGATATGTTCCTGGTTTGAGGAGAAATTTAATCTCTCTTGGTATGTTTGATGATGCTAGTTATATTTCTAAAACTAAAAATGGAAAAATGAGAATATCAAAAGGCTCATTTGTTGCTTTTAAGGGTATTAAGAAAAATGGCCTATATGTCTTGCTTAGTGAAGCTATTTTTAATTCTTGCAATACTTCTGTTTAGACTCCTGTTGATAATATTGTGTTATAGCATAATAGATTAAGACCTATTAGTGAAAAGGGCTTGTATTATTTGAATAAACAAAATGTGTTTGGTAAAGATCAGATAAGCAAACTAGATTTCTGTGAAAATTGTATTTTAGGTAAGCAACATAGACTTAGTTTCAACTTAAGTACAAGTAGAGCTAAACTGTACTGGATTATGTACATGCTAATCTATGGGGCCCTGCTCAAGTTTCTACTCAAAGTGGAAATAGATAGTTTATGTCCATAATTGATGATTATTCTAGGAAGGTCTGGTTAATTTTGTTAAAATCTAAAGATGAGGCCTTCAGCAAGTTTCAGGAGTGGAAGTTGCTGGTTGAAAAGCAGGTTAATAGGTCTGTGAAGGCCTTAAGGACTGATAATGGACTTGAGTTTTGTAATAAAGAGTTTGACAATGTTTGTAAAACTCAAGGCATTTTAAGACATAGGACAATAAAACATACACCTCACCAAAATGGTGTTGTTGAGAGAATGAACAGGACTTTGTTAGACAAGGTAAAGTGTATGCTGGTATCCTCAGGTCTACCAAAGCTGTTTTGGGGTGAAGTAGTTATGACTGCTATGCACATTGTTAATTTGTCACCCTCTATAGTTTTGAATTTTCAGTCACCAGAGTCTATTTGGTCAGGGAAGATGCCAAACTATGGTCACTTGAGAGTATTTGGTTATGCAGCATATGCACACCAATCAGGGAAAACTTGAACCCAAAGCATTAAAATGTGTTTTCATAGAGTATTCTCAAGGGATCAAAGGTTATAGACTCTGGGATAGAGAAGGTTAGAGTCATTGTTAGTAAAGATATAATTTTAATGAAAATATTATGCCTTGCAAGATGACTAACAGTGCAGGTATTGATGATAAGCAACAAGCTGAGACTAGACAGGTAAAGTTACCTGTACTTGAAGATAATATACCAAATCACCAGGAAAGAGGTGCCTTAAAGGAGAACAGATCTGAAGCTAGTCAGGATGGAACACCACAGCATTCAGAATCAGATTTGGATAATGAAAGGGAAATGCAACAGGCTTCTTCACCATCAAAAATCATTGCTTCACCTGGATATTTGTTAACTCGAGATAGGACCAAGAGAAAAGTAATACCAAATAGAAAATATAGCTATGCTAACTTCATTGCATATGCTTTGGTTGGTGTTCAAGACTTTTCAAACAATGAACCTAAGAATTATAAGGAAGCTATGGAATCCATAGCAGCAAGGAAATAGAAACAGGCCATGGATGAAGAAATGAATTCTCTGCATGACAATCATACTTGGGATCTAGTTTCAGCTCCTTCAAATCAAAGGACTGTGGATTGCAAATGGATCTACAAAGTCAATGAAGGATTAACTAAGTCTGATCTAGTGAGGTTTAAGGCAAGGTTGGTAGCAAAGGGGTTCATACAGGTTGAGGGTGTGGACTACAATGAAATCTTCTCACCTGTGGTGAAGTATACTACTATTCGAATTATGCTCTCCTTGGTTACACATTTTGATTGGGAATTATAGTAGTTAGATGTAAAAACTGCTTTTCTTCATGGGAACTTGGAAGAAACCATTTATATGAAGCAGCCACAGGGATATGAAATTATTAGAAAGGGTGGAGACCTTGTATGCTTGCTAAGGAAGTCACTCTATGGTTTAAAGCAATCCCCAAGGCAATGGTATAGAAGGTTTAATACTTTTATGTTAAAGGCTGGCTTTACAAGGAGTAATTTTGATAGTTGCTTGTATTTCAAGGATAAAATGAGTGCAAATGCTGTATATTTACTTCTCTATGTAGATGATATGTCGCTGGCAGTACCAAATGCAAAGATCATTAATTTTATGAAGCAACTACTCAGTTCTAAGTTTAATATGAAAGAACTTGGGTAGGCTAGAAAAATTTTAGGAATGACAATTGTTAAAGACAGAAGAAATAGAAAGATGAAGCTTTAGTAAACTACATACATTCAGAAGGTAATCTCCAAATTTAATATGAGCGAAGCAAGGCCTGCTAGTGTTCCTTTAGGTGGACATTATAAATTGTCCATAGATCAATGTCCAGTTACTGATAAGGAAAAAGAGGATATGAGTGATGTGCCATATTCTAGTGCTATAGGATCTATTATGTACTTAATGATTAGTACAAGGCCAGATCTGGCACATGCTATAAGTGTTCTCAGCAGATTTATGTCAAATCCTGGAAGAAGTCACTAAGGGTAATTAGTGTTTCTTTGTGAAACCTTTGTGAGTGAGCTGTGTGAGGGTGAAAAGGGGGCTTATGGGTTGGTTGTGGGTGTTCTTTGTGTGAATCACCATTGGAGAACCTATCAAGCTTGTAATTTCCTCAATAGATAATAAAAGCAGAAGCACGAGGACGTAGGCAATCTTTGGCCGAACCTCGTTAAATTGTGTGTGTTCTTTCTTTTATTCTTATTTTTCTCTTTGAATTCCACAACAAATGAAAAGTAGGAAACAAAAAATGGAAGAAAGAGGAATGGAAAAGTTCATATCTATCCCTCATCTTGTCTGATTTGACATGAGGAAGGGAAAGTAACTTTTCATCATTTGTTTGGTGTAAAAGGGAAAAAATGATTGGAAGGAAAATTTAATTGTTAAATCAATTTAATCATTATTATTATTATTTTACATAAGTTCTTTTTTTTTACTAATATATATTTTTAACTAATATACCTCAGGCCGGACAATTAGGGATATTCTCAAATTCTTCTTTTGAGGGAAATTGGGGTTTATGTGGTCCTCCATTGTCAAAAAAGTGTGGAACTCTCTTGCCACCTTCTGAATACAGTAAAGAATCAGGAAATACAATATTAGCTGGTTTAAGTTGAAAAGCTCTTTCAATAGGATATGGTTGAGGACTCGTAATTAGATTGATAATCGGATTTATAATCACCTCAAAGGAGGCCATATTTGACGCTTAAGAATCTTGGTCTGATCCCACCAAGGAGACTAAGATGAGCACATAGTTGAATGTACTGTTGTTAATGGAGGAGAACTCAAATTCTTGTGGCTAAAAGACTAAAGTGAGTGATAATTTTTATTACAGTTCTCAACGTACTTCATGTCAATTTTATTTTGATTTTATGACTAACATTATCATAACAAAGGCTTACGCTGTGGTAAGGAGCCGCTAAGGAGCTTTCATATGTGCAGATAGGTGCAAGAGGTATGATCCCTTCAATCAGTGGGAAAATCTGAGAAAAAGAGAGGGTGAGAGAGAAAATCTGGAGATTTTCTTGGGAAACACTTTTGAGTGTTGAAATATCTCTTAGGTGATTTGTAAACATATTTCTTGATCAATGGAAGCAGGATTCTCTTTGGACGGTGGACGTAGGCTAAAATTTGGTGTATTACATAATAAACCTTCTTTTTTTTTTTTTTTGACATTAATCAGTTTTTACATAATTACTAATATGTTTGATCGGTTTGCCTAAACATACAAAATTTTAGGGAAATTTTATTTTTTTTTTTTAAAAAAAAGGGACATACAAGATATTGTAAAAAAAAAAAAATGAAAAACAAAACAAAAAAGACTTGAGTTTGAAATTAAATAAAATAAAGTAAAAATGGAAATACTTGCTAAAAACTAAAAATGAATGAGTAATTTTTTTTTTAAAAAAAAAAAAAAACTTAAGTTAAAGATAAAGAAAATGAAAAAAAATAAAAAATAAAAAAGAGTTAAATGAATATGTATAAAAAAAAATGTAAGGGAAAAAAAAAGAATTACATATAAAAGATTTATAAAATAAACTCGAGGTTTTTTTTTATTTTTATGACTTGCTAAAAACTGAAAATGAATGACTAAGAAAAATGAAGAAAATATGATTGATATGAAGGGAAAAAAAATTTAATTTAAAAATATGGAAAATGAAAAGAAATAAAAAGATTTGTAAGGTGAAAAAACAAAATCATATCGGTGACAAAAACAAAAAAACAAAAAAAACAAAAAAAAAATGAACAGGAATAAAAAAAAACTTTCAAAAATGAAAATGTATGAGTATAGGAAAGAGGAAGGGAAACTTTTCTTCTAAAAATCCTTCCAATTTAGGAGGGATTGGTTTGAATGGAGAGTTTTTCATCCGATATTCCATCCTTTCCCTTTTCCCTCTAAACCAAACAACCTCAACATTTTCTCTGCCTCCACTTTTCAATCCCTTTATTTCCATCCTTCCATTTTTCCATCATACCAAACATAGAATACTCATCGGCAAATTTATTGAAAGCAGGTTTGGCAATAGTCAGTACGTCTTATACCACCAATTCCATATAACCTGTCACTCAGGCATTGTTATGTACTCCCACTTCAAATAATGAACCCAAAGCTTCTAGACACTTTTCTGTTCCAATTGGATACTTGGCAGCAAAAGAGGTGTGCAATTCAATTTGCTCAAACGCGACTTCCACAATTCTCTAAATTAAATCGAGATTCTTTTGCCATGTAAAAGTTAATTCTTAAGAATTGACAAATGAAATACTTACCATAATAGCAAAGGTATCAGTGGCCTATATGCATAAAGCAAAAAGTGATAAGGATGATAGTTTCCACTTTATGGGTAGCTAATGGCATTGAAGCTTAACATAATTAAGCTGGTATGTTAATAATTATAAATATTTGAAACACAAATACTTAAACTTTTCTGGAATAGCATCTACTTTCGTACATATTAACAAGGTAAACCATGATCTGTGAGTGTGTGTATATATATATATATATGCTATAACATGGATATAAAAGGTATAAAACAAATTGATAAATTACGAGGAAGATTTACATACCCTTTGCCTAAATGCCATACAAAAAAATTACCGGCTTTGTTCAAAGCAATCTTCCAATGGAGCAGCATTTCCTCATACATATCTGTAGGACCAACTTCATACGTAGCTAATGTTGACAAGTTCATCCAAAAACTATCCAGAAGACACATAGTTTTCAGAGAAGATAAATGATCGATTTTTTAAATTCTTGAATTGCTTTAACAAGTGAGGATGAAATCTCTTCTTCCCTTAGAAGCTGATTTTTTTATGAAAGTATGAACCTTATTTTTTCTCAGACAAAGCACAATGAAGATGGCCAATGAAAGGTGAAAAGCTCAATGTCCACTAATAATAATTCAAAGTTAAGATGAAATGGTTGAAGTGATCTTCAATACAAATAGGTTAAGCTGTTACAAGAAAGGCAAGCCCTATGAGAATGATGCTAAACAAAACTTTGGTCAAAAAAGAAAATGCATAAAGCAGAATTTTTGGTTTAGAAAACGAAAGTAGCCCTGTCAAAAAAGGTTGTTCAGCCAAGCTCAGCCCACTAGGCATTATGGGTTGACAGTGCGCCGGCCCGTTATCCTTCCACTGCTGAGAGCGGGAGGTTATCGCTGCTCTGTGAAACCAGCCTCACGCGGTGCCCTCTGTTCTAAGAACTCAGTGGTCCGAGCCTTCGCCTAATCCACAAGGCCCAACTCTCAACTTGGAATGGGCAAGCCAGATTTGTGCACCCGCCAACCCTACCAAGAAGGTCAAGCTGCTGTCCAACCACTTTACAGCCCTCACTTGAGTTACAAGCTCTCGTTACTTGGCTCGGCAGTCATAGCCACACCTAAGAAACTTAATAAATACATATTATAATGTAATCTCTAGCAATGTGGGAGTTCAGTATAGGCGACACACCAAAAAAATTGACTGAGAATTGGGGCTCTTTCTATAAGAAGGAAAAGGGATTGATAACTTTGTAAATGATGGGAATTTAATTTGAAAGGAATGAAATGTGTTTAGTTGGATTCCAGGGGAAATTGGGTAGAAGTGAAAATGAGAAATTTCATTTTTTGCAATGTGATTTGAGTAGAATGGTTGTAGGTTTCATTCAGACCAAAGTCTCTGTTTCATCACCATTCACCCATGGATAGATCACTTAGATTTCTTGAAAAATGATACAACCATTGATGACCAATAAGATTACTGGCTACTATGAAATTGAAGGGAATAGATATTAGAGAGCAATATTTTGCGATGGGCAGTGATAGTACTATAAATTATGAGTCGGGTTTTGTTTGATTTCTCCTAAGAGCTTGAACAAAGCCACTAATTGAAAAACACATAGATATACCCATTCATTCGTTCTTTTTTTTTTTTTTTTTTTTTTTTGGGGGTAATACATTTGTTCTGGTAATTGTTACTCAAGGATTATGTAATTTTCAAAAGCCTTAGGGAAGTTCATGTAGGTTTACAAGTAAATACATGATTAATAATACAATTGCCTATAATAAATTTTTCTACCAAAAATATGGAGGAAAATGAATTTTCTTTAATTCATTCTGGACAAAGTATAGCATACAAGACGTATATTATTAATTTTTGTATGCAGTCATGGTATTGACTATCAATCATTTTTTTTTTTTTTTTTTTGAAAGGACAATGTTTTAAGGTTTAACATGCTTCTTTTTTTTTTTTTTTTGAAAGCAATAAATTTATATGATGATTTACATTTTTTAACCATTACCTTTTGCCTATATCAAGAGAGAAATTATAAAAATATTTTATTTGATTAAAAAGAATGATAGTTTATTGAATCAAACTCTTAAATATTACAATCTAATCCATAAAATTTAAAATATCAATCAAAAACCAAAACTGAAAGAATGGTTGCTCAAATTTGAGCTCAGCCCACTACACACACACTAGGCCTTGACACCCGTGCACCCAGCCCCGCTGCCTTACAACTCCAAATGTGCAAATTGGGTTCCTGTCTAGAGCATCTTCAATGTTTTATATTCATTTAAAATTTTTTTATTATATTAAATAAATAAATAAATAATTTTAAAATAATTTTTTAATGAATTTGTGTACTAGTTCTGTCAAGTTGATATGACAAAAAAAAAATTATAAAAAACATTATCTACTTTTAAATGCTCTGTTAGACAAACTGAATCAATGTTTTATTTATTTTAATTAACTTTTAATAAAAAAAAATAACTCATATGTGGACTTTTAGTTTTTTTAATTAAAAACGATTTTAAAATAAAAAAATTAATTTTTTGATTTTTTTTAATTAGATATAATTTTAAAATAAAAAATTATACATTAACATATATTTTAATCAGAATCCATTGGAAAGAAATTATCTAAAATATTATCTATTAAATAGAAAAAAATATCATATAAGCATGAACATTTTTCAAAATTAATGCTACATAAATTCTAATAGAAAAAATCATTGGAAATACTCTTACTATGCCCTGTTTCATAGGGTTGTGTGTTGTTGCTAGCCCTTACACCTGTCTTTAGATTTTATTATAAAATAGGTAAATTCATGATGTATAAAGTTATTTATTTTTAGAAGAATTATAAACAGTAATTTTAAAGTTTAAATTTTTTTTTACACAATTTATTTGTGTGTGTGTGTGTGTGTGTGTGTTTTTATTTCCAGATACTTACCTTTAGGTTTTATATTTTTTACGAATTATCACTTTTAATATTAAATATGTAATATATTCCAAAATTATTAAGTGGAAAGACCAAACTACCTATTTAAATAAAACACAAATGTAACCACTTCCATGTCGCCCAAGTTATCTTAGGCACCTATGATCCTATTCAATAATAGGAAACAAATACTACCATGAGATTATGGGAAATAGAAAACAAACACTAGAATGAGATTATGGGAAATAGAAAATTTCATTATACAGAAAATATTAATAATAAAAAAAAAAAAAAAAACAAAAGAATGGTTGTTCATATTTCTCCTGTCAAATTTGAGCCCAACGGGCTTGTTGAAGAAGGCTTAGGCAGAGGCAGAGTAAAGACCTATGGACATTCAGTAATTTTAATTTTTTTATTATCAAAGTAGTTAAATAGTAAATAATTAGCTTTTTAAACATATTCTTTCATATGACATGCTAAGCTAAGGTTCATCAAGTTCAATAATGTAATGTGCTTTATTTTTTTCTAATATAATTTGTGATTTATATACATGGTTTTTAACCAGGTTGATAAAATTGCAATAATTGATTTAAAACTGGAACTGGAAAAAGGTATGGAAATTCTGAAAGATGATACTAATTGGGAGACATCTGTTTTTCTTGTTTTCTTTTTTTTTTGAAAGATATCTGTTTAGTTGACATTGATTAATGGGTGGAAATTAGCAATTTTTTTTAATTTTTTCTGCTTCGGTAAATTATTCTTCACAATTTTTTACCCTGTTTAGTAACCTGTATCCTATGCTTCATAGAAATTATAACTTCAGTTTGACAAGTGTCAAAATTTAATAGAAAGTTATATGCAGAAGAAGGTAGAAGATGTCCAATTCCATTATATCCTTTTTCTTTTTCTTTTTCTTTTTTTTTTTTAATTTTAAATTGGGTAGTTTTGATCGGAGTTGGAGTGAGTCCAATATTAGAGGTTGTATCTCTTCCAGATGTACAAAAACAACATTGCCTCCACTCTATCCTCTGTTTACAGCCTGTGATTTAAAAATTAAAAAAGAAGGCAAATTGTCCTCAAAATCTCCATTCTTTGAAACCCATTGATCACGTTTTTTATTAAGACATATAAATTCATAATATGAAGTAACCTTTGCTAAAATACTCCTCATAAAATTATGTTCTTCATGGATTTTTAGATACAGGAAATTTTGGTATTTCTACTTAAAACCAAGTCTGAATTTCATAAAAATCAAGATTCCAATAAATTAGTGTAATGGTCCACATCGTGGAGAAGAAGGATTTGGATCTGTCACACAATCTCAATCTCAAGGGTGGTCACACACGCTCTATATTTGGACCCAATGAAAACTATCTCTTTTAATATCTCAAACTGCTTATTCAATTCTGCAATAAATCAGTTAACTATCAGCTGTTCATACTGGTTTTTGCTCATTTTCTCATGGGTCTCTTTCAGTTATCTGCCTATATTGACAGCAAGAAACTATTTTCAATGAGTTGAAAATCTTGAACACTCTCATGCCCCAAATCCCCTTCATCAATCAAAAGCAATCTTCTCAGAACTGCGGATGTCAACCTCATTAATCTCAATTCTTCCTCGGCCGACATACCAAATGAACCGATTCGTCAAAGAATGCAAATGGCAAGATGGAAGCAGAGAAGTGGTACAACTCCTCTAGCCAGGAATGAAAGCAAAAATGCCAATATCTAGAATTATCAGAATGGACAAAAATAGATTAAATGAGGGTCAACTTCAGGAAAGTTGCACAGCTCTTTCCACATAAATATGTATGGACAAAGTTGAAGATCAATTTAATGATTTGCTGTTGACATGCATAGTGATTGATGGTCCAAAACTCAAATATATATTTACACATAAAAAAGAAAATTATATATAACTGGAATTGGATGCACTAAAAATAAGTTTCAATTATGCAAATTGTTTTAATCACATAATACAAAACGTTCAATGTCACTTTTTAATTACAATATAGCTTAGATTCTACAATGTTGTAGTTTGAAACCCACTTAAACTTAATTGATGTGCTTCCTTTACTAAAATGTTGGATAATAATAATTAGTACTTCATTCTTAATCCTCTTGCGGATGGCTTGACCTAGATGGACAGCCTGTTGCTTGCGTGGTCTGATTAGCTTGTTGGCTATAGAGTACTGCCATCTTGTTATAGAGGTCCATGTTCATTGACTGCAGCAAAATCAACACCATGTTAAAGATAATTAGCAATCAAAGATAAATTTAGGTAATGTCATCATCAATTGCAAAGCAAGTTTGAGAGAGCTCGTTCTGGATGTTGGACTTTGAGCAAATAAAAAAAATTTAAAATATTACAGTCGTACAATCCAGCATCCAAAAAGATATGAGTTTATCTTCTATTTGAGATTTGTCTTCTAAATATATGAAGTGATCATACTCAAATTTAATTCAAACTATTGTATTGAAACTTAGCATGCACATACTTGAGCTAGAAGAGCACAATATGGGTCAGGCAATGGAACTGAAGAACTAGTGCCATGTTCAGGTTTTGCTTGAGCTGGAGGGTTGGTTGGAATCATTGAGGGTACCATGAAAGGAGAAGGAACAAATGCAGGAGGCGTAGAAGCCACCTGAGAAGGATGAACGAGGGATGGGATAGATTGAGGGGGGGCTCGAGCCATGGAGGCCATGTCAAGCATTCCCATCCCCATTCCTAGTCCAACAGTACCCATGCCCATACGTGCTAAGAGTGACATTTGAAGATGTTGTTGCATTGCTAAAGGCATCATCATTTGAGGCATACTACCACTTCTCATAGTAGTCATTAGTTGGACTTGTGCTTGAAGGTTTTTCAGGTACTCAATTACCTCATCCAGCATTGAAGCTTTATCAGTCTACAAATTTTTTGTTTTTTTCAAAAGGAATTAAGAATTATAACAAATTTTTTTTAAAAAAAATGGAAAATGGAAAATAAAAATTAAAAAAAAAAAAACTTTAATTACTCTTTATGTATCACTTACCTTACTTGCATTTGGCACCAACTTTTGTAGAGCTTTCATCTTCTGATTGATCCTATCTCTTCGCCTCTATGTATAACAAATATATAATTCCACTCCTTATGAATTTTGTATGTTATATCTATATATAAACATAATTATTTTTTTCTTAAAAAAATAATTCTTTCTTATTCTATATATATTTATTAACTTAGATAAGAGCATATAATAGTAAATTTTTTGTAATAATTAATATTTATTTGTGTTGATAACAAGTTTGACATACATAGTCGTGCCCCGTTTCCTGCAAACCTTGAGGATATATATGATAACAATTTAAAATTATTACCCTCTCGGATTGATTATGAACAGCAGCAGCTCGGGTTCGTCTAGTAGAGTTTGAGCGGCCTGCGGATTCAACATTGGTTTCTCGATCTTCATCTTGGTTTTCCTGCATGCATGTCAAAGTTTAATTTCAATTTTTGTGTGTCAAAAGAACTTGTATATATATATATATATATATGTAAATTTTTATTTTTTTTAATCCAATGGATTTTCTATTCGTATTTTCAGGCAATTAATACATATGTTTGTACAATTTTGAGGATGGATAATTATATAATTTATTATGTTTTATTTTCATTTTACCTCGCTTTTAAAAGCTCATATAGGAGGCTCAAATAAAGAGAGATATTTTTCCTAAAGAATTATAAGAGTTCACATCCCATTAGTACATAATTAAACATTTTCTTTTTTTCAAGCAAAATTATTAAACATTTCTTCTTTCCCTTTTTGCCGAATAATAAAAGGCAAAAGAGAGACGAATACATTTCATTTAGCTTAACTGTCTTCTCTTTTCAGGCCTTTTAAAAATTAAATAAAATAAAAATTCAATCGAAGACCCTCTAGCTAGTTATTAAATTTAATAATTTATCATATATTCAATATTGTAAACTGAATGATAATACTAAAAGTATTATTTACTCTAACAAATTATTTATCAAATGATATATATCATTGTTTAAAAGACTTTAATTCAATAAAAAAAATGCAAAAATATAATGATGTCCATCGAAATCACAGAAACTAGAGAATAACAAAATGTATTAAACAGTTTTAACTAACTTGATTATGTTTTTCTATATATAGATTCCTTAGCTAGCTTATAACAAATTTTATTCTGCTCCGCATCTAATGCACAATTACGGCCGGCGTCTAATAGCCAGTAGAAAGCTACCAAGCTTATTAAAAATAAGAAAACTCAATCATACTCTTAATTTTATAATAGACCCTAGTTTATGTTTTTAATTTGTTTATCTATTTAATAATTTATTTGTTTATATTTAAAATATATAAATATATAAACTAATAATATTTTAATATTTTAATAAATATTTTAATAAATTTAATAAATAAATTTTAATATTTGACAAACATTTTAATAACTCTAGCATAATTCTATAAATAAGAAGAGACATATACCATTAATCCGCCATGAGTGTCAGCATCTTCAAAAGTGGTTTCGTTGTTGAAGGTCAAATAAGAAGAATCAAAGGAATTAGCCCAAGTGGAAGTCATCATGGTAGTGTCACTTCCACTCACACAAGCACTCGTAGTCATTGGTACTTGTCGCATGCTACTAATACCATTACTGCTACAACTAAGGTTCTTGGATTCAGATTTCGTCCTTTTGGAGAATTGGGGAACTTGGTCATAGCTCTGGCTCTGGCTTGAAGATGCAACCAGGTTGGCACAGTGATGATTGTGGTGATTGAGTAAATTGCTGTGACGTTTTTGGGATATTGTGGCTCGGTGGACTAGTGATTCAAGAGTGTCCCCGGCCCTACCCCATGTGGGCTTTGCAGAGGCCGTATTTGGAACCAGCCCACCCAGCCCATGCATGGCTAGCTGGCCATTTTCCCATGTCAGCTCAGCTACTTCATTATTATTTGACCTTTTACATGAACAAATTTCCAAGTCAATTACATCACACAATTTAACAGCCTAATTGGAATCAAATATAAACTTCACATTCAGAAATTAAATAAACCTTCTAGTCTTATAGTTAAGTAAATAAATAATCAAAATATATCTTTTATAAAAGTACTCGTACAATTTAATGAAGACTTTGGTGGTACGAAGGAGATTACTAATTGAAACTAGACAAAAATGTACCGGTCTATTTAATTTGTTAATTCGTTGATATGATTTAAGTAATGAGGCTTTTATTTGTCTTTATTTGAAAGAAATTGAAATAGAAACAAAAATGCTGGGGTTTAAACTTTAGACCATTGAAGGATTTTTTATTTATATATGCAAAAGAGAAGAGAAAAATTAAACTTTATAATATAAATATAAATTCATGAAGGGAAGAATAATGTAGAAACCATAAACCAGAAAGAGAAAGAACCACTGCCCTTTGCTAGTTCAAAGATGTGGTGTAGTCAGAAAATAGAGAGAGAGAGAGAGAGAGAGAGAGAGAGAGAGAGAGAGAGAGTAACATGAAGCTTAGGAGGAAAAAAATATATTAAATTTTGAAAATAAAAATGTTGGAACAGAAGGAGGAGAAGCATATTTTCAACTAGTAATGAGATGAAAGAACAAAAACAAAACGAAACTGGACACAATATATGAAATCCTTGCACAAAAAATAAGTCTAAAAAGATCAGTTTCAGAGAAAAGATGGCTAAAAAGGTTGAAAAGGAACGGCTGATATACATATAGTCCTTTTTCTCATCTGCCAAATTCTAGATAAAATTTGTCCAAAATTCACCCTATGTATTATCAGTAATAGAACGCCTTTCACTGCCTTATTACAGATGAATCCTGGGGCAAATTCCCAGACAAGAGAAAAAGTGCATATAATATACATATGCACTATTAACAAAAAATATATATATGTTCACATATACATTACCTATAAAAGTAGTTAAGAAACAGCTAGTTGTATTTGTATATATGCGTGCATATATATACACATATATGTATACACATAGGAGAGCTGCATCTTCATTTTATGGCAGAGAATTATAACAGAAATGTGGGTTTCACAGATTCATATGGTACAAGAATTTTTTGAAACAAAGAAAAGAAACCCATTATAACAAAGAAAAGAAACCCATTATCATGACTGAGAAAATCAAAGTAGGTTCGTCATGTATAGATTGAAAAACTCTATGAGCAGAAAGAAAAAAGTGAGAGAGAAAATAATTCAGAGAGAATTCATTAAGGATATACGTACATGGGAACAAGATGACTAGTGCTAGTCGTTTGATTCTGGTGTAAGTGGTTATGCTGCAGCACGTGAGAGGGTCTGTTTTTCTCTTCTGCAGCTTCGACTTGTTCTCGTCTTTGGTGCTTTAGATTCCAATTTGGTACCGTACACTGACTCATGCTGTTCATTCTCTCTCACCACATTCTCTCTCTCTCTCTCTCTCTCTCTCTCTCTCTCTCTCTCTCTCTCTCTCTTTTGGTGAAAATGAATGGGCAAATTTCGAGTTGGAGAGCTCTTAAGTTATTTTGGATCCTCTTATTTCCTTGTCTTCTGGTCCCTTTTTGATGTCACATTTTGGTGTGATAGAGATTTTACACAAAATTTGTGGTGTTTAAAACAACCATTCTCAAGAGAATTGGATATGCCTTTATTTATTTATTTTGCTCTATCCTCAACCTTCCTTATGGGACCTAGCAAGGGTATATATGTCTTTTAACCGAACATGATCATCTTCATATGATTTTTATTTTTTTATTATTATTATTATTATTTTGTTTTTTGGTTGGAGAAAATATGGTCTATTATTGCTTCCTTATGTTTACGTGATGTATGATGACTGGCTTTAGGAGAATGCCATAAAGACAAACGATTTATTTATACATCAATATCAATTTAAGATTTAATTAAACAATACAATATAAATTGATTAAAAAGGACACCCAAAAAAAAAAGAAAAAAGAAAAATCACAACCTCATGATATGAAACTTTCCATCCCTTTCCAACCACTTCGAAACTCCTACTTCATTTCTTTTAGAGATAAGTTTAGTTTGGTTCAATTTTAAATTTAAAATTAAACAAACTGAATTAAATCAATTTATAGATGTCAGTTATTATTATTATTTTTTTTTCATGAAAATTTAGTTTATATAAAATAAAAAATTATGACAAGACTAACAAATGTATAAAATAAATTTTGATTATTATTGATAAATTTGAAAAATTGGTATTTTATTTTAATTTAATGCTTCCAGGTGTTTTAAAGTAAGTTTACATAAGAGCAAAGCAGAGATTAATTACGGTAGTTTAGGCTTTAGAACCTAATTGAGTGAGACTTGAGCTGCACTTTGTAAAGCCCATTGGGCCAAGATCAGATCGGGTCTAGCCTGAAATCAGAGCTTTTAGAGTTCAGGTCGAACCATAAGGAAATAATTGTAAATTTAATGTCGTGTTGTAATTTTCTTTTCTTTTTCCTTTTTTTTGCTTTTTGGTTGAATCTTGCAAGTAGAAGGATTCAAATTCAGAATTTTTGTTGAAACTAGTGGCTTTATCAATGAATTATCTATAACTTTTCAATGAAAATGTTCTTTTTGGACTTTGAGCCAAGATTTTTATCGATGTAGTAGTATTCATTGGCCCTATGTTTTTAAATGAATTGAATGCTATTTTGAGGACTTTGAATTTGATCATTTATAAAGCATCTATTTACAATTTTTAACTAGATCAGTGATAAACAAGTAAGCGAAAATGTGATTTGAGAGGTTCTGCAAGTAAATAAGTAAAATAAATAAATAAGGAGGTAAAAAGGGAAGAAAGTCTTAGCTAAGAATATCCATTTTATCAACACCAAAAAAAAAAAAAACAAAGGAAATAATATTAATATTACTACATTAAAATAGAACAACAACTTAAAATATTTTAATTATAATTTATAAAAAAAATTTCGTAGTATATTTAAAGACTTTCAATCTCTATTTTTGAAGGATTTAAATTCGAAATTAAGATTATTATCAAAGAAAATATAAATTTTTATTATAAAATTGTATTAATTTCTTTCATATTTTCCATAGTAGATGAAAGAAGAAATTGTCTTATCCAATAATGAATAAAATAATGAAAGTTAAAAAATCCAAAATCTTTTCACATAAAAAAAATAAAATTTAATCCATCATTGATTTTAATTTTTTATCTTTTAAAAACTATTAGATTACATTTTACAAGATAATTGTGAAAAACAATTTTTTTTTAATATAATTGTCAAAAACTTTGGTAAATAAAACAGGTTGCTTTATTATAATATTTTCATGGTCTTCTAATTTGTCATGTATTGAGTGCATAGAGAAAGGATATTTTTAAGTTATTTTCACGACAAAATATTATAATGATCTTCTAATTTGTCATGTATGCGGATAACTTAAAATGACTAAAACAACCCTGAGGAGATAAGACACTTTCCAATCATTTAGGAGTCACATCAACCAACCACCGAGGGCTCGACATCGAAACTCAAATTTCTGGAGTTTTCTCTGTTCACAACCAGACATTCAACAATGCACACCTGGCTACAACCCCATTGATTGCCATACGTTGGGCTGCCACGTGTCACATCTAATCAATTTCTCCAATCCAAACCCATCTACAATTCCAACCTGGCCCTCTCGTAGTTTTCTTTCTAGGAATTATTAAAATTCCATAAAAGGGCTTCTTTAGCTTATGATTTATCACCTTTGGAGCAAATAAAAAAAATGAGGGAAAAAAAAAAAAAACCTGTCTTTTTAATACTATACCAAACCATAAATTTCATTTATATCATTTTAATTTTACTGTTATTTCGTTTAAATATCATATTCTTAAAATAATCATCATTAAATTTTTTTTAATTTTTTATATATGTCATAACAAATTCATTTATTAGTTTTTATTATTTAATTACAATAGTTAAAGATAAAAAAATTTAAAAATCTGTATTTTACAATTGAATAATGTTGTAAAAATAAAAATTAAATTTTTAACTATTAAAATTAACTTGCAAAAATAATAAAAATTGATATTTTAATTTCTTTTTAATAATTTTAAAAAATTAAAAGATGGTAAATGATATTTTTTTAAAAAGTATAAAATCTAAGTAAAATAATGACAAAATTGAATCGGTATAAATGAAATTTTCCCTATTAAATTTTGATGACAGTATATGCTTGAATTATCCCCCAATAATCAAGATTAAACTCTTTTAAAAGAAGAGTATGTACTATGTTGGGGAAGTGTGAAATTAATCCCAACCCTTGACTATTTTATGATTGGCAAAATTGAGCAAGCTCAATTTCATTTTTTTTCTTTTTATTTGTATTATAAATTTTATAAGATTCAATAATATATGATAAATTGGATATCAATAGTCATAATTTTTCTTTCATGTATTATTATCTTTTAACATTTTTTTGTTAATCTAGTGACATTTGAAAAGTAATAAATAAAAAGGTGAAGGTTAAATCTTTCATTTACTTTTCTATTTTTAGAAATTTAATATATTAAACCTTAAAAATGGAAATCTTAAAATATATTGTATTTTATGGACAGTTTTTTACAGCAACAACTTCTTTTTTTCTTCAGGCAATTGACAGAAGACCCAAAAAATGATGAATGTAATTAAAGAAAATGTAATGGGATGTGAAATTTTTTTCATACTTTTTTTTTTCTCAAAAGAAAAAAGTATAAATATAAAGTGTTTTTCATACTTTTTTTTTTCTCTCAAAAGAAAAAAGTATAAATATAAAGTGCAGTATTTATATATTATACTACAGTACTTCTATTATTAGTGATTGATTTTTTGTTTTTTGTTTTTTTTTTTTTTTGGTCATTTGTTTTGCTTAGCCCACTCTTTTATTTCTTCCAATTGGTGGTGGCTAACTCTGTAATTTCACAACATTTTTTTTTCCTAGTTTTTGGTGCATCTAAAATACGGTTTACCATTTTAATTTTTTTTTAAATATATATTTTAAAATAAACTGTAGCACAATAATAAAATAATAGTTGATTTTTTAATAAGTAGATAAGACTTTATGAAAAATTATTATATATATTATTAATACTTATATATTTATTTTTCTATTCAGATATTTTCCACAGTTTCCTTAGTAGTTCTATAAATTTATTACGATTATTTTCTTTATTTTCATTTTTTTATCCTAAACATTTATTTTTTACTTTTAGTACTTTTATAAATTTTTATTATGAAACATTTACAATTTTTTAGACTTGAAATAAATAGAAAAACATCTCTTATATTTCAAATAAACTTTCTTATAGCAATCTAAATAATCCTTAATACTCTTAGTAAAATTAAATTACCTTTATATGTTTTATTATTTTTTTTCTTTCGAAATTTTTTTTGGCAATTTTGCAAAAATTAATTTGTAGATTTGAGGAAAATTTTATTAATCTATATTTTTATCTAATTTTATTTAAATTGCATGATACTTTTTCAGTGGGGAAAAAAAAAACTATATGATGATTTTGAGATAAAAAATTTTAACTAAGTAATGGTTGATCAAATATATAACTCACTTAAAAAGCTTATATAATTAAAATTATCATATGATTTTATTTTTTAAAAAATAACATTAAAAAATTATCGCAAATTTTAAATATAATTTAATTAAAAATATAAAAAAAAATCTATGAAGCCTTCAAATTAAGTATTGCAAAAAGAAAAAGAAAATAAAGATTTTAAAGGTAATTTAATTTTACTAAGAGTATAAAAGTAATTTAAATTGTCTATAGGTGATGTGGATAATTTATTTAAAACTTGAGGAATGTTTTTGCATTTATTCCAAATTTCTTGAGGATGTAAATGAAATATTCACTTTTTATTAATATATCATATATTTTTATCTTGTAGTGTAATTTGTATTTTTATTTTCTTTTTATTAAGAATGAAAATTTTAAAATTGTATTGCATTTTTAATGAATATTAATTAATTTTAAATAAACCTATTTTTCTGCTATTTTTGAAACTCTTAATATTAAGAGATATTAGGATTAAATTAAAAAGAAAAAAGAAAAAAATAAATGCAAGGATAAATATTGACCTTTGTATTAATTAATTGCCAACTGTCATTAGATTAGAAAAAATGACATTAGAAAAGAATGTTAAATGGAAAAAGGGATAATAAATGGAGGATGAATTATGGCCATTGATATTTAGCTTGCCACGTGTCACAGGATCCTCAAAAACTTTTGAGTAAAAATTAGATGAATAGATCCATTAAAAGCACAATAAATTATTCAACAGGAAAGGTTTCCTACGCCGGTAGTAGACCTATCCAGTTATATTATATCAATTCATCAAACATTATATGTTATTTTTTAAAATTAATATAATTATACTTCAATTTGATAAATTATTTGTTATTAAATTATTTCCCTCATTTAATCCATTTTTTACTATATTTAGTTTCTTTGTAAAAAATAATTCTACTATTTATTATATGCAAAAAAATTACATCACTTTTTTTAAAATATTATTTTAAAAAATTACAAATTTAAAAGATATATATTTCATCCAAAAATATTGAAAAATCATTATTACGCATTTCATATTCCATCCATCATGTATATATATATATATAATTAATGTTATTATGTATTTCATATTCCATCCAATATATATATATATATATATATATACAAACGTACTTTTGAGCTTAATATTGAGTGAGGTTTTTTTTTATTTTTTATTTTTGATTTTTGAAAATGAAAGAAATATATATATATATATATATATTCCTATACTAATTTTCCCAAAATATTTATAAAAATAGAGCAATTGTATAAAAATGTTTTTGTTTTCTTTAAAATAAATTAATATTAATAAGAAATAATATTTGTAATTTTTTAGATTGTTTGAGAAATAAAATGAAGAATATAATTCTTTTAAAGGAAATGAAATATATTAATAAATTCATATTAAAGGAATTGAATTTTTTTGGATGAAATATTTAAGGAATTTGATTTGTTAACAAATAACATACTAATTTAGAATGTAATTATATTAAATTTTAAAAATGACATAAACAATATGTCATACTTGATGAAATAACATAAATAATTTAATGTGCCTATGACGACAACACAAATCCCTCCTACCGAATAAATTCTCTTAAAAACACCCACATTTCTACTAAACATGAATTATAGAATATGACTATCAACTGAAGAGAATTTCCTAAAGAAAAATTAAAGAATTTATTAAAACTATTTAGTTACTGTTACCGTGACAGATATAATTGGGCTTGCTTTGTCTGCGAGTTAAAACTTAATTATAGGATAACAATAACCTGACATGATATTTGAGCTACTGTTGTCTGTGGATTTTATTTCCAAATCCTAATATTCATTTTTCGTTTAATTATTATTGGACGATTCTGACCAATAATTGGAAACATTTATGACAATAGTAATAAATTGGACAAAATGGACAAAAAATTTGGTTCCAAAATGGTGATCATCATCACAAAGCTGCATGGATAACTCCATCTACCAAAAGTATCTTCTTGTAATACCAAAAAATTCACAAAGATCCATTTGATTTTACTCTCACATACTACCAACAAAACTTTCCACAGTCTTTATCTAGTCATAAGGCAAAACATGAGTAAATAACAGGCCAAAATTGGCCAGTGTGCTTTTGTCTATCACTCATGGAATTGTGGCTCTTGTTAAATGTTGAAAAAAGTAGTCTCAACCTTAAATTGTTAAATGGTACCATTTTCAATGTGGATTTGACTGTAAGCTCCAAAATGAACATAATTGCTTCGTTCCTTCCTAGAGAACGTACTATTATATACTTATAAATGTTAGTCAAGCTAGTAATTTTGACATATACATATAGGCCATCAATTTTTCTACGTGGCAACAGGACATTGGTTGATGGGGTTTTGGTTTCTCATTTATGTCCGCAAGTTTTTGCTGATAAGATCTACTAGCAGACAGCAGTCATATTCTCAGTTATAACTTGTCTTCTATGATAGTGAAGCTCTAAATAGGCTCTAAATTTGATTAACAAAGAATACTCTTTTTGTGGTCAAGAATTTGATAATGTCTTTGCCACTTATTGGGTTCTTTATGTACAGAATTTTGTTAACTTGTCTTTTCCAATTATGTGTATTTAGACATCAGCAATGCAGTGGACTGTTTAAGCTTTCCATCTACTTTAGTGAAAATCAGTTTCCAAAAGAAAATATGCAAACTGTCACATTAGTAAATATATCTTTTTACAAAATTTTAATGTCTTTGTAGTGATAGTTAAGTTTTCTTCTGTGTGTTTTATTTGTGGGAATGATTGCCAAATGCACTGCAATACCATTTTTTTCAAGTGATCAGGTAAAGTTACTGAAAGAATTTAGACCCTTTACAAGTGCATAACAGGAAAATTACTAGAAATTAGGGTTAGAAAGATTTGAACGTAAAGCCAAATAGCCAACCAAGACCTTAAGCTATTAGAAAGTAGACCCAATTATGCACATCGAATCAATGCAAGCACAAAGTAATATGCACAAATGGTGTATATTAACAATTTTGGACACAGTAGACTGAGACAGTGACCAAAGATTAGAATGCTATAGTAGGAGGAGACATAATCTCTATCTGATCGTACTGTGATATAAGAGGAGGTTGTAGGCTTGTAGCTAGAAAGCCTAGAATAGTGACAATAGATAGGGATACCATATTATCTTGTGGTGGAGCAATATGTATTGCAGTGCATTTGGCAATACACTTTGCCCTCAAAATTGAGGAAACTATCAAGTAACAAATCCCATCTAAAGATATCCAAATCAAGATCTTGGGCTTATATTCTTCAACTTAACTTAGTTCACATAAGAATTGTCCATTTCAATCCACTTCATACCAAGAATAATAAAATCCAAGATGAATACCATTGTAAAGCTTAAGGAGGAAAAAAGCTAAAAATTTAGGCAGAGAGAGAGGAAGTAAGAATAAGTAAAAGAAATTTTGTCTTCTTTAAATTGTGATTTATTGCTTCTATTTGAACTGGTTTTTAATTAGAGTTCGGATATATGCCCCTACAATGCATATGTATCAGTTTTTGGATCAATGAGTTGCTACTCTGTTTATTAGGAGAAAAGATTAATTTAGTTCTCTAGAATAGGTATATTTAAAAAATGGATATTATGCAACATGAACCACTGATAACTGGTTTATAATTGAGCAATATATATAAGCAGGGGCACATATATGCTATTTTAAATTTAAAATTCAACACCTGAAAGGAAATTACATCAACTTCTATTTCAAATCCATTCCATTTGCCATCAGGATAAATTACTAAAATTAATCTTTTCAGCTTATTCAAATTAAATCCACTTGAATCCAAAAGGGACAAATTAAAAATATTGTAACTTGATGTGTGATATTGGACTTTTCTATGTTGCATGATCAACAAACTTGACATATATTCGGCCAGTAATTATGTTGTGTTACATTATGAATAATAAATATATTCGGTCAGTAATTACACTTATAGGTACCCAAATCTAGTTGGGAAATAGTTCAGTTTTTCTGTTTACTTTGCTCAGCAAAGTGTCTCAAATCAGTGAATCCCAGTACTAGTAACAAGAGAAGCAGAAACATGTAACAGGAACTTTGCCTGTAGATCTAATTCTCTTGGCCTTTTCCTTCACCTCAGATTCTTCCTGTCTTCTTTTCTCTTCCATTTGCGCTCTTGCTCCTTTTGCTATATCATCTATCCTTGCCATCTTGTTTTGGTAATGTCTCTGATTTTGAGCCCTTCTCTGCTCTAATATGCTCTAAAATCACCCCCCAAGGAAAAAAAAAAAAAAAAAAGGAAAAAAAAAAAGAAAAGTAAAGTGCTTATTCATTCATATTCAAAGTTTTTCAATAATAAAAGCCAAATTGGGTTGAAGTAAAAAGAACCTTTGTCCTTTCATTCTTTTGTTTGACTTTCATCTTTCTCTTATTCTCCCAAGCAAGAATTGTAGATTTCATTTTCTCATACCTGAAATTATATGCTCGTAAGTCACTACAACAATTATAAATGTCCTTATTTTTCTGTTTTTTTCTTGAAAATGAAAATTTTTCTAATCACTTGACTAAATTTCACATACCAACGATGCAATTTTATTAGCTTGCGTCGGGACCCACTTAGTTTTTGCTAATTACTACATCGTTTGGTATCCAAAATTTGGTAAACCTGTGCGTTTTAGCAAACTGAACAGCCAAACAAATAACTAATTTTACCTTTTCCTAATCTTTTCCATCTGAGCTATCTCCCAAACATCTGCTCTAGATCTCACACCATTCTGTCTTGATGGTATCCCCATTTGATTTTGGTTTCTATCTGCTCGGACACTCGGATACCGGCTAGGAAAGGTACTTTCAGATGCCTTATGATCAGACCCAGCAGGCCTTGTAATTGAAACTTCACCTAGAGAATGTGAAAACATAAAATAAATATTTGTTTACAAACACTTCCTGAAAACCCTATAAATCTCTACTGTCAAAAATTACTAGCACCTTTTGCTTCCTTGTTTGACAGTCTCCTGGTTACCATACCAGAACTTGGCATGCCATCTTTTCTGGTTTTCGTGCTCGTCCTCGAGACTCCCAGACCTTCCTTTATTGTTTTCTGATATTGAAGTTCTGCTTCTTCCAATGAATGAACTGCAAAAGCAGCTGCTGCGATTGCTGTGGCAAAGTGTTCATCACTATCTTCTTGTTTATCTCCACCATGGCCATAATATTTCGTTCTAACAAACCAGATGTTAATATTCCTGTAAACATTGGCTCATAATAGCAGCAACAGAGACAAAACAAAACTTAAAGAAACAAAGCTCAATATGTATATTTATATATATGTAATATATTATATGCATGTATTTCTAAATTTTGTCAAATGATTTCAACAAATGGATTTTGATATCCATGAATGAATTAAATTACTGGTTTGGTTATTGGTTTGGGGTCTAAAGATGTATACCTGTTCTGCGTAACCAAAGAATCCATTAACCACAAACTATTGCTGCAGATGATTTCTTTGTCCAATTTCCTGTTTTTCTTTTTTGTTATCCAATGGAAGTATTTGGTTATGAAACAAAAAATTTAGCACTGTTTTTATATTAGAATTGGGTGGTGAACAGGAAAGGGAAGCAAAGTTAAATCTGCTTTGAAGGGAGCGACAATGGGAAGCAAAGGATTTTTCCCTTTTTTCCCCACTGTTCTTTTTTTTTTTTTTTTTTTTTTTTTTTTTCAGACACCCACATGCACATTACCCATCCCTGAAACAAGAGGTTTTTTTTTTTTGGGATTTTTTTTTTTTTTTAATGTCCTTTTTAGAATGTTCACCTTTTTCTCCATTAAAGAGTCTTTGACACAAAGTCATCTTTTCACACCTTTGCCTTATCCTTGAAGTTTGCAAATGGAGAAAAGAACTAGTTACAATATACAGTTGTTCTGAAAGCTTATCTCTTTTGATAATGACATCTTAAATATATATGATGAATTAGAAGTATGACATTTTTATAAAATGAAAAACTATACCTTTTACTTCAAAATTGTGAACATATTTATATATATATATATATATATATAATATTCCCATTACCATTCAAGCTGTTGCGCTCTAAATTTATTCCTTATTCCTTCGGGAAGGGAAGGGCTACTGTTAACCAATCAACCAAACTACAGGCTGGTGAGCATAAGTAGATCTGGATTCTGCTGGCCAAGCAAGCAACTAATATGGCCCTAGTCTTGGATTATGGACAATAGGTAATAGATTTTATTTTATAAAAGTGTTTTCTTTTTCTTTTTTTAGTGGAAAGTAACAGTGTTGGGTAAGATTCAAGTGATTGGGCTTCTTGATGAAAAAGATTTTGAGGCATCCGGGTTTGCTTACTTTGTTTTGGTTGTCTTTTTTGGCAAAGATTGTTGGTGCCTTGGCAGTATATACATGGTATAATTCTCCTTTTTGTATCTGTGTATCAAGAAAAGGTACTTCCCAATTTCCAACAGGCACTAATTGCTTGATGCCTAATTTTTTTTGTTGACATAATGACATTTAAATATGTAAACTTTGGAAAAATTATTTATCATGTTTCAAAAAACTTTGATGTGGTACAGTCCAAAAGGTAAAATTTTTTGAAGTAAAAGGATAAAAAATATATATATATATATATTTTCTTTTTTTAAATTACCTGTTTATGTGGTCGGACTAGGGAGAGTCTTCTTGAATTCATTAGCGATTAAGATGTGGTTAAACTTTGCTAGACACTTTGGATTATCTGTGCACAGATTGATATTCTGAATTTTCCATTAGACTCTGGTTTTATCCTTGCTCAAATTTATTAAGTCGGAGCTTGTTGTATTGGGAAAATTTAAATAAATTTACAGCTTGAAATTTTTGCATAATTATATGTCACATCCATTTATTTTCAAATTCTGATTTGCTTATAATTTATTATTGTTAATTTTAATTATGATAAAATTTGTTCTAATATCCAGTTTCTGAACCTATCATAGAGATATATTATAGCTCTAGAAAATTGTTAATTTAAAATAAATATTCATTGCAATTGAATCTTTAATATCCAATACAATGAACCTCTGCTAATTAAATAAACATTCAATGCGAACAATCTTCAATTGCAAACAATATAGATTGATATCTTTCAAGCATAATAATTATATATAATTTGAATTATTTAATACAAATAATCAAAAATGAAAAAAATATACTTATTTATCTTTTTTGTCTTTTCTTTTAATTTTCATAGAAGTTGAATTGCTTGATTTTACATATCACTCTTCTACTGTTAATTTTTAAAAAATTTTCAATTCACATGATTGATTAAAAAAATATTAGTTTTTTTATGATATTTACTTAATTTGTAATAAATTTATTGCGAATTTCCAACCATATTTGTCAAAAACATTAAAACATGTTTTTCTCCACAATCACTTTAATATATTGTAATTATTTAATGTTGTCCCTCTAAAAGAAAATTATATTTTTGCCCCTCAATGCAACCGTCAACCAAAGATGGTGTGTGCATATTTATTTATTTTTTGTTTAACGGTCAAGCTGTTTGTACTAGCTTATGTGTCATCTCGACTAGTCTTTGTTTTGACAATCTTAAGGACAAACTCCTCACATCAGCCTGTGCATTATTTATTTTGAATTACATCAAGAAGATGTTACATGTTTAAGTTGATTTTAAATATGTTTGTAATTATTATTATTATTATTTTGAATAGCCTCTGTTAGTTTGTGGTACAATATTGTTTCATAAGAGTTAGTTTACATGATTAGGTAGTTAAAATTACCAATCATAAAACAAATAAAATTTAAATGTACTACAAAATTAATTCAAAACAAATAAAATTTAAATGTACTGCAAAATTAATTTATACATATAAACAATAAAGAGAAGATTCTCGTTGAAAATATATGTAACACTAATTTTTAAAGAATTTGAGAATTAATACTTTTAATTTATGGCTATCTTAGTGTTAGACAAAGGAAATTATAAAAGCTCAAAAAACAAAAATATTATCTACTTAAAAGACTGACATAACTTTTGGAATACTTTTTTTTTTTACTTTTGAGGCTTTAGAGCAGTTTTAAAATGTGTTTGTATAATTTTATAGAAACGCTTAAAATTTCTATGAGTTTTGGAAACCCTTTTTGGAAGCTCTTTTGCAAAATTTAAATTGTAAACAAGCACATATAAATGTAAAAACAAAAACAAAACAAAATGGAAAGTTATCTCAAATATATCCTTAAAAAAAAGAGTATATATAAAAAAAGATAAATTGAGTTTGAAAATAAAGTTTTTAAGGACTAAACATTTTTATTTTAGAACCCGAAATGTGGATATTGAACCACACTTTACTAAATTATACGTTTTATATGCTTTTCTTCACACATTTTTTTTTTATATCAATTTTCTAATTTTCAAATTTGAATTGGGATTATTATTTCAGAAACATTTCTATTAATGTGCTATTCTACATGAATTTAAAATTTTTCTTGAAATTTTTTAGTACCTTTTGTTTCAATATATTTACCATCTTACTCTATTAGAATACGATTATAAAACCGTTTCCTCCTTATTTTTACATAATTGAAATTTCATCCAAAAAAACACTTTTGAAAGTAACTGTTATCCAATGAAGTAATAGTTTGACTGCTTTGACCAATGAAATATCTATTTGACCTTTCATGTTAGAATAGCACATAAAATGACAGAATTTTTGGGGATTTAGGATTCCTAACGGTCAAAATGGATATTATAAAAGGCTATTGCTTGCCATTTCACTTTGAATTTTTCATTGTAAGTGTAAGCTAATTTTTCTTTCTTTCTTTCTAAAACAACCAGATTTTCAGGTTATTGCATTTTCATCTATTCCTCTTATCTAAGGCCTGATCATCAACATCAACCAATTAAATAAATGGAAGCATCATAAAGTTCAAAAACATAAATTGCAATTGTGCAAAAAAGGTAGTTGTCAAAATATCTGAAAGTGAGGCAAAACCTCATAAATTGTATTTTCTTTTGTGAAAAAGGAAAATGCAGATATTATTCATTTTGAGAACCTTATAGTGAGGAATTCAAATCACCCGAAGCTTCCCATGAAGTAAAAAGCTATGATGATGGAAATGAAAGTAACATGCAATATGAAATAAAAGCTTCAACCATAAGGGTTCAAAACTTAGAAGCTAAGCAAAGTGGAATGAAGAAGATGATGATGGTAAATATGATATTCTTTGGAGTATCAAGCTATAATTATGTTGGCAATGAACGTAAAAAAAATCATCAAATCAACTAGACTATGATTTATGTACTTATTCTTTCTCCCATCCAAAAAATTATTCATATAGATAGTAAATGGGCTTTTTTCATTCTATCCTATTAATTGGTCATGTTGATCTTCCCCAAGAGCTCACATCGACGGGAAGGTTTGGTACCTCGATGTCGGCTCATCTAGGGTGCAGCACTCCACCGCTTCTCCTAGCAGCACAATGTTTGTATTGCTCTCCCACAACCCAATAAATGCATTATGTAAGTGCATAAAGATCTAAGCATATAAATGTATTAATATAGCTATTTCATTTATATAATAGAAAGGGAACACAACCCCATTAACTTGTTCATCACAAAAAGAGGGATAAACCCCATATATAGCAATGTAAATGCTTTATAATTAGGGTGGACACAACCTTATACATAAAAATTAAAATCAATGTTCTAAAAGGAGTAAAGCATTGTAAGGTGGCAAGGTCAAGCCTTAAGCCTTACGAGCCTAGGCGTGAAAAGGTATTTCACAATTATATTATTATTTTAATTATTATAAGGCTATTAAATAAACAAAATAATTCATTTTTAAATGTCAAAATAATATATATATATATATATATATAAGTTTATATTATCTTTGTATGTGTAATAAACATGAATTAGCATGTAATTGATCATAATAGATTTATGGAAATTCATATTTTTTAAGTTTTTAACAACAAAATAGTTTCAAAACATATATATTACAAACCGACAAGTGCTTAATAATTCTTAAATTAATACATACTTTAGCTATTATCATAATCTAACTCTTGTCTAATTCTTTGTCAGACTCCAATTCAATATATACATCTTCATCCAACTCATCATCTGTTCCATCCAATACAAAATCATTTTCCTCGGGCTCTCTAATTTCAACTTGAGCATTTCTAGAACTTTTTTTAGGTTGTAGTATATCATTCTCCATCTGATCATCATCACAACCTTCAGCAATCAATGATTGTGCATTACTAGCATCATCCTTGCAGTATCTATTCTATTTCTCTTTTTGGTGTAGAAAAATTTAGTATATTTTATAAATGATTAAACTAGTACCTCATAACCACTAGTAAAGTAATAATTTAATATATAACAAAGTAATTAGTACTTACCCCTTCAAAGACACTCCAATTTCTTTCACATCCTGATGAAATAGTAGTTAAAACCAAGGATCCTTTTTACCATTATTTTCAAATTTGGTGTTTCATTTCCATGGAAATCCCACCTATTAACTAGTATGTAATATATATATATATAAAAGAAAGAGAGTGAGAAAATTGTTATATGTAATATTATATATATGGTGGTGTGCGTGGTTTAATATATCAACATAAAAGAAAAAAAATAGAATAATATCAACATACCCGGATTATAATTTGCATCATTGTTCTCACATCCACTTATTGCTAGTTTTTTTCCAAATGCACCTTCTTTTTGAATGTACCTTTATAACTTGGTATTTATTACATGGTGTTGCATTTGAGCATCGGGAAAGAACTTCTCAACACAAATTATCACATTATTTGTTATCATCATCTTTGATATGTGAGTTCTTGAAGAAGTAAAATGGATTCAAAAAGTAAGTCGTTGTATGAAGTGGACTATCAAGACAATCCTTGCTTTTTGCATCAATAATGTTGAAGATTGACATATAGTTACATTCCTTCTTCAATATCTTTTTAATGTCATCTTTTGCCTTTAGTAGCTCTCCATAAACAAAGTCCATTGAAGGCTTCTCCTCTCCATCAACAGGTCTAAGCACTTTCACTAATGAAGTGAATACCCTCAAACACAATTCTATTGAGTTCCAAAAATCATTGGAAACAACAATATCAAATACTTCTTTTTCCTTTTTACTCCTTGACCATTCGGTGTTATCCCATTCATTGCTTGTCATTGTATTTCTCAATTCTTGTTTTTTATCAAGAAAACTTTGCAATGTTAGGAAACAAGTTGCAAACCTAATGACTCGCGAATGAACAATCTCTTTTTTGGTAAACTTTCTCATCAATGTCAAAGTCTTATGATATGCATAGATGAAAGTAGTGAAGGATTTGGCCTTATCAATCACTCTTTTGAAGCTAGGAAGTTTAGAGATTCCTTCAAGCATAAGGTTTATGGTATGAGTAGCACATAATGTCCAAAAGATGTTAGGCCATTTTAATGCTAGCAAATTTGCAGCAACCATATTATTGGAAGTAGTGTCGGTCACAATTTGAAATAGGGGTGTGCAAAATCCAATCCAACCCGTTCAACCCGCCCAATCCAATCCATTTTTAATGGTTTGGATTGGATTTTTACATCAATTGGATTGGATTGGGTTCAAAATATTATAAATTGTATGGATTGGATTGGTTGTGGATTGGAAATATAAATCCAATCCAATCCAAATATTATATTATATAACTAAAAAATTATATATTTTTTATTTTTTTCATTTTTATATATTAATTTTAGTATTTTTTTTTCATTTTTATATATTAATTTTTAAATTTTTTTCCATTTTTATATATTGATTTTTAATATATATATATATATATATATATATTTTTTTTTTTTTTTACATCCCCATATCCCAAATCCCAAATCAAATTGTAAATTATAATCCTAAACTAAACATTTACCTTTGTTATCGCCTGCCACCAGTCCATCACTATCACCATAATATATATATATATATATATATTTTTACATTCCTATCATATATATATATATATATCTACATATATTGTATCCAATTGTTACTTCTATATATATATATATATATATATATAAATGTTTAAATATAATTTATTACTAATTTTATTGTTTTGATCTTTGTAGAGTTTACAGAATTAACTAAAATTAGTGAATCTGTCAACATTGATTGACTTATTATTTACCAAAATTTTAAGGTTAAAAAAAAAGAAATTATGCATTGATTCTTGAGTGAATGAATTTTGACGAATGTATTATTTTACATTATTTGTTTTAACAATTTTAATTTGATTTTATAGGAGTGAGATGATGATATTAATGTTTGCTATTTAAAAGTGCATGATGTGTATCATTTGCTACATTTTCTTCTTTATTTTCCATTGTAGACTATGTTGTATTATTCTAATTGTACTTTATGTTTGGATAATTATAATTTATTATTTATATTTTAAATTTGGAAAATTTTTTATTTGTATTATATATTTATAAATTAGTAAGTTTTTAACCGATTAACCAATCTAAACCAAACCGATCATAAATGGTTTGGTTTGGTTTGGATTTAATGCTTTAATGGTTTGGTTTGGATTGTAAATTAGAAAAACTGATATGTATGGATTGGATTGTATTTCGGTTCAAAACCGAACCAACCCAATCCATGTCCACCCCTAATTTGAACCACATTTTCATGCCCAATATCTTTAATACATTCATTGACATAGTCAAATATGTATTGAACGGTATGAGCATCATCCGAAACTTCCTTTGAAGAAAGAAATGTTGTTCCTAGTTTATAATTGACACATAAATTCATGATGCTTCTTCTTTTCTATCACTCCAAGCATCGGTCGTGATAGAACATCCATTATTTTTCCACTCTTCTTTTTGCTCATTGAGTACTTTTTTTGTTATCTCCACCTGTCCCTTGAAAAGTGACTCCCTTAGTCAATATTGAGATGGAAGAGTATAACCCGGGCCATATTGACCAAGAGGTTCAACAAATCTTTTGAAGTTATCATTGTCAATGGCATTAAAATGAATCCCAGATTCATATACCGATCTTGCCAAATATTGATGAACTTTGAGTAATCTTTTCTTGAAAACTACATCATTAATATTTTGTTGTTTCATTTTCTTATATGCACTCATAGAAGCATCATCAACTTTGATTGGCCTTGCAAATTGATCGATGACACCACATTAATAGGTCTTTTCCTTTTCCTTCCCTTAATAATAGAAATTTCTTCTTCTTGTTCTTCTTATTTTTCCTCACATGTAAATCTAGCGACATTCAATAGCTTCTCTACCTTTTTAGACTTGTTCTCCTCAAGCACCTCATGATATTTGGCTTTTTGCTCCTCACTTGCTCTAAGGTATGGTTTCACACCCTTCCCCTTGATATTTGTTATATGCACTTTGTGCCTATTAATTCCCACCTTTGTAACTTTACCACATAATATGCATTTTACATTATTAGCATTAATAGGATCTACGAGAACCGCAATTTCCCATCCAACGTCTCCAGAGTCTTTTTTGTAGTTCATTGCCACTAGAATTAGATGCAATGGAAGAATTATTTTGTTTCTTTAATTGCTACAAAATTGAATAATATGTACAATTTAAAAATTTAATTCAATAAAACAAACTAAAATTATTAAATAAAATACAAGTGTAAAACATGCATATGAAAAAGTAACTAATTATCATTGTAATAATCACAACTCACAAGTGTTTTTTAAACTAAACAATGATTAAAAGATTTAAAGTACATAAATAATCTCTTTTACACATTTTATCAAATGTCTAGAAGACAATAACACAAACTAAAAAAAAAAAATGTACTAATAACCTTTGAAACACTTATACATTCAAATAATACATAATACAAATTGTTATTTAATCTTTATATCAAACGGCCAACAAATAGATACAATTGTCATATCTAAAAAAGAATAAAAGAAGATTAAAAAAAAAAAAAGGAAAGAACAAGAAAGGGAAAAATATAACAAGAAGAAGAAAAAAAGAAAGAGAAAGAAGAAAAATAATAATAAGAAGAAGAAGAAGTAGTAGAAAGGAATAAAACAAATACAATCGATTTTTAAGCTTATAATGCTTGGAAAGGGGAAGATCATGTAGAAAGGAAACTTTTGTCTTTTTTGGGTTTGTGTACATAGCACCTTTATAAAGAGTAAAAAGCAGCCGGGTAAATAGAAGCTCCCTATTTTTTATTTTAGAAAATATATCTTGCAAGTTGCAAATTAATGGGAACAGTTGGCAAAGCTTTTTCTCTTTGGCCCATCTAAACATTAAGAACATTGATTTCTAAATGAAAAAACTGTGTGGTGTCCACTACTGCTTAAGAAGTATATTATTTTATTTTATTTTATTTTTTGGTTAAATTTTCTCTCTAATTCCTTAACCCTTATACATTATGTTTTATTTTTATTTTTTGTTTAAGAAAAAAAAATTTAATCTTGAAAATGTTTCCATTTTTTAACAATATTTTTTATATTTTTATTTTTATTTTTTAATTTATTATGAATTATTTTTTAACATTTAAAAAAAATAATCTTAGAAAAAAATTTTGAACAAAAAGGCTCGCGCCTAGGTAAACATTAAGCTGTCAACACATCGTTGACCACTTTTTCTAAGCTTTGCTACTATACGAGGTGTTATCTAGACGTCGCCTTTTCGTGCCTTTTAAAATACTGATTAAAACTAATACTTAACCCTAACTATTGTGTCCCTTAAAAAGGTAGACACAGCCCATTAATTTATATATGAAAAGGGGTATACAAACCCCAAACGTATATTGAAAATCTATTATAAAAATGAGCACATAACCTTGTTTCTAACATAGATTTTTATACACAAAATAACCCTCTATCCATACTTAAAACAGCTACCAAGATTTTATAACCTCAATATTCATACTTACAAAATATATATATATATATATATATATATATATATATATATATATATATATATATATATATATCAAGAGGTCATAACCTCAATAAACATACCACAATATTCATATTAAAAACAACTACCAAAAGGTTATAACAACTGCTAAAATATTTATACCACAAATTCTCCAACCTTCTAAAACAAGCCCAACCATCATCGCTCCCTGTTGCATGATCATCCATAATGCCATCTTACTATGATGAACTAGTCCATTGATCTACATAGAATATTATTCGAAAAATTGATAAAAATCTTAGTTATAACATAAAATTTACCACAATCTTAGCTTATTGTGATAAACTCCCAATTTGCTATGATGAACATGCCCCATTGATCTACATGGGACAAATTATTGTATAAAAAAATGAACATTAATGAAAAAATGATTAACAGTGAAAATGATTAAAAATCTTCGCATCTTCAAAAATAATTACCTTATATAGATATTAAAATATTTGATCCACAAGTTAAAAGCAAAATACTTTTTATTTATTAGTGTTAATTAATCAACATATTTTTCAACAAATAATATATCATAATCTTTTTAAAACTCCCATTAAAATACTTACACATCTAATGAAAATGATTACTTTAAATATTTTATATTCGATTAAGGATGATAATCAAAATTTTGATTACAAAATATTTATTTTTTGACACATATTAGCATTGCACTTAATTTTTAAAATTACATTGTTAATATTATAGAGGAATAAAATTAAAATTAAAAAGTAATATATTTAATTTAATCAATACAATTTTAATAATGAAATATAAATTTTATGAGAAAATAATGAAAATATATTATAATATCAGATAAAAAAAAATTATAACTTATTAATTTCTATTTGAAAAAAAAACAAAAAGAAAAAAAAAACTTTTTAGTTGTTGCTTGTGTAATGGGTGCTACTCAAAGGTCAAATCATCCAGCAACACAAGAGAGAAAAAGGGGTAAAAAAAGAAGTTGCCGTACAGTTAAAGTACCAATCACAGTCAAAAACTTAAAGTACCAATCACAGTCAGAAACTGGGGATCTGTTTATTTATGAGAAGTTACTATTATATCCTCGGCATACCATCTTGGGAGGAAAATGACAAAATAGTAGATTTGGGTACTTCCATTATGAACAACAGCATTTTAAAAGCAAATAAAATTTGAAAAAATCCAAAACAAAAGAACAAGCAAAAACGCACAAAGTGCAGTTGTTTTTTTTAACTATTTTGAACAGTAAAAAAGACAAAACTCATCAGCATTTCTAATTTATAGTATAGACAAAGGATTCTATACATCAAGAATATTTACAAAATGAGGGAATCCACAACAAAAAAGATCAAAGAATACCACCATCCACATTAAAAACAATGATTAATAAAAAAGATCAAACAAAATGGAAGAAATATAAAAATAGGTAAAAAAAAAAAATTAAAACTTTTACCTTAATATCACAAAGCTTGAATTAAAAAAAAAAAAAAACCAATATCCTGTACAAATCAAAAGAAAGAAATGAGAAGTAGAATATTAGAAACCCTAATCCCAAAATTATCCCAAAAAAAATAAAAAATTACAATCAAACAAAAATTTAAGGGACAAATGCTTACCACTTGTTTCATTCACACATTGCCTTCTGCTCACTCCAGATCCTCATTTGTTTTGGTGTACAATGATGATAAGAACTGAAGGGATTGCAGATGAATACTTGTAAAGATAACAAGTCTTGGGAGATAATATCAGAGGAAAATGTTTTTGTGAATGGAGGAAAAATTGTAAATATAGGGAAAATAAGGGATAGAGTAGGTTGTATCCCATCACTGCTCTACTACCACAGTAGTTAATGAGATATGAAGTTTCCATAAAAAACTTCGCACTATACACAAGATTAAAAGGTTGATCTTATTATTTTTATATGTGTGAATTATCCTAAATGCCCTTAGACCGTTAAAGTTAGCATTAATCCATTAATAGGATGGGAATAAGTGGTGAAAACTGAAATATGCGGTTTTCTGAATGTAATTATCTCAAACTTTAGGGGTGATTTTTTATATTAATCTAAAACAAATATGACTACCCTACTCTCTCATATTATAAAAAATTATATGGATCTAATTTTTTTTTTTTAAACAAATAGAGATATAACTATAAAAGAAAAAAAGAAGAAGAGAAGTTCTGGTTGTAATACTAAAACAACTCTATACAGTTCCATATTTATTAAATATACTAAAATATCCCTTATATTCTTTTGAAATCTCAATTATTAAGTTTTCATTTTCCTTGTTTTTTTTTTAAACTTCTCCTTGTAAAGCAGCAGCCACTGCTTGTGACTAATCGCCTATGGCCACCAAGGGGGTTACATAGACCCACTGCACTACTGCCACTTTGTGTGTGTGTGTGTGTGTGTGTGTGTGTTTTTTTTTTTTTTTCCCTGAAAATATAAATTTTGCATTCTTTTACTCTTAATTAATTAATTAATTATTATTATTATTATTTTTTTCTAACTTGAAAGACCATCCACCACCTGAAGAGGGATACTACCAGCATCAAAAAATTTGATTTGGATCTTTAGGGGGCATATGCCGACTGTATACTAGTCAGAAAACATCAGTTATTGATCTTTCTCATTTTCTTTTATAAAAGAAAACAGAACAACAAACAACCTTTAATTTTTTTTTTCTTAAATAAAAACCAAGGAAAATGGACATTGACATTGGTGGTCTATTGGAATATGCAAGAACCGCTTGTACCATGCCATCAACTTGCCTTAATGGCTACTCTAAAAAACGAAGAAAGATTATATATATATATATATATATATATATATAATTTTAAAAAGTAAAAAAAAAAATTAATAATAATAAAAAAAGGATATTTTAGATAATTAAAGTACATGAGATTGTATAGAATTTAAATGGAATTGTGAAAATAATCTCAAAAAATTATTACGTTCTCAATTTTGGCACGTGAGGCCACGTGTGGATCTCTTCCCCGCTCATTTTTATCTCACTTCAAAATTCTCGATAGGAGCGAGAACGAGACCAAACCGAGCCACTGGTAAGAGTGGCGAAGGAGGATTTAATTTCCGTTGAAAAAAAAAAAAATCAATGAACTAGTTGAAGCTTTATCAGTGCGATTCATTGTTCGTGAAAATTCCCAAAAGGGCTTTTTCTTCCATCTTTAATTCTTGAAAAAGCCCTAAAAAAGAAAAAAAAAAAACCCATGGAATTCACGGAGGAGCAGCGGAAACGAGCCGAAGCAAATCGCCTCGCAGCCCTCGCAAAGCGCAAGGCACTCCTCGAATCCTCCAGTCAACAACAACACAACCATCACAGCGACCACTGGAAGCTCTTCAAATGCCCCAAGGTCTCTCGCGAACTCTCCCCCACTGCAACCGGTCTTTCTTTCTCCAGTCAACTACCCAAAACCGACATGAAAAACCTGGATTCGTACACCCATTTGCCTAAAAGTTTCCGGGTCAGGCTTGAAATCTGCTCCCCAGATTCTTTCTCGGTTACCCCTTTGGCCCTGCGGGGTTCTTCCTATCCGGGCGAGGAAGAGTGCTTGAGGAGACTAAGCGATTGCTTGTCCAATGTAAGTGGGTTTCTTCTGGGTTTCTGGGTTTCTAAATGTGTGGGAGGAAAATGGAAATGAAAGAAAAATGACATTTTTTTTTTTATGGGTTTTGTGCATCTTTGTTAAAGGTCCAAGCTTTCGAGTGAGCTTAAGTGTTAATACTGCTTTTACATTGATAAGTGTATTTGTTAGCGGTTATTGTCTCACTGTTTAAGGTTGGTAGCAATGTATATACACACGTTTACATGTATTAGAGGTTGAATTGAAATATTTATGAAGTTAAGTTTTTTGTATTTGATATGGTTCAGGTTATGCCATCACACTACACACAGAATCATGGTGGTGGAAAGGCTTGTGTTTATAAGCTGAGTGATTATGGCATGGTTTTGAAGTGTTTAAAGAGCAACAAGAATGTTGCTGTTGAAGAGATACCTTGGACAACTTTTAATGTTATTGAAAAATTTTCACATTCTTTTGTTGCGGGGAGATGGATTCCATGCAAGCAAGAACACTTGTCTGATGATAAGGTTGATGAGTTGATTGGTAAGCTACCAAAGACGCTATTGGATGCACTCTTGCCTTTCCAACTTGACGGTGTTAAATTTTGTTTGCGAAGGGGTGGTCGATGTCTTATTGCAGATGAAATGGGCCTTGGGAAGACACTCCAGGTAGTTTTGTTAGATTAATTAGTGCAATCAATTCTTAATTCTTATGTGTGGTTTTGGATTTTGGATATAATGTCTTAATCATGAAGTTTTCCCAATAAAGATATGCAAATAAGAATCCATTGTTGATCTCAGAAAGTCCAATTCCAAGTGCTACAGTCATCAGACACCCCAAAGGGATTTTTATTTTTATTTTTATTTTTTTTATTTTGTTCAGAATTTATGTTGAGCTCCGTGGTATACAAGATGACCACAGTATTAAATATGAGCTGATTATAATGTTGCAAAAGAAACCTAAGAACGAATAACCTAGTTCAATAAAATTTTATTGTATATATCTATATGTCCTTTAGCAATTCAATAAAATTGCTCTGAGTGTGCAGTTGGCAATGCAATAAGCCATTCCCATATAGCGGCCCAACCTGGTTTGAAACAGGTTGTGGTCTTAAAAACTGACCCAAAAAAAAAAAAAAAAAAGTTCGATAAAATTTTGGTTATTTTTGTCCTAAAGATATTTAAGCTATTCATATTTTTCAAATACGATGTTGATTATGGTATAGCAAATCGTGAATGGCCATGGGTCCCCTAGATGATTAGAAACTGTAAACTATGCCACTTTTACCTTTCCTATTGTGTTACATTAGAATATATCATACTGTTGTATTATGTTTACAAAGATAGGTCCAAATTCTGCATTTTGAACTTATTTTTAAAAGATATCATGGAATTACATCACTATGTGCTTATTTTTCCTTCTCAGGCTATCGCAATTGCTTGCTGTTTCATGAGTGAAGGTTCTATACTTGTTGTTTGTCCAGCTATTTTGCGCTTTTCCTGGGCAGAAGAATTGGAGCGTTGGGTTCCTTTTTGTTTGCCTGCAGATATCCATCTTGGTAATGCTTTTTATGTTTTCTAGTTTATTTTTATTCCTGTTCTTGGGATGGGTGTTCTGTGGATTAGATGTTGGAAGGGTAGGTATTGTGTGGTAGACAAAGAACTCTTTAGAAGAAACCAAGAATATATGATGTGATGTTACAAACAGTAATTATATAATCTATTCGTGATTTAGTAATTTAGAAATAGCAATATTTCTCCTTCTATAAATGCTAATTATTTATATTGTTGAGGACACTTATTTCCATATAGCCTGGCCAACATACTTAGATCACCTTTTTATATGCCTAATGGATAATCATTTATGATGTTAAAATGTAAAATTATTATGCTTTGATTGAAAGCATTAGTTATTGCTCGTTGTTAGCTGTATGAATTTTTAGAGGGCCATTATGCTTTACATGTCGTGGGAGTGTGTAGGGAAAGAGTTTGGAGATATTTTGATATTGTTGAAATGTCTTTTTCAGCTTGAAAATTCAGATTATGTTTATTTCATTGGATCATTGAGAGCTATTCTCTATCTTTGGAGTATGTGTTTTCAGTTAGAACAAGAGTTATCCATCCTACATCTATGCATTTGTTATTCTAGGCTCTATTTGGCACTGATGTCTATATAATTATAACGGACCAAATTTGGATGCATATATATATATATATATATATATCAAAATGAAGTGCTCTTTATGTAAGCAGTTATTGTGAATGAGTAGAAATAACTGTACATTTTCTTGCTCTTTTCTGGCTCCAGTTTTTGGCCACCAAAATAATCCAGCCAATTTGAGGAGGTTCCCTAGAGTTGTTGTTATTTCTTATACAATGCTTCACCGTTTGCGGAAGAGCATGCTTGAGCAAGAATGGGCTCTTTTAATAGTTGATGAATCTCATCATGTACGGTGCACAAAGAAAGCATCAGAGCCTGGAGAGGTACAGTATATTTTCCATTTTTGTAGATGAATAATAAATGTGTAGTCAATGGAATGTTGTCATTTCTTTTTATCATCTTAAAATAGCTTCAATTCAATCAACAAGTTGAAACGCTGAGCACCTCACTTCTGTTGTCTTGGTTAACTTAATGCTGTCAAACAATGGAATATTGTCACTGTGGCAACTTACTATCGAATGTATTGTAAATTTAATGATCTTTGATGTTTTTTATGCTTGAAAACTCTCACTTTGCTAAAAAATGCAATACTCTTGTTTAGGCTAAGTATGAACATCTCTTGTTTGAAAGCAATGCATTTTGTCAGTTGGAGAAGTGAGAAAGAAGCACCACATTGTTTTCTTATGAGTTTGTAACTAACTTTTTCCATTCTGATGGGCTTGGTTTCTTTATAGAGCTGTTAACTTCTTGTTGTATGCATTTCATTAGGCATATGACAAGTTTGGAATAAAATATAAATATTATTTGTAATGGAAATTAATGTAGTAGCATTCTGAACACAGTTAAGAAGTTTTCTTTCATGCATCATGTTACCAAATACATGAAGACTATAGTTGTTGGGAACTCGGAAGGTCACATGAAAGAGTTTTGTTTAATGTATATTATAAAATTCAATTTGCTTGAATTTTTTTCTATATATATGATTATAAGAAAATTGTGATACTACATATGCATATACATAGATATGCACACACATACATATGCTGTATCATACTTATTGATTTCTCTTTTCTAATGCCTTGTTAAAGATGCTATTACATGTAGACCATACTATATAGGCAATACACCTTTGTTCGAGTTTATTTCAATTTTTCGTTAGTTGCTTTTATTTGCAACATATCAAGTAATGTTTTGTTTCTTACATTTCACTTAATGAGGGCCCTTATTATAAATTAACTTTTCATGGGGATTAACAGATAAAAGCTGTTCTTGATATTGCATCCAAGGTTAAGCGCATAGTTCTACTGTCAGGGACACCTTCTTTGTCAAGGTTGTAGCATGTACCTCTAATGCAAATTAGCAGCACTCTTTACAGTGATTTGTTAACTCTGCAGTAAACATTGTTTGTCTTTTCTTTCTAGTTGTGCCTTTTTGTCAGTGCCTCCGATGTTTACTTTGGTTTCTGATTAATTATTTTTAATCAATTCTAATAGCTTACTTGTATATTCTCCTAGGTGACAATAGGCCATTTGACATTTTTCATCAGATAAATATGCTATGGCAAGTGTTCTTCACACCCTCAACTTTGACCTGATTGACTTGCCTTTTTTTTTGCTTCAGTCCATTTCAACCTATTTCACTTGACAATGATTCTGTTTTTACAGGCCTGGTTTATTGGGAGAGACCAAGTATGACTTCGGAAAAACTTACTGTGATGTTAAATTTGCCCATGGTGTTCAAGGAAAAATTTTCAAGGTCCTTGTTCAAAAATAGATCATCAACATTCTTAAACCTGCCCTAACTTAATAATCTTGCAAGGCTTTCAGTTAATGCATGCTTGTTTAACGATGATGAAAGGCCTCCTTTGATTTTCCACAGCTAACCACTTTGTAAATTCCTATTGAATAGTCTTTCTGTCTACCCCTTTAACTAGTTGATTTACATATGTATGTGTCTATTTTTAATCTAAGAATAATTCTAATACCTTTTAGCCTTTATGATTTTATCAACATTGGCTTTTTGGTGGATTGCTGCAGGATTTCTCAAGGGGCACTCGTTTGGAGGAGTTGAATGTGTTGCTGAGGCAAACTGTTATGGTGTGTTCTTGTTCACAACATGCACTAGTATTGGGATTAGATTGCATATTCTCAAACCTACCTTTTAGTTTCTAGTGGAAATTTACAGTGTGTAGGCCATGAACCTTTACATTTGATCATGACTCATGTAAAACTATGGTAATTGATAGCCTTTTTTCTTCATATTTGCAGGATGCTCATTTTATTAAGTTTCATTATTTAATATCAGTGATATAATATATTCAAATATTTAAGAGAATACATGTTATTTGCAACAAGAAAACGTTTTTTTAATCAATAGGAGCACTTGGAATGGTTTATTCTAACTATCCTGGGAGTGTGGTTAGGGCTGTAGTAAAGTGGTCATTCGATACTCTTAATCTTTTAATAAGCCAGTGATATCATTTCTTTCTTTCTTCATGCTAAACTCTGATTATGAACTCTCAGTATATATTATTTAAAAGTTCAGTCTTATTCTTTGGTAATCCCTTTTATTTCTTTCTTCACTCTAAACTCTGATTATGCACTCTCAGTAAATATTATTTGAAAGGTCGGTCTTATTCTTAGGTATTCCCTTTCATTTATCATATTATATCTTGAAAATGTCCTGATTAATTGAAGTTTAATTGCTTGATTTAGATAAGACGCTTGAAGGAGCATGTCTTAGTTCAGTTGCCACCCAAACGCCGGCAGATTGTACAACTTTTATTGAAGAGATCAGATATAGTTTCAGCGAAGGCAGCTATTGGGGTGGTGAATGGTGATGCTTCTTTCAGAAGTGTCCTTGAAGATGATACAGACAATTTAGATGTGTCTGATGGTAAGTTACTAATATTTTTAGTCTAAGTTGTTGATTTCTGTTCTTTATTGAGTCTTCTTGAAGGGGTGAGTATAAATCCAAACAGGTTTCATAGGCAAGTCCCAAGTATGGAAATAAGATTCATCAAAAAGAATTTCTTCCAAATCCTACTTTGATTTCTCCTTGGTGATGGATGAAACTTCTATATTAGTTATTGAACCTTCTCATATAATTTGGAAAGCATGTGTACCCACTATGGTCGAAGCATTTGTTTGGCTTCTTGTGCATGGCAAGTTAAATACGTCTGAAATGTTACAGAGAAGACTCGCTTGTTGATCTCCATCTTGGTGTACAATTTGTGGTAAAGACAGTGAAGTCATAGATCATTTATTCCTTCATTATGTGGTGGTTATTAAATTATGGTCTTTCTTGGTGGAGTGTTTGTGTAATCCCCCATTCTTATTCAGGATTTAAAAACTAGTAAATTCTGTGCATGAAAATTCTTTGGAATTGTGTGATGATGCATTAATTTGGTCGTTATGGTTGGAAAGAAATGCTAATATTTATGTAAATAAGGGTTGAGATGTGAGTTATTTACAGGCTTTTGTCAAGTTTATTGTTTCTTTACAATTTCTATTATTTTGTTGAACAGGTAGGATATGAGGTGGTCAATCATTTAGTTTGTTTGAGGATTTCTCATCTTTAATTTTCTGCAATGTGGTTTCTTATTAATACAGTCAGCCTTGCTATAAAAAGTAATTAAATAATCATCTTCACTAACATTTAAATTATGTCCCATCCCATTTTGTTTATTACTTTCTGATTTTTCACTGCAAGCAGTTGATTTTAAGGTCTGATTCTGACGGTGTCACACCTCCTATTACTTGATGGCTTTTAAAATCTAGGATCATGTGTATAACTTAGTTTCCTTATAGTTCTGAAAGTTACATGCCTTCAGTCACTTAATGGCTTTAACAATTTAGTAATGCAGTTGTTTTCTTATAGTGAAGAAGCCAGATGTACAGACAAAACTCAAGCCCGTAATCTCTCCCAATCCCTCCCTTCTTCATATTAGTACACCTATAGCCTTGATTCAATTCATGAGTTGGGGCGGGGTTAGGATAAATCTAGTTTCAAAATATTTTCAAGCTATAATGTATTCAGTACCATTTGCTGATTGGCTAGGATGTATTAGTGCTTGTTCAATGCCAATAGCTACTGATTCATAGGTGAAGAATCACATTTTTAACTTCATGTTTTTCAAATAGTATGGATCATGCTCTTTACATTATTTATCTTATTTGAATTAAGTTTTGTGAATAGTATCATATAGGCGTGGCTCAGTTTTTACTTTATTTTTTGCTTACAGATGGTGAGGGTTGCTGCAGAGTGGGGGAGCTTTCTAACCAAGAGCTTGGTATTGCAAAGCTATCTGGATTTTGTGAATGGCTGTCCATCCATTCACTCATTGCAGACTCAGATTCTAATTCTAATAAAATGATAATTTTTGCACATCACCATAAAGTACTTGATGGGGTGCAGGTAAAAAATCTTCAGAACTGATGTTTCCTGTTCACCTTTCAAGTATGGCGGTGCTTTACAGGTTTAATGGTTACAATAGCTAGACTTTTCAATATTGTTATATTCCTGATATTGACCTTCCATCTGCTTATTCCTTGTCCTTCGTTTCTGCATCTTTCTCTTAGCATGCTCCAAAGCATACATAGAGATTTCTTGCCCAGAGAAATGTAAAAATCCGATAGCTAATTTGATAATGATTATTATTACTCTTTTTGGTCATGCTATGGAATGTAAAATAGAAAGGTTCAGTACTTTAAACCCATTTGAATGATTGCTGATTTAATCACTACTGCTAGTGGATTTGAATTGTATTTTTAGTGTTGGAATCAAGGGTTCTCTGATTATATTCATTTTATTAGTGGACTATAATTTGCTCTTTATTAGCTTTAAAATTTCTTGATTGTTAGCATGAGATTTTGATCTTACTGAAATGGTAATTACTGTATTGTGCTTATGAATTATTCTGATACTTCTCCCTTGAATTTTTAGTATTAATGCTGTTGTAAAGTTTGTGATGCTGAATTATTCAGGAGTTCATATGCGAGAAAGGGATTGGTTTTGTCCGCATTGATGGGAACACACTTGCTAGAGATAGACAGTCAGCTGTTCTGTCTTTTCAATCTTTGACTAAGGCTCGTTTCTTCTCTTCTTCATTAATCTAATTTGGATATATCTCTACTCTGCTTTGTGTTCTTTGAGGGGAGGGTATCCAAGGTGTTCAAACTTTCATTGGATAAATTCCTGGGGCAAATCTATCATACATAACCTCACCTAATCTATTTTCACTTTGTATTTGATGAAACTTTTTGTTTTTTAGTTTTTTTTTAATTTTTGGAATTTTATAAATTTCATCTATCAGTTGAATTTTCTCTGTCAGCATTTTGATATATGCAGGGAATACTTATCTTTAATCTAGTGACCAGTTAATTGTATATGTTGGTTATGTGGTAGTAGTATCCTTATTAATATATCTTTTAGACCAATTTATATTACTAATATTTAGGTAAACAACTGCATCCCTTTAGACTTAATCTAGCAAACACTAGAAAGTTGCTCAGATACTATATGTACACGGAATGTAAATTGTAAACCTATAAACATAATGTCATCAACATTTCAAGGTTTTGGCAGTTACTATTTGCCATGTCCTGTATCAATGACCTGACATCCTTTCCAGTTCTTTTGCTCAGATTTGTTTGGTTTTATTATTTGGTTATTATCGTGAGGCATGATAGACCTTTTGCTTTTCAGGTTAAGGTTGCAATAATTGGTATTACTGCTGGTGGTGTTGGACTTGATTTCTCATCGGCACAACATGTTGTTTTCTTGGAGCTTCCTCAGTCCCCATCATTGATGCTTCAGGTCTTATAAATAGAATGTTGTTCAACTTTGTCAAACATCTTTATGTTCAACAACATGTTGAAAATTAATGACATATCTGCTCCCTTGTCTTGGTAGATATTTTGCATTCTTTAAAATTCTTTGGTTCGCATTATAAGTTATGTTTGGCTGTGCAAAGTGGGATGGTCACACTCGTCAACCCACTATGGGTTGAACCCTAGATATTAGACCTTAAAGGGGAAGAGGTATTTCTTGGATAATCATTTTTACTGTTACATTTTCATGTTTATTATTTCATAATAATAGTATGTGTTGAGATGCGGGGAAAGAGTCAAGATTTCAAATTGAGGGATACATATTTTCTTAAGCTGTCATTGAACAAATTACAGGATAGATCAGAGTAGTCTGAGATTGCTTATTGCATCTAATAGTTACTAACTGTAGATGCAAGAAAACTGATATGTTTAAGAGTCAAATAGTTGGCATGTTTCCAATGTGTTCTAGATTGTTGAAAATCATACATGTAACTTATAATTGCAGATGTAAGTAGACATGGATTGGATATGCAATATACTCATTTAGACAATTTGTTTTGTTTAATAAAAGAATGGGTAAACTGTCAAGTTGATAATTTTTTATTTTTTTTGGTACAAAAAAAATAATTAACATCACTTGTTAGTTAAGTTTTGCTTTCTCTTTTTTGGGTGTAAAAAATAAACAAAATTGGGTGATTGAAAGGGTGATATAATTTCTTCTTCTTACATTTGAATCATTAAAAAGTGAAAACTTTAGTGTTACATTGTCCTCGGTTCCAATTTCTGTTGTGCCCTTGAAAATTGAAATATTACTGCAGTAGTCATTTAATCTTTTTTCAACATCACTTGTCAATAGTATGTGTTAAATTAGAGGAAAAGACTTATGTTTGCTCCTGCAGAGGGTTTACTTGTGTAATCTGTTCTTTTTGTGTGTTATCTCTGGGTCTTCCCTTGTTTTCACACTAATGAACTTTACATGCGTATACTTCTTCTGGATTTTTCTGAAGGCTGAGGATAGAGCTCACAGGCGAGGGCAAAAAAATGCAGTCAATATTTATGTTTTCTGTGCAAAGGTGCTTCTTTTATTTGTTCAGATAGATTTGCAGGCATGTTTTTCTTTGCTGGGTTTGTAATGGATGAGAATGCATTACAGGATACCATGGATGATTCCCACTGGCAAAATCTGAACAAAAGTTTACGACGTGTTTCATCTGCAACAAATGGAAAATATGATGCAATACAAGAGATAGAGGTTTGCTGTTTATTCTTCTTCTTCTTTCCTCCCCCCTTCCTTTTAGGTATTCTTTTTAGTGTTTTTGGTATTGGAAAACAACCTGTAGACTTTTGAGATGAGAGGGAAGAAATTCTCATTCTAATCTGAAAAAGAATTACAAGTCTATTTAACATAGATGTGGCTGGCATTCCAGTCCACAAAACTAGAAAAGTAATCCCTGCAAATCAGGGAAATTTCCAGTCCACAAATCTAGGAAAGTAATCCCTGCAAATCAGGGAAATTAAATTCCAATGAATTAGTTAATGGACTGATCCTATTTATTAGGAGATAAACTAAATAAGTAAATATCCTAAAATAATGTAAATCTTCCTAATTAATTAAATAAAAATCTGCTCCTTTCTACACTCCCCCTCAAGCTGGGTTGTATATGTTATACAATCCCAGCTTGGAACTGAATTCTTCAAAACTGGACCTTGGAAGTGCTTTGGTGAGGATATCTGCTGTCTGCAGTCTTGTAGGAATGTAGGTCAATTGAACTATCCCATTGTTGACCTTCTCGGAGATAAAATGTCTATCTATCTCAATGTGTTTCGTTCTGTCATGATGAACTGGATTTTTGGCAATACTGATAGCAGCTTGACTGTCTGAAAGCATTCTTGTGGTATTTTTAGTGATAGCTCCAAGTTCGCTAAGTAATCTTTGAAGCCACATTCCCTCACATATACCTAGAGCAAGTGCACGATATTCTGACTCAGCACTGCTTCTAGAAACCACTGATTGTTTCTTGCTTCTCCATGTCACTAGATTTCCCCACACATATGAACAGTAGCCAGTTGTAGATCTTCTGTCAATTAATTCTCCAGCCCAGCTTGCATCTGTGTAGATCTCTATTTCTCGGTTTTTGCATTTTTTAAAGAACAATCCATGTCCTGGTGTCATCTTCAAGTACCTCAAAATCCGATACACAGCTTGTAGATGATCTTCTGTTGGATTGTTCATGTGTTGACTTGCCACACTAACTGAGAATGCAATGTCTGGTCTGGTATGTGAGAGATATATCAATTTTCCCACTAATCTTTGATATCTTCCTTTGTCCACTGGAGTACTCTCTTCACTTGTCTTCATCTTCTTATTGGGATCCATAGGGGTATCAATTGGTTTACATCCAAGCATGCCCGTTTCATTGAGTAAATCTAGAATGTACTTCCTTTGAGAGATAACAATCCCTTCTTTAGATCGAGCAATCTCCATCCCTAGGAAATATCTAAGAGGGCCAAGATCCTTAATTTCAAACTCAACAGCCAGCAGTTTCTTCAACTTGATAATCTCCTCTTCATAGTCTCCAGTTAGGATAGCAATCTTCTTCTCAGATGAGAATTTCACAAACAATGTATGATCAACTTGACATTGTTTATATCCTTGTGAGACTATTGTTTTGGCAAACCTATCAAACCAAGCACGAGGTGACTGCTTTAAACCGTAAAGTGCTTTCTTGAGTTTACATACCATTCGACTGTTGGAGGAATTCTTTAATCCTGGTGGTACTTCCATGTATACTTCTTCTTCTAGATTGCCATTTAGGAATGCATTCTTGACATCAAGTTGGTGTAGTGGCCAGTCTTGATTCACTGCAAGGGAGAGTAGAACTCGGACTGTATTAAGCTTGGCAACAGGTGCAAACGTCTCTTGATAATCAATACCGTAAGACTGCGTGAAGCCCTTAGCTACCAAACGGGCTTTGTACCTTTCAATGCTGCCATCTGCCTTGTACTTAACTGTGAATATCCACTTGCACCCCACTGGTTTCTTCCCATGAGGAAGCTTTGAAAGTATCCAAGTACCATTGCTTTCTAATGCCCTTAGTTCTTCTTCCACTGCCTGCTTCCATGCTGGAATTCTTAGAGCTTCTTGAATAGAGTTTGGAACCTGTGTATGATCAAGAGTAGAAACAAATGCACTATAGGGAGGTAGTAGCTTCTCATAAGTAACATAGTTTCCAATGGGATGTTTTGTGCATGATCGAACACCTTTCCTTAGAGCAATAGGCAAGTCAGAATTATCAACAATAGGACTAGTGACCTCATGATTTAATGGATCCATACCTGTGCAAATTTCTGAAGCAAGAGGAACCGGTGCCAGTTCTTGACCTTGCCTAATTTGTGTAGTGTGCTCCATATGCTCAATAGGTTTCCTCCTCTTTCTAACATATACTTGAAGTTCCTGCTCATTGTTGGTCTCTGGTAGCTGTGGAATAGGTTCGGGCTGGTCTGGATGGGCAGGTTCGATAGATTCAGGTAGGGCTATTTGAGTGTTTTGAGGTTCAGGTAAATTCATGGAAGATTCGAATTATTTTGATGAGGATGAGAATGGGGTTATTGGTGATTTTTGAGGATGATGAAAGTGAGAAAATTGAGAGTGAGTGTCTTGTAGAATGTTCCAAAACTGATAATGCTCCCCCTGAATTTCAGATTTGGAAAAGTAGGACTGGTGCTCAAAGAAAGTGACATCCATGGAGATATATATTTTCCTAGTAAAAGGTGAGTAGCACTTATATCCTTTTTGATGGGATGAGTAACCTAAAAAGATACACTTGAGTGATTTTGGATCAAGTTTGGTTCGGTTATGTTGATGAATATGAACAAAAGCTGAACACCCAAAGACTTTAAGTGGAAGATCTGAAGTAAATGATTTAAAGTGAGGAAAGGATTGTATAAGAACCTGACGAGGATTTTGAAATTTTAGAACTCGGCTTGGCATTCTGTTGATGAGATAGGTGGCTGTTAAGATAGCTTCCCCCCAAAAATATTTAGGAACATTGTTGGAGAACATGATTGATCGAGCCACTTCAAGTAGGTGTCTATTTTTCCTCTCTGCTACTCCGTTTTGTTGAGGGGTATCTACACATGAGCTCAAGTGTATAATGCCTTGTTCTAAGAAATAGGAACCAAGAATAGAATTAAAGTACTCTCTGGCATTATCAGTTTTTAGGATTTGAATTTTGCTTTTGAATTGAGTGTTAATCATTGAGTGAAAAGATCTGAAGATTGCCCCTGTTTCTGATTTTTCTTTCATGAGAAAGGTCCATGTGATTCCAGTGTGATCATCAATGAAAGTCACAAACCAACGAGTTCCATTTATGTTTTTAACTCTTGAGGGTCCCCAAATGTCACTGTGGATCATAGAAAATGGATATGAAGGTGTATATTGGATGGTTGGATAGACATGTCTAGTGTGTTTAGCAAGTTGGCAGATTTCACAATGATAAAAATTTGAACTTTTATTACGAAACAAGTGAGGGAACATCTTTTCAAGATACACAAAGTTTGGATGACCAAAGCGAAAATGCCATAGCATAACTTTATTTTCATCTGAAAGTGACACAGAATCAAAAATAGATTGAGAGACACAACTGGTAGAAGGAATTTTTTTATGAAGTGAAGTACTTTCTTTGAGCAAATAGAGTCCACCACACAACTCAGCACTGCCAATCACCTTCCCCGAATCCACTGCCTGAAATTCACACAAATTTGGATTGAATTTAGTAACACAATTTGAATCACGAGTAAGCTTGCTTATGGAAATCAAATTACACTCCAAGTTTGGCACATAAAGAACAGAAGAGAGAAGCAAATCTTCTGTCAATTGTATTGTTCCTGTTCCAGCCACTTTAGAGAGTGAACTATCTGCTATTCTTACTGTAGAAACACCATAAGTTGGCTTATAGTGCTGAAAAATACTAATATCACCTGTCATGTGATCGGAGGCTCCCGAATCGACTATCCAAGGCTTTGATTTTGTCACGTTTGTAGTGTAGGCAAAGGAGAGAGTACCTTGGTGAGCTAACATACTAGCATGCTGCTGTGAAGTTGTTGGAGTCGATTGAGAGGAATTAGAAATCTGGCCAAATATCTTCTGCAATGCATCAAGTTGCTCCTTGGTAAAGGGGCTGGTTTCGGCATTGTTGATATCATCTGATGTTGTAGCAGCATGAGCGCGGCTCTCACTATCATTCCGTACGCGATTAGGCTTCCAATCTGCTGGTTTTCCATGTATTTTCCAACATGTTTCCTTCGTGTGCCCTGGTCTCCTGCAATGTTCGCACCACGGCCTTCCCTTTTTCAGTTTGTTATCTTGAGAAGAAGTATGTGTGTAGAGGGCTGAACCTTCCAAGGTTGGAGCAGTGCTGTTACTTATCATCATTAGTTTCCTTCGGCTCTCCTCCCGTCGAACTTCTGAAAACGCTTCTCGAAGTGTAGGCAGGGGTTTAATTCCCATAATTCTCCCCCTTACCTCATCAAGGTCTTTGTTGAGACCAAGAAGAAACTTGAATGTTCTCTTTTGTTCAACAATTTTCCTGTACAATGCAGCGTCATCAGGACATTTCCAGGAATACATCTCAAACATATCAAGATGCTGCCAGTATCGTGTGAGGATATTAAAATATTGAGTGACATTTAAATCCTCTTGCCGAAGGTCATGGAGTCTGGTTTCAATTTCAAACAACTCTGAAGTATTTTCTGAACTAGAGTAGGTTTCACGGGCTGCTTCCCAGATCTCGTTGGCTGTCTTGTAAAGCAGAAAATTTTCTCCTACTTCGGTGGTCATAGAATTGATTAACCACGACATAACCATGTGGTTTTCTGTTTTCCAGGTCCGATACTTAGGATCTGATTTTTCTGGAATGGAGATCTCGCCTGTGAGATATTCATCCTTCCCTTTGCCACAAACATACATGAGAACGGATTGTGACCATTGAAGAAAATTATGGCCATTAAGTCTGTGATTTGTGATAATAAAGGATGAATTTTCTTGAATGTTGGCTGAAGGAATTTGCTCAGATTTAGTCATGGTAGTGAGAAGCTAGCAACAAAAGAAACCAGGCTCTGATACCATGTAGACTTTTGAGATGAGAGGGAAGAAATTCTCATTCTAATCTGAAAAAGAATTACAAGTCTATTTAACATAGATGTGGCTGGCATTCCAGTCCACAAAACTAGAAAAGTAATCCCTGCAAATCAGGGAAATTTCCAGTCCACAAATCTAGGAAAGTAATCCCTGCAAATCAGGGAAATTTCCAGTCCACAAATCTAGGAAAGTAATCCCTGCAAATCAGGGAAATTAAATTCCAATGAATTAGTTAATGGACTGATCCTATTTATTAGGAGATAAACTAAATAAGTAAATATCCTAAAATAATGTAAATCTTCCTAATTAATTAAATAAAAATCTGCTCCTTTCTACACAACCTTGTGTTACTTTTCTGCTTGATTACAGCTTGAGGAAAATGTAATTTGACCACTTATCTTAGGTAGGTTGACAATTAAATTTGCTTGTTGAATTTTTTGCTCAATGATGATAGATATGTTAGTTTTAGTAAAATAGGAGAGAGAGGATTGGGACTTGAGCAAATTCTGGGTGTGCCTGACAATTGAAATGGAAAATGATAATGGTAATATCAAACATCTATTTAGCGGTTGATTGTCATTTTCTTGGCCTTGGATAGCCATTTTGGTATCTGCATGTCTATAATTTTCAGTTTCTAGCACATTGAAAATTCATTTCTTTTTCTATTTATTTTACTTTTGAAAAAGAATAAATGCATTTCTCTCTTCTTTATTGGTAAACTATTTCCACAGTTTCAACCTTAGTGTTGGGGAATACTTTAAATCAGATGGCCTCTCTTCTTCAATCTACCCCTCACTCTTTGCAATTAGCATTTGAAACTCTAGAGGAACTCCCAAATGAGATCCAGTAGCTCTTCATCAGAATGACTTCCTTCACATCCATTAGGATTGGTGATTCAACTGATTAGATGCGGTAGCTAGACCTATGGTTGTAGTCTTGTAGAAGGGCTACTTTGAGAAGCTTCTCTAATAGTTATTTCTTTAGGCTGCACGGTCCTCATTACACATTGTGTTATTGTATGTACCATGATCACCTATCAGGGCAAACAGGAGTAATAGGTTGGAAACATGTCTTATTTTGCAATTCTGGCAACTGAGGATTTGGTAAATTGAAATTAACAACGATCTCTGACAAGAAGCCTAATGGAGGGATGAACTCTATGTCTAAATCAATTATTCACTTGAAGCAGGTCAATTTGTAATCTGCTTTTGTAGATTGTGGAAATTTATGCTTTTCAAAATGCTGTGGGGTTGTGATAATTTTTGCTCATTTTCTTTGTTAAATCAAAGGTATTGGACATTGATTGCTCTGAGTGGCTTATTACAGTACTTTTCTTAGTTATTAGCTTTTTTTATTTTTTTATTTTAGGTTTTATTATTATTATTATTATTATTATTATTATTATTATTATTATTATTATTATTATTATTATTATTTTTGTTTCTACCATGGGGTTATGGATTTTGGTTGGCTTGTGAACTTTTTTTGTATTTTTGAAAACTATTTTTGGTTTCTCATGTTTCAAAAGTTGGCATTATATTTTTGGTTTGGCAGGTTGAAGGTGTTTCTTTTCTAGAAACATTTGACAGAGTAGATAGCTGTGAAGATTCTATGTTGGAAAATACACAGTGTGTTGAGCTTTCTGCTCAGCCACAGAGTTTTGAAAACTCTTGTTTATTGAAGGATACCGAGTCTTCTGGGGCATGTCATGAGTTGGAAAAAACAGTGCATAGATCTGGAGAAGATAGTAGCAGAGATGATTGTTCAACCCAAACAGAAAATTGCCTTAATGAGGTAAAACTTTAATTTTTAAAGAGTTTTTTCGTTTTAAACATGAATTAAGTCTCTTCTTTCAACTTATTTATCTACCATATGAATCTGGCAACTTGGTTGGATGGATTAATATGCTAGTATTTTATTTTGTCTTATTTTTGTGAATTAGGAGCTCGTGCTTTCTGGTGCTGAAGCTGACAAGGATTTAGTTTCAGAAGGAAACTTTGTGGGAGATTCTTCTGAAATTAAATTTAGGGAAGCTGGTGGAGTTAATTCTCCCAAGTCGGATAAGGGCTGTGAAGATGATAATGAACTTGAAAAGGTATGAATTCAAATAAATATTCAGATTAAATATGAGGAATGGCTATTTAGTTAGCTGCACAATGCAGGGAAATTTATTCTACCCTCAAACAGAGGAAATACAGGATGCTGGAGTTCAGAGAAGTGAAGCTGATGAATGTTACTCCAGTCAAGTAGATTCTTTGCGATTTGAGGTAAAAAGTACTTACATGAGATTTTTTTTCTTAGTTGTTGAAAGATTGGATAAAATCATATGTTTCAGTGGTTATATTTGTAGTGTTATGTATCAGTTTTAATTTTGGAAGGGAGAGAAAAGTTTCCATGTCACCACAAAAACTTAGATGAGAGTGGAAAAAGGAGAACATGTTTTTTGGTTTTGAAGGGAAAAAGGCTGAACGGATGCTTTTTTAGGGACCAAGTTCCAATTTTATTGGATGAGAAAAACAGAAAATCCCTAAGAAGAACCTCTATTCCAACAGAAAGGAGAAATGTTTTTTAGAGATTATTCAGGAGGATGAAAATCCTAAGAACTAGAACAATGAAATTAGAACTCCATTATATTACTGAAAAACATAATCGGAACTCAAGTTTGACAAATAGATTGGTAAATTAAAAAGCTCCTCAGTGATGGTTGTTAGTGAAGGCAAAAACTTGAGATGATCCCCTGTGTCTCATTCTTGTATAACTAACTGGATGTTAGTAATAATATAATATAGAAGTTAAGGGTTAATGATGCAGCTCCAGTGACAGAAAGAGAAGATTAAGATAGGAGTTGATGAACAAGAGTGAGTGTTCAAAGAAAGGGGTAGATAATAGACGAAGAGCAAAGATTTAGACGAATAAAAGGGAAAAATAGGCAAATATTAGAGAAATGAACAACATAGTCTTTCTAATAGTGTTATAGTAGTCCCAATATATAATAAGCCAACCTACTAACATTAGGGAACTAAATACAATAAAAACCCTAATTAAATAAGGAAACTAAATTAAAACCTAATAACACAAAGTAATATTAAAAATCCTAATTAAACGTGAAACTCTAAATGCATCATTTCTATTCTCTATCAGTTAAGCTGGCAAGCGTCAGTTGAATTCATATGCTTCGGGGGAAAATGCATATTTAAGTCATTTGATATCGACAGAATTCTGGTTTCAATGATCATTTGTTAGGATAAAATTATATTAATACTGATAATTTTTTATATCTGCAATTGGTTCACTGCCTGGGTCATCTATAGTTTGCTTCCAGTTACTAATACTTGCAAGTAAACATTTAAAGAGCTGCTAAACCAGCTGTAAACTAATTTATTGATTTTCTTGTATTTTAGGTGAGCCAATATACTGGTAGGATCCACTTGTATTCCTGCATTTCAGGAACAGATTCAAGGCCAAGGCCACTTTTTCAGAATTTTCGGCCAGAGGAAGTTGAGCCTCCAAATTCTCCTTTTGATGACAATAGGGAAAGTACAGCTTCACACTCTGTGAAGGATAATCCAGTTTATGGGCATGCTGTTCTGGCATTCATCAAAGATTGGAATAAACTAAGGCCTGTTGAGCGGAAAAAATTAATTGGAAAGCCATTGCAACTTCCTTTGGACATTGAGTTGTGCTATTTGAACGAAGACATAAACCACAATAAAGGGGTATGTCTTATATTTTAAACTCAATTCTTTTTGGCCAACCCTTTGCTGAGGTAACCTGGCTAACCTTGTTCCATTGATATACTCTTAATTCCTGACAATGGTTCTTTTCCCCTAAAATATGTTTAAATATGAATTAAAGCTGTATTTAGTGTGTGCATGTGTATGACAAAATCATACCTCTTGCAACAGGGACTGCTAAAAGGTGGAAGCATGAGACGCTCTACACCAATCATTGAGATCAGCAAACCTTTACCCTCCAATGCTGTGTGGAAAAAAGTCCATCTCCGTACTGGCTGTGGCAAAAAGGAGAAGGAATACACTCAGGGTTGGAACTTGACTGATGAACCACTCTGTAAACTTTGTCAAGATCCATGCACGTATGTCCCCATAATTTCTTTTCTTAAGGTTATTTTTGCTGCACTTCAATTAATGTTTTTAATTTCAGGAGCAACAATGCCTTAACACCTGAATTTTTTGAGGATCTTTTCTGTAATCTTGGCTGCTATGAGGAATACCGGATAAGAACAAGTAGTAGATCCCTTCGTCAGGTTAGTATATTATTTGTACTATATATTACAATCAAGTTATGTGTCATCCTTTGGTTTGAGTAGGTACTTGTAGTGAAAATTATTAGTGCTTTTAGGATGTTATCTTTTCATTCATTGTTGTAAACATATTTCAAGGAGTATACTTTTAATTTCCAGGAACTTTTTCACCTGGAAAATGGTGTCTGTACAAATTGCCAATTAGACTGTCATAAGCTTGTGGAGTACATAAGGCCTCTGTCATTGGCGAAACGGAGAGAGTATATTGAGAAACTTGCACCAAGAGTAGCAGAAAAGAAGAAGTTGTAAGTCACTTATAGAAAAATGGTAGTGTCATTTTCTGTTTGCTGGATGGAGACTCTACTGTAGACTGGATTAAATATCATTAAGTTATCAACCCCAAAAGTTTTACTATATATATGAAGAAAGCACAACATATATGTTCCCCAGATGTATTACTAGAAAGAAAGTTTACCTTTTTACCCAAAAAAAATAATAATAATAAAAAAAGGGAAAACAAAACAAAACAAAACAAATTTTACCTATATTCTAATGCAAAACTAAACAGAGAACCTGAATTTTGATACGATGTTAAGTTATCATTAGTCCAAAAGATTAACCTTTTAGAAAGTGATACATGCATGTCAAGTGAACACACTTCAAATGAAGTAGGTTTGTGATTGTACAAGGTGTATTAGATTTTTCAATATTTTTTATGCTTCTCTCATATTTGCTACTTACTAGGACTTAACGACACGCCTAGTCATCAGAGCAAAATGCTGAACATTTATTGAGTGAATTAGTGATTCAATTTGCAGTAGTTTGGTAGAGAATAGGACTGTCTCAAATCACTTTTTATGTGTCCTTAATCTACCACCTTTACTTTTCAAAATGGGGAATAATATCCTTGAATCCTTATATGTGACATGCAGGCTTGATAAGCTTGTTAAGGATCCAACAGAGGGCAATGCATGGCATGCGGACCACATAATTCCTGTCTACAAAGGTGGAGGTAAGAATTTTTTATCTCCAGATTTGGGCAGTTCAAAACCATGGAAATTTGACTTCATGTATGTTGCTCAAATTTTTTGTTCAATGTTGATAATTTTAGATCATCATTCAAACTTAATGTATTTTAAATCATTCAGCATGAAGTTGTCACAAGTCACAACACCATTGCATTGGGCTGTAATAGCATTATGACATAAGTTATAACAGTGACAATCTGATTTGACTCTGGCATGAAAAAAAAGGTATTTATTCAAGAAAAAGACAAAAATCAAATGTACACATAATGAGGCAATGAAATTAGTTGAATATACTGTCTTATCAAGAAGTTGAAATGTGGCTTGTTGCTTTGAATGATATATACAGTTGATTGGAAATGTCATACTTAACTGTAAATACACAATAGTGTAACCATAGGACGAATAATTAACTGTTAGGGCAGTGGACTAGACCTTGAAATGTTAATAAGGGCTGTAAAAAATTCACATTATCATTTTTGTTACCGGAAGTCTCTTTAGTGACTTCAATTCATACAAACATATCAAGTGAACTTAGTGAGTACCATTGTGATAGTACTTTTCTATATTCTTGAGAGGTCCATTTTAACCAGAGCAGGTATTAACACATAATGTCTATGTAATAGTCATGCTAAGTTACAATGTTTAATGGCTTCTTGGGCTGCTGGTGTGGAGAAGGCATAATATAACTTCAAAACCAACTATAACCAACTATTTACTTGTTTTCAGAAATTTATTGAGGATCCAAATGACCTAGGCTGGTCCACTAAAGTCACTGCCAGCCACTGGATCTCTATACAGACAAATGAATTGTGCTGGATCATAATTGTCCAGATTACTGATTACCTTGATAACCAACAATTTTCATAGACTGATATTGAAACATTATTGCTGATTTTCTTGGCCATTTCTGATGCTATTGCTATATCTTACCGTGATTTTGGTAGGGTAATCCATTTAGCACATCATCACTGAATGTGGCTTTGAACTTGCATCAGAAACCCCTTTTGTTTCCATTTTAGGTTTGTAATTAGATTAAGCGGTGTTTTTCAAATTTTATAGTATACAAGAATTCTGCAGGTGAGTGCAGGCTAGAGAACATGAGAACTCTTTGTGTGGCCTGCCATTCTGATGTTACCAAGGCACAATGTGATGAACGACGCTTAAGAAGGATAGAGGCTAAGAAACAACTGAAAGCAGTCATGAGTGACGTCAAAAATGTTAACAAGGTGAACCAGATAGACAGTAATATGCAGACAGACAGTAATATGAAGGTAGACTCTGAGAGCTCTGGTCTCCTATCTTTTCTACTTTAGCCAAACTTCTTGTCACTTTTAACCCAATTTTCCACTGTAGTTTCTCTATTATGGAAATTTTTTGGATGGTTGAGTTCCTGTTATTAAATACTACTGGAGTTTCTAGTCAGTACACCTGTAGCATGGATATATAGAATTTTAAATGTTGTAGGAGTTTTGACTTCTCCTTTTCTATCCAAGTACTGCAGGTTATCTTAATTCATGATTTTTGAGGTTGATCAGTGTTCTGATTTTGGGGTTAAGGTAGTAGAGTTCCATTTATTTTCCAAGGCCTAGGGAATAAATCTGTATTATTTTTGTCACACTTGGGAAATGATTACAGTGTTATTGTTAGCTTGATATATATGATTGGGTCCTTCCTAATAACTTTCAAAAGGTGGTTACTAATCATGTGGTGTCATAGCCATTCTAAAGCTACTGGCTTCTGTGGTTAGTGGGAGAGTGGGATGATAAGAACTTCTGCAACATTTTCTTTCTCCTTGATTCAACTTCTTAAATCTCAACATTAAAATCCTTGACTTTTAAGATGCATATTGTATAAAACTGCATTCTGGGAATATTACAATCTGATATTGCACTCATCAGTCACAGGACAACAGGTATTTGGAAATGCAAGCAAATGAGGCCGAGGATGATCACGAGCATGACCTTTTAGTCAAGGTTCCAGGAAGTGCCTACTCTTCTGGAAATGACATAGGTGCCAGAAGTGAAGCCATGGAAGAGTCCTCTGATTCCAAGAAAATTCCTAATTTAGAGGTATCTTCAGACGGTCAATGACTCGTCTTCTTTTGTACATCCTAGCTGTCCCTTGGGTTTTTGTAACAACAAAGTTCCAGTTAAATCTCAAGGATATTTTAGTTCTCATCTCTGCAGTGCCTCCTCTGAAGAACAGACCAAAACATACTGTAATTTTAGTTTGAAAGAACAGATCCTACATTGTTTTAGTATCTGTAGGCATGCTCCATGAGAGGAGTGATATACATTACGTAACAATACCCTTGCTGTAATGCCATTGTAAATGTAAATTATTGGAATTGACAAGTAGAACTGAATATACTTAAAAAAAGTTCAATGGAGAAAGAGAAAACGGCCAAGCATTTTTGTCGAGACACTAATATTATGTCAGGGGGAATTTATTGCTTCCATGGTTTTGAAAAAGGTAATTGTCAATGACACTATCACCCCCTTGAAAGTGTTTTTGATGCATGGTTATACCTATGCCAAACCTTCCATCTATTACTGAAGGAGGATTTCCTATTCCCCTAGTCCATCAGTTAGGAATTACTATCCATTTTTTCTTATTCACCTAAAAGGGTATAAGAAATTGAGCTCTTTTATTAATATTCATGCTCAAGAAATAATAAGATACCTAGATTACAATCCAAACTAGAGTAAATATATACCTATGGATGCATTTTATTATCATAAGCTGATAATTCAGTTGGTATCAGTTGGTACAATAATGCTTCACCTGTATCCCTTTGGACACCTGGTGCTGTTAAATAGGGGAAATCAAAGAATACTACATTATCATAAAAGATACCGCCCATTGCCCATTGGATTCACACCTACAGTTCATGTCCTAGTATGACTTTACTTGAAACCCCACACATATACCGCCTTGTGACTTCAGAGCATATTCTTGACAAATCGACCAGTAAATCTCATCTCAATACCGATAGTGTTAAGCCTCTGTCAGTTGAGTGTCTGCTGCAGTTTTAGAGAAGAAACTCTTCGTTGAAAATTGCATATTAGTCTCTAGTACTTGACCGCACTTTCCTAAGTGAGCATATGACCCAAAGAAAATATCATCAGCCAAAAAATGAAAGTAGGGTTCTGGCATGGTTGATCTCTTTACCTAATCTCCCATGCTTGGGGTACCAGTTGAAAAGAAGTTTTCTGCTCTCTCAATGAAGCTGAGGGGAAATCTACAATGCAACATCATAGAGGAAGTTTCTGGAGCTGGCAGATTATGTTTCAGAGCCACTTCTTCACAGTTCTTTATTGCTTTACTATCTCTTTGGCTTCTTAACTTACCAATTTTCATGCTGTTTCCCAAAGCACCACTTCTTCCAAATGAAAGCCTAGTATTTCTTGTGTTATGTCGGGTAGATCTTAGGGGAATGTCAACTTGAGCCTTTTTAAAGTCAAGACACAGTTGATTACATTCACAAGAGTCATCTATTGGGCTATTATTGTCTGTGTTGGAATTTGATCGAACTACTGGTAAAACATTTCTACAAGATCTTAACAAGGAAAGCAGCATATCTATACTGATTTCCTGCTGAACCAGACCTTTGTTCTGCTCACACCCAAAACATGCAGCAACCAGTGTACCAGCTAAGATCGGCATCAGCTCTGGGTCACTGAAGAATACAAAAGGAAGATCGCATACCTGTCAACATCCAGCTTAACCATCAGATTTCATGAATAAACATCAAGATAACACACATGAGGTAAATACTGGACTGACCTTGTGAAGAATGGTAGGACTCTTTCCCCATCGAAGAACAGCTTGATTCCCGGGGTGGAACAATGCGAAGTGACCAAGAAGCAACAGAGACTCGAGCAGAAGCAAACCAACCTGAGGCACATTAAACCAATTATACAAATATTTAGTGGCAGTGGCTGCAAAATGCTTCCAGGGTTATACAATTTCATCAATGGCCTTGACGTCATTCCACTAAAATTCAAAATTATATTTTGAAGACATGCCTAGCTTGCTCTCTAATTAAGAACGTAGAATCATAAGGTACCAAGTAACCAACTTCAACATCAATGCAGCAGTTAAAATTTTTATAAACAAGAGAAAGGACAGACAAGCACAAAATAAACAACCCACTTACACCAAGATGCAGAAAAAAAATTCAAGAACAATTCATCATATAAGCTGAAGCCAGTACCTATATACTCAAGTTAGTTGTTCAGCTTTCAAAAGCATTAATGAGATAAAGCCTTCATATGAAAACTTACAAAGTTTATTCATTTTTTGTAAGAAAACATAGTTAATATGATTAGAAACTTTAACACTCGCCTACTGCTTTGTATTGTCATCAATTGTCTAGAAGCTCCAGAAGTAACATTTAGGTACAAATTCCTGAGCCGGATTAAGAAGGCTTTCTAGAAGATACACCGCTTTTGTAGACGACAAGTTGGTATTATTGGGATAGAAATCTATTTTTCACACTAAAAGTTGCTAGACTTATATGCTAGATGTCACAGGCCTAACTCTCTCAACTTTCCCTTGCGGCAATTAGCTTTTCCCTACTGGCAAATAAGTCTAGAGGAGCATTACAACACATGGCCACTCAACAGCCAAGCTTCCCTCTTTGACCAACTTAAAGCTGTTCTAAATAACGAGCATTTCAAAGATATCGATTGGCATCAAACTGATCAATATGCATGTAAGGTTCCACAAATGGTAATGTCTGCTCAGAGCCCAGTCATACCATCATTCAATAATCAATATAATAATCCAGGATGCAAAATTTGTAAGATATATTAGAAGAAAGAAGAAGAACGATGGTATGCTTGGTTAGAGTCAATTAGAAACATGGCAAGAGTTAAATCACCTGATCACTAGATACTTTCCACTTGCTGTTGCAATGTGATAGAAGGAAACTCATCAAATGGAAAAATTCCATTTTTAGATCTGGCCTAGCCTGTGACCAAATCAGGAAAAAAGAAGAGATTTGATCAGTGCCAAATTGTTTCAATGAAGCCAACTGTGAGACCATGATCATACAACAGAACTGAAATTAAACTAACGTACCAGCATTCTCTGCATAAATTTAATATCCAAAAGAGCCAAATTGTTCAACACCTTCAACACTCCGGTAGCCACCTCCTCAAAATTTGATGGAAGGACATATGAAGCCTGAAACAGAAGGTGAAGTGGAGTTAATAAGGCACTGTAATACACAATACATTATAATTATTATTTTTCTATTTTGAAGTTTCCATATTAAAAATATATAATATTGTTGAGTGGGATATGCTTTGGAATGTTTAAATCCTAAAATAACTAAAAACAAATGACACATGACCAGACAAGAGATAAACTCCAGCCAGACAATATTTAACAAGACCATACAGCTAGATGCAACTTTTGAACCCAGTATATAAGTCCTTGAGCCATAACGTATAAAATATTGAACAGGCATCAAAACTATTCAGCAATCTAAAGGAAAATCATAAATGAAAAAGGATCATTTTGCAGCAACAATTTGTACAATTAAAGAAAGAAATATGATAAGAAACAACAAAAAAAGAATTCCAACCTTAACAGGCATAACAAAGTGGACAAGATTAAGAAATGAATAATATTAACAGGCATAACAAATTGGACAAGATTAAGACATGAATAATATAACAGACTACAGCGACGAACTAAGCAATCAAGATGCAATAAATCCTTAAAAGTCTCAATACACTAACCAAAAATTACAACCATAATTTATAAAGCTTACAGCCAATAGAAAGTTACCTGTTCAGAAGACAGTCTATTGTTTGCCTGCAGTAATACAGCTGTTAACAGAGAAGGGAGACTGACAACACCAGTTTCCGATATGGCAGAAAGAAGAAATCCTACTGGCTGTTCCAAGGTCAAAATGTTTTCATCCTTTTGTTCTATGCCAGCATCAACCAAGTGTTTCTCATCCTTCTGGGGTAAAAGAGGCTTCACGTTGTCTTCAATTAAATGTTTTTGGGGTTCATCTGGAACATCTGTCTTGACCGTGTTAATACTATTCACCTCCACTGAAGTACTAGTCTGTTCCTTTTCACCTTCCCTGGCAATGGACACTGACAAATCATCTTTATTCATCTTATATGATTCATCTAGTGGTCTATCCTCTGGTACATCTGGTAGCGTTGCAATTTTACTACCATTTAGCACTGATAATGGAGGTCTGAAATCTCCAGAATGTAGCATAGGGACTGATTTAGTATCAGCAGAATCTTCCACTTTTTCCTCATCAATTCCACTTCCTACCACTGTATCAGTAGGTAGAGATTCCCAATCAATCAAACAATTTGTTTCAGGTCTGGATGTTAAAACCACCAAAAAGTGTATGCTCAAGAGAATTGAAGAGGGAAATGGTGACCCTTCAACCTGAGGCCGATCATAAAGTGCAAACAGATCTCTCAGCCGGTGAATAACTTGGTACGCAATCAATAGCTCTAGCAAGCCATCCCGCATTTGGAGCTGTCTTTCATCAGAGCTTATGTGACCAAGAATTGTTGTCACAGTCCATATGAAACCATCAAGTACTTCAGATATTGATTCAAAATTTTCAGCTGATGTTTTGCTTGTAGGAAAATTCGTGCTAGCTGGCTGATTTAGGGATGCTGCAATTTTTATATAGTTCTCAAGGGCAGCTGATAGCATCGGGATTATTGGGGGTAAGAGATTCTGGGCAAGAAAATAACTCCTGTTTGCAGACACTGACAAAACCACCCTCAAAAGCTTTAAAAGATGTATTGTCACTTGGCAGGCTTCAGGTTTTGATGTATGAGAAGCAGGTAAGGCAGAAGCTATAAAGTCAAGAAGACCAGCTTGGCGAGAAGCCTGCAGTTCAGCATCCTTTCCCTCCAAATACTATATTGCAAGAGAGGGAGAGAGAGGGAGAGAGAGAGAGAGAGAGGGAGAGAGAGAGAGAGAGAGAGAGAGAGTTAAGAATCCGCAATTCAGATGCAACATAACCTAATGCATAAATAAATATATAAAAGCATAACAACAAATGTTTATTAAGTGTGCCCTCTTTACAATGATTAGAAGCAAGCCACTATTGATTAGAGTGCAAGTTGCAAACATTTCCTATAGGAACAACTAATTTGTTTGAATGCCAGTGCTCTATTTGAATAAACAGTTTACCACTCCCTATACTTTACCATTTAACAAAGTCTCTAGACTTTCCCCATCTGACACCTTAAAGCTGACAAAGACAAAGGAATCCTTGAGCTTACACTAAATTCACAAAATAGGTATATATTTGCAGAAGTGGCAAACATTTCCTCCCAGAAACCAATCACCGATTATGAAAGCCGTAAATTCACTACTTATACATCAGTAGTAGGAGAACTATATTGAGAGAAAATTAAAAGATGTAAATGTGGGATGATTTTCATGTTACTAATTTGAGATAAACAATTTCTCTATACCCACACTTAAATTAGTTTCCAAATTGACGACATCATAATTCATATTCATCAGATATTTGCTAATGAAAACTTAAAAGATGCTTAATCCTGGAAGCAAATACCTTGATCATTTCAGCAGTTATTATCCCAATACTAGAAGCCCCTTCTTTTCTTGCCTGGCGAAGTCTCTGAAGTTCTTGAAGCCATCTCCCGATTTTCACCCTTGCAGTACCCAATGCTGTTCTATATCCAATTCCAGAATTTTCAGCACCAACAGGAGGCTCAGAAAATTCATATTTTAAAGCCATAAGTCTTTGCCGAATTCTTTTAATCCTCCGCTTCATCGAATGTGGCAATGTAACATTGCTTGTTGGGAGAGTAGAACTTCCTAAGCCTGAGAAGTTGCTAGCTTGATTATCTTCGCAATTGTTGGTTGGTGTAGATTTACCCTGACACTCCTTGTTTACAGATCGGAGCAGTAATGGGGAAGATTGATCCCTGAAATCCATAGAAGCTCTTTCTCGTATTTGCTCCAGGTAGAACTTGCGACGTTGCTCACTTTCACTAAGTCTCTCAGCTAATTTCTGTGCCAGAAGCTCAGCTTCTTCTTGTTGGGCTTTGGCTCTTTCCTCCTTTCTACGTAATTGTTCCAACGCCCTTGCCTCACGTGCTGCACTTGATGCTTTGCGTTCCTCTTCCCTTCTAACCTGAGCCTCTTCCTTTCTCCTTTGTGTCTCAGCTAGGCGCTGCAGCTTTTCAGCTTCAATGAGTTTCCTCCGTTCTAGAACAGCTTCTTCTCTTGCCATATCCTCTTTTTGTTTAGTTTTTATCACTTGGAGTTTCTCGGCTCTCCTCATCTCCGAATCATGAAGTTTCTGGCGCAACATAAGCTTTTTATTCTCTTCATTTAATGAAGTAATGAAACGAACCTCATTAACTTTACTGCTCTCATCACCAGCTCTTCTTACAACTTGAGCTAGAAATGCTTCATGTCGAGATTCGCTCCGTTGATGTCGAGCATACATTCCCTCTCGCAACTTCAAATTGCGAACAGCCTGCCATTCATTGACCCTGATCAACTTTTCTGAGGTTCTCTGAAGCTTTTGAACTCTCTCATTCTCCAGCTCACTTCTGATTCTCATAGCCCTTGCATGCTTTTCTTCTGCTTCCCTTCTCAGATCAATTGCAGTTTTCTTCTTCTTTTCAGGAGACATTAGCTTATCATGCAACATACGTGCACGCTCAGCACTTTTCCTGCTCATGCTTGGTGAATGAGAAATACGAGAAGAGACCCGGTAAGGAGATGAAAGTATGTCCTCCCAGTTTCTCTTCTCTTTCCAAGCATTCATGGATTTCCAAGGTGCTCCATACCTCTTCTCCTTTTCCTTATCTTGGTCACATATATTATTTTGCCTCTTACCATGATCTGTCATCTTGGGATTTTTCTCTGAAGTGCCTTCTGTCAACATTTTATCTTTCTTGGAAAGCAGTTTCTCTGCTTCAGATCCAGGCTGTTCTCTTCTATACTTTCCAGAACTTGAACTGTCCCTAGGAGGTAACCTAGACGTAATAACACCTGAGGATGAAACCTGCAAAGGAACTTGTCCATTTTGCATCAGATTCACTTTGGAAGACCCAACCGATTCAATTTTTAGTTTCTCTCCTCTTAGGTCTTCTTGAGTGACATCTGAACCTCTACTTTGTTTTCCTGATTTAATTATTGAATCTTTTGCATTGGGTATTCCATCACTTATTCCAGAAGACTTCTTTAGACTATCACTGGATTGGAGATTTAAATATCCAGACCCAAGGATTTTCACATCATTAGCTTGATGCAATGCAGCTCTTTCTTGTTGGATTTTCTTAAAAGCTTCAAGGGATGAAGAAAGTATTTCTGCTTTATGTGCTGAAGTCGTCATTCTTCGAACCTGCACTCAAAATTTATAGACTAACATTTTTTTATATTAGAGCTACATAAATAACTACAATTTTAATATAGTAGAAAAACACATTACGCAGTTAAACTCCAGAAACTAATACATAGATCATTCAAGACAATAAGATCAATACCTGCTCAATCCTAGAACCACAGCACGAGAATTAAATACATGCAGAAGATTACAGATTATATATAACTGAATAAATGCTTGAGATTATCAATTTATATGGTACTTTTATGGTGGTGTAAATGTAATGTGCACTGGAATAAGGGATACATTCTTCTATAATGTTTAGCACATAATGTACTGTGTTTTAATTCAATCACTAGGGTCCCAAGCATTGGGATATATATATATATATATATATATATATATATATTTCTAGCATTTTTACCATTTTCAATAATGTTTTCCTAAAAGAATAAAAAATAAAAAATAAAAAATAAATCCTAGGGGAAGACTGCAAACATATAAGCCAATCATGATCCATTTTCCTAGCATCCATTACATGATGCAATATTTCAAAAATAGAATGTAAAGAACCTTTGGTAGGAACAAAGCAGGCACTCTGACATTCTTCTGTGTAAATTCTTCTCAAATAATTTTAAATCAATTTAAGAATTGAAAGCCGACTAGTTACATTTGTAAGGAAAAGATGTCAGCATATCTACCTCCCATGAAAGAGCATGTGGCCTGCGATGATCACTTTTCAAAGTGATAGGCACCCCATCATTGAACTGAGAAGATGTCCTTTTTGTGTTCTCAAATTCTTCCACTCTGGTGTTTAGATCTTTAAAATCAGAAGCAGCCTCTTCAAGAACAAGAATGGCCTCTTTCATCTGCTCCAAGTCACATTCTAGTTCGCAAAGAAGATAAAGTTCATCTACCGCCCGATTGAGATTCTCAAAAAGAAAGCACCATAAACGCTGCCTAAATCTCTCTTTGCTTTCACCCGTCTCACATTCTCCAACAGTCATCACGTTCTGTGTGCTTGATGCATTATCATTTGTTGTACCATCCTGTGGAACACCATGGTCTTCAAAAGATTCTGTGAAGGTAGATTCTCCAGAATTTTCAGGTGCACTCTTGTCAGTTAAAACTAACTCAGTATCTTTTTCGATCAGAACTGATTCACTTGGATCCCCAACGGGTCTGGGTACCTCAGAAATTTCCGGATCACCTATCTCAGGTGTAACTAGTGATGCCTGAAGCTTCACTAGCATCCCAGCCTCTTCATCAGATGGAGTTATAACATTTAAGCAGTCACCATTTACATGTTTGACATCTTCAGTATGTATATCCCCACTCATTGAGACAGCAGTATCCAGATCAACTATTTTTTCACTCACAATTTCATTGACATCTTCAGCATTTCTCATTGGAATTTCATTTGCCTCTTTACTTTTTTGTTCAAGTTGTTGATCCTTAGGAGTCATCAGTGGCACCTCATGAGAAACAGTATCTACACTCGCAGATGCTGCCACCAATTTATTTTCTTGGGAATTTGTACAAGAAAATGCACAGGAAACCATATTATCATCATTCTCATTCCCCTTAAAGGGAACTAAAATATCATCTCCAATAGCACCAAACTTGATTCCAGCTCCAAGAGCATTTTCAGGATTAGGCGCTGAATCATTATCCTCTAGATCACCCCAGTTGATTTTATGAACCACGGTAGGATTATCTTTCTGAGGAGCCTTCTCAGATAAATTATTTTCATCTTTCAAATTCGAAGTTTCTGATTCAGATAACTTGGTACATTCAGTTTCTTGCTTACCAGGACCATTATGAAGGAAGGTTACACCTTGTTTATCTCCATTTGATGCACGAACGGAATTTGCAACACTTCTCCGACTATGTACATCATGATGCACTCCTTTTGGAAGCTGTGATCCCCTACCTTTACCACGGCAATATCCAACGTTTTCACTTAATGAGGGCTTGCTACACGAAGGACCGGAAGCATTTTTTCCAGTAAATCCCCCAACCCAACTCTGCAGGGAGAACTTCGAATTATTTCTATGCTTCTGGAGAAAACAAAAGAAAGAGAAGTCCTTAGCTTGCAATCAACCCTTCAATGAATTCATCACTTCTAAGAAAAGTTAAAGCTGTAATCTGTTGTACTTTCCCAGATCAAATAATAACATGAAAATATCACATGCTAGTCCACAAGTCAAAAAGGCATGAAAAATACTACAAGTTAATCCAAGTTCATTAAAAGATAATATCTAATCAAGCTCTAGTTAGTTACTTCACATTTTAGTTTATGGGAATCTACTTGAAACATATAGATAAAACTTCTACCTTATAATGGAGCAACAAAGAAATACAGTCAAATAAGTCTAGAAGCCACTATCTCCTACAAGTCTTAAAATTTTCTTTTCGTTTTTTTTTTTTTTCCCCTTTGATTACAACAGAAAAAATGTGACTTTTATTCCAAAATATATATATATATATATATATAATATGAAGAAAGAAAAAAAAAGACACCTTTTTTACTTCGAACCATCCAGAACCCTGATCATCGATCGCTTCCCCACTTTTCTCCATCCCCAACCATTCAAATCCCAAACATAATACAGATTCAATTTACAAAACCAAAAAGAACAATCAAAATTTTATATGATAAACCCCAAGTTTACAAGAGAATAAAAAATACAGAAGAAAAATATAAACTTTATTTAAATTGTATAACAAAATGCCGAATTTCCTATTCATACAAATTCATAATCATTAACAAAAAATTGGGCATTGAAAAAACCAAACATTAAGAAAAGAGAAAGAGAAAAGATCGGAAATTTAGTTGGAATGAACTATGATAAAGTAGTTCCTGGGAAATGACAGCTCGGAAGCTGAAAAAAATAAAATTCCGAGAAAATGGATTTCCAAAGGAATTGAGAAATGGGTTATTTTTTTTTTTGTACAAATTTTTTTCTGGTTAGAGAAAATTTAGCTAGGGTTTTTGGTGATTGGAGGGGGAAAAAAGAAGTTGAAGAAGAGAAAGGAGGGAAGAGTGGGAAAGTGTGAATTTTGTAACAGTGGGGGCTTTAGGTGTGGAATGGAAGGAGGAGTAGAAGTTGGTAAAGGATGTTACTTTTACATATTTACCCTCTTTTTTTAAAACTAATAACATATGTGTCCTGTTTCCTGGGAGGTTTAATTACGATTTTGTCCGACTTGAGATTGAGATGGAATGGAGAAAGACCGGCTGGGTCGGGTTCATTCAGGTAGATCCGGCAATGGACCCACCGACAATGATTTGGTATTTCATGGGTTTGTATAAATATACATATATTTAATTGTTTTTTTTTTTTTTAATAAACGAATTTCATCACCTCCTTCCAACAACGTTTTTGATATTTCAAACTTTGAAAACAATTATTTGATATTATTTATAATAATGGTTTTTTCATCGTTGAAAAAATAAAATAAAAATCTATTTGACCAATAAATTTCATTATTGAAATGGTATTAATTTGTTAGGAGCTAGTAGTACCAATTAGCGAAGCCACTACTTCTGAAAGTCTCATTATTAAAGAAAAAAAAAATCAAAAGGCAATTTTTCAAATGTAGAAGAAGTATATTCAATCATTGAAAGCAGAAGATATATACAGAAAAAAAATATATATATATATATATATATATTAAACAAGAGAAGATGTTTGTGTATAATTTATTCTAAATTGTAATAATATTTCATGTATTTTGCACTATTATATAGTGTTACTTTTATTTCCTTTACATCTAACGCATGGAATAATTATTTCATCTGTTTCTAAAGCGCAAGCCATATATTAAAAAAAAAAAAAAACAAAAATTAAAAGATATGCTATTCCAACGAACTAAATAATGCTAAAATTCTATAACGTGGATGTTTGAACATTTACACGTATCTTTAAGGAAAAAAAAAAATACATATCTATTTTGTTCAAAGTATGTGTGTAAATTTCCTAAGCATCCACACATATGCTTTTTTATAGGAATATCCTTTATATATATATATATATATATATATATAAATTGTAATAATATTAAAATATTTTTTTTTTTTTTTGGGGAAAAGAATAAGAATGATCCATGCTCAATGGGTGAAAAAAAAATAAGAATTACGTATTTGTCGGTGTTGTAGCTTACATATGAATGGTCAATGCTCAACGGATGAGATGCTATTATAACAAGATATTTATGAACCATTATTATTAATCCATCTTATGAAAAATAATGATAGAAAATCATTTGGGATTTTAAATAATCAAGTGCTCAAATAATTAATCAAGGTTGGTGAAACTTCAATTTTATAAGTACCAATTAGAGTACTAGTCAATGTTTCGGTTGAACCATAAATGACTGTGAAATCTTTTTTTTATTTTAAATGTAACTAAAATGATCTTATTGGAAAAAAGAAAAAAAGAAAAAAAAAAAAAAAGGGTCTTAGTCTATCACTTTCTAGGAAAAAGGTTTTCAGAAGTCATCTAATAAATTGACCAATGATACACTTAAAATAGCAAAAAAAAAAAAAAAGTGCTTGAGATACTTCTTTTTTTAATATTATTATTAATTTAAGGTATGGAGTTAAGCGGAAATTCTATGGTGAGGACGGTCCGTATAAAGATCGTAGTATTAGTGACGGTTTTTCATAGTATTAATGATATTTTTTTAAAAAATCGTCACCAATACTATGAAAAACCGTCACCAATATTGTGGTCCGTATGAGGACCGTTTGCATCATAGATAAACTGTAAAGTTAAGTATGACATAACACACACACATATATATATATATATATATACTTGATATAGTTGAGCAAGGTGCACGAATGTATGTAGTAGTTGAGCAATAGTTTTCCAATAAATGTTCTCACAATCAGTATTTATCTTAAAGCATGACTTGAAAACTTTATAAATTAATATATAATATGTAGAATATAATTATTTGGTGAAGGATCTTTTTTATAAATTATTGTATGAGGAAGGTAAATGTCATGCGTTGTGATTGTATTTTATTTGAATTTTTGAAATCTCTTTAAACTAGTCTTTTTTTCTTTAATATTGAAGGAGGAGAGATTTAAATATTAAAATCTTTTTTTTTTTTTTTATGAAAAGTAGTGACTTTATTATTATATTTTTTTGATGAATGACTTTACTACTTCATTTTTGGTCATTTATAGATCCCCATATGTATAATAATTTTTTTTTCCCTCATATTTTCAATCCATGACGTTTCAAATATAGATGTAGGTGATTTGTTAATTAAGTTCATCTCATTTGGCAACTTTATTACTTAATTATAATATATATTATTGAAAGATGTGTAAAAAAGTCTGTAACTATTATTTAAATATTTCAACTCAAAATATATTATATATAACTAGTGAATTAGTGAATTCAACCATTGAGATTTAGTTTCCCAAATAAAAATCTAGATTTATTATATTGATTAATAAAGATGATTTTATATTCTAAACAATGATAGATATATATAAAATTGATCTTTTCAAAATTATCTCTCCGTTTATCATTGGAGACATAATTTGGACAACAAAAATAGAATCACGTTGATTAATTATTTGTTTTTCGTGTTAATTTTTGAGATATATATATATATATATATATATATTTAATACAAAAAACTTAAAATAGAAAACTAAATGGATTGTTATATTTTTGTTCAATATCATAAATATACACAGTAATTTTTTTTTAAAAAAAATGGTTCTATATTTTAATGGTTCTACTGATTGTAATATTTTTGTTCCACTTCCACATCATAAATACAGACAGAATTTTTTTTTTAAAAAAAAATGGTTTCATCAGTAGATTCTGTCATGCTAATGTAATAAAAATAAAATAAACTAAGAGACTATTTATTTTAGATAATTTGTCAAATAGTATAATTTATCAAAACATTTTTTATCAAAATATTTTATAAAAGAAAAAAATATAAATAAATTATTATTTTTTAAAGGAAAAATATATATGCACATCATTAATTAAATTGAGATGTAAATAGAATCAATGGAAAACAATTTTTGGATTGAATATTTACCAAGTGGACATTTATGCCAAATAGACTACAAACTCTTTCAAACTCTATGTCATATTGATAGAAATTCACAAACCCGTTAAAGATGCTCCAAGTGTATAAATTTTTTAATAAAAGTATATGGGTACTATTTTTAGTCTTCATATTAGTATTTTTGTATGTATAAGAATATATAAATTCTCCTATCAGAACTTTATATATCAGCTTTTAAATTATTATGAATGTTGGGATTTAAAAATATAATTGGAATTTAAATGGTATCCATATAAGGTTTACTTTTGTCCTTGATTTTATTATATTACCAAACTTATATAATCCATAAAAAAAATCTTTAAATCTTAGTTTTGAAGGAATCTAAAAGTTAAGAATAAAGATTAAAAAAAATACCAAAATGATCTGGTAGGAGACCAACTGTATTTATATATACATATATATATATGTGTGTGTGTGTGTGTGTGTGTGTGTGTGTGTGTGTGTGTGTGTGTGTGTGTGTGTGTGTGTGTGTGTGTGTGTGTGTGTGTGGAAAGATATATAATTTTTTAATAAATTAAATATAATTATGCATGTCATAAAAGAAAATAAGGTAGACCTCTTTTTTTCTTTTTTTGGTTTTTTTGGTGAATAAAAGGTGAATTTGCATAATATTATTTTCTATGTGGTGATTAAATAATATGTTAATATGCAATTTTTATATGTGATAAAGATGGTATTTTTTTTTCTTTTTTTCTTTTTTCTCTATGTATATATCTTTCTAATAATATTTTTTGTTGCTTTAATATTTAAACCATCTGAATATAATAATCCATTCCCTTTCATATGACGGGCCATTATATTTGTATTTTTCTTCTTATATTCTTTTATATATATATATATATATATATATATATTCTATATGCTATTTTCATGATTTTTTTTTTTATTAGCAGTCATTAACTTTATTCTACGAACATAAAAGATTATCAATTTTTCTTGCCATATATGAAAGGAAAAAAAAAAAAAAAATCAGTCATGAGAATTCGAACCACTTAATGATATCCAAGGGCCATTAATCTTCCTTATTAATTATTTTTTATTTTGTCCTTTCGTAGTATTCATAAAAAAGAAATATCTATATATATCTAAACAAGAAACAACTTTATCACTTTAAATATATATATACATATATATATATATATATATAGAACAAATGTTAGAAATGTTAAATGTTGTAATCATTTGATATATATACCTTAAGATTTTAGGGCAAAGTAATATATACTGTACAAGTTAAATTACAAAAAACCACCCTCACCTTTCGACTATTTGATATTTACAAATAACCTCCTGATATTAAAGAAAAGATCCACAAAACAATTAAGAACTTACAAGTTAAAAGAAAATATATACATGGAGACAAACTTACCTTTATAAAAAAACCTATAAAATTTTAAATTTTAAAATTACTTAAATCTTTTCCATAATGAATAAATTTCAATTAATTAATATTAATTATTTTAAATATTTGTTTTTTCAAAAATATTATTTTCTATGTTGTTTTTTGATTAAAAATATTATTTTTAATATTTTTTGGAACAAAATATTATTTTTAGTATTAAGATAATAAAAACAAGTTTAGATTAAATTATATTTTTGTTAAATTAAAATAATGTTTAAGTAGATTCTTTATAGGTGTCGAATAGTTCAGGGGTAGATTTTGTGTAATATACCTTATAACATATTATTTTCATTTATGAATATATAATAAAACTCGAATAAGATTCATCTTGATAGTGTATTCAATGTATAGTCTAATAGATTTAAAATGAATTATAGATTTTGAAAGATTTAATAAATTGATATGGAATTCTATTGATTTCATAAATAATTCATAAAAATCTAATGAAATCTTTAAGATTAAGATTAAATTTTATATTGATAATTTTTTTTTTATAATTTTGCATTGAATATTTTTCAAATCCATTAAAATTCATCATTAAAAGACAAGATCCGAATAATTAATATTATCAAATGATTGTTAATTGTGTATTTAATTTTATAAAAAATAAAATAAACCTTATTTATAACTGTTTGATACAAATATATATATAAATCTAACATCAATGCACTGACTATAGTTTATTTTCCCAACTCATCATAATCATTTTTTATATGTATAGTCTGATATAATACATATAAGTTATATTTCAAAAATATATATATGTATAATACTTATAATAATCATGTAATAGAAGGATATAATTTACACATTAAATGTTAAAATTTTAGTATATTTTACCATATTAAAGGTCGTTCTTTTGGCAATTAATCTTGGGATGGCAAAATGCTAGTGTTGCCCCAACCTCCGTGGAGGTGTCACCCCCTAATGAGATGAAGATTCTTCGATTAAATGAAGAACCGAATCCGACGGTAAGGGAACCCCCTAGGAGGGGAAAATGCCTTGCCTTAGGATGGGGATGAGGATGGAAAATATGCTCTTTACCCACCTATCCACCTTTTATATATTGATTTTAAATTTTTTATATTTTTCTTTAATTATATTTATATTGACTTATATTATTATAATTCATAAAAAAAAAACACTATTAGTGAGAAAAATGTATATACATGTTAATAAAAATACATTTGTATTAAAATAATATTACTTTTTAAAAAATTATTAAATATAATTTTAAAACTAGGGATACAAATTTCTTCATCCCAATCCATTTTTCTGCTTTAATTTTTTTATTTATATAAAAATTTATTTTTTATATTAACATTATATATGAATATATCATCTAATAATATTTTAATTACTACCCAATCTAGTACGTTTTGGCTTCAATAGCAGCATCCAAATTTAATAGATATTTTAATATCTGTAATATTAATATTAAAATAATTAAGGTACAAAGCGAAAAATCAGAAAAAAAAAAAGTCATCTCAGCCTTGTCTTGTCCTGCTTTCATTGCTGATTTAATTTGAGTTGTTTACATATATTTTTCAAAAGGAAACTGGTTGAAAATTAATGAAAACACTATCCACCTTATAGAATTATTTTATTCATTCTTTTAATTGCATTCATGAAAACTTTTATTAATGGAAAGTTTTTATGTAATTTACATCTCAAGGACCAAAGTCAAAATTGGGCAAGAAAAATAAAAAAAATTGCTCCAAAAGATAAAACTTTGTTCCTCAAGACCAAAAGCAAAACCATTATGCTGGCAAAGAATTATTTGGTCCGGGCATAACTTATACGTAAAGCCAAACCTTTCAATTCAGATTGGAATCTTTACCCAATAAAAAATCCACACCTGTCAACATTTTAAATCGGCTTTTTTTATTAAAATAATTTAATTTTTCCTAACTTTATCCAAAACTTACCGCAAAAAGACACTGAACTGCTCTTTAATATTCCAACCCGTTCGCTGTACGTTCATATTATTATGCTTAATCAGCTAAATTCAGCTCAAATATTGGGCCAAATCCGAAAAATCTGAGTCCGACCCTTTTCACCTTACACAGTTTTCTTGCCGGTGAATGTTCATCATCACTGAATGCTCAAGGATAGAGTTAGAAAGGCTTGTCCTTTACAGCAAACAAAGCACCGTATTACTATTATTGATGCACTTTCTGTCAAAAGGAGGTTGCGTTGGAGTTGAGCTTGGATGGTGATGTTAATGGCGAGGCTTTTGGTACTTGGGGTAAGTTCTCATCTGATTTTTTTTTCTTAAAATGTATCTGGATTGGTGCATTTATTTGTCATGTAAATATTTTCAGAGTAAAGCAGCTTCAGAATTGAACGACAACTTGGTTGTTGATTTTTATATTTATTTGGTTTTTTGAAATATGGTTGCCGTATTGTTTCGAATTGTTTTTTTTTTTTGGTAGCCTTAGATTTGTCTTCCATTGTGGTATTTTTTGGGTAGTGGGTGAAAACTGTATTCCTGATCTTGTTCCTTTTCTTCTTCTTCTTCTTCTTCTTCTTCTTCTTCTTCTTCTCGGTGATATGCGCTTCATTCATTTATATATTATGCTTCAAAATTTGAGATCTAAGTTTGAATTTGTCTATTCATTTTCTCTTCAAATAATGCACATGCGATCAGTTTCTCTTCAAAAAATGCACATGCGATGCTGGTGAAGTTGCTTTAACTTCTATTTTCTGTTGGCTCCAGTTACTTTGTGGAATTGGAACGGCCCTTTTGTGGTAATGGCACTGTTCTCAGGACATAAAACCTTTTTCCCCCTACTTAATGTTGTCCTTTTGGTTGCCTTATCTCACAACCCATTTCTTGGTTTTTTTTACTTCGTCGTTTTATGTCTTTCTATCTTACTTTCATTCCCTCCTGTTTATGGTTTCGTTTGTTCTTGTTCTGAAATCAACATTATCATTGCATTTCTTTCAAACTAAAAACTTGTTTGAATTCCTGTGACTGTTACCGAATCTTCCTCGGAAACCAAAATTTTGTTTTCTACTTGAAAAGGAGAACATCTATTATCTGTACTTGTTTGATTCAGAAACCCACTTCATCTGCTTTCCGTTTTTATTTTTATTTTTTTGTTGAAAACATATCATTTCAATTTATTGATCTATGGTATGGTTCTTCTCTATCTCTATCTCTCTCATTTTGTTTGGTTGTTTTTGTTAATCTTTTGTGGGATGTCATAAAGAAAGTTTGCTTTAAATTCTTTTGTTATCGTAATAAGCTGCAGAGATGAGGAAAAATTTATGTTCTTAGGGGCAATGTAGCCATTATGTTCTGATTTTCTTTATCCAATTGTAATGGTGTTATTTTCTTTAGTCCATTTTAGGAATGTTGCTACACAAGATTCAGTTCTCATTTTAGATTTTGTCTTCTCAAGTGGCAGTTAATTTAAATCGATCGGTTTGGTGGTGAAGCTGTTCTATTGATTAACTAATGGAGTTCTGCTTCTCCTTATTCCTCCTTCTGATTTCCTTCCCTGTGATATTGGCTCAAGAAGATGTTGTACAAGCTAATATTGTAGTTGTTGCAGCTACAGCTGTTGGAGAAGTTGATAGTAAGTTCATATGTGCTACTATTGATTGGTGGCCTCATGATAAATGTAATTACAATCAATGTCCTTGGGGATACACGTCTGCGATGAACCTGGTATTTACTTGATAAGTTTATTTTTTATTTTGGGCTACAGAATTAAACAAGCAGTTTCAACTGTTAGTTAATGTGGTTTTCTTTTTCCCAGAACTTATCTCATCCTTTACTTGCCAAGGCAATTCAAGGTTTGTTTTTTTGCATCATAAACATAAATTGAGGGGAAAAAAAGTATCTATTTTGATGATCTTAAACAACTTGTTTCATGATGAGTTAATCTGTGATTTGATGATTACCGTTATGCTCTAATAATTTTATCTACACGATCAAATTACTTTTTCAATACTGGTGGTCTGACAGCTTTCAAGCCCCTGAGAATCAGAATTGGAGGTTCTTTGCAAGATCGAGTTTTGTATGGTGTAGAAAGTTTGAAGGCTCCTTGCCATCCATTTCAAAGGAGGAAAGATGGGTTGTTTGGATTTTCTAGAGGATGTTTGAAAATGAGTAGATGGGATCAGCTGAACCAATTTTTCAGTACGACAGGGTAAGAATAAGATTATGACTCTTGATCTTTTTCATGGACTATGTTGTTAGTCTTTCATATCAGCCTTTATCATTAGAAAAAAACTATGTTTCTTCATACAAAGATATTTTGGAATCCTGATAGTGTCTGAAAATGAATATCACACGTGGTTGTTTATCCTGATGCATTGTTTAAAAAAAAGTGCCATCATTGTCATATTGGACCTTCTGAATGGTGAGATTCTTAAAACTTTCTCTGTGGCTTTAATATCTTAAAAATGACTAAAATTAGTCCCTTTATTTAGAAATCACATGTATGAAGTGTTAATTTCATTTTCTTTTTTGGGAGGGTTGGGGTAGGTAGAAGAGAGTTTGCATGCTTGCCTGTGGATTGCTTATTGTTCATATCTTATTATTGTTCAGGGCTGTTGTGACATTTGGCTTGAATGCACTCTCTGGGAGGCACCGCAACAACAAGGGTGTTTGGGAGGGAGACTGGGAATCTACTAATGCTTATGATTTTATTAAGTATACTATTTCAAAAGGATACCAGATTGATTCGTGGGAATTTGGTATGAAACAGGGGAGAAATTCAATTCTTTTTGCCTTTTCATTATGGTTTTCATTCACTTCATTCATGATTATGCTACTATAGGTAATGAGTTGAGTGGATCTGGTGTTGGAGCAAGAGTTAGTGCTGACCAATATGGAAAAGACTTGATCAATCTTAAAAAGATAATTGATGAGTTGTACAAGAACTCCAACTTAAAACCTTCACTTGTGGCACCTGGAGGATTCTATGAGCATAATTGGTTTTCAAAGCTTCTAGATGTAACTGGTTCTAATGTAGTCAATACCATCACTCATCATATCTACAATTTGGGTGCAGGTAGGCTACTGTGCCAGCAAAATCTTCTAACATTTACAAATGCATGTTTATCATGTCTTATATGCTTTCCTAATAGCCTCTTCATTAGTATTTTTCCTTGGTTTATTTTTTTATTTTTCTTTTTCCGTACACACATATCTATATATATATATATATTTTTTTTTTTTTGCCTTATTCCTTTTCTTTTCTTACTCTATTTTTCCTTTTTAAATTGAAAAAGATTAGCTTATCAACCTTGATGATTGGTTTAAAGGAAACAACAAATTTTAGCAACATGTCCAGTCATTTTTCTTTGTTCTTATGGCTGTTAGACATATACTATCTCAACATGCATGGATGGAATTTTAATATCATTAGTGCACCTGTGCAAATACACAGAAGGTCAACTTATTGGTCCTATCTGATGTCTGCTTTAACAATCCTTTCATGTGGTCAGGTAATGATCCCAATCTTGTAAGTAGAATACTGAATCCCTATCACTTGAACAAGATAGCAGGAACATTCATTGATCTAGAGCAAACCATGAAAGTGCATGGTCCTTGGGCTTCTGCATGGGTGGGAGAGTCTGGAGGGGCCTATAATAGTGGTGGTCGTGATGTGTCCAACACATTTGTTGACAGTTTTTGGTAACCTTAAAACTTTCATTCAGTTTTAATTCAACGTGATAGAGTGTACAGAAAATTTTTATTTATATATGATTATTTGAATTTTAGGTACTTAGATCAGCTTGGAATGGCATCCAAGTATAATACTAAAGTATATTGCAGACAGACTCTAATTGGTGGGAACTATGGTCTTCTGGACAGAACCACATTTGTCCCCAACCCTGATTACTACAGGTAAGAACATGGTTCGAGGACTCATCAGAAAATCCTGATCTACTTGCTCTTCTTTTTCTAATGCATAATATTTTGGTTAATGGATAGTGCACTTTTATGGCATCAACTTATGGGAGATGGTGTTCTTGCCGTTGGGAGTGATGCTTCACCCTATCTACGCGCTTATGCCCATTGTTCAAAAGGAAGAGTAAGTTTATATGTCTGATTTTTACCAACTGTATAGAAGGGAATGATTTTGGCACGACTGTCCCTGAAATATACATACATAAATATATATATATATATAGTTTTTCAAATTTAGGATTACTAAAGTGGATAATAAGGAAAACTGTTCTAGCAGTAGATCATTTGTCAATGTTCAAAACAAATTATACATTAGGACTTGAATGTTGCAGATACAAAACATATGGTGATAGTATACCGACTTGGTTTTCCATGTCAACTTCTGTTTCTGGTTCTACAGGCTTGTCATGTTTTAAATATTTAGACTAGAGGGGAGGCTCAGGGGAAACTCATTTGGTCGAATCTTATTGATTTGGGGTTTATACAGGCCAATTACTTTGCTTATATTATTCAATTTTCAAATTTGCAATTTAAGGAAAAGAATTAAAAGTAGGATTTTGATAATTGAACACTCCCCTTGCAACTCTCAGTTTGACACATGACATTGAAGTTTTTGAGTCCAAAAATGCCTTTAGCAAAGATGATGTTTAGCATAAATCATCTTCACTTCATTGTGGTGCAGACTACTGAAAATTGTTTGTAGAGTTTAATGTTACTCTGTTGTTAAATGGTAACAATTTCTTCAGGGTGCATATGAACAAGATGCACCTATTATGCAATAAAACTTGATTATATAATATATGTTTCTTGTAGCAGTGGTTAACCATAGAAAGATTTTAGATCTGGGCTACTCTCCTGTGACTATTTTGAATCACCATGTTCTCTTTCTTTCTTTTTTTTTTTTTTGGGGTCCTATTTGCGTCTTAAGTACTTATTTTAATTGAATTTTCACTAGAGGTTTTCCTATTCCATTGGTCCAACTTTATTTTCTGTTTTTGAGAAGTCAATTCAATAGTCTACTTTTTATGAGGTATTGACAATCATCACCGCATTTTTTACAGGCAGGTATAACTCTACTTCTTATTAATTTAAGGAATCAGACCGAATTTATTGTTAATGTCAAGAACAGTTTGAATTTGGCTGTCCATGGGAACACGATTCGAGAGCAAAGTTCATTCATGCACGGTGTTAAGAGGACAATTGCATGGGTTGGCCAAAAAGCATCAGATGGACCATTGTACAGAGAAGAGTATCATTTGACTCCACATAATGGCTACCTTCGGAGCAAAATCATGGTTCTGAATGGAGTTCCATTAGAGATTACTGAGGATGGAAACATTCCAAAATTGAATCCTGTTCTTGTCAAAGAAAATTCTTTAGTCTCAGTCAGTCCTCATTCCATCAAATTTGTGGTATTCCCTAACTTTGATGCTCCTGGTTGTGCATGATTTATCTTCATTCATCCCTGAAGAACTATTTAACTGTGTTTCACTTAGTCATAGAAGTGTAAGTTTATGGCAATTGTAAGTTCTGAGCTATAAAATAAACCTGCAATAATTGCCTGCGTGCGTAAATTAATTGTATGGAAAGAACATAGAATGTACTATCAATTATTTATTGGAATTATTAATAATATTATTTTTTATCTTTAACTTTCTTCTATCTGTTAAATTATGCTTTTGGTTTAACCTGAGCTCTACATAATACTGGATTTTACAAGTACAGAAAGTGTAAGTCTAGTTCTTTCTCACTGGGGATCTGACATGCTTTTCCTTGCATCATTGTCTGTCATGGACTTCTTCTGGCATTCTCTGTTTCCAGTTTGAATCATATGATTATTTTCAACTTATCAATGGTTTAAAGTAAACTTTCAATGCGACTGCTATAATCTTAAAGCTAAGGTGATAATTACTGAGATTTTTATAATTTATACAACATATAAGCAGGGAAGTGTTCCATGTTAGTAAAACTAACAATTATAGGAGGTTAACTCTTATTTAGTCAAAATTTATTTACCATTAGATTAGACTCATTTAAAGGCTAAAATAATTTGTCAAAAGCCATCAAATACATTAGTACATTGAATAGACAATACTAAATAAAATATATGTATATATTTTGAAGTACAAATTAATCAAGATAACAAAATAGAAGCGAGCATGCAGGGTCAGCCAAATTAACCAATAATCCACGTACTATGAAGTACTGTGCTAGTCTGATTCAACTAGTAGCCCATCAAAATAAGTACACAAGAATTAACAAACCAAAATGGGTACACGCAAATATCCATAAAAACAATGCCAGCTCATCTAACATGAACATCTTACCATTTCACGTTTTTAATGCATAGAATACACATAACAGAACCCCAAAGAGCATGCACATCACTCCTTTCTATCAAACGCCCTTTTATAGCGACCCCGGGAGCCAAATACCCACTTGTCCTTATCACTCCTTTCTGTCAAATGCCCGTTAATGCATCCTCAACTTGGTCTCCCATGCAATTGCTGCTTTCCTTGCCCTGCGGCTGCAATAATCTACAAGATTTTCATTTTACGGGAATTCATACACCAGCATAGCCAACTCTGTGTCTAGACAACATCCCAAGAGCTTCAAAACATTATTGTGCTTGCTCATTTGTGATGCAACTGCTACTTCATTTGCAGTGGCTCCTAATCTGACCAAGAAGGCTGGTATGGCATTCGTTTGAAGAATTTTTTTTCATCAAAACTTGATGGTCTTCACGAACTGCTTCATAGACTATGAGATCGATATCCTTGTGAATTATTCTCTCCAAGGCGAAGGTGTTTGTTGCCTTGTTGAGCAAGATTGCAATTTTCATTGAAAGAAATTACCATTTGTTCTAACATGCAGCTTCATTCTTTTGAAAGAAGATGTTCTCCCTTTTCTCCTTCTTCAACATGGTAGCAAACATGTCAGTTGTTTGCAGGAAAAAAAAAAAATGTAACAATAATAATACTAGAGAGATTTACCACCAAAAACACTCTTCCCCCAATGTCACTCTAACTTGAAGGCCGGCTGGCCTAAAAGTGAGAGGAAAACATAGATCAGTCTTCAACATTTTTACCAAGACATGTTCCTATGAGCTGTTGTAACATTCTATTGCCTGTGCTTCATTTCCTTCTTGCAAGACATGATGACTGGCCTTCAAGTGAGTTGTAAAGAGACTTATTATATGATCATCTTAAGTAGTACCTTAAGGAGTAAATTGTTCTCTGAATATATCAATCTGAATTAGGCACCAGTTCTTTCTTTTTCCCTAATGCAGCCATAAGGAGCTGGGCTGCTTGCCAGCTGAGGAGTAGCTTTGCTGTTAGAAGCTACAGAAACCATCTACATCTGTATCCTCAGGAATTAGCACTAAGATTTGGAACTCAGACAGTTTTGCAACATTTTTCTTGGTCTAAGAAGATACTTGATACGGTAATACCTCGATGGGTTATGGTCTTGGAAAAGCCATGGTGGAGAAATGCAACTGCATTTACTATATATTTACATAAGAGTTTCATCACTTTCTTGTGCTTGCTCATCTGTGATGCAGTTGTAGCAATAAGTAATTTATAGAAGTAAATATGTTTGGTCTGTTTTCTATAGGATGCTGCCCATAAGTAATTTACATCCCAATCTGTTACATACATATAGTTAATTGTTTTGTAGGACTCAGATATAATAATGCATTACAACAAACTATTATTATGATATATATATATATATATATATTTGGATATAAACATTGCACATTAAAAATGATTCGGCTGGCTGTAGACTGTACTAAGATATCACTTATCACTGTTTGATGTTTTTGATAGCTCTGAGTTGTTTTGCTACTTCGATCGTGTTTGGTCTGTCATCAATATTTTCACTTAGACACGTCTCTACGAGATCGCAACATTCCCTTACCTGCATTTCATTTCCTTGTTGCAGGACATTGGTCTTCAAGTGAGTTGTACAAGCATATGCTATATGATCTCCATACCAAGTATAATCTTCCTCTTCATCTGAATTTGGATGTAAACTGTCCAACGATTCATCTTCGTCCTCCGAATTTGTGTTGCTTCTGCAACAAGGATCTGAACCTAAGATCAATTCTTTGAGTGGCTTTTCCGTAAAGAGTACACATAGTAGAGCACCAAAGGCATAAACGTCACTCCTTTCTGTAAAACGCCCTTTCCTAAGAGTCTCTGGAGCCAAAAAACCATTGGAGATAATGATATCCGTATCTATGTGTTTTACCTTCCGGATTTGGTATTGACATTCGGAACTCTGACAGCTTGGCAACATTGTCTTTGCCTAAGAAAATTCTTGAGGGCCTGATATCTCTATGGATGATCGTCTTGGAAAAGCCATGGTGGAGATATGCAACAGCAGTTGCTATCTCTGTAGCAATCCTCAACTTGGTTTCCCATGGAAGTGGCTCCCTCTCCCCTCCGCTGCAGTAATCAACGAGGTTTCCATTTTCCGGGAATTCATAAACCAACATGGGTAACTCTGTATCCAGGCAGCATCCGAAAAGCTTCAACACATTCTTGTGCTTGCTCATTTGTGATGCAATTGCTACTTGATTTGCAATATCTTGTAAATCTGTCAAAGAAAGTAGGCCTGGTGGTGGTTTGGAGAATTTTTTCACCAAAACTTTACTATCATCTTTATGACTGCTTTGTAGATTGTAAGGTCGATTTCAGTGCCTACCACTCCTTTTGGGTCGAAGTTGTTTGTTGCCTTTTTGAGCTCTTTTATGGAGTACCTCTTAATCAGATTGCAATTTCCATTGAATGAAGTTATAGTTTGCTCTTATATGGCAGCTCCATTCTTTAGAAAGAAGCTCTCCTTTTTGGTCTTCAGCTTAGAAAACATGTTGTTAGATTGATTTGCAGCAACAAAAAAGAATAAGATCATGCATCAAAACCAAACCCAAAGATCTACACTGCCTTATTACTACAAAATCTTTTTCTTAGTCGACATTTAATGCTTCACTGGCTTAAAAGTTAAACAACGCGTTTAAATTGGTTTGTAGTTTTGCAAAATATTCACGTGTTCTTTTTTTTTTTTTTTTTTTTTTTGGTAAATTGCTTAGTAGTTTCCTTGTTTAAACAAAGTGCATTTGGTGATTTGCCCATCATGTACATTTTGGACTCGTAGGTGACTAGGTTCAATGTGGCCATTGAAGAATGAGTATGGCGTCTGTATATCACTTTGGCGCTTAGTTTACCGTGGCCATATATTTAATTTGGCCAAAGATGGAATTCGGCACTATGGTATTATTAGTTCAATTATATTCGGTCTTTTGTTTCCCGAATCATTATGGCCATTTGTTCACTTTGGCCATGCGAAGTGCATTCGACCGTTCGTTTTTTATGTTGACTGTGGTCTGATTGACTGACCACATGAACACATATTTTAGTTATAAGTTTGGCTAAGGCAATTTATGATTGGGCATATGCGTAGTTGGTCCTAAGATTGATTTTTTTTTTTTTTTGTTTTTTTGTTTTTTCCAAAAGGTGTGGTCTAAGTTTGAATTAGTGGAGTGTTTGGATAGTGATAAAGTTAGTGGGAATCTAAAATTTTTTAAGAAAGTGAAATTTTTTCTTGATTGGATAATTTTTAAAACAAAAAATTTATAGGGTCCAGTAGAAAATAAATTTTTTAATATAGAAAATTGACAGAGAAAATAGATCCTACTAAAGATGTGTCATTCTAAAATTTTCTGAAAAACTGATTTTACGTATTTTTTTAAGTACAATTTTATTCTTTACTTTTAATGTATAAATTTATTTAATTACTTGTAAATCATATTTTTTTTTTCTATAATTAACCAAACACTATAAAAAAAATATTAAGAAAATTCATTTTCAGAAAACGGAATCCCAAAAGAATCAGTTTCCTTCAATATATATATATATATATATATATTTTTTTAATCAAACATCCCATAGGATTTAAGTACTAAAAATGAAATAATAAGGGGTTTCAGTGTCTTTTTTTTTTTTAATTATATATGTATATATATATATATATGTAAATTATCTTGATTTATTAAAACAATTTTAAAAAAAATAAAATTAATTTAAGATATTTATGTCATAATTGAAGAAAACAAATTTAGGTTTTGGTGGGGGCAAATATATATATATATATATTTTTTCCTTCTAATACATCAATTATCAATGCCTACCACTACAAAAAATATACAAAATTCCCAAATGACAAATTCAAATTTGTCACTTTACCTACACCAGAAATAATAAAAAGAGCCATTCTAATCTTTTTTATTAACTCTACCAATAAGTGATAAAATCTAGTTTGTCACATTCACAAAGAGACCAAAAAAGTTAAGGCACCAATGTTTCCCTCCGTTTTAATCCCCAAATTATGATGAAATTTTTTATTGTCACTCAACTTTTTATTTTGACACCTAAATTTTTTAATAACCCAAAACGATGCGTTTCATCTTATGTCATATTTGAAACTCATTTTTTGCCCAGGAAAATATACAAAGTATTTTCCCGCTTTCCTCTACTGTGCGAAACCGATACTCAGCACACTCCTAGCTCGCTCGCTCTGCTCTCACGCACCTTTGAAAGAAGAAAGTTTTGCATCCGTTAGTTTGATTATCTTGCATATATGATTGCCATCATCCTCTCTCGCTTCTCAGATTGCTCCTGGTACCATTTCTTCTCTCTCTTTTCATCTTCTGGGTTATGATTTGACTGTTGCTAGAATTGCTATTATTTTTCGTTATTTATTATAATCTTTTAAAACTAGATCGTTTAGATTCTTCTAGTGACTTTCTAATAAGCTCTTCGATGGAGTTGCTCGTTCCTCCTAACAAGAATGCAATTTTCATTTAAAGAAACTACTATTTGTTCTAACATGGCCACTCCATTCTTCTGGAAGAAGATGCTCTCTTTTTATTCTTCATCAACTTAGTAACAAACATGTTAATTGTTTGCAGAGAAAAAAAAAAAAAAAAAATACTAGAGAAATCTACTACCCCCAGCGTCACTATAACTTGAAGCACCAGCTGTTTACTACAAAACCTTTTCCCAGTTGACAACGCGTCACGGCATTGATTGGTAGTTTTGCAAAAGATTCCTTATCACTTGCTTAGTGGTTTCCTTTTTCTTCCATTAGTCAAAATATATGAAACTTGACGGTCAAAATATTGTACATTTTTTAATAACAAAAAACACCATTGTCTACACTGGCTGATCCAGAAAATATGTTTATTGCTTTAAAATTTGATTGAACCAACATAATACAATGTTTAATTTAGTACAAAATTCGCAAGACCAGCTCACTCTTATTCTTGATATATCTAGATATATATATATATATTAAACTTATTTTCTAATAGCTTAAGTTTTTGGTAGTCAAACACGATATCAATAGTTCAAAAATAATCACATCACCCATTAAAAAGTGTTGGATAACAATCACAACACAAAGCTAACTTTTTAGAATCTATAGAAAGAATCAACACAAGATTTTTTCGAGGTTTGATTTATAAATTGAAGATACTTCATAGTTCTTTAGCTGGTTTATACATATCTAAACCCATAAACCACACCAAAATCTCTTTTACACCCTTTCTCATCCTCACAAAACGTTCAGCCAGAATGTTCCTTGAATAATTGGAGAAAAAGCTTCCAGAACGAAAGAGATTTACTTGAATAATTGGAGAAAAAGCTTCCAGAACGAAAGAGATACAAGAGAGAAACGATAGAGAACAAGCTGTGTGATCGAAGAATGAAGGCTTTTGTAGAAGGACTCTGCTTTCTGCAGTATCAGCCTCACTCTATTCCTCTTTATGAAGCTACAAGCTGTTATAACTAAATCTTGACACCTAAGCAACAAAAGGCATAGCTAAGTCTGTTATAACCTGTAGTTGAAACCACGTAGTTTTAACCTTGCTTCTTAAAAACAAATAAAAGCTTTTTCCTTTTACTTTGAATCACATGTTTAGTAAAAACAATTAACACTTGTGAGGGGTATGGTGGCAAATCTTTAAGAGTCATGTATGGGAGCTTATTACAACAACCCATCAAAGGTAATCCTCCAGCAGGTTAAAGAATTGCTCTCTGTTTGATGTTTCTGATGAATTTCAGTGCTTTTTCTACTTCGATCATGTCGGGTCTGTCTTCGACATTTTTACTGAGACATCTTTCGATGAGCTTGCAACATTCCATTTTCAGTGCTTCATTTCTTTCTGCAAAACATGATGGTTGGCCTTCAAGTCAGCTCTACTAAGACTTGTTCAATGATCACCCCAAGTAGTATAAGCATTGTTTGAATAATTTGAATATGAATTAGGCATTGATTCTTTTTCCTTAAGGAACCATAAGGAGCTGAACTGCATAGGAACTCAGTGAGTAGCTTCCCTGTTAGAGGCTATTGATACCCTATACATTTGCAACTATATGTGTTTTGTAATGTTTTTGCAATAAATTAGTGTGAATGATTTTTGGTTTTAATGGGCCTTAAATGGCATTATTGGGTTTTAATTGGTTTTTCCCTTTTTGGAATTTGATGGGATTGATTTTTGAAAGAAAAAAAGTTTTGAAAACATAATTCCCTACCGTGAGCATTAATTGGAAAAAGGAAAAAGAAAAAATATAGTTTTTTCTGCATATTTTGCCTTGTGACTGTAGCAAAGTTTAGGGGCACCGAAAGTTCGAAGGGAAAGCTTCAGAGGTGCTGTGTCCGAGAGTTTTTGAATCCGTTGTATCTTAGGAGATAACTGTCGGGAAACCATCTACATCGATGGGATAAAAATTGTCTTAAGGAAATTGTGGTACCATACAGGCTTCAAACCATTTTTTTAACCAGCAGATTAAAGAGAAAGACACTCAGGTTCTCAATTTTATTTCATTAATTTTGTAAATTGTTATTTAGTTTTGTAGATCCACATGTATATACACATATATATTATTCCCATGAGATTTCTAACAATCTTAAGATAATTCCAAAAAATATATGTTGATATATATGTGGGTTTGTTGATTCGTGTTTAACCTGTGAATGTGTTGTGAAAAAAAAAAATATATATATATATATATGTATTTTTTTTATATTTTGGTCTCTAACCGGGTACATGCTTGTGGAATTAAGTTTTTTGTATAAATCAATTTATGTTACCCATGGTTTTATGGTGATTGATCTACAATTTTGTACTGGGTTTGAAAGGAATTGAGTGTTATACCAGATTTGAAAAAAAAAAAAATTTGTTTTTCCTATGGGTTTTAGGATTCTTGGGCAATTCTTTATTTTTTGTTTAAAAAACCAAATTCTTTCCAAAATTTGAATTACCCATGAATTTCTAAATTTTTTTGGTATTTTTCCATTGCCGGAACAGTAAAAACGGGAGAAAAATTGAAACCGGATCGAAAAAACCCATTTACCAGTGAAACGGATCGAGAAAACCTGGCTGGAGATTGAAGACGGATCGAAAAAAGAGATAACGGGTCGGAAAAAGGGGTTTGGATAGGTTTCTGGGTCAGTGGGCTTGAATTTTAAAATTCTGATGGATCTGGCCCAGTTCCAAAGCCCAGCCCGTGGTTAGAATAGGTTACCATTTAGTCCAACCTAAGCCCAGTCCAGACCCAGGCCCAATGAAATCAGCCTGATTAGATATGCCACGTGTGGGCTTTGAGGGAGCCACATATCGGTCTTTGCTAGTGCCACGTGTCGACCTTTTACAGGTGACACATGTCATGTCCAAGTAAGCCACATGTCGTGCTAAAGATGATCCACGTGTCGACCTGTAGCAGGTGACACATGGTTGTCGGAGAGGATGACACGTGTCAGTCTCAGTTTGACACGTGGCAGTCTCACGTGGTGACACGTGGTTGTGAACAGTGACATATGAATAGTCACATGAACAGTGCATGTGAATAGTTTTTTGTGGGTGTATACAGTAATTTTTATGGGGTATACAAAAACCCTAAAAATCACATTTTTGTGTATTTTCGTTTTGGAAATTGGTTTAAATTAGTTTGTTTAGATAGAAAAAACAACTAATTGATTTATGTTTTTTGTGATTTTTTAGAAATGGCTAGTGGAGATGTGCCTGCTGCACAAGTGTCTTCTCAGACTCCTGATTTTTAAGTGCCTCCAACTGCAGGTCATGCAGAAAGACTGGAGAAGTTTGATGGGGCTAATTTCAAGAGGTGGCAGCAAAAAATATTGTTCTACTTGACTACTCTGGGACTTGCGGTGTTCCTAACTAAGGACACACCACCAAGTGATGAAGAGAGTGATAAAGAAACTCTGATGGCGGTGGATGCGTGGAAGAATTCCAATCATTTATGTCGAAACTATGTCCTGAATGGCCTATCTGATGCCTTGTACGAAGTGTACTGTGGTACAAATTAAGCAAAAGAGCTATGGGAAACTTTGGACTGGAAGTACAAGACTGAAAATGTTGGGTCCAAAAAGTTTGTTGTAGGCCATTTCTTGGACTACATGATGGTAGATACCAAGCCCTTGATGAGTCAAGTACATGAGCTGCAAGTGCTCATCCAAGAACTTCTTGCTAAAGGGATGGTCATTGATGAAGCTTTTCAAGTTACTGCAATGATTGAGAAGCTGCCTCCTAGTTGGGGAGACTTCAGATATTATCTCAAGCACAAGAGAAAGGAAATGGACACGGAGGCTCTTGTTGGAAAGCTTCAAATTGAAGATGACAATAGGAGATCTGATACAAGATCCATGAAGGCCGGAATGAAGGCAAATGTTGTAGAGCATGGAAGTAGCTCCAAGAACAAGAAGAAACTTGGAAAGAATTCCAAGGTGGGGCCTAAAGGAGGCATCTCCAAGAAGGCTAAGTTCTAAGGAAATGTTTCAATTGTGACAAGATGGGTCACAGAACGGCAGATTGTAGATTGTCGAAGAGAAAGAGGAACATAGAGACAATGATGATGGAGCACATCACAAAAAAAGCTGATGAGATTGACCTAAGCGTTGTTGTCTTTGAGGTGAACCTAATGGGTTCTAACCCAAGAGAGTGGTGGATAGATACAGGTACAACCCGCCACGTGTGTGCAGAGAGAAGCATGTTCACCTCCTTCGAACCAAAGGTAAATGGGGAGAAGTTGTTCATGGGAAACTCTGCGCATTCATAAATCCAAGGGGAGGGCAAGATTGTCTTGAAGATGACCTCTGGGAAGGATCTGACTCTGAATAATGTACTGTATGTTCCAGATATTCATAAGAATTTGGTGTCTGGATCGTTGCTAAACAAACATTGTTTTCACTTAGTGTGTGAGTTAGACAAGGTTATCTTGTCTAAGTATAGGATGTTTGTGGGAAAGGGCTATGTAGTCAATGGTAAGTTCAAATTAAATGTAATGATTGTAATGCCAAAGAATATTAATAATAAAGTTAGTACTTATTCCGTTTACTTGCTTGAGTCTTCCATTTTGTGCCATGGTAGACTAGGTCATGTTAATTATAATTCTTTGTGGAGGTTAATTAACTTGAATCATATTCCCACGTTTGATATTGATACCAAACATAAGTGTGAAACTTGTGTAGAGGCAAAATTAACGAGATTATCATATCAAACAATTGAAAGAAATAATGAACCTTTGGATTTAATACATAGTGATGTATGTGATTTAAAGTTTTTACCGACTAGAGGTGGTAATAAGTACTTTATCACCTTTATTGATGATAGCACGAAATATTGTTATGTATATTTGCCTAAAAGCAAGGATGAAGCTATAGAGAAATTTATTCTCTATAAAACGGAAGTTGAAATCAACTTACCGAAAAATTAAAATGATCAGAAGTGATTGTGGTGGGGAATATGTGACTCCATTTGGAGAGTATTGTGCACAACATGGCATAATACATGAAGTAACTCCACCTTATTCACCATAATCAAATGGTGTGGCTGAACGGAAAAATAAAACTTTAAAAGAAATGATGAATGCAATGCTGATAAGTTTTGAAGTATCTCAGAACTTGTGGGGGGAAGCCTTTTTGTCCGCAAACGATCTTTTAAATAAGGTGCCCCGAAAGGACCAAGTAAAGACACCCTATGAATTATGGAAAGGAAGATAACCTTCCTATAATTACTTATGAGTGTGGGGGTGTCTAGCTAAAGTTGTCGTACCCATTTCGAAGAGAGTGAAGATAGGTTTTAAAACAGTTGATTGCATTTTCATAGGATATGCACAAAATAGTAGTGCATATTGGTTTCTCATGTATAGATCAGAAATTCCTAATATACACAAGAATACGATAATGAAATCAAGAAATGCATCATTTTTTGAACATATTTTTCCGTATAAAGTGGAGGATGGACTGAGTTCATCGAAATGAACTTATGATATTATCGATAAAGATAATCATGATAGTGATCAAGAACAAGAAACTGATGCTGAGACTGAGGTTCAGCTTAGACATAGCAAGAGAGTAAGAACGAAAAAAATCCTATGGTCTAGATTTTCTTGCGTATATGCTAGAAAGTGAACCTCAAAACTTCCAAGAGGCTATAAATTCTCCTGAAGGAAATTTATGGAAAGAAGCAGTGAAAAGTGAGATAGATTCTCTTTTGCAAAATCACACTTTAGAGTTAGTAGATCTTCCTCCAGGTTGTAAACCTTTAGGTTACAAATGGATTTTTAAAAGGAAGATAAAAACAGATGGAACCATTGATAAAGGCAAGACTTGTAATTAAAAGATACAAGCAAAAAGAAAGCCTTGATTATTTTGACACTTATTCTCCTTTGATGAGAATAAATTCCATAAGGATGGTACTGGCGATCGCTGCATTGCGGGATCTAGAAGTACATCAAATGGATGTGAAAGTAGCCTTTCTTAATGGATATCTAGATGAAGAGATCTACATGGAGCAACCCGAGGGTTTCTCCGCTCCAGGACAAGAAAAGAAAGTATGTAGATTGGTGAAGTCCTTGTGTAGACTTAAACAAGCTCCGAAGCAATGGCATCAAAAATTTGATAATGCCATGCTAAGTGATGGATTTAAGATAAATGAGTGTGACAAGTGTATCTATGTAAAGGATACAGAGCATGGATATATCATTTTTTGTTTGTATATAGATGATATACTCATTGTGGGTAGTGACGACCATATGATTCGAACTACGAAAGCAATGTTGAAATCCAAATTTGATATGAAAGATATGAGGCTTGCTGATGTGATTTTAGGAATAAAAATCACAAGGACTTTGAATGGAATCATTCTTAGTCAAACGCATTATGTGGATAAAATATTGGCTAAGTTTAGTAAAGATGATACTAATATAGCCAGGACACCCATAGATGTGAGTTTACATTTATCCAAAAATAAAGGAGAGAGTGTATCTCAAGTGGAATACACGAGGGTGATTGGAAGTCTGATGTACTTAATAAATTGTACAAGACCAGACTTAGCCTACTTTATAAATAGACTAAGTAGATACACGAATAATCCGAATGATGATCATTGGAAAGGAATCGTGAGAGTATTAAGATACTTACGATATACTCGTGAATATGACCTACACTATATGAGATATCCATCTGTATTAGAAGGATATAGTGATGCTAACTGGATATCGGATATCAAGGATTCAAAATTCACTAGTGGATATGTATTTACATTAGCAGATTCAGCTGTGGCGTGGAAGTCCTCAAAACAAATAGCAATAGCTCGATCCATGATGGAATCTGAGTTCATCACATTAGATAAATATAGTGAAGAGGCCGAATGGCTATGCCAATTTTTGGAGGACATTCCGAGATGGCCTAAACTTGTGCCAGCAATAAGTACTATTCCTATTCAAATTGGTCCAAATCAAATTGCTAGCAATCTAGGCAATTATGCTTTTGATTGAAAAATATAGCGATGAGTGATCATTTAAGAAAAGACCAAAGTTGAGTTGAAACTTGAAAGTTAGTTGACCTTTAATGTAAAAGGAATCACTGGTTATAAACAGATAATCACAAACTAAGAAGAACTTGATGGCTAATTAATCTTAATCACTGCTCCGTATAACTTTAATTAAATTCATAATCTTTTAGTTTTTTAGAATTCTAGCAAATGTTCAATTATATAATAGGCAAATAGTACAATAACTGCAGCTATCTCTGCCTCTTAGCTTATCAAATTGACAAGTGTGGAATCTGACTATGTATCGATTTAGGCTGAGTTGGTATACTTCGGAATTTAGATTAATAAGGAGAAAAAGATGAATTTCAACTTTTGAGAATAGTGTTAGTAAAATATAGTTAAATGTACTTTGATCAACAATTAACTTTTTCTAGGAGCTAGCTTGGAAATGTATTTACAACAATTTTGTACCATTCCAATATTTCAAATTCACAACTTTTCAAATATGAATGTGAGCGGTATTGAGATTTAAGTTCAAAAAGAAAAAATAAAAAAAATTCGAGCTTTAATATATTGATTAATAAATATGGTTTGTTCCCCATGTAATTCTAAACTATCATGCATATGTTTAATATATATATATATATATATATACATGTACAATGATGTTTTGGTGAGAATATCCTCATTATAATGGCTAATTTTGAAGAAGAATCATGGTTCTGAATGAAGTTCCATTAGATATTATCAAGGATGCAAACATTCCAAAATTGAATTTTATCCTTGTCAAAGAAATTCTTTAGTCTTAATCAGTCCTCATTCCATCAAATTTATGGTATTCCTTAGCTTTGATGCTCTTGTTTGTGCATGATTTATCTTCATTTATCCCTGAAGAACTATTTAATTGTGTTTTACTCAGTCACATAAGTGTAAGTTTATGGCAATCGTAAGTTCTGAGCCATACAATAAACCTGCAATAATTGTCTGCTATTTTTTATCTTTAAATTTCTTCTATATGTTAAGTTATGCTTTTGGTTTCACCTTAGCTCTACATAACATTGGATTTTACAAGTACAAAATCAAGTGTACATCAAGTTCTTTCTCATTGGAGGGTCTGAAATATTTTTTGTTGCATCATTGTCTGTCACGTACTTCTTCTAGCATTCTACGTTTCCAATTTGAATCATATAGTTATTTTCAACTTTATCAATGGTTTAAAGCAACCTTTCAATGAGACTGTCACAACCCTAAAACTTTGGTGATAATTATTGAGATTTTTAATCTCTATACAACATATAAGCAGGGGAGTGTTCCATGCATGTTAGTAAAATTAACTCACTACTAGAATCGCATTGATAAATGATGCAATTAATGCATCGTAAAAAATAAAAACCGACATATTACGCTATGTCGCCTAACGTCCTGTTGCTAAATCCATAAGACGACACGCGACACATTAATAGAGTCGTCTATTTTAGAATTTTTAGCGACGCATCTAGACTTTTAGCGACATATTTATAAAATGCATCAGATTTTCCATCAGATTTTTAGCGACTCATTTTTAGCGATGCTTTCAACTATGCATCAGATTTGATGTTCCACTTTTAGTGACGCATTATTTAGCGACGCTGTACAAAACAGTTGCTAAAAAATCTATTAACGACTGATTTTTAAAGCGTCACTAAATATATGTGCTGCTAAAAATAGCCAGTGAAAGGAGACTCTTTGTGAAACATTGCTAAATGTTGGAAAAACAACGTCGCCAAATATGTTAGGCGACATTATTTGTTTTAATGCATCACTCTTTTTTTTTTTTAATTTTGTGAAAATTGATTAAAATAGTAAAAAAATATAAATAATTAAAATACAAAAAAAAACTAAAACTAGCTTCATCCAAAATAATTAGAATACAAAATTTTAAAATAAATATTTTTTCATAACAAAATAATTATAATATAAATTAAATATTATCTCATTGACATATTTTTACATAATTTGGTGAACTATTGTATGTGCAAAAGCAAATTCAATATTAATTAAACTTTCATGAACGCGTATTCATTGAGATGGAAGTTGCCATCCTCTTATTGACGACATTACATCCTTATATTGCATATGAAAAAATTAAAAAAGTTATGAACACTTATACAAAATAAATAAATATTAATCAATATTAAATTTGTAATTTAGTAAATGAAAATTTAAAGAAAATTACCATTGTTCTTAAGATTTGGCGAGGCACATTTATCCTAATTAAAATTGGAAAACACATAATGAAGCAGATCAAAAAAATAATTAAATGAATAATAATAAATTTTATAAATATTACTTAAAACATAAGTTAATAAATATAAATACCAATTTATTTAGAAGATATTGTTTATCCATATCCCCTCACAGTCATTATAAACATAGCCACTCTCACATTCATTATTATTATCATTTTCATCGATACTTGACAACTATATGACAAATGGATTGTGAGCCATCGTAGTATTGCTAAAAACATCTTCTTCAACAAAGGTACGATGTTGTGGTGAAGTTAAAATAATAGACTATCTCGAATCAAGTTGATCTTCAACATAAAATACTTGTTGAACTTAGCAAAATAATGTCAAGCAATATCACGAACAAAATATCTACAAAAGCAAGATCAATACAACCCAACGAATCTAACATGCGGTTAAAATGAAAAAAAAAAAAAAAAACCCAACCCACTACATGTCTCCGCCAACCGCAAAGAAAAAAAAAAATCACCTAAACGATGGAGACGAAAAAAGAAAAAACCCAAAAAATCACGAGGGCGACACAGAGAAACCTAGCTTTCCGATGGCAACATAGGTAAATGAAATATAAAACCCGAAATATCCCACTCTTCAACTCTCTCTTAGATTGCTTCCAAATCTAATATCTATTAGGTAGTGTACTTGATGTAGTTTTAAAAAGAAAATGGATTAAAAGGCACGCGTGCTAAAAATTATCAGAAAATGGCATAAAGGTGACCCCTTTGAAGTTTTTTTTTTTTAATAAATTAAAAGAATAGGCGACACATTTACATCTTAACGAGTCGCCTGTTCCATCAATGTCATTATTTTTTTAATTAGTTTTTTATTCTTCATCTAAAAATAAATACTAACAATATTTCTTATATATGTGAAACAAAATTACTAAAGTGGGAGTTTAATTATTTTGTTTTCCAAGAATAGTTTATTTACTTGATTTTTTTTTTTTTTAGTTTTCTTTCATTTTTTATGATGAATTTATGTGAAATCGGAGAACAGAGATTCGGAGAGACAGAGAACAGAGATTCGGAGTTTTTATAGACTGTTTTGTCTTTTTTTTGCTTTGGGAATTTAAAAATTTTCAATTTTTAAACTATTTTTCCTTAAAAATTTTACCCAAAAAATACAAAATTATTAAAAAATTATTTTATTTGTCATGTGTGTACCACATGAAATTTTTTTTAATGGAAATCGTTTAGTTTTAACTGTTTAGATATTAGAAGGTATTATCTGTTAACATTTTTTTTACAGACTCCAAATTAGAAAAATGTAAAAATAGAGGGTACCAATCTACATTTTACCCTTTATATATTCACATGCAATGTTAAATATTTATTACCTATTATGTTAAATTAATTTATTACAATATTATTTGGGGACCTGATGCGCTAATTCCGCAAGTATATGGGTCGCATAAGTAATAAAGTGATGAGTGAGTATTGTTCATTTGAAGATTGATGTTTGAAACTTTGCTAAGTACAAAAATTATTGATTAATTCTTTTTATTTAGACATCCAATTGAAATGAGGCAATTGAAATTAAAAACAAGACCCAAAAAAAGAAAAAGAAAAGAAAAGAAACAATAGAATTATAAACTAAACCCAAGTAAATGAACAGGGAAAAGAAACTCAGGTCACAAATACACAATTCAAAAACATAAAATGGAATTACAAAGAACTTAAAAACATAGGATTTCGATGTACCCTCTACCCCTCTTATATTTGACTAATTAGGTTGATAAAATACCAAATGTTATCCAATTTCTATCCCAGAGAAATTCCAATTTAATCTAATCTTTTTTTCTAAAGTGAAATTGGAATATATGAGTTCTTAATGAAAATTAGAAATTCCTTCCCAAAATTCCTCAGTCCTCATATCTTAAACCCTCTCTTTTGTGGCTATCCAATTCCTAATTAAATTTTCCAATATTAATTAGAACATAGGTTGTGTTAATCTAGTGATCAATCCACCAAATTAAAGCTTTCCAAGTTTAAAATAGTAAATCTATCTAATAACCAAGTAAATTCCCAAGTGCAAGAGTATATTGAACAATAAATATAAGATTCACATAAGGAGATTGGATAAAATGCAAAATAAAAATCAACCCATTAATTAAATATTATTCAAGTAGAGGTTCCACCAAAATCCTATATATAAATTTAGCTATGCACGTTCATAGTAAATACCATAACAAAAAAAAAAAAAAATCCATAAAGGAAGATATAATATCCAATAAATAATTCAATAAAACTAACACAAATTAGAGAATAAGAGACAGAAGAGAAAAACTAATTTAGGTGAAAGATCTTGATACTTCAATGTTTTGAAAAGCTTCAATCTCCTTCAATCTAAGCTCTCTCTCTAGTTCTTCATCTTCTCTCTCTAAAATCTTCCTTGGTGTTTGTGTCTCCTTTTCTTCCTCTTTTCCCAAAAGTGAGCCTTTTGTCTTCCTTAAAACCATAGACAAAAATGAAGATCCACCTTTTTTTTTTTTTTTTAATCAAAAACCCTTCCCTATTTGACACCTCACCATCAATTTTTTTATGCTCATAAAATAAAAAATACTGAAATATCTTGATGCATGGAGGTTAAGGGATACACGCCAGTTTGGAGTGACTCAATGCCACTCTCTCTGTGAAAAAGGGTAGTTGGTTGGCATGAGCTGAGACATGGAATGGTTGAACATGCGCATCTTGGCGTTAAACTTGTAGCATGGACCATGGCATGGAGAGTGGCATGGAGCATGGCTTGGCTTGAAATGAGGCCTTCTACCATGGGGATTGGCATGGAGCATGGCATGAAGCATGGGTTCACTCTATTTTGACGTGGACAATTCCCATGTTTGCCAAAATTTGCTCCGAACTTGATCTTTTTCTCAATAATATGCCATTAACTCCAATCTACAGCTTCCCTTCAAAATTTTCAAAAAAAATATTAAAAATAAAACAAAGCTTGAGCTTTTAAGCCATTAATCAATCAATAAGAGTCAAATAAGTGAGCAAAAATCTCACTTATCAAACTCCCTCAAACTTGATCAATTGCTTGTTCTCAAGCAAAAAAAAAAAAAAAAAAAAAAAAAAACAACATGCTTATTCATATGAAAAGAAAGGCAAGAGTAAAGATTAATTTCTAAATATCAAAATCCAAGTTAAGGCAGATATTGTAATTTAATGGCCTCAGGAATAATTAAATGCAATTCTATATGAGAACTTCAAAGTAAAATGCAATCCAACTACCATATTTTTCACTATATATTATCGTTCTCAAGGTGTGTGTGAATAGATTTAGGTGTTCAATAACAAGAAATTGAATCACTTTACACAACTAGGGCCTTAAAAGTTTAGCTTAGCTTCATATGCAAGACACAATCTCAAACTCTCCACTAATGTAGCATTATTATCATGCTTAGGATCAAAAGGACTTTAAAAGCTTGTAATGAAAATGCTATGAGGTGGGGGTTTATAGAAAGAAAAACGTAAGTATAAATATATTCAAAAAGGATTCTTAGTACCAAAAATCATGAATTAAAGCTTTACCTTCTTTTTATCCTTAATTTCCCATTTTCTTACTTAAACTCTCACTCACATATTCTTCACTAATCATGATCAACCTACACTCCCTTATTGAAGAATAAAACATAGATTTCTCACTAATGAAGCTTTCTCTAAATATTTAAGTTCACTTTCATCATATACAAGTCCTAAATGTATTGAAATTATAAATCTTACAACTTAAGGAAGCTATTTCTAAAATCTTAAAGAAAGCTAATCCCTCACTTTCATTGCTTTTTTTTTTTTTTTTTTTTTACATATATCTTTTTGTTCTCTTTCTTCTTTTTGTTTTTAATAATTTTCTTTTGAACGTTCTTCTTCTTTCTTCTTTTTTTGTTTTTTTTTTTGTTTTAAACTTTCTCTTTTTCTTTTTTTTTTTTTAATAATATAGAGGGAAATAGTTACATTACAATTCCATTGCTTTCCTTGAGTTTCCAAACTCTAAATCTAGGACTTTCTTTTTTCTTTTTTTTTTCTTTTTATTTTTTAACGTTGAACTCAAATACACTCTCCCTATCATCACTCTCTGCTTTGTACCCCAAAATTGAACTCTTACTTGTTTAGCTACATTCAAGCTCCTCATAGAGAATGCACCAAAATCTAATTTCCATTTCTCCTCCCCCAAACTTAGATTCCTCACTCACCTCACCTAAACCATACTCAAGCTAAAATTCATTTCATTTCAATACTAAGATTCCTTAAGTATGAAAAAGGCGGGATAAAGAATATTAATTAGGTTCATAAGGGTAATGAAGTTTATCAATAACAAGGCTCTAAATGCATCTCTATAGGCATCATACATGCTCATAAAGGGTACTAGGGATATAAAATCATAAGGTTAGCTTCAAAAAGGCTCAAACTCAACAAGGAAGGCCTCAAAAATTTCATAAGCTCAACATAAAACTAGGATTTTACCTCGAGTTGAAATTGTGTAAGTTCTAAAGCTAATCCAATAATGTACCTTAACCATGCAAATTTTCATCAAAATACAAGCTATATATCATGCCAATAATCATTAAGTGCTCAAATTTCTCAAGAACAACAATATCCAAGTTATCTTCCAATAATCAAGTGAACAAATTACAAATCCATTAGCATAAGAATATGCATTTAATTATTAATTTATTTATCATTGACCAATTATTTTATCTACCAAAACTACTAAAAGCAAATGACTAAAATATTTTTGGATTTTTTTAAAAATAAAAATCTAACATAAAAAAGGTACAATATTTTTAGAATTTTCCCAAAAAATTTCAAATTTTTATGGATTTACAAATTTTTCACAAAACAAAAATAGACTATTAAAAAGCTAATTTAAAATTCTAACAGGATGATTGAAAATTTCAAATTTCAATAATTAAGCACAATTTTTTTTTCAAATAGGCTTAAAATTTTGAATTCCTTCCCCCTAAACTTAAAATAAACATTGTCTCCAATGTTTAAAGTTAAAGAGAAGGGTTAGAGAAAACATACTTGGGGGTGAGCGAAATTCACCCCCAAACTTTGATTCTTCCGACCTTTTAATGATAAGGGCTTCTTGATGAAGGGATGAGATGTTGCTTCGGGTTCTTCAGGCAAAAACCAAGATCTCCGGGACATTAGATCATTGTAAGCTCCAATAATTAAGCTCATGTCAATGGTGATGAAGCATTGATTCAAACTTAATCCAATCACTTTTTTGTTGAAGAAAGTTCAAGATCCTAACTTCTTGATTAAGTTAACTTTCCCAAAGTTCTTCATTCCCACTTGTATATTTTAGTTAAAGCTTTTCAGACCAAATCCCTCTCAAACTCTTAAAAAAATTCTTATTTTCCAATGTCAACTTACTTCCCAAACTCACTCAATCATTTCTTCAAACATTTGTTGTGCACAATTTCACTTTTCTTCACAACTCATTCTTTGAACAAATGAGATCAATCCAAATTTAACACCCCTCAAATTAAATTCAAAAATCAAACATAAAACATTTCAACAAATCCACCATGACCCCTCAAACTACAATTTGAGCTCAATTGCTCAACAAATCAGCACCACACACTTCTCAAAATATCAATCAAATTAAATAGCTAAAGATTATAGAAAATGAGCTTACTTGGTAGAAATTAGCTTCTTAATTGATAATTCTGGCACCTTGGAGGGTACCCACTTGAATTTTTATACCAATTGCATGAGGGAGCTTCTCTTGGTCTTAATGGTAGTCAAAAAGAGAAATGTGAAGGGAAAACTAGTATTGACATTGAGCTACTCTTGGAATTTGATAAAATTTGATGTAAAATAATAAAAAAAACTCCATGAAAAGAGGAATGGTAGTTGAGGAGGGTGTGTTTGTCAGGACCCGTCCAAAATCCCTCATCAGAACCCCAGACAAGCCCTGATCCCAGGGAAATACCACTGAACCTTCCAATGGAAAATCCGATAGCACCTCCTTAAGGGTAGAACTTACCATAAAATTTTCTGCATAGAAAACACACTTCTAACAATATCTCCTTATTTCTCCCACCTTACTGCAAATAAATTCACAATTCGCAACACTTCGATATCAAACTATATAAAAGCATATACACAATAGAAATGAACTAATAAGTAAAGAATAGAATTCTACCTTTAGATGTTCATGTCCGCCCACACCACCCACTTAGTACCATACTACATGTTAATATCGTTTTACAGCGTCCTAATACATAACGTAAGCAGGAGAAAATAGGACAATATTAATAATAGTAATATTAACAACAATAACACCATAACTTGCCCGTAGGCTTCCACATTTGCTCACAAGCTTACCCATTTGCCCAAAGGCTTATATACTTGCTCGTAGGCTTACACACTTGCCCGAAGACTGCTGCATAATACCAATAATAATAATATTATTAAAAATAACAATAATGAAGATAAAACTAATAATAAACATAGGAAAAATAACAAATGATATTGATAATAATAATAATAATAATAATAATCATGATTAAATAAATAATTAAATACAACAACAAATATAAGAATATAACAACCATGTTAATAACAGTCATAATAATAATAACAATATTCATAACAATAATAATAATAAAATCAATTAAGAATTTTATTAAAATATCAAATCATGAATATATAAAGTAACATAAGATAAAAATCGTATTTTAAAATCCATAGCATATAATGAAATATGTACACTCGTAACGGAGGTACATACGATGTCATCTAACATACTGCATGATCCATGATTCCAGCTATTGTCGGTACTATGCTACCAATACAGACCAGGGTAGTTGCCCGTATTGGCCGTCCAATCCCCTAGACTCGTAGGCAACATAGTTACGAGGCTAGCTCTAAATGGACCACATTGGATCGTCGTCCCCGTACGTTGTGGTATATACAAACACAATATAATATAATACAATATAACACACATGTATGTATATGAAAAGACACTTGATGCATCATACTATATACCATTGGCATCCTACGGTATGCAGTGTCTCAAGCACTGCCTAACAGGAGGTTAAAGAGATAAACTTGCATACGGTCGCTTCGGCGTCCTGACAGTACCGCTGCTTATAACTTGCCATGGCTAACCGGTCGACTATAGGGGTGGCTTATGCTCACTGTGCACAAGACTTGCCATACCTTGGACCCGTAGCTCCCATAAGATGGCCATACATATATGTACACTAATCTGTCATGACAACCATCCTACAACCAAGGGCAGAGACGGCTGGTGCTCGATCTGTATTAAACTTGCCTACCCTCACAGGAACAACCATGAATGAAACTTGCACGCTTAATAAACATCATCCTACGGCCAAAGAGGGTGCGACTGATACTAACTGTACATATATACTTGTCGACCCTTGAGTTCATGGCACCACAGGATAATCAAATATAATAAACAATCATCCTGGCCATGGAAGGGGGCGGCTTATGCGCACTGTAGAAAACTTGCCAACCCTCAGGTCCCTAGCATCCCATAAGACAACCATACGAACTTGTGTGCTTATTACTACTGCAGTACAGAATACCAGTACGTGTATAGTGCATCTTAAAACTATAAAATTTGTAATATTATAAAATATTAAAATTTGATAAGATATAATCGAATTCATATGCTTTTATCAAATACATAAATAATAAACAATTAAATGTACAAATAAATTCTTGATCACAATTATTTAATATAATAATTTTTTTCAAACCTTCAATTCAATTATACCAAAATATTATCACAGAAACCACATGAAATATTATACATAGTTAAACACATAAGATTAAATATTACACAATAAATCATATATTTTCAAATATTAAAATCTCATAAATATTGCTGGATTAAATACCTCCTTTCAGATCCATATAATCCACATTTTCTTTAGACCATTATCAAAATTCCATCATTTTAAATTCATCAATGTAAATCCATTAATTTTGTCATGACAAAACCAATCCACAAATATTTTAATATATAATTATATTTTTTGGAATTACTAAAATATAAGTATTCTTCTTCAAATTTATGAAATCCATTACACCAAAACAATATAAGGAAAAAACAAATATATAAAAGTGATACATAATTAAAATCACATAAAGGCATTATTTATGCATCAAAATTTCAACATTTCAATCAACAATAAACTTAATAAAATGTAAATAATAATTTCATAAAATTAATCTCTTCCACAATAATTCAATTCCATAAATAAATAAATAATTGAACACATAAACATATTTTTAATCACAGTAATTTAGTATAATTAATTCCTCAAACCTTCAAATCAATTCATACCTAAATATCATTTACAATCCTATACAATTTCACATATAATAAAATATTAAAATACATTTTATTATGTGCCATAACTTCAATAGCCAAATCTAACAATAATTTAATAGCAATTTAAAATTTATAGCTTCCCAACCTTTCGAAAACGTTAATTCAAGATCACATTTATTCTTTTTTTTTTTTTTTTTTTGGGCTGAAAAACGAGGGATTCATTAGAAACCAAAAAAGAAGGGCCAAACAAAGCCCCCATTCAAGAGGTTGCCTTAGGCTCACTTTTCTAAATCAAACTATACTAAAAAGTTTTGGGTAGGAAAGAACCATCTTAAGGACCAACAAAACTATTTTTACCAGCCCATTTTCCTACATAATGGGCAATACCATTGACCCACTTAGGTACCCAACCAAAATAAATACTAACAAAAGAGGGAATAAGCAAGAGAATGTCTTTAAAAAATTGTTCAGCAGCCGAATGAATGAACTTCAAATCTCTCGTAGTAATACTTGAAATTACTACTGCAACATCAGACTCCCTATAAACTTTGCTCCAGCCAAAACGAGTAGCAGCTTGCATGGCTCTTAAGATAGCCTCCATTTCCGCAACTTCAGGGATGAAAACGTCAGACTTGAAAGTGTGAATATGCATGGTCTCTCCTTTTTCATTCCTGGCTATGAAAGCCAATACACTGCCTTGCTTGCTCATTGCGGCATCGGTATTTATCTTGATAAAATCTTCCTTGGTGTTTGTGCCTCCTTTTCTTCCTCTTTTCCCAAAAGTGAGCCTCTTCTCTTCCTTAAACCCTAGACAAGAATGACGATCCACCTTTCATTTTAATAAAAAACCCTTCCCTATTTGACACCTCATCCTCACTTTTTTTATGCCCATAAAATAAAAAACACTGAAATATCTTGATGCGTGGAGCTTTAGAGGTACACGCTGTTTTGGCGTGACTTAACGCTACTCTCTCTATGAAAAAAGGCTATTAGTTGGCATGAGCTAAGGCATGGAAGGCTTGAACATGCACATCTTGGCGTGAAGCTTGTAGCATGGACCATGGCATGGAGCTTGGCGTGGAAGGTGGCGTGGAGCATGGCTTGGCTTGAAATGAGGCCTTCTAGCATGGAGCTTGGCATGGAGAATGGCATCGAGCATGGGTTCACTCCATTTTGGCATGGACCATTCCCATATTTGCCAAAATCTGCTCCAACGTACAGCTTCCCTTCAAAATTTTCACAAAAAAACATTAAAAATAAAATAAAGCTTGAGTTTTTAAGCCATTAATCAATCAATAGGAGTAAAATAAATGAGTAAAAATCTCACTTATCAAGACTACACAAAAATTTAGATCTCCAATTTAGTTATTTTATTTTTTTAGTCAAAAAATTTTTAGTTAAATGGTATGATAATTACACGGATCAAATCCTCTCCTAATCTTATTTTCTTGGTAAAGTTTTCGTTGACTATTATTATTCGTTTAAAATTGTATCAATATTCTTACTGGAAAAAAAAAAAAAAAAGCAAGGAAGAGGATAATTAGTAAACAAATTATATATTACAAGCATATAAAATTTATAAGTAAAGGTATTTTTGGTTTAAGTTGCTCCAAAGCATGTGTTTTGGCATTGTCTTTTGATCTATAAGTTTTATTGTTTTTGTGAGCATTGATGACAATTGTCTTTGGTGCAATAGCATTTTTTATGCAATAATTGGCAAGCTCAACATCGGTTGCGAAACTAGAATAATTTAATACTGTTAGAGCTATGTTTACAACTCTATAGAATAAGCCCTCTCATATAGTCAGCATGGCTAGTTGCTTTATAACTAAATTTGTACAGTCAGTATGTACAAGTCAACAGTTTAATTAGATCTAAACCAACTAGTTAGTCAGAGATATTGGCATATTTTGTAAGCTGTGTACGCTATATACAAGCTCCGTGAGCTAAATATGTTAGTTGTAATTGATTCTTCTGGAATAAAAAGAATCTCTTTCTCTCTCTTAATTCTCTCACTAAAATTTTTCTCTCACCTGCATTATCATTTTCTCACATGGTATCAATGTAATACCATGACTTGAGAAAAACGTTTTGTATTTGAATATTTGATCAAGTTTGCTTAAGGTTGATCGAGGTTGACTAAACCTTTTAATGTGAGAGGAATTTCACTATGATCGAGACACCATGGCGAAGTACTTGTCAGTCAAAGTTCATAAACTAGTAGTATGCCAAAATTAAAGTAGAGATTAGAAAGTTAAGGTCATAACAAGGTGCGATTTGGACTAATCGGCGAGCCCGAGGTTGGCCTTTTATTGTGTCAATTTTGATTTGGACTCATATACCATGTGATAGTGCTTGTCGATACGAGTTCATAGATTAGTGTCACGCTTAATTTGAACCTATAGCTGAAAAGTTACTAACTTGTAAAGTTGTATCTATTTTTCTAGGATTGATTTTACCGGGTAGTGGATTATTAAAGGGGTCCCTGACAAGTGCCGCATGTCATCAATTGGTAGTACCACGTGGCACTACTAGATGGGTGCCATGTGTCACCTTATAAAAAATATATTTTTCTTTTTCTTTCTTTCTCCCTCCTCTCTCCCACTTGTAGAAAAGCACCCCTCTATCTTCTCCTCACATGCACACACCTAAACCTCTCTCTCTCTCTTTTCTCTATTGACCGGCTAATTGGCCACATTTCGGCTGTCGGCTGGTGACACGCATTGGCCGGTGTGGTGACCCACTGGTATGCCACCCTGGCCACCAAATCAATAGCCATTTGGCCTGCGGAAGCTCTAGGATCAGTGCTCCAACATTGACGGTTGATGTTTTCCCATTCGTCGGTTTTTCGATGGTTTCGACCACAAGCTTGGTCCCTTCCCTTAGTTTTCAACTCTGTGAGTCCAAATATGGTCTCCATTTTTTCAAATTCCAAGTGGTTGAAGAGATATAATTGTTTGAAGTTTGGCCAAAACTTCCCGCCCATTTTCCAGCCATCGGCGACGGGATATGCAAGATTGAGCTAAGTATCTTTACTCCTCATCCCTCAAGTTTTCATTTGATATATAGTTTGTAAATTATGGTTAGGTATTTGAGGTTTTGCCATTTTGAGTAAATTTTTATATTTAATGTGAAAATTGTGTGAAATTGTGTATATACATGTTTAGATATATGTGTGTGTGTGTGTGTGTGTGCATGTTTGTAAATACATATATTTTGTGTGTATATATATATATATATATATATATAGGTATATGTGTGCGTAAACCTTTGGCATGTGTGTAGATGTATGTATATATTGTGAATATATGAATATGTATATATATATATATATATATATATGAATATATAGGAATATATGTACACTTGTTAAAATTTTGTATATATATATATATATGTATGCGAGTATGTGAGTATAATCAAAGTTGTATATATATATATATATATACCTATATATTAAAAGTTGGATTTAAAGGAGTTAGTTAACCAATCATTGTTAAATGATTATTTTATAAAATTTCAAAAAGGGATTAGATGCTTATGTTGAATTAAGAATAAAATAAAGCTTTGTTTATCTATTTGTTTACTTAGTTATGTAGTTCATTTATTTATTTATGTATTTATTGATCTATTTAGTTACGATTGTCTAAATTTGGGACTAGCACTTTGCATGTGTGTTATTAACATTTATTATACACTTTGAATTTTATGAGTTATATATTATTTTCGGGATTATGTATATTTATATGTATATATATAAGTGTGTATGCATACATATATGTGTATATTTAAAATTGAATGTGTAAATATTTTATTATGGGAATATTTGTTATGTTTAATTGTGATTATTTGATAAATCTAGATTTGACATGTTATTTACCTTTATATTATTAAATTATGCTAATGTGTTTAAAATGTTGTATTTGATTTTAGCTAACCTTATGCATTTGGTTCAAATAATGATATATATACTCTAAATATATAAATTTTAGTGGTGGATATTTTGTGAGAAATATTTTAAATTTATTTAATTGTTTATCTATCTATTTATTTATTTATGTTGATCTAAGAGAATTAAAAGTTGTAAAAATACTCAATATTAAAATGATATCAGCGTAGTATATTTTCCAAAAATTATGTTATTGTTTTCATGATTATTTACGTAATTAATTAATTAATGAATTAGTTATTTATTTATTTATTATTTAAAACATTTAATCATGTTTTAGAGGTATAATTATGAGGAGTTGACATTTTTTTTTTTGTAACTATATGTATATCGTATATTTTTAATGTATGTGACTAGTTAGTTTGTAGATGTTGTCAGGACCCATCTAAGATAAACCCTGATCCCAGATAAACCTACCAAATCTTCCAATGAAAAGTTCGGTAGTATCTCCTCTAAAGGTTGGATAAGCCACAAAATTTCCTGCATTGAAAGCATACTTCTAATAACACCACCTTATTCCTCCCACCTTACTAATAATTCCACAAATTTTCAACACTTCAGTACAAGGAATAAGCATAATATTAATTACGTAAATATCCAATACAATATACAGAGCATCATAGGATTTACAAATGATTACATAGATGAATATAGCACAAAGGAATAAAGAAGAAATATTACTAGGAAGCAAGAAAAAAGAAAAAGGACTTCTTGTGATTGTGCATGGACAAAAGATGTCGAGCTTGTCCTCGGACAGTTAACACCTACAACCTGTGCCTAAGGGAACGGATTTAAAAACATGAAATGCTAATCATCCCCGTGAGTGATCACAACTACTACATAAATATTAATATAATATATATATATATATATATAATAAAGGTAATTAATAATAATAACTTAAATAAATAAATAATAAGTAATTAAAAATAATGAATATGTAAAAATAAAATTTTTAATAATAATAACTTAAATAAATAAATAATAAGTAATTAAAAATAATGAATATGTAAAAATAAAAATTTTCTCTCAAAATCCTCACCATTTCGCTTAGTTGGCAAGGAAATAAATAATAAGTAAAATACACATAAAATACAAATAATTTAAAACTTAAAATTTACGTTGAAAATAATTTAGTAACAAATTATTAAATTTAGAATAAACATCATAAGATAAAATAAAATAATAAATAAAATTTTAGCATCAAGGAAAAAGTAGCCTGAATATATAATTTATGAAATTTGGATTAAATAAATCAATTAAACAATAAAAGCAAAATTAACTTCAATATATAATTTATAAAATTTTGATTAATTAAATTAATGAAATAATAAAAGAAATATTTTAATTAATTTTAAAACCTCAATTTGAAATAGATAAGAAAATACAATAAAATCTATGTTAAAACCTCAAATTGAAATAAATAATAAAATCATGATAAAATGCATCTTAAAACATCAATTTAAAATGACTAATAAAAATATGATCAAATGCAATGTAAAACATCAATTTCATATAAATGATAAAAATATGATAAAATATATTTTAAAACATCAATTTAAAATAAATAATATAACTAATAAAAATATAGCAAAATACATTTTAAACCATCAATTTGAAATAGATGATAAAAAACATGATTAAATATATTTTAAATTTAAATGCATTTTAAAACATTTGTTTTGAAAATCATATCGAGAAAATCACTTGACACGCCACACCGTATAACAGTGGCACCAGATGGTACTCAACGTCCCAAGCACTATTCTGACGGGGAGGTTAAAGAGAAAAACTTACAAATGGCTGTCTTGGCATCCCAACAGCACCGCATAATATATTTTTGAGTATAATTTGTGGAATCTCTTGTAACAAGGTGGGAAGAATAAGATAGTATGATATAGAAGTGTGTTTTTATACAGAAAAGTTTTGTGACATGCTCAACCTTTAGGAGAGATGCTATATTTTCCGTAAAACGGTCCAGTAGAATTTTTCCTAGAATCAGGACTTATCTACGACCCGAAAAGGGATCCTGATATTATATTTCAATATTAAATATAATTTAATTATGACTTGTATTTAATGTGTATGTCAATATTCGTTATAGAAAAACTTTCTATATATAATATATATTATTACCAACCATCCATATAATATAAAAAAGTAGAATATAGATAATATATAATCTTACAATCATATTTATATATGTAAAAATACAAAAAATACATTTGATTAAGAAACCATATACATGCAAATACAATTTATGTCATATATAATATTATAATAATAATAATATATATTTTATTCTTTCGCTTTCTTCACTTCACATTCGAAATAGATAATATTCAATTAATCAACTTGATGCTCACTTCACGTCTATGGTCATTATATTTATAATATTATAATAATAAATATATAGTTATTTATTATTAGTAAATAATAACATATATTTTTTATTATTTTATAATAATTGATTTTATGTATTTTTAGATACATCCATAAAATATAAAAAACAATTATAATAAAAATTATAATAATAACTATATAGATTATTGAATACAATCAATATAAGATTAAAAAAAAAAAATTTCAAATTTTTAAATAGCTATTTCATTTGGTATTGATTAATATTTTGATAGGATCATAAATAATAAAAAGAGGAAAGATGATTTTTTTATTTTTTGATTGTATTCAATAATCTATATAGTTTTTGATTATCTTATTAATATAACAATGAATATTACAGCAAATCAAGTTCTCCCATATTTTTCATAAATCAACTTTATATGTATGGCTGAAGGCATATCACTCTAACCGATGAGTAGCCAGGAATATAAAGAAAATTAGTATCTACTAATTATATACATCTACAACTCATATCTATTTACTAACCAGTAACCAGTACCATACAAATGAGGCTAAATTTGATGAGACTCGATCATAGATAGCATATCAACCAATTAACCAAATCAGATCCTAATGAATGAAGAACTCAAAACTCAAGATGAAATTTATAGTTTAGGAGAAAATCATAAAAAACGAAAACTAAACCGGATCGCTAATATATGGAATATTCATTAAAAACGATTAACTCTGAAAGCGTCCTAGATCACCTTTCACAAACAAATCATGCAATAATTGAAAAAAACCCAAGAGATCTAATAAACTGCAACAAATTGGCAAAATAAAGAGCCATAGTGAGGGAAAAGCTACTCTGCATCATAAATGATTCAGAACCAGTGATTAGTTTTCCAAACATAACCAAAATAAATGAGAGAAAACTACAAAAATTATAAACCGGGGATTGAACAAACAAATTGCAAAGGTATGCACAAATGCATGTTCTTGGCAGAGAAAAGTAGGAAATGTACAGACATATTTATCACCTCTTTATTTGGAAAACCAAGGTCCTCAGTTTCAACTTGATATCTTCAACTAAGAAACATTGTATTGCCACGAATTCAGAACCCCCAAAACTGCCACCTTAGAGTAACTATGCTAAATATCAAAAGGTTTTGCGAAGTGCAGTTCCATCAGCTCTGCTTTCTCATTCTGAATCATCACTCCAGTCCCAACCTACTTCTCCTCTCTCATTCAGCTCCCTCCTCTCTGCACCACTCATGCTAACATCAACACTAGCCTCCTGGAATTCAAAGGTATAAAGAACCATCACCTACAAATCCATAAGATATAAAGAACCACCATTTACTCTATCCATGAGCATCACAAGGTAACAAACAAGGCACAGGAAAACAAACAAGGCCATGATTATTCATTTACCTTCTCCTTAATGCTTGAAAACTTTTGCACAATTGAAAAGCCAACAAGTTTTTGAAGAGCTGGATTCCTCTTCTGCAATATAAGAGCAATTTAGAAGCTCTGGTCAACAAAATTATAAACAAAATAATGATTTTGTATTCCGTCATATACAAAGAATTTGAATACATAAGAATATAATTAATTGTTCAAGGTTAATTAGTTTACTTAATGCTTGAAAATTTTCGCACAATTGAAGAGCCCACGAGTTTTAGAAGAGCTGGATTCCTCTTGCGGATCAGTTTTGTGTTCTTCTGCAGTGAATGTATATTCCGTCATATACAAAAAAGTTGGATATATAAAATTAGTTTTTCCTACTTGTCATGAACTAATTCAATTAGTAGTATTATATCAAATGAACATGGAAAAACATATCTGAATTAATGTGAACAAAACACAGAGTTTTAACATACATACCTTTTATTGGCTTCAGCTTCAGCTGTTTGATGTGGGAAATCTTAGGCCAATAGTCGCCCTTATCCTCTCTGCATCTTTCCAATAAAATGGGACAACCTTCAATATCCAGTGTTTCTAAAGAGGTGAGGCAATCGATTCCTTCAGGCAGCGACTTCAACTTTGGGCAATTCCAAATATATAATTTCTTCAGCGATTTAAGGTTGCTGATATTTTCCAGAACAGCCTCCAAATTTTCACATTCAGAAATATGGATTTCTTGGAGAGTAGTAAGTTGTTGAAGCCCTTGAGGCAGAGCAACTAGTTTTGGAAGTCCACGCAACCGCAATGCCGAGAGGCTTTGAAGGTGTTGCCACATAATTGCATCACTGCCGTCATGATTTGGCATCTCTAGCTCCTTGCAATCCCAAATATCTTGACGTTCAAATAAAGTGGGACAACTTCCAACTTCCAGTGTTTCTAAAGAGGTGAGGCAATCGATTCCTTCAGGCAGCGACTTCAACTTTGGGCAATTCCAAATATATAATTTCTTCAGCGATTTAAGGTTGCTGATATTTTCCAGAACAGCCTCCAAATTTTCACATTCAGAAATATGGATTTCTTGGAGAGTAGTAAGTTGTTGAAGCCCTTGAGGCAGAGCAACTAGTTTTGGAAGTCCACGCAACCGCAATGCCGAGAGGCTTTGAAGGTGTTGCCACATAATTGCATCACTGCCGTCATGATTTGGCATCTCTAGCTCCTTGCAATCCCAAATATCTTGACGTTCAAATAAAGTGGGACAACTTCCAACTTCCAGTGTTTCTAAAGAGGTGAGGCAATCGATTCCTTCAGGCAGCGACTTCAACTTTGGGCAATTCCAAATATGTAATTGCTTCAGCGATTTGAGGTTGCTGATATTTTCCAGAAAAGTCTCTAAATTTTTACATCGATTAATACTGATTTGTTGGAGAGTAGTAAGTTGTTGAAGCCCTTGAGTCAGAGCAACTAGTTTCGGAAGTCGCCACAACCACAACACAGAGAGGCTTTGAAGGTGTTGCCACATAATTGCATCACTACCATCATCATTTGGCATCTCTACCTCCTCGCAATCCCAAAAATATACAATCGTTTAAGTGACGTGAGATGGTAAAGACCTGGAGATAAAGATTGCAACTTTGAACAATATCCAATATCCAGCGTCTCAAGAGAAGTGAGTCTTTTCAACCCATCCGGTAGATGCTGCAGATCCCCATTATAGCAGATGTTCAGAAATTTCAAATTGGATAAATGGTAGAAGAAGGATTCGCTATTCATTGGAATCGATTGATATCCCTGTAGATCAACCCCTTCGCGTGAAAACTCCGCTGGAAATAGTGAAAATACGTTTTATTTAGATGAGTCAGTTGACATAACCCACGTGGCATAAAACGTTGAGATTAATTACACTTATTAATTGTTTTTTTATTTTTTTATTTTATTTTTTATTTTTAAACAACTTGTAGTACTAGTAATTGTTGAAGGGAAATTGTTTCCCTTCTGTATCATGAATTAATTAATTATATCTAAAGAAATAAAAGATATGTATAATAAACAACGTAAACCAAACCCCAAAAAAACAAAAATAATAAATAAATAAAAGAAAAGCTTATTTAAAAACGAACACACCTTCTTTTTTAATCGAAGACAAAATCAGAGTAGAAAACAGAGCTTATTTAGAAACAAACATACCTTCTCGTCCAACTGGAGACAAAATCAGCTGATTGATGTTGCAAATCAAAGGCCAATAATCCCCAATATCATCTCGGCATCTTTCCAACAAGATGGGACATTCTCTGATTTCCAGTGTCTCTAGGGAACCGATCCATTCAGGCAGTAACTTCAATTTGGGGCAATCAATAATTTGAATTTCTTGGAGGCTAGTGAGTTGTTGAAGCCATTGAGAGAGAGCAACTAGTTTTGAAAGGCCCTTCAATATCAAAACTGAAAGACTTTCAAAGCGTTGCCACTGAATTGTTGCATCACTACCACCATTTGACATCTCTAACTTGTCGCAAAACCCAATTTCCAATCGTTGAAGCGAGGTGAGATGGTAAAGACTTGGAAATATAGATTCTAACTCTGGACATCCTTTGATACTCAGATTTAGAAGTGATGTGAGATGGTTCAGGCCTGGCGATAAAGATTCCAACTTTAAACATCTTTCAATTCTCAGCTTCTGGAGACAAGTGAAGCTTTTCAACCCATCTGGTAAATGTTGCAGATCATCAATACCCCTCATATCTAGAGTTTTCCAATTGGATATATGATGCAAGATAAAGGATTCGTTATTCAATGGAATCCATTGGTTCCATAAATCCCCTTGTGGAAGTAATGACAACCTTTGTAGATTAGTCAGTTGATCTAGGCCACCTGGCATACCATGTAAAGTGGTACCAGAATAACTTTCAATATGAAGATGTCGGAGGTTGAACATTTTTGTAATGCCACTTGGTATTTCTTGAAGATTCTGACAATAGGACACATTTAGTGTTTGCAAATTTTGCAACCTTGTAATAGAATTGGGCAAAGCCTTCATGTCATTCCTTGACAGGTCAAGATACCTGAGATGCTTTAGCTTATCAATAGAAGCAGGTAATCTCTTAAGACTTGAATATTGAAGATCCAAAGTGCGTAAAAACTTGCATTTTAAAATTGATTCCTCCAATACCCTGTACGATAAATCATAATATCTATCACGCTTAAAAATTGTTCGAATCCTTTTTGTATTCACCAATAAAGCTTGAACTTGTTGTAGTGAACCCAAATAAAAATCATTGAATGCTACATGACGAGTTCTTTCATCAGTTTTTTCATCATCTGAACTTAATACAACACCTTTTGTTCCCATCACTAATGTTGCAAGGTCGTGCATACAATCATGCATCTTGCATTTTATTACCTTCGAAGAATGATAATCAATTTCAACTACTTCAAAAAAGGATCTATAAAGTAAATTCTTAAAATGTTGATAACCACTATCCTCCAAACTTTGGTTATGATCATTTGATAACTTAATAAATCCTTGAGCCATCCAAAGATTTATTAGTATTTCCACATCAAAAACATAATTTTTAGGAAACAGGCTACAATAGCCAAAACAATGTTTCAAATATGATGGGAGATGATCATAGCTCAACTTAAGTATGGGTATGATATTCTTATCATATTCATCTATTGCTGATAATTCCATTCCTTTGAAAGATGACCACTCTTCAAAATTTTTACAATATAACATACTTGCAATTGTTCTTATAACTAGAGGAATTCCTCCACATTTTTTCACAATATCCTTACCAATTCCCACAAGGTTGGGATCATTTGGCTCTTGTCGATGCACAAAAGCCAATTTTGTAAACAAACACCATGCCATCTCATCATTTAAGATGCCTAAGTTGTAAGTTCTTTCCTCTCGTCCATTGATAACGTGTGCAATCTTTTTATCACGAGTGGTTACTATTATTCTACTTCTATTTGCACCATCTTTTAACAATTCTTCTAATTTCAACCATTTTTCACGACTATCAATATCCCAGACATCATCAAGTACAAGGAGGAATTGCTTTCCTCCTATTTTTAGCCGAAGATCTTGCTGCAATTCATCCATTGTTTTCTCATCTCTTACTTCAGGCTTCATAATTTCCTTGACAACTAACTTCACATCAAAAACCTTAGGTACATTCACCCACATTACTAGCTCAAAGTGCTTCCTCACCTCTGCATCGTTGTAAACTAGTCGTGCAAGTGTGGTTTTTCCTAAGCCTCCAACACCAACTATGGGAATTACAGCTAAATTTTCCTCGTTATTCATATCAAACAAACGTTTTATGATTTCTGTTTGCTCGTAATCCCTACCTATAACATTTTCTTTCCGTTCATATGAGTGTTCTTCCGGCTCTACAGTCACTACATGAGTGTCTAGTGGAAGACCGGTCTCTAAGTGGAACTTCATCCTATCATCAGCAATCTTATCTAGCTTCCTCCGAAGAAATCTTATTTTTTGACCCATCTTGTAACGAAAAGCAAACTGGTTGGAAGTTGAGCAGAAAATCCGTACCTGTTTAGCCATTATATTCCCAGTCATCACCTGCTGTTGTAAAGCTTCAGTAGAGATCTTGTCCACCAAGTCATCGACTTCATAAACAGCATCTTCAAGCCTCTCCAGCCATGTTTTGATTTGTTGATTTTGCACTTGCTTCCTTTCTGCATCAGCAAGTACACTATTGATAATTGAAATGGTGCCTTCAAGTTGCTGAAGGTCGTCATCAACACCCCATAACGAGGCAATCTGTTTCACAGCAACTTTACGCAATTCCTCGATTATTATTTTGGCAATAGAGGAGAGAATTATATCTGCAGCCATTTTAGAAAATAGAGAATAACTGTTTAAAGCTTAGAAATTGAAGGAGATAATAGTATTGTGAGGAAGATGGAACTTCCCTTTCCAATGATCTACAGGGGCGTTTGTTGCATAATTTGCTTCATCAATATAGTCAACTGTATAGTTGAATCAATTCGATTAAAATAAATAAAAGAATTCAAGCAATTACGCGTGGGTAATAAAATATGATGGACATCCTGCCAAATTTATTTGTCGGCCACTCATGTTAACTAATTAATTGTGAAAATAAAAATATAAATAAATAAATGCATTCCTATTCCTTTTTCTTTGGTTTGTTGTTGTTGCTTTTTTAAAAAAAAAAAAGAACAGCACACTTGGATCCATTCCAAAGTCCTAAGCTACCGAATTAATTTCTTTTCCTTATATCTATCAATATGAAAAAATATTGGGAATACGATTAAAGCAGAAAAAAAAATTTTAAAAAAAGGCAAATTTGGATTCGTTCGAAAGTCCTCCTTTCCTTTTTTTAAAGTTGCTCATTTGTTTATATATATATATATATATATATGTGTGTAAGTACGATGGTAATGCTCTCAATTTTATTTGTCAGCCATTTATGTTAACTAATTAATTAAAATAAAAAATATGACTTTATGTTCCGATCCACGTAGATGCGGTGAACCTTTTGCGAAGATTCGAAAAAAATAATGGATAAAGTTTTGTGCAAAATATGGTGCAAGAAAATGTATTAAAGTGAAAATTTTGGTGGGTTTCATGCAAAATCTTAAAAAACAAGGACAAAAAAATCATTAAAGCGTGTAAGAAATAATTTGGGTTTTTTTTGTTTTTTCCAAAGATTATAATATATTCTAATTGGATTCAATTTTTGGATGGAGGTGGATTAGTAATGGTTTTACCAGGGACCAAATCCAATTTGAGATTTTGACATAAATATATTATTTTAGAATTTTTATTTTTTGGGTCATGACTATATTATATTACAAATTAAAAAAAAAAGAATTTCACTAAGATCTAATTGTATATTTAAAGAATTTTGAATTTTGAATTACAATATCAAGTCAAATCATTATAAATTTTAAAAATTTATGCTATAAGAAAATATATTTAAGTTCCGTATGAGATTAATTTTAGAGCTCAAAAATTAATTATCAAATAATTTTAAACTATTTTAAATGTTAATAAAATTTAAAAATTTTAATTTTACAATAATCTATATTTTTTTAAAAGCTGTTTTTGAAAAGCAGCAAGTGAGGATTTTTTTTTCTAATTAACCGTAACTAAAATATCAATTTTAACCCTTATTAAAAAAATTAATATCATTTTGTTTTAAATACTGATATTCTACTAAAAAATTGTTATAAGTCTCCTCTAATAAATTTATTAAAGCCAATGGATTCATGTTAAAATGTAATATTCCGCATATATTATTTTTTTGCTACTAACGTATCACAAGCAATTGGCATGCTCAACATTTTTTTATTCTTTATTTTTGTTAATTATTCGAAAGTCCTCCTTAATGCCTCTCAAGCTTGCTCATTTGTTTCACCATCAATCCCTACTTAACTTTTCATCCAAAATTCAATTAGTATGACGAATCAAGTTAAATTTTTATATAGTTTAAAGATAATATATGCAATACATTAAAAATATCTGAATATTATTTTTAAGTAAACTGAATATCAATAAAGTAAACTGAATATTTTTTATTGATAATCATTTAAAAATCTTAAAAAGTTTATTTTTAATAGAAAATCATGAAAATAAAATTGAAAAAGTATTTTATTCGCTGGAGATATTTTTTAAAAAAGATAACAATTTTAAAATATATACAGATTATTTATTTATATTTTATATTTAAAATTAAATATCATTTAGTAAAGTTTTTCTTTTTTTTTTTTTTTTTTGGCTATGCCCCATGCACCCTTGGTAAAGTTTCATTTTATGCCATTCATTTGTTCTCTTATATTTTTTAATTATTAGTTCATACGATATAAAGATTTTAATAATTCTAAGAGTAAAATTTTTTTAGAATAAATTAATGAAGTATATAAAAAGAAACTTAACTAAACGGCATTTGACTTTAAGGATAAAAGTTGTTGGAAATAATCTATATATATTTTAAAATAATCATGAATAAAGTAGAATCAATTAGATTAAAGTAAATAAAAGAATTCAGCGTGGGTAAAAAAAGTACGATATTGATCCTCCCAAAATTTACTTGTCGGCCACTTATGTTAACTAATTAATTATAAAAATAAAAATAAATAAATAAATAAATAAAAATATGACTTTACGTACCTATCGATGCAGGGGCAGTGAACCTCTTTGCGAAAGTAGGATAAGGATGGATAAAGTTTTGTGGAAAATATGGAGAGAGAAAATATATTAAAGGTGAAGCATGCGGATTCAACTTTCTTGGGTTTAACGAAAACTTGAAAAAGAGAAAAAGAAAAAGAAAAAGAACAGCACAATTTGGATCCATTCCAAAGTCCTCAGCTACCAAATTAATTTCTTTTCCCTGCTTTTCCTCGAAAGTCCTCCTTTATTTCTTTCTTTCTTTTTTTTATTTTATTTTATTTTTAACAAAATGGTTTCTTTTAAATTTTCTCATTTGTTTCATCGAACATGTATTTTATATTTTATAGTGAAGATAATTTGTATGAAAATTATAGTATTAATAAAAAAATTTTATAATATTAATATAAAAAATTATAATTAATATTATAGTGTATATGAAAACTATCCGTATTATAAATGGATTATATATACTTTTTTATATATATATATATATATATAACTAATCAATTAGGAGAAAAAAAAAAAACAAAGTAGGACTTTATGTTCTTATCTATGCAGGGGCGGTGACCCTCTTTGCGAAGGCTTTGAAAAAAATGATAGATAAAGTTTCATGGAAAATATGGTGCAACAAAAAGTAGCACGGTGAAGAATTTGGTGGGTTTAACGGAAAATCTGTGAAAAAGAACAACAATGAAAATCATTACATATAAGAAATAATTTGGTTTATTATTTTTTATGTGGGATTATAATATATTTTAGATTGAATTCAATATTTTGATTTTTTTTTTTTTTTGATAGAAGAATTTAATATTTTGATGGAGCTATATTATCAATGCTTTTATCATAGACAAAATCTAGAAGTACACTAATTTGGAATTTTATCATAAATATATTATTTTAGGAACAAAAAAAATTTATTATGACTATATTATATTATAAATTAAAAAAAAATAGGAATTTCACTGAGACCTAATTATGTATTTAAAGAATTTTAGATTTTGAAGTACAATAGCTCTTACATCAAAGTAAATTATTACAAATTTTAAAAGTTTAAGCTATTGAAAATTATGTTTAAGTTTCAAAGTTATGTCAAAGTTATTTTAAGTGTTAGAAAAATTTTAAAATTTTAATTTTACAAGAACCTATTAAAAAATTAATATCATTTTGTCCTAGATTTATTGAAATTCTACTAAATAATATTATAAATCTCTTTGATCAAATTTGTAGATGAACTCATTTTAAAAAATAATATTCCACATTTTTTTTTCTTTTTTTGTGGCTCTTAACGTATCATAAGCGATTCGTACGGTCAGCATTTTTTATTCTTTGTTTTTGTTATTTGACTATATTTCTTTTTTCTAGATTAACATTTATTATAGTTGTTATGAAAAAGAAAACCTATGTTAAATTTAGTAATAAATGTTACATATAATAATAAAAAAATAATATTACAAGCAAAAAGATATAATAAATAATAATTTTTTAGTAATTATATACTGTATAAGTAATTAAATACTGTTATCTACTAAACATTTAAATATTGATTTTGAAGCATATAACAATTATAAAATAATAGTTTATGAAATACTTAATCATTCTTTTCGTAACAAATTTTTTATACATTACACCTAGATTTGATTTTCTCATAAACAACGTCTTAATATTATATTTAGCAAAGTAATTATATTTAATATTATGTTTATAGTCTAACATTAATTATATATATGCAAACATTATATTGAGTTTCTAAACAATCTGACATCTCCTTAACCCTCTATATTTTCCATTCTTCAATCTGCTCCAATAATTCTTACTCTTCCCTTATTGATTTATTTATAAATCCTAAAAAAATTATAACTCAATTGTTCTCACAATAATCACATCCATAAATAAAGAATGCACAAGTAGTAAGCTATCTAGTTCATCCAAAAAATCTTTAAAACATAATCACCAGATTTTATTTTATTTTTCTTTGAAACAAATCACCAGAAAAAAAAAAAAAAATTGAACCACCTTAGTTTCTTGGGCTAGGATTTAATTAAACGTCATTGAAATCTAGGATTAGACTCTAATCCATGCATCTCTTCATATAAACCACAAAAAAATCTCAATTAACACAAAATATGATTTAAAAAAAAAAAAAGTCGCTATAATGAACTATTTACTGTGGAAAGAATGTTGAATTTAGTATAATTTGATGCATTATTGTATGGAATCAGAGGTCAACAATGCAAGTGATATATGCATTTTCAAAATAATGCACGGGCAAGATAAAATGAGTAGTTGTAAAATGCAACAAAATAGAAAGAAATGCATTCATTTTTCTTTTGTTTGTTTGTTTGCTAAGTGTCACATAAAGAAATAAGGTATATAAACATCTCATCATGAATATGAAAGATAACTTACCTTTCCAAATTTGAAATATTGAGCAGATTAATTTCCATCAATTATTTAAAATACTATAATTTTCATCAATTATCAGAGACCTACCAAACCAAATTTTTTTCATTGTTTTTACTTATCTCAACTACTATGAGAATTCAAATTGATTTTGATGAAGAAAATGTACATAGGCTGAGCCAATTGCTCCGATTTGGGCACTGTTCCAATTTTGGCAAAGTTATTTCGTTTCTATTTCTGCTTTAGAAACTTTTTAAAAAAGTATGTGAAATTAAATTTTACAATATATACAGAATGATAAAGTGCAATAATATTATCACTATCGTTAACAATATTATATTGCTATTTTCCATTAGAAATACTAAAATTTTTTAAACAATGTCTAATTCGCAAACATTAAAACATATAATTGATCAAAGTATTAATGGAAAATATCCCCATTGATTAATTATTGGAAATTGATCGGAAAAAAGAGGTATATTTCCTCTATCTTGACTATTTAATTTGAATACAAAATTTCAATATATTGGTGAAAGTGCGTAATATTTTTAACTAACATGTGAATCCATTCCAAAGTCAAAAAAAAGCTACAGCAAATCAAGGTGTCCCATATTTCATAAATTAGCTTAATATGTGTGGTTTAAGGCCTATCATTGTAAAAATGAAATTTTGTTTGAAAACTAATAAGTTGCCAGGTATACAAAAAAGTCTAAGAACTTTGTTAGGTCAAGCTCATCTTCAACACCCCACAACAAGGCAATCTCTTTCACTGCAGCTTTGTTCAATTGGCCTATGATTCCTTCTGTAATGCCGGAGAGAATTGGTTCTGCCATTATATTGGAAGCAAAATAGAATAACTGTTTAAAGCTTGGAAACTTAAGGGAGATAGTAATACTGTGAGAGATATGAAGCTTCCCTTTCCAATGATTTATAGGGCGTTTGGTGCTTACTCTGCTTCACCAATATAATGAATTGTAAAGTAGAATCAATTGGATTAAAGTAAATAAAAGAATCCAAACACGTTAAGCATGGATAATAAAATATGATGGTGACCTTGCCAAATTTATTTGTCGGCCACTCATGTTGACTAATCAATTATGAACAAGAATAAAAATGAATAAATAAATAAAAATATGACTTTGTGTACGTATCTATGCAGGGGTGGTGAAAGTAGGATAGTGATGGTTCAAGGTTTGTAGAAAATATGGAGAGAGAAAAGTTGTTATAGGTGAAGCATGTGGCTTCAAGTTTATTGGGTCTAACGCAAAATCTGAAGAAGAGGACAACAATGGAAATGACTAAAACATGTGAGGCATATTTTGGCGTGTTTCTTCTTTTCTTTTTTTTCTTTTTTATGAGAGATTATTCTGGATCTCAATAAAGATTTTTTAATTTTTTTGTTTTAATCGTTTACAATAATACTGTAAAAATGAGATTTTGTTTGAAAACTAATAAGTAGCCAGGCACATAAAGAAGACTAATAACTACTTTGTTATATAAATGCAAGAGGATTCAACACAATGAACAGACTTAATTAATAGAATTTCAAGCAAAAGACTTAATTAATAGAATCAATGCGAACCGTTGTACTGAAATACCAACCCAAAAGCTAGTCTGCCTTCTTCCGTTAGGATGCACTCTCTAATCTCCGTTTTTGACACATCTCTTAAGGAGTGGAGGCTTGTAAGGACTTGCTTCTTCATATAAAACCAAATCTAGGAGCACACTAATTTGGGATTTTGACATGTAGAATAACATTATATTTTATTTAATTATTATCTTGTTATGAAATAATATTTTAGGATACTTCGTTCATTGCATATTTCTTTTCTGAAGGTTTTGATCCATGATAATGTGTCTCCAGTTTAATGAGAAAATACTTGAGGAAAAAAAAAAGTTTTAAATTAAAAAAAAAAATAAATTAAATTAATTTATTGCTATCATAAATTCTAGAAGTTTAATCTATTAAAAAGTGAGTTTACTGATAGAGTTATACACACTGTGCCTCCTAAACTATTAAACTTTTTGTATTTTATCATCTAAATTTTAAAAAGTATTATATTGTCATCAAACTGTATATTGTTTTTTGTTACTTTAATGCAGTTCTTCAATTTTTCAAATGAATTTGGCAAATTTAAGGTATAAACATTTGTTAAAAATGAAATAAAACAGAATAAAATTATATATTTTCTAATGGAGTTACAATTGTGAATGATTAATTTTATAAAATTCATTTAAATCTAAAGTGATAAAAAAACGATAATTCTAAAGATAATATGACACTCTTAAAGTTTATGTGGTAAAGTACAAAAGATGCAATAGTTCAAGAGGACCAAAGTATATGTAACCCTTAATATTATGTCTAGCTATTGTTTAACCTTCCCCTAATTTGTGGGCAATTCTGAGATATGATTTCAATATAAATATTTATAATTTTGTATTTTAATAGCATGTTAAATTATCATTTATTCAAAAATTTAAACTATTAAAAAGCGGTTATTATATCTTAAATTCTTAATTAGCTATTCTTTAACACTAATTACATTAATGCAAACCTTGGATTGAGACAATTTGATCTCCCTATGAATTCCATTCTTCATTCTCCTCCACTAATTTTACTCTTCTCTTTATATTTATTTATAAATACTGAAAAAATTATGCCTTAAATGTTCTCACATAATCACATCTAAAAATTAAAGATACACAAATAGTAAGCTATTTAGTCCATCCAAAAAAGAATCATCAGAAAATTAAAAATAAATGAAAGACATTAGTTTTTATACCTTAAAACGAGCAAGTAAAAATAAGTACTTGTAAAATGCAACAAAATAGAAATAAATGCATTCCTATTCATTTTTCTTTTATTATTTTTTTTTTTAGAAAACAAATATATAAAGAAATAAATATATAAATGTCTCATGAATAATGACTTGCCTTTCCAAATTTAAACAGTTGAACGGATGAATTTTCATAAATTATTTGAAATATTATATTTTCATCAATCATCAAGGATCTATCAAATTAATTTCTTTTTCCATTATTATTTATGTATATCAATATGAGATAATATTGGGGACAGAAATAGAGTCATTAAAAACACAAAAAGAAAAAAAAAGAAAAAAAAAAAAAGAAAGAAAGAAGTAGAAGAAGAAGAGCACACTTGGATCCATTCCAAAGTCCAAAACTAACAAATTAATTTATTTTCCCAGTTTTTCCTCATATCTATCAATATGCGAAAATATCAGGGACATGAAAAAAGAGCCGCACGTTTTGGATTCATTCGAAAGTCCTCCTTTATTATTATTTTTTTATTTTTTAACAAATTAATGCCTCTCAAGCTTGCTCATTTGTTTCACCATCAATCCCTACTTAACTTTTCATCCAAAATTCAATTAGTATGACGAATCAAGTTAAATTTTTATATAGTTTAAAGATAATATGTGCAATACATTAAAAATATCTAAATATTATTTTTAAGTAAATGAATATCAATAAAGTAAACAGAATATTTTTTATTGATAATTATTTAAAATCTTAAAAAATTTATTTTTTATAGAAAATCATGAAAATAAAATTGGAAAAGTATTTTATCCCTCGAGATATTTTTTAAAAAAGATAACAATTTTAAAATATATACAAATTATTTATTTATATTTTATATTTAAAATTAAATATCATTTAGTAAAGTTTTTTTTTTTAAAATTTTTTTTGGGTATGCCCTGGGCACCCCTTGGTAAAGTTTCATTTTGTGCCATTCATTTGTTCTCTTACATTTTTTAATTATTAGCACATACGATATAAAGATTTTAATAATTCAAGAGTAAAATTTTTTACAATAAATTAATGAAGTATATAAAAAGAAACTTAACTAAACGGCATTTGATTTTAAGGATAAAAGTTGTTTGAAATAATCGATATATATTTTAAAATAATCATGAATAAAGTAGAATTAATTAGATTAAAGTAAATAAAAGAATTCAGCGTGGGTAAAAAAGTACGATAGTGATCCTCCCAAAATTTATTTGTCGGCCACTTATGTAAACTAATTAATTATAAAAATAAAAATAAATAAATAAATAAAAATATGACTTTACGTACCTATCAATGCAGGGGTAGTGAACCTCTTTGCGAAAGTAGGATAAGGATGGATAAAGTTTTGTGGAAAATATGGAGAGAGAAAATGTATTAAAGGTGAAGCATGTGAATTCAACTTTCTTGGGTTTAACGAAAACTTGAAAAAGAGAACAATAATGAAAATTACTAAAGCATATAAGAAATAATTTGTGATCTTTCTTTTGTCTTTTCTACTTTTAATGAGAGATTATAGTATATTTTAAATTGAATCCAACATGTTTTGTTTTGGTTATATATGATTGGTTATATATGATGACAAACTATATAGTAGAGCAGATTTATTATCTTAGTTACGGACTCGTCGAATTAAAAGTTATCAACGTATTCCGATTTAACATATTATCTATATACATCCATATAGTCAATTTAAAATTAATTTTTTAATGACAAATCAATTTGCTTAATTCTAGCATATTTAACATATTCAAGTTCCTTTTAATTTATTTTTTTTTTAAGTATTTTTTGAAAGCAATTACATTAAAAGCATAAAGACGTCAAAAAAATGTTAAAAAAAAAAAAAGATAACCATATATTAGAAAAAAGGATAACCATATATTAGAGAATTTAGTTTACATAATAAAAACTAGTATACATATGTATTTTGTATAATGCCTGCTTATGCAAAATAAAATTAACTTAGGCTATATAGATATATATATATATATTGCATAGAGGTATATTAAAAAAAAAAATTTATATTTTATGCATGCAAAATACAATTTAATATATATATATATATATGTATATATATATTCTTCACGATTGAATCTAAGATTTAAAGGTATTTTATCAATAGTTCTACCATAAACCAAATATAGGAGCACACTAATTTGGGATTTTAACATGCAAAGTAGCATTATATTTTATTTAATTATTATCTTGTTAGGAAATAATATTTTTGGATACTTCCTTTATTACATTTTTTTTTTTTAAGATTTTGATTCAGGATAAAATGTATCCAGCTTACTAATCATTCTGTTGTCCAAACAAAGAAAATACTTTAGGAAAAAAAAAAGTTGTAAGTACTTCAAAAAATAAAAAATAAAAAGTTAAACTAACTAATTGTTATCGTTAATTCTAAAAATTTAAACCATGAGAAAATGGGTTTAATAATAAAGTTACATACACTTTCCCTACCAAACTATTGTACTTTTTACACTTTACCATCCAAATTTTAAGAAGTATTATATTGCCACCTCAACTATATATGTATATTTTTTTATCACTTTAGTGCAAAATACTTCAATTTTTCAAATATATTAGACCACAGACATTTGTTAAAAATGAAATAAAATAAAATAAAATTATTTCTCATTGAGTTACATTAATTATGTATAATTAATTTTATAAACTTTATCTATTAAAATTGAATAATTAGATTAAAGTGATTAGAAAACAATAATTCAAAAGGTAATACAGCACTTTTAAATTTTAAGTGGTAAAGTGCAAAAGATATAATAGTTCAAAAAATACAAAATATATATAACCCTTAATATCATATCTAACTGTTGTTTAACCTTTCTCTCATTTATAAACCGTGTTGGTCCTTACCAATGGTTTGAAACAGGTGAAATACAATTCAATTTAAATATCTAGAATTTTAAATTTTGATATCACATTAAATTACTTTTTATCTTAAAAATTTAAACTATTTTACTCTTATCTTTTTATCGATTTATAAATCTTGAAAAAATTATGCCTTAAATGTTTTCATATAATCACATTCAAAAATTAAGAATGCACAAATAGTAAGCTATTTAGCTTATCTAAAAAAAATCACCAGAAAATTGAAAATAAATGAAAGACATTAGTTTTTATTCCTTAAAACTGATACACAGATAAGTGTAAATAAGTAATAGTAAAATGCAACAAAATAGAAATAAATGCATTCCTATTCCTTTTTCTTTTGATTGTTGTTGGTTTTTTTTTTTTTTCTTAAGGGAAAAATATATATAAAAATAAATATATAAACATCTCGTGAATATAAAAGATAACTTGCCTTTCCAAATTTGAACCATTGAGCAGATTAATTTTCATATAAATTATTTTAAATACTATATGTCCATCAATCATCAAGGATCGACCAAATGAATTTCGCCCTTTTTTTACTTATATCTATTAATATGAGAATATAATGGGGACAAGAATAGAGTCAAGGTAAAAAAAAAAAAAACAAAAAAACAAAAAAACAAAAAAATAACAGCACATTTGGATCCATTCCAAAGTCCTCAGCTACCAAATTAATTTCTTTTCCCTGCTTTTCCTCATATGTATCAATATGAGAAAATATTGGAGACATGATTAGAGTTTAAAAAAAAAAAAAAAAAAAAAAAAAAACTGCGCACATTTGGATTCATTCAAAAGTCCTCCTTTCTTTCTTTCTTTCTTTCTTCTTTTTATTATTATTTTTTTTTAACAAAATGGTCCCTTTTAAACTTTCTCATTTGTTTCATCATACATATATACATATTTTCCATGAAACTGTGAAAAAGCATATAAGAAATAATTTGGTTTATTTGGTTTATTTTTTCATTGAATTCTCAATTTTTTAAGTTAGGTGAGATGGTGAAGACTTGGAGATAAGGATTGCAACTTTGAACACTTATCAATCCTCAGATTCTCAAGAGAAGTGAGTCTTTTGAACCCATCCGGTAGATGCTGGAGATCCTTAATGCCATTGATGCGCAGAGATTTCAATTTGGATAAATGGTAGAAGAAGGATTCGCTATTCATTGGAATAGATTCTCCCCATAGAGAAACCTTTCTCCCCCTGAAAACTCTGCTGGATTCGCTGGAAGATATGGGTTTGAATTATTATGTTTTAAAAATATTTACACATTCGAATATTAAAGATCTGACTTTATGCCATTAGAAAATTTGTATATTTGAATTGATGGATTTGAAATTTATGAAATTTGTGCGATGGATTTATGATGACAATTTATAAAAGAATTGTGGAAAATTTATGGGTTTAATTGGATGGAATAAACCTGGTAGTATTTATGAAATTTTGAGATTTGAAAATAAATATATTGATTTTATGATTTTTAGATGCACCATATACGTACTAGTGTTCTTTATGCATGGATATGATTAGCGCGCAGATGGATGTGGTGAGTGCGCAGGTGGGTGTGAGTAGCGCACAGGTAATTATGAGGTTGTCCTGTGGTTGCCATCGGATGAGGGTAAGTCGCCTCTCCATGGCCGGGACGCCTGTTTGCCGCGGTGCGGTGGGACACCATGCGACCGTATGTCGGTTTCTCTCTTTAACCTCCTGTCTGGCGGTGTTTGGGATGCTGGATATTGTTGGCGCCACTAGTATATAGTGGGTGCATAGGATGGTTTTCACGACGTGATTTTAATCATACAATATTTTAGAATTTTATTTAAATTAAAATGTTTTTAATAGTTTTTTTATAAATTAAATTGTTTTGGTAATCTAAATTGAGTTCTATTATTAATTATTTAGTTTTATTTTATTTATTTAAATATCTCTTGGATCATTTTTGTTAATGTAAATTTTATTATGTTTTCGTATTACTTGTGTACAGTATTTTATTTCCAATTTAATATTTATTATTAGTCTTATTTTTTATAATTATTTCTCAGTAAAATTTTTGGATTATTAATTTATTATCTTTTATTTGCAAATTATTAATTAAATATTTTCTAGATCTTTGGGGCATAAAATGTTGGATTTTGCGAAAATGTTTTAAAAAGGAAACTTTTCTAATTGAGTAAATCGTGAGGGTTTTGAGAGAAAATGTTATTTTTAACTACCTATTATTTATTTACTTATTTCTTATTAATCAATTAACTAAGTTATTTACCATTTTATTATTATTATTATTGTATAGTAGATTGGGTTACTCACTGAGATGATTAGCATTTCACGTGTTTAAATTCCGTTTCCTTAGGCCCAGATTAGTCGATGTTGATCGTCCGGGGCCGGGCTCAACGTCTTGATTCGTTGCCGAAAGTCCAAGAGGCTTTTCCTTTCCTTTCTATCTTGTGTTATTTCTTTTTATCTTGTATTGTATTAAATTTCATATTCAATTGTACTGATACCGCTCTGTATACTATTTGGACGTTTATTTATTTAATTGTGCATTGGTTCCCTGTTAATTTTTGAAATGCTGAAATTTGTAATAATATTTTGTAGTGAAGTGGGAGGAATAAGGTGGTGCATTTAGAAGTGTGTTTCAGTGCAGAAAAATTGTGGTAAGTCCAACCCTTAAGGGAGGTTCTGCCGGATTTTCCATTGGAAGGTCCGATAGGGTTTCCTTGGAATCAGGATTTATCTAGGGTTCTGATGAAAGATCTTGGATGGATCCTGACAGACATTATGTATTTGAACCCAAAATAGTGCTCTATGAAAGGAGACTAAACGTGGGATAATTGTCTCAGAGACGTCTTCAGTTAGAACTAGCATAGGTTCAAAATGCCAAGGACCCCCTAGAAATTACAAGATCTTTGTCTCTCATGTGTACAAAAGTACAAAGAAAAGTTGTGTCATTAAGCTCTTTGAAAAGGACCGAACAAGAATTCCCCCACAAAGAATGCACCATGTCAACAAAAGCACGTTTGTTAAAACAAGATTTTATATAAACTTGCACCATCAGATACTGCTATAAGTTAGCCGTATCTATATGTTGATCTCGACGAATGGCCAACGTATCACTTTCATCAGAAGTTAAATGAAGCCGTTTCTGGAAACTAGTGGTAACCTCATCCATGGTGAAAGGAAAATTGTTAAAGAAAGAAAAAACCTCCTCACCAAATCAGAAGGAGATGAAAACTCATGCACACAAAGGCATGAGATAAACCCCCATGCAGAGAAAACTTTCAGTCAAAGGAAATTTTCAAACAGGGAGACTTTTATTTAAACTTGTCACGAATTTAAGAATATGTTTTTTTTTATGGAATGGAAGTTGAGAATTTGGGTTTGATATATATATATATATATATATATATATGTATAGAGAGAGAGACCAGCTACAATAAGGATTGATCATATGCAATATATCAGAACAAAAAACATGTTGAAATTGGGAGCCTTTAGATTTGCTCATCTATCACGAATGGGCCAGATTAAAGCTTCCTTACGTGTGGATTTGTCTCTTCCTCTTTTTCTTTCTTCTTCTTTCTTCTCACATAACCATGACTTTTCTTCTTCTTTCCACATACCCATAAGTTCAAATTTGCCTAGATCTCTCTCTCTTTACCTCTCGCACTCTATTCTCTTACCCATCCAAAGAAAGCAAAATATATATAGATACTCAGATTAGTTTATAAAAAATAAAAAATAAAATAAAAATAAAAAGAAGAAGAAGAAATCAAGATTTTTTGGACTAGAACTTCTATTTGGATACAAATTTTATTTTATGGCTTGTGTTTGGATATAAATTTGGTTTTAAGGTTTCAGGTTGAAGGTGAAGAGGAAAGGAGATGGAAAGATTCTTATGGATTAATTAGTTGCAGAAGAAGAAAATTAAGGAGTTTCCATTTTTTTTTTCTTTTACCATTTAACGGCGGGAAGCTCCGTAAATTCTACCCACTGCAAAGAGACTTCAACATGTTTTTTTCTATTAAAAAAAAAAAAAAACTAAGTATAACCTTAATGAAACCTACCTTCTTATTATAAAAATTAATATGTAAATATGGCCCTTTTGAATGGGAAGGTAAGTGTGGGCAAGAGAAGAGGAGAAGGGAAGAGAAACTCGCGAATAAGAAGGGAAGCTTTGGGCAAAAATCCACACCTAAGGAAGCTTTAATTTGGCCCGTTCGTGACAGATGCGCAAATCCAAGTGCTTTCAATTTCAGCATATTTTTGGTCCTGGCATATTGCATACAGCTGGTCGTTATTGTAACCGGTCTATATATATATATATATGTATGTGTGTGTATACGTTTGAGAATTTTTTTTTTTTTTGGGAATAATTCACCTAATTAACAAGCTACCCAAAATCCTCCCTTTCCATAACTCGAACTCATGCTTTCATAGGCACAAGTAGAACACAAGTTGATGCAGCTTCTTTCAATGGCAATAGAAGCAATACAGTCAAAAGAATTTCATCAGGAAAATCACTGATTATATCATTTTTGGGCATAGCCAAATCTCTGACTGCATAGTCTTTGTCGAGAAAATCACTAATTTGTATTGTCGTTGCGGAGACAATCTAGTGGCATTGCCAAATTGCAGATTCTATAGTTTTTGAAGAGACAGTTTAGTGGTATAGCCAGGTTCGAGTATTAATCCAACTGAACAAAATATTGAAAGAATCACTGATTCTGGTCTCCATCTCATGAATTTCTGTCAATTATGTATATCATCGATGAATATTAGGGGGGAAAAAAACATATCGAAGAAGAAGATGGAAGGATATTGGCATGCATGAACTGATGCGTAGCTAGGAAAGAAACAAAGAAAAAAAAAAAAAGAAAAAAAGAAAATATTTAATATTTAATTAAAACTGCATATTACCCTTTCCTTCAGCGGCGGAGGTTCTCCCACGGCTCACACGCCTAGTCACAAAATATTGGCTGGGGTTTTAGGACTTGAGACCTTGAGAATTTGTTGACTCAGGTCTAGTGTTGGGTTTAATATAATATATATATATATATATATATAAATTTGAGGGTACGAAGTGAAAATAATTTCTGGTTGTGTTAAATTTCAAGGGGTATGAAGTATGAACTTTTTGGAATTTGCGATCGAGGCTTTCCTTTGTCAAAGAAATGGTGTATTGAATTAAATTTGTCATAATAAATTTTCAATACAATTTTTAACTCATAAAATAATTCAGGTTGTATATATATGCATATATACGTATCATTTATAATATTTTTCCCGCCTGATGTCTTGAATCCATTGGCCTTCCTTTACCCGGTATCTCAACTCATAATCTCCTAAGCATAAATACAAATAGTTTATAACCGAGCCAATTAATTTCATTTACAAAATAATTCATGGTTGACAATAATTAATGTGAATTATGAAAAATGATCCATAATTAAATTCTGGTACATCCATATATAAAATAATTTTACAATGCGGACCGTACCAAAAACCAATTCTTTTTGAAAGCTGTGTACATTATGTATACATACATAGCAAAATTGAAATTTTTTTTCCAAAAAACATTGACGGAGAACGCGCATCATAAAATGTCCCTCCATATATATTATATAAAATATATCCCATATCTCCAAAAATCTTATTTCCCCTTTTTTGCGTTAATTATCTTTCCATTAACGATTAATTTTGAAAAATTTTATAGGGACTTATCTCAAGTATAATCTATAACCACCGGTGCTAAGTCCCAAATAAATTTAACCAATTATTTTCTTTTATATACACACATATTAAATATATATATATATATATATATATATATATATAATATTTTATGGTGCAGGCCTGTCCATATACGGACAGCTTCAAAAGTCAATACTTTTTGAAAAAAAAGTTGATTTTGCTGTGTGTGTACATATATGCACATCAGTAAAGCCGCGCTTCAAAAAACATCTGCTTTTGGTGTTTACATTGTAAAATTAATATATATATATATATATATATATATATAGAAGAAATGATACGAAGACAAATTGTAAAGCACCAATTTCGCTAAGAAAAGCGGCACCCGCTTACAAAATTGTAAAACAACAATTTTTGTCACTTATGAATAGTTCCTAATGATGATGATCGCTTGGCTCTCTTCCTCTGTTTTTACATACAAATCTCTGAATCTCACTTTCTACAGCTTCCATACTACGCCATAAAAAAGTGCAAATCAAATCCAAAACCAAGAACCTCCTAATCTAAATCGGGTTTTTTTATTTTTTTTTCCTTTTTTGGTTGGCGTTTCACATCAGGAACAATTTTTCCTTGAAACAACTTCATTTCAATTTCGCCCACCTAAATAGACAAGGATTCTCTGTTTGGTCCTTCATTTCACATCTAATGGCGAAAACAAACGACAACTCATTTAATAGCATAGGATTTGCACATGATCATAAAAACCCAACTCATGTGCTACGCAAGTGAATTTTTTCCTTTTCTCGTCTAAAGTTCGGCAATCTCTAAACAACAGAATTTCCAATAAATAAATAAAAAAGAAAAAAAAAAAAAGAAACAGGGAGAACCTATGAACCGATATCTTCGACAAGATCTTCGACAAGTTAGAAAAAATAAAAAAATTAAAAAAAAAAACCTTTCCAAGGTCATCAATAGATTTTGATCTTGTTCTTCTATTACTTAGTTATTATTATTATTATTTTTTTTCCCTAGACTAATAGCAGATCCAAGAGAAAAAAAAAACATAGAAACCCATGTACAAAAGTAGGTCTAGAAGTCAAAAGAGACGCAAACCCATCATCTTTAAAAAAGGAAAATGCAAACCGATCAAAGATTCAAATCTTGATCCGGCTTCTCCCTCTCTCTCTTTTTTCTTTTTTTCTTTTTTTCTTTTTTCTTTTTTCCTTTTGGGGGGAACCTCCCCCAGTTCTTCCATCAATTTCTCAACCATTTTATTCTTCTCTTTGGTTCTACTTCCACAAAGTGATCATCGGACAAAGGTCCTTCAACCATCAAATCCTTGACAGATTTTGTTGCTGTCGTATTCTTGGTTCCCGAGCCAAGCTTCAATTCTAGATTTGGATGTGGGTTAATCAATTTTTAAAGTTGAAACTAAAGCTTCATAAATGAAGTGAAGCCATGGCCATGGCCATGGAAGAAACGAATTTGCAATAAAAATGGTTATTAAAATTTACTTTTTCCAACAAAAATTGTACTTTCTATCTCTATTCCATTTTTATATTTTATTGCTTAGGTAAACTGATGACATGGCAAAAAACAATTTAATTAAATCAAAAAATTATGAAAGAGTAGAATAAGAGATGGCATACGTATGGATCATTAAAAGTGAAATGAAGGACTTTGATTAAAAGCCAAGCAGTGACAAGCATGGAAAAAGCCTAACATAGGATACTAGTCCCACCTAAATCGAAACAATCAGGCAACATAACCAATTAACTCAACAATGCTGGACAATTTTCTTTGAGTACTATTATATGTTATCTCTCTCATTGTCACTTTCCTATATGGCAGTCGATCCAATATCTATATGGTTTTTATATATATATGAGACACACTATCATGTAAACTGTTTTTACTTATATATATATATATATATACACACACGTACGTGAGATCTGATATCACATAGAATGGTAACAGTCATTATTAATGACAAACATCATTTTTCATTTTCTTTCAATGCCATTTAATATAATTGTATTTCATGTGATCAAGGTAAACAGTAAACTTCAACCAAGTACGCTCAACGAATGGAATTTGGGAAATATAAGGAACTGATTTCATAAAATGATCAAAAGAGCACCAAATTGGGACATACGATGAACTTCAACCAAACTAGTTAACACGCTTTTTCCTATTGATGAATCTATGCACTTTCGCAAAGGAGGTCGAAACTGAGCTGGAGCTGAAGAAGGACAAACTGAATAGAAACTCACAATCGCGCTTTTCCAATTGGAAAATAATCCCTCGCACAGGAGGTTGAAACCAAATTGGTACTGAAGCAGGGCAACACGAGTATTCAGAGTCAAAGGAAGATTGGGGATTTTAGGGCAAACTATGTTTTGATCGGGGTTGTTTGAGAAGGGATTTTGGAGGAGAGCCAAAAGCACTGTTTCAGTAACATGAAATTTTCACACTAAAACAGCCCATTAATTCTCATTGAGGCACGAATAATTTTGTAAGTAGGAGCCGCTTTTCTCAGCAAAACTATATATATATATATATATGTGTGTGTGTGTGTGTATATATATACAATCAAATTAGGTTCACATTACATCATTAATAATGTAAGATCCATCATTGATAACCATTAAATTGCATCAAACTAAAATTTAAAATTTGAAAAGTGATCAAATATAAACTCAATAATATATTAAATCCCTATTTAAGAAAAATAAACCCTACTTTGATAAGATTTTATAATTAATAAATGTAATTTTAATCTTAATAATTTTAGTAATCCAAGGGTTGAAAAAATATATTATATTAAAAATCTTATTTCATCCTAAATATATGTATAATATATCTCAGCTATCCGTTAGTACTTGCTATCAATATACATTTAGAATTATTTTTTTTTTCCATTTAATTCTTTGCTAATGAATTGTCTGCTTTTGTCTCTTGAGACGTTTAATATATATATTTTTTTCACCTTAATGTAAATAAAAATGGCCTAGTAAATCATCAAATAAATTTATTGTAATGAATTTAAATTATTTGTTATATATACTTTAATGTATGAGTTTTAATCAACAAATAATTAAAATAAATAAAAAATTTATCAACACATGATCACGAACACGTGACAGTAAATAAATGGGCTACCACAAGCACAACTCGATACATAGATTTTACCAAGATGAATAAAACACAAGAACAAATGGACCAATGTTTCAATAGGGCAAGGCATTGACACCTATAATTTTATGAGATTTACACCTCCTTATCCATATTGTGGGAATCCGATTTTGAGATCTGATTATAGTAGCAATGGAGTTTTTTATTATTTCAAGGGAGGAAGGAGAAGATGAATGGAATTGCAGGAAACAATCTGAGATTTGAGATGGGAAGGGAAAGACGGAAGGAGAAGACAGTTCAACGTGATGGCGTGAAATATATATATATATATATATATAAAATCATGTGTGTGTTTTGCTAAATATAATCTAGACCATTGGATCGAAACAACAAAAAAACACACTTCAAGAAACTCAAAGTCCAACAAAAGAATTAGAAAGGCAGATATTTATGAAGACAAACAAACATAACACTAACAATTAATACAGACAAGAGAACTAACACAAAACAAAACAAAACAAAACAAAACAAAAAAACGAAAAATACATATAAAGCAATGCTGCACACCCTTAATAAACGAAAACTCAAAGATTCGAAAGTCATACAAGAACCAAGCTTGAATCGATACAAGATATAAAACATTAAAAAATTTAAAGAAATAGCTATACACAATTCAAAAACCAAGCTCAAAGAATTGAAATGCATATCGACAAACAAAAAAGAGAACTGTAGAAGCAGTAGGGGTCATAGTAAGATAATGAATACCAAAAAAAAAAAAAAAAAAAAAACACAAAGCACAAAGAATGGAAGATCAAAATGCATCCTCCATGAAGAACAACAAAACACAAACACTATAAAACCAAAAATTTTGAGACAAAATTAGTAAAAGTACTAGCAATCCAATCCCAAGATAAAAATCATAACGCAGAACAAACATCCATAAAGAATCTAAAGGATTAGCTACACAAGTCATAGACCAAGCTAAAAGAATCAAAAAGCTGATCAGCCAAGTACAAAGAAAACAAACCCCAGCAGGAAAAAGCAACGGTTACAGTAAGAAATACACAAACATAAAGAATGGTGAATAGAAAGGCATTCCCACGAAGAACTACAAAACACAAACACTACAAAAGTACAAATTACCATGCACAAAATTAATTAGTAAAAATACCAGCGATAGATAAAATTCATAACAAACAGAAGACATCAATGAAGACTCAAAATAAAAGATAATAAAAAGTAATAACAGTAACAAATTAAATATATATAATCAAAAAAATGCTTCACATACTTCACAAACAAAGCTCAAAGAATCAAAACACAGAACAACATATTACAACCGAAAATAAATAAATAAATAAATAAATAAATACAAAGGAAAGAAATGGTCACAATAGATGATCAATACAAAATATATATGTATACACACATAAACATAAAGAATGGAGAATCCAAAGGCATACCCAAGAAGAACAAAATACAAACACTAGAAAAAGTAAAAATTACCGTGCACAAAATATTATAAATACAAGCAATCAAGTCAGAAGCTCAAAAAAAAAAAAAAAAAAAAAAAAAAAAACAAAAGAAGACATCATTGAAATAGGATTTAAACAAAACCAAGGGTCTTAAAACATCCAATAAAAGAAGTTCCTCATATATATATATATATATATATAATAGATTAAAAGGGGAAAAAAGAAAAGAAAAAGCACTTAATATATAGTACGAATAAGGTAAGCACAAACCCATAAACTCAAAGAGTCAAAAGAAAAATACAACACACAAGCAGCAGCAAGGGCACTTGAATACAAAAATATTCACACCACAAATATCTAAGAACTCAAAGCCAAAAGAGTCAAAAGGTTGTGAAAAACAACAAATACTAAAAATAAAAAATAAAAAACTAAAAAAATAATTGCAATCAATGTACGCATATGGAACTCAAATTACAACAGATATTAATGTGTTAATTCAATCTCATACAACCAGTCACAAGTAGGGAAGCAACTCACGATGTGTTAAATCTCAACTCATATCAAAATTTTTGTTGACAAATTGGTAAAATTTATACCAATTTAAGTTTTTATTAATATCAACATTTTTTATTCCTTATCTAGAAAATTATCTCTTTTCATATCAAAATTTTTGTCGACAAATTAGTCAAATTTATACCATTTTAAGTTTTTGTTAATATCAACATTTTTTTTTTCCCTTAACTAGTAAATTTTTAGGAACAGTACCGCGTGATACAAATTAATAATTCTAACAAATCCAGACTTCAATACTTGCTCAATACTTATTGGAAGAGCAAAGAACCAAAATGTGAAATAAGTACCACACTGACAATTAGAAATAGCATGTTATCAGAAACAACTTACCTTCTGCTTTACTGCAGCAAATCCTTCTTCAACAAGTGTGCGAACACCATCGGCTACCTTTGTGCGCATTTCCCAACTATTGATATTTGACAAGCCTTAAGATATCTCCTTCATCTTTCCAAGAATGGAATATGCTCAAAAGATTAGAAAGTTGTCTTGCTGCTATGGCAATGGGCACAGCCATTTCAAAACCATTTTGTGACTTGACAAGAGTGAAGATGATTGTACAACAAGCAAATATTCTAACTATAAATAACAGGCAATAATATTACTTTGTTTTCACTCCGCTAAGCAAGCATATATGTCAACCATTTTTCTTTAAACTTATTTCACCAACTACCAACAAGATGGTAATTTTATTGCATAAAAAGGTAACTGGACATACTGGGATTCCCAAACTGGTTAATAACAAGAAAATGAACCCATTAGCAAAGGAACAGAGCAACTATTTTGACTTTCTTTCATCAAACGAAGAAGAAACCTCATTTGCTTCTCCATAACTTGCAGGAATCAGTTGCACAGCCTGTTAAGAACATCAGAAGTTCCTTTAGTTTTTTCGATTTCAAAAAAAATGATTGGGGAGGCAGGAGGGACAGATCACAAAGAACCAATGATAATATAAGGAAATCTACAATATTAATTTTAAATAAAAAGAATAAAACAGATGAAAAAAAATTTGTGAGAAAAAGTAAGAAAATGCAGAAAAGCCTAAAAAGAAAATTAACCTACCATACCCAATGCTCCTGTCTTCCAAATGCAGCCCCAACTTTAGTGGCATAATCCACCTCCATCTCTTGATGCTGAGATGTGAATAATGCATCATGAAGTTTCCATCTAAAATAGTAATAGAATAACAGGAGCTATCTAGCTGACACTATAACTAAAAGACCTTAAAGAATAATACTGGGAATTGAGACTCGATCTTTTTGAGATTTAGACAAAATCTAAACAACTTTTAGTCAAATAGTTACAAGAATCAGAGGTAGTCAGGACTCATGATTTTAATCTACTTATTGATCCAATAATATCAGAGTGTGATTTTTCATTCAATCAGAGCACAATCCAATAATTCTTCATTCTACTAAGGATATATATGTGTATATATATATATATATATTATTTCTTTATTTTTTCCAAATGAGCATGCATATGTTATTTAATCAGCTTTCTTTTAACATGGAAATTATAAAGAACAAAAATAATGCATAAGAAAACCAAAATGGGAACCTCAAAATACAATAAGTATAACTGTATAAATAAAGGTAAACACGAAACCATAAAAACAAAGATCAATACCAGTAAGAAGGGGACTGGGAATACAACATAATGCAAACTATAAAACTCAAAATACAAAGCTCAAAGAGTCAAAAGGTAACCAACTAAAAATACAAAAAAGTAGTAATAACAATAATAATAATTACAAATTAAAAATTTAAAGAAATAGCTACACGCTTCATAAACCAAGATCAGAGAATCAAAATGTAGATAAACAAAGTACAAATTAACAAACTACAAGAAAAGAGCAAAAAGTGCACACAAACACAAAGTATAGGAAGTCATAATCAAAAGACATCCCCATGCAGAACAAAATAACAGAAATACTAGAAAAGCAATCATTACAATGCACAAAAATATTAAAATAATAGGAATCAGTCACAAGATGCAAATCATAACACAGAAAAGACTTCCATGAAATCACAAAGTACAAGAGGTAAAAAAGAAAAAAATAAAATAAAAAAAGACTGAAGTAATAGCTAAAGACACTTCACAAACCAAGCTCAAAGAAACAAAAAAATGAAAGCAAACTACAGCAGAAAGCAAGAGTGATAACAAGATGATTAATACAAAAAACCACACGACATAAAGAATGGGGAATCAAAAGGCATCCCCATGAAGAACAACAAAACACAAACACTAGAAAAGGAAAAACTTACAATCCAGAAAACATTAGCGATCCAGTCAAAATATAAAAAAAACATAAAACAGAGGCTGGGGGACTCAAAATACGCTATTCTTCCTTCACCAGCCAGCGGCTGAGAGAAGAACTATCACTCCTGAAGTATACTTAATTCATTCATTATAGTTTTTGATCCCATATATTTATTTATAGGATGGAGAAATGGGTGTTGAAGGCGGGCATAGATCCAAGAATCAAAATGCAGATAAAAAAGTTACTAGGAAAACAAACAAAATCCAAAGCAAGAATCACAGTAAGATGATGAATACAAAAAAATGCACATAAACACAAAGAATAGGGAATCAAAGACATAACCATGAAGAACAAGAAAATACAAACACCAGAAAAGTAAAATTACTGTGCACAAAAATAGTAAAAATACTAGCAATCTAGTCACAATAAAAATTACTGTGCACAAAAATAGTAAAAATACTAGCAATCTAGTCACAATATAAAAAACATAAAACAGAGAAGACATCATTAGAATAAGATTTAAGCGAAAGCAGGCTTTTAAAACATTGAATAGAAAATCTTTCTCTTAAACAAAAAAGAAACAGAGAACTCAACATACACCAAGTCTAAGGAAATGAATAACATAACCATAAAACCAGAAACAAAGCTCCATCAGTTAAAAGTAGACTACAACAGACAACCAGCGGCTAGGGAAACAGGAATGCAACAAAATGCAAACCACAAAAGTGTCAAAACACAAAGCCATAAAAAGTCAAAGGCATCCATGAAGAAAAACAAATGCAGACAATATAATGGATCCACACACATAGAATCCACAACACAACAGATGACAATGTGTTAAGCCAATATCAAACATCTGGTTACATGTAGGAAAGCAAATCACAGTGTGTCAATCTCTAAGATTTTATGCATAAACTATAAGCAACAGAACAAACCATCATTACTTAAATAAATTATTTATACCAACTATGCTATAGATCCCTAAAACTGGAATCACTCATTCTAAAGTTTATGAAATGTGCTTTAGGAACTTATACGCACATGCTGAATCATTCCTAAAACAGACTACCAATAAAAAAGTTCACATCAATATGAGATTCCATGTCTGTCATCTCATTTTCCTCGTCTAACTTTCAATCAATAAAATAATAAGTTTTGGCCCTTATAATTACATCATATGTAATCCATGGAATTTAACCTCTTGGGCCTCGGTGTCAATGAGGGTAGGGAAAACCATTAGCCTCTTTGAACCAAAATTGTATACAACCATCAAAATTAGATTGCAGAAAACACCTCTGTTTGAGACGAAACTCTTCAAGGGCCATCCGCCAAATGATGGTTTCAGATTAGAAATAGAAAATGAGTTGCTTTATTTCTAGTCCATATTCAAGACCCCAACTATTTAACAAGTTTAGCAATCAAATCTAAACCACTAGACAAGCTCTCAGCACTTTGTCCTGATAAATTATCATTACTTAAAAAATTAAAAGCAAAAAACAAAAAAACACCAAATGGGTAAATAAATTAGCATTAAATTATAAATTATTTATGAGTACAAACTGTAAGCAATCCTCAATTTCTCTTTAAAATTACATAGAAAACAAAACGGAAAAATCCGAAACCCAATCAAGAATAACAAGAAGCGGTACCCGAAATGTCAATCTCGCGGTGGGAAATTTGATTGGATGGTTTTCAGGAACGAAGGATGGGTTTGATGTCCATGACGCTCCTGATTTTGGGAGCATAAAGCTGGTAAACGACGGCCTGCCTCTGGGCAATCTCCAACTGGGTCTTGCCGTCGGAATATGCTGTGGAAACGGAAGCAGCGTCGGAGAGATTCTGGTTATGCCGGAACGCATCGATGGTACGGCGCTTCGTGTACTCTCTGATGTTGTAGTCGCTGAAACGACGTGCCGTTCGCAGTAGAGAACGGAAGAGCGCCAGGACCTCCGCTCTCGTTGGTGCTGTTGCTCCAGCTGCTGACGCCATGGAAGAAGGAAAAAGATAAAAAGACGAAACTCGGTTCTTGGGGAGGTTTTGGGGGTTTTCAAGCTATTGAGCTTCAATTGCCTCGTAGAAGCCTTTTCCATATAACAGGGAGGAGAATATGGATTTTATTTTTTTAAAATTTTTTTTTTTCCATTTATCAATTTTATTAGGAAAATAAGTTGTAATTTCGATATTTTGGTAAATTAACTCGAAAAACAATTTTTAAAAAAGGATTTATATATATATATATATATATATATATTAATAATGTCATATATATTTAGAAGATAAAATTGTTTTGTAAAAAAGGTTGAGACAAGCTAATAATCCAGATGTCCATTGTTTGGAAATTCATAATTTGAGATATTAAAATGGAAAAGAGAAAATTATTCTAATTATAAGGAGATATTATTGTTAAGTGATAAAAAAACAAAAAACTTATATGAAAATTCAAAAAATTTTAGTCTTATCATTTTTTTTATTTAATATTGTTTAAATAAATTTCAACTGGTATTCGACTTATATCATTTTTTTTTCCCCATCTATTTTAAGGAACATAACAATTTTCCCTTATTGCTCTGGTAGGCTTTTTCTTTTTCTTTTTTTTTTTTTGTTTTTGTTTTTTTTGGGTGTGTGGATTATTTTTGATCTCTTAAACCAAAAGTATTGGGAAAAAAAAAATATTACTTTGCCACTGAAGTTTGAAATTTATTTTTTTCACAAATTTTTAAAATTTTAACATCATGTTTCACTATAATCTCTCACGGTTATTTATGTTCTCTTAAAGTATTAATAGATATATCCTTTCCCAATAATAACTCTTTTAACTTGAAATTTTTTTAGCGTTATAGTTTGTTATCAACTTAATCAGTACCTTGTCGATTATTTTAGCTTGTTTTTAGTAGTCAAATTATAGTTTAGTTTTTTGTTTGATTTAAATAACAATTTTAACTTTTATTTTACTTGTTTATATATACAAATGATCTATTTATCGTTCTATTTTTATATTTTTTTCGAGCGACATAATTATCATTTCAGTTATAATTTTTTAAGACAAATACAGTAATGGGTAGTAATAAATAACCAAAAAAAAAAAATATTTGTGGTTGGTCTTTGTAATTTTTTTTTTTTTTTTTGTATATTTGAATTAAAAAGGGTTAGAATTGTCCTTATGAAGAATAGGCTTCAATAAATTATAAACTATACACAATTTGACATAGTGCCTATTGAATTTCATTTCTGGTTTTACTGTTACACCCTTTTTTTTTCTTTTTACCGTTAACTTTTTTCATATTGTTATCATATGAGCAACACATGAAGCAAAAACTGAGATTCCTAAGTGTAATTTTGTATGATTTAGGAGGTGCAAAAATACCACAATTGATTAATAAATGAAAAATAAACATTAAGTGCTCGATTTTGATATTAAACCAGAGCCATCTTTTTCTCAACCACATGTAGACTGAAGGCAGTTGGACCTTGAAGAGTAGATCAAGGACATAGAGGTTATGGCTGATTAGCAGCAAGCAACTGTCAGTCAACTGGAGTGACAAAACAAGAGTTTTCAGGAATTAATAGACAGGATAATATAGGGTCAAGTACAAGCACTTTCATCAATTGATTTAATCCTAGTTTAAGTTATTCTTATACGTATTTTGTTTTGACGTTTAAGAACCTAACTTAGAGAGGTTTTCTTTCATTTATTTATTTATTTATTTTCGTGTTTTGTCATGCATATGATAACTTTTGTTATATTACTTCCACAATTTTTTTTCTTTATAATAATAATAATAATAATAATAATAATAATAATAATAATAATAATATTTCTAGCTATTAGATTGCTATAATCTTAATGTGTATATTAGATTGAAGTGCTAAAAGGGGTTTGAGTTGAAACACCTTCATCGGTAAGACGTTCATATATTAATTAAGTAAATTATCAAATTTCAATATTTGTTTGTGACTAAAATACTTTCTGTTACAATGAACTTTTATGACCCGAATGCGTAATTATGTTAATTATATTAAGTCAATAATTACATAAGTTTCCAGGGGTTTTGCATATTTGAACAAATTCAAAATTGATTATGTCTAGCAGAAATCGAGTTGAGGATTTAAAGAATTCAACCATGTTTCAAAATTGTTGAGCTATGCAATAGCGCAAGAAGTAAACAAAGTCTGGTAACATGCAGTTATACATTTCCTGCTTTTCTTCCCATTAAAAATTTTCATTGTAAAGTGATATCTCCTCATGAATTGAAGCATAGGTTTTGTTTATTTATTGATAATTCTTATATACTAAATATTTACTTTAAACAGGCTGACGAATTTGTTGATATTTTTTTTCTTGTTCTCTTTTAAGCAAGAATAGATTGATTAGAAATTGAATGAAATAGAAAGAATATATGAACTTTAAATTTTTTTTCTTGTTTCCTTGAAAGTACCTCTCTGTTTCATATGCTAATTGTAATTCAATCTCACGAGAGGATCAAGTTTCTTATTGGTGGATATGAACTTAAATTTTTCTTTTTATTTTTATTTTTTTCACTTTATTGTGAATTATCATCTTCTTTGGTAATATACTTTCACTATATTTTCAGTCTCAATGAGATTATTAAAATAGGAACAAATGAAGTTCATACTGAGATTATCAGTCATTAACTTCTCTTGGTTATGTGATTATTGTAGTCAAATCTTAAACATCTATACAGTCACAGAACAAAGCTTTTCCTTCAGAAGCAAAAGATGGAATATTGGATAAAAAATTTAAACATGAACAGCATTAGGAAATTGGACAATATTTCAACCACTCAATTTGGTAGCACATCTACTGCAGTCTTAGTCAAATTAAGTTTTACACAATGGTTATATAAGTTTTTTTTTTTTTTTTTTCCTTTAATCTAAAAAGGGCTTCTTCGTCCGTCAATCTGTTTTGTAATGTTACATAAAGTTTCATAGACAGATTATGTTGAGGTTGATTCTTCTACAACCCAAAAAAAAAAAAAAAAAAAAGAAACTGCAATTTTCCTCCTAAGTGTCAATGGCGATTTTCTTCTATTGGCTCAGCATGAGGTAATCGCAAATTTTATACTTGAATCTTAGTAAAAGTGCTTAGAAACAAAGGGATATAATGGATGAATGTACTCTTCAGAAACAAGTATAGAAGGTAATAAAGCACTGGATAATAGCTGTTAAAAAACAACATATAGTTGTTTCAAACACTTTGAATATGACACATTCAGAATTCCACAAAATGAGCACAGGTAGATACTAGAAAGAGTAATCAATATGCTGTTCATGCATCTATAACTCATGAACCTGCATTCTTCACCATGTTCTCTGCAACAATATGGCCTTCACTGGTCGTTCATGATCTGCATTAAACAAACAATTTAATTAGCAGAAGATTAGAGCGGATGCAGATGCCAAAATTCCACAAATTTGGCTAAAAACTATTTTTTATGTGGAAGTGTAAGCATTTTGCACAACTTATAGAAAATAAAGTGACAGAAAATCAATTTGTGGCATCACAGAACAGTGAAAGTTTTTCAAAGTTACTTGTATAGGTTATATATAAGGAACTTACTCAAAGCTTATATACCAGGAATAAATGAATGATCAGAAGAGATTTTTACCAAAGTAAGTTGGTTTAGCTGTAAATCTAGCTAGAATCAACTTCTCCAATAGCACAAGCAAAATGGCCTTTCTTTCTAATGAAGAATCATATCCTTGGTATTCTGACAACTTAGTTAATCGGTTTTACTTCTAAGTATTAGAATTAAACAAAATAAATCTTGCATTATTCTCAACACAGATTGCAAAATAACCTAGTCATTTGGTGTATGCACTACAATAGTTGTTCAAGTTGGTTGAAAACGTACACCCCATTTGTAGAGGTAGCTAGTGCTGCAAATTCAAATGGTCACAAAATCTTTAGTTTTTATTTATGAGGCATAGACATGTAGCTATATATGACATATTTATGTTTAATAAAGCCAGTCTGTGCTTCTAACCTTATTGATGGCATCAAGACCTTATAACCATAAACCATGTTCCCATACTTCTCCAATCTCTACACTTTTATAGATGCATTATTGCAACTTTATTTGGTCGCCTTGACAAAAATACAATTATAAGCTTACTAAATTCAAACTTGTTCAATATTTTTAACTAGCAGATTATGATACTTATAGTTTGTCCCCCAAAAAAAAAAAAAAATTTATGATACTTACAGAATCAACTTGATTTATTTTAATATTCACAGTGAAAGTACAGACAACCAATAGATCATGCTCACTATAGAGCAGAGCTAATTAATTAGAAATAAATTTTAATGAAAGCCTAATTTCATTAAGGAATTGGATATACATACATACATATATATATATATATATATATATATCTATATACTGTCCCCTTCAAGTGTGGACCCACGTATCTATATACGGAGAGGCATTAAATTCAAAAATATATGCCTCTCCACATGTGGATGTGTGTGACTCCACAAGTTAATAACTTGTGGATGTCTGCAGATGAATTTTATATTTGGTTATTTGTTTGTTTGTTTACTGATTGCTTTATTTCAGAATGGTTGAAAGTTGAACATTATTGAGACTCATACAGGGACAGCTAGCAAAGAAAGAGAATGTGAAATAGATAAGCTACAGTTTTGCATAGAAAATGAAGAAAAAATATAGCAAATCAACTAATTAGTATATGATTACCATGTAATTTGTCCTCGTCATCAAGGCTTTGACTTTTATCCTTTCTTGATTTTCACTTCATCTAAATAAGAACAGTTCTGTTCCAATGATTCGTCAACCAGTTTAGATGTATTAGATTAATAGATTTAAGTAATTGTATAATGAAAAAATTAATTAGATAAATAAAGTTATGCATCAATAAGTGAATGAGACCACTTATAAGGAAAATTTTAATGCGTAGAAAAGCAGGAAATGTATAATTACCTCTTTATGCTATTTGACTTCTTTCCATGTTTAGGATCCCAATAATATTCATATAAATCTCTAGTCTTTAGGGCATCATCTTCGCATATCTTTTTTATATGATCTGCAACAGAAGAGAAAATTAAAAGTGGTTAAACATATGAAAAACAATTTGAGGATAGGAAGCGTAAATGGTATGAAGGATTAATAGTACTGACTTAAAGCTTCAATAATTATCTAGTATTTATCATTTACTTGGGCGGCAAGGAAGACATTGGAATTGGTGAAGGAAAAATATCTGAAATCAGCAATATGAAAAACCGATTTTGAGGAAGCATCCAGCAGCTTATATGTGTGTGCATGTGTATAGAAATGTGCCTTGGTATCAGAGCTAGATTAGCCCCATCATGGTTGAATAACTATTAGAATATAAAAATTAGGCACACATCAAACACAAACTCGGAGCGTATATATCCTCTAGAATTAAATACTATGTTGAGGATAACAATCTTACACTACAGTCTACAGAGTGTCTGCCAAGAAAAGAAGAAACGAAAAGCTCCTTTTAATACCACCATATATATAAAAGAGTAAAAGCTTGTTACCTTGAGATTGCTGCTGGAGTAGAATATTTTCAATGCGTTTAATCTTCTTCCAATCTGCACCAATATCTTTTTGGCATCTTTGCAATAAGACTGGACAATCCACTATCTCCAGTGTCTCCAAATCTGGGAGGTCTTTTATTTCTGCGGGCAGAGATTTCAATTTAGGACATGAAAAAACTCCAAGTCTTTGAAGTTGTTTGAATTTCCCGATCCATCGTTGAAGATTCATTATGGTACAATGCCAGATCTCGAGCTCTTTAAGGGTGGTAACATGCTGAAGCCCCTCAGGCAGCGCCTTTAGTTTATGAACATTATCGAGTCTTAGAAACCGGAGGCTTTTGAGACTTCCCCACCTAATCTCTTCTTTAGAGCGACCATCCATATTCCCAATAATGCACAGACTTTGCAAATTGGACAGAGGAAAGGGATGGTAGTTTTTATCATTCACTGTCTGTTTGGAGGAGCTTTCATCATACATTGTCTGTTTGACAAAGCTTTTGTCTTTCATTGTATTTATGAATGTCACCAAGCTAGTGTTCTTCAACACTAACCATTCTTTTAAATTTGGGTAGAGTGGCATGGAATGCAACTTGGGGCAATCTTCGATAATCAATTTGGAAAGACGAGGAAATGCCAATGAAGCATCACTTTCTTCCCACCATCCCTCTAGATCAGGCAATTCTGTAAGCCTTACCTCTTCCAGTTTTTTAATGAATTCAGTTGATGCTGAGGGGGTGATTTCAGAATTGTGATAATCAGACTTGTTGGAGATATACTTCAAGCTAGGCATGTTGTCCAGTATCAATACCTTGAGAGTTGTAAGCTGAGTAAGCGGTTGTAGATTTTTGCATTTGCATTTTTGTAATGAAAATTTGACCAAATTTGTGAGCGAGAGAAGCCAATCTGAAAGCTTGTCACCCCTGTAGCCGAATAAAGCCAATTCTTTAAGTTTTGAGTTCGGCTTTAGACCTTCTAGTGTATCTTGAGACTTGTTTGCTGCTTTGTCAATGCCATCAGAATCCAGATCGAGCTCCCAAGATAATATTAAAGATTTAAGGTGCTCTTTCCGTTCCAAATTTGCAACCTTAGAATACTCAGCATCAACGTTTCTTAAATGTTTTATTTTCAGCTCTCCTCTCAAGTTGTTCAGCTCAGCTAATTCTTCCAGCGACTCCAAATCAACGTCCTTTGTATACAAACATTTTGGTAACGTTGGAGTTTGTTTACCATCTCCAGTGCTCCTTTTCAACACGAATTCTGATAAGGTCTCGAGTTGAGTTAGCTGACCAAGTCCAGGAGGCATATGAGTCAAACTGTAGCACCAATCAATCTCTAGATGTTTGAGTTGGACTAGTTTCCCGATATCTTCAGGCAGTTCTTTGAGTCCATAGCATGAGGAGAGTTTCAGTGTCATCAAAGATGGTATCGTGGTGATTGATTCAGGCAATACCTTAATAGCTTTGTTTTGAGAAAGATCAAGGTATCTCAGATACTTCAACTTTCCAATGGACTCTGGCACAGTTTTTATCCCTGTACTATGCAGATCCAATGTGCGTAACTTTTTGCATTTGGAAATGATTTTTTCACAAGCTGATTTGCGTAGTCTCTCCTTCTTATTTTCCACTTGCAACTGGCTAGCCAAAATAATTGATCGAATCCTGGGCCTTTTTTGGTGAATGAGCGAAGGAATTTTCCAGGACCGATCAAAATGAAAGTGAAATGAGACATTTTGAGTTCTTTCATCAATGATACGCTTATCCTTTTCCTTTAATGTGGCTAACCTTGATCTTCCAACAAGTACTGCTAGTTCATGTATAAGGTTTGGCATTTTGCACTTTGTTACAAAGCCATTCTCATGATCTACTTCCACTTGTTCAAACAAGGAATATCTCTCACATAAATCCTTAACATAGTCATAACCCACATCCTCCATTTGTTGTCCTCGTGATGGAAAAATCAACCCTTGTGCGATCCAAAGATGTATCAAGTTTTTCACATCAATTTCAGATTGTTGAGGGAACACACCACAGTAGGCAAAGCAATGTTTCAAATGTGGAGGTAGAACATCATAACTAAGTTTAAGGGAGGGCAAAATTTTTTCATTTACTACCTTCTGAAATTCGGTATTGAAGAAACTGGACCAATCTTCGGTTTCTAGATTTATAGAATTCAGTCTCTTCCCTACTGTCTCTAAGGCAAAAGGGTTTCCTCCACACCTTTTCACAATCCCCACAGCAATCTCCACAATTTCGGATTTGACTGGCTTTCCAGGAGGAAAAGCAAATCGTTGGAATAGATCACAAGAATTGCGTTCATCTAGATGGGTTAACATATGGACGTCCTTCTCTGTACTCGCAGTAATCTTTCCAACAAGTCTACTACGGGTAGTTATTAATATTCTACTCCCATCACCAACAACATTTGCTAATAAGTTTTTGAATGCTAGCCACATTTCAGAATGCATATCCCAAACCCCATCAAGTACAAGAAGCAGGCGTTTTCCATCTATTGCTTTTCTAAGCTCATAATACAATTCATCTTCATTAAGGTTGTGGAGGTGTTGCTTCTTTTTCTCTATAAAACTAATTATCTCATCAGAAGTTTCAGAATGAATGGTTTTCTGATGAGTAGTAGTCTTGCAATTTTCAGGATCAGTACGGATTCTCTCATGAAGACTATTCTTAGCTTTGGACACAATGATTCCCTCAACAAGTGATCTCATTCTCATGTTGAAATCATAAGGGACATTAACCCAGATTGGCAAATCAAAGTTGGTCATCTGCTCTTGGAACAAGTTTAGAGCGAGTGTGGTTTTTCCTAATCCTCCATAACCTACTATGGCCACAACCGCTACATGCTGCTCTTGATCTCCATTTGTTGATCTGTCCTCCACAAGTTTTTCTTTCACAACCTTTTTATGCTCGTCCAACCAACTATCTAAATTGAGCATATCCACCAGCGGGTCCCACTCCTTAGTGATAATTTTATGAGGCTCTTCGGTCGTAGCAGTGGCTTTGCCTCTAGCGGCAACGTCTTTTATGATGTTTTTCATTTGTCCACCTAGCTTGTCCCCCAAGGAAACTAGTTGTTTTGAGTTTGGAACCGGTTTGGTTGCCTGAGACCAAAATTGAAACGGACCCTCAATTAAAAATTTTATAATAGTCCTAATTTAACACCAAAAAAAATGAAAATGACTATTGAACTCATTAATTTTATATTAATTATTGTGATTCCCATAATCATTTTAATTTTTTTTGTATTCCTTTTACAAAATATATTGGCGATATTAATATTTAAAAAAAAAAGTTGTAAATTTATTTATGTTCTTGTTTGTCTTGTATGATTTTATATTACTTTTAGTTGATCATAATATCATATAATTTATCACTTCGATCTAAAATCAGTGGCAGAGCCACGTTGGAGGGTGCGCCCCCCAAGCTTTCTAAAATTTTTAGATATATATAGTGATTTTCAAAAAATTAAGACAATAATATGTTTCAATAGATAATTGGCCACCCCTATCCCAAAGTGTTTATCTTTTGTATATACATTATCATCTTTTGCAAGTACTGTTTATAATTTATTTAGTTGGTAGATGTTAATATAATTATATATTGAGTATTCTTGGATTTATACTTTAGTGCTTGATATTTATTTTACTTGTATTTACTAAAACTTTTGGTATTAATTCATTTTCATTTTTTTTAATTTCTAGTTACTTGATTAATAGTGTTCTTCTTTCATATTAATTAAGTTTTTATCTTGATTCTACTATTTTATTTGGCTAAAATAAATACATCTTATAATGTCTCTACTTCAATAATCCATCCAAAATCAAAATCCTACGAATTTTTTTTTTTTTCCAAAACATACCAACTAAATGTTTTTCTAAAAAATTATACCTCGTTGCAATAAAAATTGAATTAACAAGTCTTTTGGGTTGCTATGTATTTAATCTATTAATAATAATGTTGGGTAAATTTTTATTTTTTTACACATAAAGTCATTGTTGAAGCTCATAATTTTGACTTTATTCACAACATAAAACGCTCTGAACTATTTGGCTTTGACAAATAACCCTCGATATTATAGAAAATCGCCCTCAAACTATTAAAAATTTACAGGTAAAAAAAAAATATACATCAAGACAAAAATACCCATATAAAAAAAGTATAAAATATAATTTTGTTAAATTTTCAAAATGAAGAAATTCATTTAATTAAATTAATATTGTTTTGAATATTTTATTTTTCAAAGAAAATATTATGATTTAAAATTTTTTGAAGATTATATTATATTTAATATTTTGTTAAGAAAATATTATTATTTAGTTTCTTTCGGAAGAAAATATTATTTTTAATATTGTTTTTGAATAAAATATTATTTTTAATATTAAGATACTAAGAAAAAGAGTAAATTTCTTTCACCATTGCTAAGGTTTAATGTAAATACAATTTAATCATTTTAGTTTCAAAAATATTAATAGCCTCCCCTCAAGTTTCAAAAAATCATCATCTTCCTCACCCATTGTTCCAATCATATGTATCCCTCGATTTAACATCATTTAGACTCCCTATAGGGTTGCTACATGTATTTTTTTAAATTGTAATCAGTCCAATCCTCAAAAGGTCCAATGAAATGTTTTATAGAAGAAATTTGGATTAAATTATTTGAAAAATAATATAATGGGTTTGCCAAAAGGCTTTTTTTTTTTTTTTGGCTCAAATTAAATTTTTTTAACATTCATTGTAATAACCTGTCTTGTAAATGCCTACAATTTTTAAATTTTGATTGGTTTGACTAACTAAACCATATGAAGCTCCCATGTTTGACTTTTCTAAAGTCAAGATTTTGGTGTAATTAGTATAACATTGCATAGAGCTTATAGACATGAGTTTATGGACTAGTGGTTTTTAAATATACTTTTTTGAATCTAAATTTTAATCAGCGCAATCCTTAAAGTCAATGAAATATTCCTTAAAAGAAATTTGGATTAAATTATTTGAGAAATAGTACAATGGGTGTGCCAAAATGGTGTTTTTTTGTCAAATTAATTTTTTTTTTTTTTTAACATTCAATGTAACAATTTGTCTTGGTAAATATCTATAATTTTAAATTTTTGATTGATTTGACTAATTAAACCATGAACGGGTCCTATGTTTGACTTTTTCTATGGTCAAGATTTTGGTCTAATTAGTATATCATTGCATAGAGTTTATAGACAAGAGTTCATGGAATGGTGGTTTTGAGTTATGGTTGAAAATTTATAGTTTTCAGAAGTTTTGAATATCAATATTATATGAGTGTTCAAATCAATCTCGATTTTTGTTTGTTAGTGGACACAAGGTTTATATATATCTAAGAGTGTGTGCCTTAGGAACTTAACATTTTTAAAATATCGAAATTGCCCTTAGAAACCCTCAGCCTTGTGTACCAAGTAGACCTGTGGATTGAACTGGTTCGACCCATTTCTAGCAATCATTTCAATTGGATTTTTGCCAATTGACTTGTTTTCCATTATCCATCATGCACTACCCTAGCTTGTAGCCTAACGAAATTGGACCAAGTCCTCCAATTTTCAAAAGGTCATATCTAAGTCGGGCCAATGAAATCATGGTGATGCCATTGCAGGTCTCCAATAGATTGGCCAAATTTTTGGCTGTTTCAAGGTGATCCATACCTTTGTTCTCCCTATTTTAGACCCTCCGAGCTTAAATTCAGGTTTTTTTTTATCAAGATTCTTCATAGTTTAAAAGATCCATTAATCTCAGATTTAGTCAAAGTTTCTAACCAGGTTTTGATCACTATCGAGATTTTTGGACCTAGTTGAGTATACCATTGTTTTCCCCATCTCATGGGCTTTCCATTGATATATTATTTGTTAATTTTGAAATTGTTTGAGTATATTTCCATTTTTGAATCAATTAATTAAATAACATATAAAATGAACTATATTTGGACAATCTAGGATTGGTGTTAGGATTGTATTCCTAGACGTTAGTAGGACTCATTAGAAGGTTTAATTGTATAAAATTGGCTTCTGGTAAAAAATAAAAAAAAAAAAACCTAATTTTTGGTATTAGGATTTAAGGATTCGCAGTATAATTGGATCATCTAGTATCCAATATATATAATTTTATAGTTATATAAATTATTTTAGAAAACATTTCATCTAGGCTTCCTAAGGTTTGTATTAATTTGAATTTTATTTCTCAGATTTTGAAAATTACAACTGAAAATTATTGGGGGTGTAGATGAAATTATTTTGAATTTTATTTCTCAGATTTTGAAAATTACAACTGATATTTTTATTGGGGGTGTAGATGAAATTATTTTGAAGTGTGTAAATGAAATAGCAGAAAAGAAAAATGAGGACTGTATGAAATTTAATGGAGGTAAATCATATCTTTAAAACCATAGGAATCAAATTATATTTAAATTAAATCTTAAAAGAGGTAAATGAAGCTGACCATCATTTTAAGATATTTAGTAGCCCAAACCTCAAAGGATGCAGACGGGATATTGTCTGAAAAAATGAATAAATTATTCGAAAAATATATAATGAGAATGACAAAAGGGTACTTTTGTCAAATTAAAATTATTTTCAACATTTTATTGTTTTAAAGAGGCAATTTGTTATACATGATCATAGTTATGGTGTTTTATTTGTTACTTTAATAGCTCAAGGAGGTTCATCGTAAGAGTCAAATAGTTCAAGGGGTTTTATATAATTTTCTCCAAATATAATAAAAAAGTATATTTTTTTCTTAGAAAACTATTATAATCCCCTTTTTATTAATTCCAAAATTTATTTTACATTAAGGTTTAATTTGTAAAATTTTTCTCTAGTAAAGGGGTTATTTGTTATTCATATAGTTAGAGGGAGTAATGTAGTTTGTCTTATAAATAAAATAGTGGGGTTTAAACGGATTGTAAGAGAATAAAAAAAAAAAGTTAATTGCATTTTGATATTCTTAACTTTTATAATTTTACAATTTTGGCCATGAATTTCAAAAGTTGCAATTTAAGCCGGCCACTGATTTACAATTTGCTGCAATCGATGATGCTTGAACCTTTCACCAATAGGATTTAACAATTGTCGTATGTGCAGGTCATATAATAGGTATTTAACTGCCTTAAATTTTAAAGTAGAATATATTAAAGTATAAAATTTTAAAAGTATAGGATATTAATTTTAGAAAAGTTGCAATTCGATATCCCACATGCAACTTACATGAGATGATTGTTAACACTGTCATTAGTCAAAAATCAAATATGATCTAAACTTCATCAAATTATAAATTGAGTGCTTAAATCGTGATTTTTAAAAATTAAAAGTTTAAATCACCAAACTATAAAAGTGGAGAATACTAAAATGCAAATGCTGAAAAACAAATATCCGAAAAACAGAACAATTTTGATATAGGAGTGTAAATTAAGAGATAAATACAAAAATCCCTATTCAACTTTCATTTGTATTTCTAATTTCCTCATAAACTTTTTTTCCCCCTTTTCAAACAAATTTTCCCTCCTATTATATTCAATATCCACGTGAGTTTCACGAGCATGCTGGTTGACCTGAAATTTTAGGCTTTTATTCAAGCCTGTTTGGTTCTGATTTTGTCAAGGAGTTTAAGAGTCCTCCATGTTTGTGCACAGAGGAGGTTAAGAATCCAACCGACAACAGGGTTTAAATTTTATTTGTAAATCGAAAGGCTTTTTTTTTCCCCTTCCAATTTTCTTTTGATATTAGGTTGAAATGGGTTTGATGTATGTTGAATTACTTTTTATTTTTATTTTTTGGATTTCCTAAACTTACTATTAGAGGTGAATCATCATCATTTTTTTATATATTTCTAACACTCCTCTTTTATGTTCGTTCTTTTTGTACTCAGTTTGGATTTTTATATATGATTTTACTTTTGGGAGAAGTTGAGTTTCGTGCAAAAGACAAAGGATATTTAAGCACTCTAAAATCATATTGGATTATCATTTTGTTTATACTTTCTCTAACAACGCATAGTAGTAAAATATCAATTTTGTTTTTTGACGTGGAATTGAATGTTAACTTAATTAGCAAAGGCTTTTTAACAAATACAAATAGTTATAATAAACAAAGGTAATTTGTAATTGAGAAGGAAGTAGTACTAGTGCGTACCTCATTGTAGACCTCTTCCATCAAGTCGTCTGCTTTATACAATGCATCTTCAAGTGTAACCAATGTACTTTTGACTTCATGGTTCTTGATCTTCTTCTTCTCTGCACCAACCGGTATGCCTTTCATTCTTGAACTAAAGGTCCCTTGAAGTAGTTCTTTCAGCTTATCCTCATCGCTTGCCAGTAGATCTTCGACTTGCTTTTTCGCTGGATCATCAGTTAAAGCCTCAATGATGGGTGAAATAAAGGCTTTAAGTCCTTCCACATCTTTTTTTCTTATTTGCACAGCTGCATACCATAGCTTCAGAAGGATCGAATCGGTAATGACAGAGACTGTAGATTCTTCCATGAGTGGTGTTCTGAAAATTAAGGTTGATCACAACGAGAAAGAGAACGATTGTGTTGAGAAAGAGATAATTAAGGTGCTTTCCTTCTTTTTCCCCCTGTAATTTTTTATATAGCTTTTTTTTTTTTTTTTTTGTTCTTGTTAATCACAACGAGAAAGAGAATGATTGTGTTGAGAAAGAGATAACTATGGTGCTTTCCTTCTTTTTCCCTGTAATTTTATATATGTCTTTCTTTTTTATTCTTGTTGTACGTGGCAAATTTTAATTAGCATATTTAATTTTATTATTTTTATTTTAAAATTTTAAAAATAAATTCTTTAATATTAATTATTTAAATTATCATTATAAATTTTATTGGTGATTATTCACTAGTATTTTTGTTTCATTTTAATTTGTCATTTTTTTTATTTATTTTATGAGTTGGGCAAAACTAACTCTGAAGTCTCTACAATTTTTATTTTTTAGTTTAATATAATTTTATTTTCATTTGATAACCTCCAAGTTGTCTAAAGTTGGACAAAACCATTAAATGCTAATGGAATCCTAAGATCCATTCATTTTTAATCATAAATTTATTTTCTTTGCATTTTCCTTTTAATTTCTGATCATTAATCTATTCCAAAGTAATAATTAAAAAAAAAAATCATCTCTTATTAGAAACATAAAACAGAAAAAAAAAATTAGGGTAAAAAACTGGATAAACTGTTAAGATTCATTATATTTAGGAGCTTTGTCACCATTATATAATTTTTTGGAATTTAAAAGCTATCAAATGCATCAAAAAATAAAAATCTCAAAATAATTTAAGAGGTATCAGATGTAACAAAAAATAAAAATATGAAAGTAAACCTTTTTTATCAATTAAATGCCAAAATAAACTTTGCTTGTACCAAAGGTACGAAAGTGCATTTAAGCCTTTATTGTAATATGTGTGCATTTTATAGTGCATAATTGACAACAAATTAGATTATATATTTCAAGCTTCATTGAACTTTTTCTAAAGTGTAAGCGCACATACATGCAATACTATGGAGTAACGTGTAAGCTATGTGTGTCTCAACAATCGGCCACATTAGCCAGACCCTCTCGTTCTAGACCCACATGCATTTTAATGGCTGGTGAATACTGCGTTGGAGCCGTATAGACTATGGTTGTAAAAACAAATAATATATATCAAGATACTTATCAAATTTATTTATAAAATAATATATTTTAAAATATTATTAATTAATATAATTATATAATTTAAATTTAAAAAATTAAATTTTTAAATAGATTGATAAATTAAAAAGATAAATCAATTAAATATTAACACATCATCTATCCTATCGTTTGAAAATAAATTTGGTTAACTTATTGGTAATTATGATATTATTGTATAAAAACTATATGCTACCAACTGCATATGTAATGGTTCCTCTTAGCCAGGATGGAACTAGAATTGGATGTTTGGGGAGCCAAAATATAAAGTGAAAAAATTAAAATTATATTCTATGTTCTATATGTATACATATATAAATATATATATATATATATATATTTCTTTTTCCATAATAAAAGTTTATTATAAGTAATATTATGAGACAAAAAATGTGCATTTGATTAGTGTAGAAATTAAAAGGTTTTTTAAGGAAATTTTAATTTGTCAACCAATTATTATATGCATAAGTATGATAGCATCATCTGTCAAAAATACATATATAGATATGACATCGACTAAAAAACTGATCAATTTCAAAATAAAAATTTTATTGTGGGTAAGAAAACATTAAAAAAAAAAATTATAAACTTTGATAAACATTAGGTAATGTTAAATGAAAGTATAAATACAAAACTTATTTACCATTTTTTAATTATAATATGATATTGTAAGAGCATATGAAATTATTTATTGAAACTATTATAAGATGGAATTGAATTAACTATATTTATTTTGAGGGAAGTTGATTACCAAATTTATGGATCTAAAAGTAAAAAGAGCACAAAGAGAGAGGGGGCCATATAAAGGTATGTCCCTGCACTTAGCAATCACTTGGAAATTGAAAATATGTAGAAAATTTAGACGTTCTGTTTTCTGACCATTTTTTAAAAATTTTTATTTCGCTCTTTGTTTGTTGATATTGTCGTTAAGCGACTTTGTATTTCACGGGTACTTAATACAAGAAGACAAACGAAAACAAAAAAGTTAAAAAAAGAAAAAAGAAAAAAGAAAAGGCAGTGCCTAAAGAGAAAGGGATCAAATTTTACTGACAGATCAAATCCTACTTTTTCTTTTTAGTTGAAAGATCTTGACATAAATGCATTTTAAAATATGAATGATTAAATACTTTACATTTTAAATATTTCTTTTTAGCAATATGCATAATAGCTTTAACTTTTTTCTTTTCCTTTTTTTTTTTTTTTTTTTTTGGGCACCATTGTACATTCATTTTTATTTTTATTTTTATGTTAACTTTTTTAATAGAACTATTACATGTTTGGTACATGAAGAGAAAAATGAGGATAAAAAGTAAAATTTTGTATAATTTAATATGTAAAATGCAAAAAATTTCAAATAAAAGAATTAACGAAAAATCAATAAATTATTATTATTATTATTATTATTAAAGAGAATTGGTATTCTTTTAATAAAATAGTAAAGTGTTAATGGAATTCAAATGTATTTTTTTTAAAAAAAATAATATGTAAATATTATAAGAATTCCAAAAATTGAATAAATACTTATAATAAAAATCGAGTTTTTATAAAATCAAAAAGAACAGTTTTTATAAAATATGTTATTTTATTTATTACATGTCTTTTTATACATATATTTATTAATTTTTAAAAAATACTTTTTGAGATTTTCTAATATGTGTTTTTCTTTTTTTTCTTTTTTGAATAAAAGTTGACGTTTTGAAAATATTGATTTTTTTAATGCTTGTTCAAATTTTTATTGGTATTTATTTATTTTTTATATCTGTTTTATTTTTATAAAATCTAAGTAATAATTTGTACATATTATGAAGATTCTAAATAAAAAATAGAGACCCATAATATTATGAAGAGATATATGAAATCTATAAATCGGAAATTAGTATTATTAAATATATTATTTTATTTATTACATTTATTCTTTATTTATTTTTATTTTTTTGGTAAAGAAACTTATAAGATTTTCTAATATGTTTTTGTTTCATAAAATTTTTGCTTTTCCAAATATATATATATATATATATATATATATATATATATATATATATATTTAATGCATGTTTAATTTTTTATTGGTCTTTATACATTTATTTGTTCTTTAGGACATCTATTATATGTGAACATTTTCAGTTTTTATTTTTAAAACATTATTTTTTTTTACTTACCTATTTAAAAAATAATCGTATAGTTTAATAATTTTTTTTTTATTTTATATAATTTTTTTTATTTAGAAATATTTGCACTATGCATCCTAAAATTTTATAAAATAGCATTTGGCATCCTTACTTTTGATCCCATGTACCAAGTAATTCCATTAAAAAGTTAAACGTAAAATAAGAGGAGAAAGCAACAGTACACCCAAAAAAAAAGTTTATGGTGCATAATGCCAACAATAAATTACGAGCAATAATGCCAAAAATAATTATGAGCCAACGTCTCAAATCATATATAATTTAAGATATAATGATATCAACATCTCTTTTATAATGATTGTATTTCACAACTAACAAAAGTACACAAAATACAAAATTCAAGGCTAGGCTTAAGAGTGTAAGGTAATTGAGACCAAGACTTTTACACTGTGCATGCAAACTTTTGGGATTAGGTCTTATCTAATCAATGATATAATGCAATATTATTTAGAAAAAAGTAACATAGAGATAAAATAAATTAAACGGCTAATGGCATTTAGCAATCACTTGAAAATTAAACTTTTGAGATTACGTTTTGCCTAATCCAGGATATAGCGCAACATTATTTAGAAAAAAATAACAAAGTGATAACGTAAACAAAATTGCTAATGCATTATTTAGAAAAAAAAGTAACAAAGTGATAACATAAATAAATTGCCACGGTTCCACCTAGCAATCACATGGAAATTGGAAACATAAAAAACATTTAGATATTATGCTTTCTAATTTTTTTTCTAAAATTTTTTATTACACTGTTTGTTTTTTGTTTTTTTATTTTTTTTGTTGTTGTTGTTTGTTGATGAGATTCGAATCCAGCTCATAGACTAAAATGTTATTATCTCTTTCCATCAAGATTACCACACAGTCTCTTTCGCAATCTGTTTATTGATATTGTCGTTAAGCAACTTTGTATTCAATAGGTATGTAACATAAGAAGACAAAGGAAAAAAAAGAGTTAAAAAAAAAAAAAAAGAAAAAAAAAAGGGGGGAAGTGCCTAAAGAGAAAGGGATCAAATTTTAGTGATTGATCAAATCTTACTTTTTCTTTTTAGATTTTCTCTTAAATTAAATGAAGGACATTGACATTAACATATCTTAAATTATAATCGATTTGATATTTTACAATCCTAATTTTCTTTTTGACAGTAAGCAGTTTAAATTTCAATTTTTTTTTTTCATTGTTGCATCTTCATTTTTATTTTTATTTTTCTTTTAACTTTTTAATAGAATTATCATATGGCTGTTACATGAAGAGAAAAATGAGGAGCAAACTGAAATTTTGTATAATTTAAAGTGCAAAGTGCAAAATTTTCAAATAAAAGAATGGAATTAATTAAAAATCAATAAACTTTTTATTACTATTATTATTATTAAAGAAAATTGGTATTCTTTTAATAAAATAGTAAATTTTTATGGAATTCAAATATAATTTTTGAAAAAAATTATATAAATATATATATATATATATATTATAGTATGCGAAAAGTAGAATAAATACTTTAATAACAATCAAGTTTTAATAAAATCTAATACAAGTGTTTGGAATATTATTTTTATAAAATATATTATTTTATTTATTACATGTATTTTTTATACTTATATTTATTAATTTTTGAAAAAATATTTTTGAAATTTTCTAATATGTTTGTTCTTCTTTTTTTATTTTATTTTATTTTATTTTTAAAAGTTTATCTTTTTCAAATTATTGATTTTTTTGTGTATGTTTGAAATTTTATTGGTTTTTATTTCTTTTATATCTATTCTATTTTTATAAAATCTAAATAATAATTTGTACATATTGTGAAGATTCTAAATAAAAAAAGCGATAAGATATATATAAGATCTATAAATTGGAAAAATGTTATTATTAAATATGTTATTTTATTTATTACATGTATTTTTTATTTTATTTATTTTTTTAGAAAAAGAAACTTAAAAGATTTTTAACTTTGTTTTTGATGTATAAACTTTTTACTTTTTCAAATATATATATATATATATATATATGCACGCATTTTTTCTAATGCATGTTTAATTTTTTTATTGGTCTTTATTTATTTATTTTTTTAGGATATCTATTATATGTGACGATTTTCATTTTCATTTTTGAAACATTATTTTTTATTTTTTATTTTTTATTGATTAATTGAAAAAATAATTGTGTCGTGTAATAATTTTTTATTTAGAAATTTTTGAACTTTGCACCCAGAATTTTTATAGATTATATTTTGCATCTTCATTTTTGGTCCTACATGCCAAGTATGTGAAAATTTTGTTAAAAAGTTTAACATTAAAAAGAAGGAGGATGAAATATCTATATAATATATAAAAGTTTTCCTAAAAAATTGTCAATAAAAAAATTCATCTCCCTCTTTTTTCTATTATTTATGATTCTATCAAAATATTAATCAGTATCAAATGAAACAGTTATTTAAAAATATGAATTTTTTTATATTTTATTAGTTGTATTAAAAAACATATGTTTCTATTATTACAATATTATATGTGACATAATGTGCATCTCCAATATATAGTTCCGAATTGAAATATATGACATAATTTAGGGTTTAGAGTCCTAAAACCTAAATCGTAAAATTACATAAATAATATAATTTTATTTAATATGTACAAAAAATTTGAGATATTCTTTTTTAAACATAGTAAAATAAGACTTATATTCAAAACAAAATTTTAATTTTTTTTATTTGATATATCCTTTGATCCATTATATCCAAAAATATATATTTTTATTATTATAATATTATATATGACATTTGATTAAGGGAACCTTGATTAGGATAAAAATGTTAAAGTCTATAATTAGGCCAAAAATATAATATTCTATTTGTAAAATAATAAATTAAAGTGTATCTCCATTTATAACATATTTTAAATACTTTTATATATAAAAATGTGATTATATGAAAAATAATAAAGATATTTTTCTTAGTTGAACATATAAAAATTTACATAAAAAAAAAATAGTTTTAGTTTATCAGTGAAAAAAATTAAAATATTCTCTTCAGAATATAATTGTTAAACATGGTAAAGTAGGATTTATATTTAAAACAAATTTTTTGATTTTATTTTATTTACCGAATAAATCAAATATATTTGGCTTTTCATGAATACAGAAAAATTAATTACTTACAAAAAATAAAAAAAATATAGCTAGAATAAACAACATTAAAAAAATTTATAATCTATATATTAGTAATTTTGTTGGTTTATTATATTTATTTTATCGTAAAATAAAAAGATGTTATATATGGTAATTTATAATGAGATATTATATACTAATACATACATATATATGGATACGTAATAAATTAAATTTCAATATCCAAATATATAGATATCAATAATAAAATTGATCTTGTTCTTCGATCTTTTTAAAATATATGTAACCACAAGTAAGTTATTTTGTAAAGTAAAAAATGTGTTCATAGGGCATATAATAATAATAATAATAATAATAATAATAATAATAGTAATAAATATAATTAAATTGTATTATGAGGATTTAATATAGAAAAATTATTTATTACAATTAATCAAAAAATATATTTGAATTTGAATTTTATAGATAGAAAATATTATATAAATAAATTTGAATTTGTATTTGAATTTCATAGATGGGAAAAATTAGACAGGTAAACACTTTTGAATTTGAATTCTATAATTGAATAGTATTATATATAAAAGGTTAAATTTTTAGTTCTTAACAAACTTTTACGATATAGATTGAAAAAATTATGATCCAAATATACTTAGTAATAATAAAATTTTTAAATAAATTTTCATAAATGGCTGAAAATGTTGGTTTTATCAATCAGATCAATACTAATAAGATACAGTAGATGTTCAAAATTCTATTTTTAAAACTTTAGAAGGTTCCAAACTTTGATAATAAATCACAAATTAATAATGTTGAAATGATTTTAATGGATGAACTTGTATATATATATTTTTTAATTTTCATTAATTTTATTATTGTTGTTGTTTTAGTATATTTAATTTTTATTTATTCTTAATTTGTTGTTTAAGATAATTTTAAATTACTTTTTATAACAAATAATACAAACGTGCATGTAATATATAATAACATTAAAGGTTAAATATTTTTATTATATAAAAGTAAAATGGTTAATTACAGGTTTTTTTCACATGTCATTATTACATTTGAATATAATTAATTATTATAGATTATTTTTAAAATTAATTATGGTTACATATGCAATATATTACATGGGATCAATGCTGGTATCCCTTCAAAAAACCATAGTTCGAATATATAGCTTTCACAAGGGAAGGGCATACATGTCAAAATAATGAAATTTGTGTAAGTGATGAAAAACATGTGGATATTCTATTGGAAAATGATACAAAATAATTTTAATTAGATTTATAGGTAATTATAATAGGATTAAATATATTATCTGAAGGAAATGTTTATTTTAATAGATTAATTTCATTTATACTTTTTGGGTTTTATCATAATTATATTTATTAATTTTTAATGATAAAAATTAATTGAAAAAAAAATCTATAAATGAGTTATGAGTATGATTTTTCATAAATATGAATCTAACTATAGTTAAGATAAAGCTGAAGAGGTTCAAATGAAAATTTTCTTTATTTTAACCTTTGATTGGTGTTGTTACTATTATTTTTTTGAAAAATTGTTGATTGTTACTTTTTAACTAATACAAATAGACTGCATGAAAAATAAGTGATAAAAAAGCAAGTTATATTTTATTTTAACCTTTGATTGTTATTTTTTTTAATATTATTTTTTGATAAATCATTATAGTTACTTTTAACTAATAGAAATAGACGGCATGGAAAATAAGAGATAAAAAGCAATTTATGTTTATTTTAATCTTTGATTGTTACTTTTTTTAAAATGATTTATTTATTTTTTAATAAATCTTTGATTACTACTTTTAATTAATACAAATAGACGGTATGCATAATAAGTGATAAAAAAACAATTTTGCTAAAGTCTATCTAATTATGACAAACACCAATGATAGGAGGTGAACAACATACATCCAGACATGTGGGGAAAAGAGGTGGTGGCAGATAATGATATACATTGCAGTATGAGACATTTATTTATTCAATCTTTTTTTGGTGACTTAGAAGGACATTTAGCTTTATTTGCCAAATAGGAAAAGAAATAAATGGACTCCTCGCTTTCTACTTAAAAAAAAAAGAAAAAAAAAAAGACATAACTTTTCGTAATACACGTGAAGATGGTCTTTGAAATGGGAGTGTGCAGGCCAAAAGTTGAAATTAGTGTGGAAATGGAGAAACCTACCCTGGCGATATCACCACCTGCAATATAATATGAAAACTTCGAGAGAAAATATATGATGATCATCTGGGGCGTGATTCATGTGTCTTGACTCTTGATCTTTTTAGATGTTGTTTGGATTAAAAAAAAAAAAATTACTTTTGATTGTTATTTATTATTATAATTGTTTTCATTTTCGTTGTGCAGGAATTTTTTTTTATGTTATTTGTGGAGGATTTATATTACTTTTTAATTATGGTTAAAAGATATAAATAAAAATTTAAAATAGTTTGAAATTATTTTTCAATTTTGTATTTGTTCATATCTTTATTCTTCTTTAACCGCAATTAAATAGAAGTTTTACCTAATTATCATTTTCCTACACAGTTAAAGTGAGAGTTATAAAGAAAAAACCAAAACCAACAAAACAAGCACTTAAATCTCTCAATATAAATGAACAAAACAACACCAAAGACGAGCCAACTATTGAGTTCGAGAAATTGCTATAAACTGATAAGTTTGGATCATTATTATTATTATTATTTTTATTTCGGTGCATAGGTTATTTCAATTTATTATATCAAAGTTGTTTTAATTTATGTGTCACATAAATTGCTAGAGACATTTTAAATGCTCTAATCAATGATAGTTGAATATCGTATTGTTATTATTATTATTATTTGATATTGTTTTTTATTTATTCCACAAATTCATAGCTGATGTTTGATTTAAAAAAAAAAAAAATTGATTCTTAAAAAAAAGGGGAAATACAAATATTGCAAAGGACTTAATAAAGCTGCAAAATCCCAACCTATCAAAAAAAAAAAAAAAAAAAAAAAAGAAAAGAGTTTGACGGTACTCTTTTTCTTATTTTGGTATTCTAGCTAATTAGGAGAGGATACTTGGGCAAAGTCCATGGAAAAAGAGACCTTCCGGATAGCCAGTGGCAAAGAAATACATGCATGAAAATTGTAAATTATTTACATAAAATAAATATTTGATAACAAAATTAAATTGAGACGGGCGCCATTTATTAATTCCAATTAATTTTGTTTTAGGAGATACTAAATGGATACAATTATCTATTAAATGGAAAATATTCACGTTTATGTTTTTGTTTGTTTCATTATTTTAGGTAACATGTGTTAAAACTTTTAATGTTTCATTTTCCTTTAGTTATGAATGGAAGAATTGAGATAATTTTAGAGATTAGATTTCTTCGCAATCAGTTTCATTTTTCAAAAGTTAGAATATCTCCAATGTTAAATGTAAATTATTTTTTATGTAGCATAAATGTACAGTTAAATATATAATTTTAATGTGCATAAAAACTATTTATGACTTAATTAATTGTAATTTTATTTTATTATTTTTTTTTGAAATAATTGATCTTTTAAGAAAAATTTTGCTTTTTGAAAAACTTTAAAATATCTAATAGAGTTTCAAGAATAAATATTTACCTAGACAATTCTAGACATTGTCAATGGAAATCTTTTTTTTTTTTTTTTTTTAAATATCCATATTGTTTACTACCATGTTTATTTTCACAATATAACATTCTAATTGGAGATGTAAATTGTAAGAATGGACATGATACATGAGCAAAATCGACAGTATTTAAAAAAAAACTACTCTTCAATGGTAATATTTATTTTAAATATCAAGTGGATGTGGCCTAAATATTGTCAAGGTGAATGTTTGTTATAGGGGCATTGTTAAAAATTCTTTATTTTTCATAAAAAGGCAAATCTTCCTTAAAGGAGTTATATTTTTCGAAAAAGGAAAAAAGTTGAAGGAATAGCCATCAATACTCTTTTTTTAAAATTATATATATATATATATATATATATTAAGAGCATCTCCAATATCTTTGTCTATTAATAGATTTTTTTTTTTCATCACATAGAAACAAATAAATAGCCATTAATGAAAAAAAATATTTTCAATGTATTTTTCTAAATACCTTATCAAACTGATGTGGCAAAGAAAAAAAAAAAAATACTGTTTAGATAACCCTTTACTTTTGAAAAGTTTGTTAGATATTTTAAAATTTTATAAAAAATAATTTTTCCTTAAAAAGTCAGTTTTTTTTAAAAAATAAATAAATAAAATATTTAATTAATTAATAATCATAAATAACTGTTTTGTATATTATCATTAGATAACAATTTTATATTTAGCTATGCATTTATGGTGTGTGTAGATATAAACAATGTTACTTTTTACACTATAAATAACGTAATCTACATTTATCATTGGAAAAATAATTTTACAATTGACTATGCATTTATTCCACCTAAATTTAGACCGGATCAATTTGTAAATTATAAATAAAACAGTTTATGTTCACTATTGGAGATACTCTATTATTGGAGAACAATTTTTGATTTGACTGTATGCTCGTGTCATCTATATATCAACAATGTCAATTTTTATTTTACATATATAACAATTTACCTTTAGCATTGGAAATGCTTTTATAACTTTGATCCATGATCTCAATAGTATGGGGTATTACTATTAAACCAACCTCACTTAACCTTTTTGCAATATTTGGTTAGTATTTTAAAAAAGAAAAAAATAGAAGTTATATGTAATTAGATAATTAACTAGGTAAAAACAAGAATACATACTACCATATCAAAAATAGATAAAAATATGGAAAACTAATTTTTTGGAGGCTTAATAACATGTTTTAAGAAATAGTTATGATCTAATACATTATATAGGAGTAGAATTGTTATATTTGTAGAACCATCAAGAATACACTTTCAGGTACAAGATTTAAACTAATTTGGATGAAATTCTTAATATTAATTTATAGAATTTATTTTTATTTTTATTTTTTTTAAAATATAATATGTATATATATATATATATATTGCATTTCTTTTACCTCGACCTAATATATATTGTACGACATCAATGTCATGTAACATAAAGTATATTACTTATACTACTTAGTTCATGCAGCATAAAGTATACTACCTAGTTACAAAAAAATAAATAAATAAATAAACTTCATCGTGCATAATGCCCAAAAGAAATTATGTTGCAAAGTGCAAATTATATATAATTTAAAATGTAATGATGTCAAAATCTCCTTTATAATGATTGTATATCCCAACTAACGCAACAATGCAAAATACAAAATTCAAGGCTAGACTTAAAGACTATAAGGTGATCGAGACCAAGACATTACAATGTGCATGCAAACCTTTGGGATTAGGTTTTGTCTAAACAGTGATATAACGCAACATTATTTACAAAAAAGATAACAAAGAGATAAAATAAATTAAACTCCTAACGGGGTCCACTTAGCAATCACTTAGAAATTAAACTTTTGGATTATGTTGTCTAATCAATGATATAATGCAACATTATTTAGATAAAAGTAACAAAGTGATAACATAAATTAAATTGCTAATGGTTCCAGTAGCAATCATTTGGAAATTGAAAATATGTAAAACATTTAGACATTTCGCTTTTTGATCAATTATTAGTTTTGGTAGTCGATCAAATTTTACTTTTTCTTTTTAGTTTTTCCAGTCATACAAGTTATTGTATTTCACAGCTAACACAAGAAGAAAAAAAAAAAAATTCTAAATCCAAGGTTAGACTAATACTTTAAGGTGATTGTGACTAGATGATAAATCAAAGGCTTGGCCTATGACCTTTACAGCATGCAAACTTTTGCGATTAGGAATCTCCATTTTTTATCTAATCAATGATATAACACAACTTTATTTGAAAAACAGTAACAACGAGATAAAATTAATTAAACTGGCAATGCTAATGTTTCCCCTTTGCAATCACTTTGGAATTATATAAAACATTTAGATATCTGCATTCTGAACCCTTTTTTTTTTATAAAAAAAAAAAAAAAAACACAAAGAAAGGGATAAAATTTTAGTGATCGATCAATCCATACTTTTTCTTTCTACCTTTTCCCCTCATATTACTCGTTTAAGATCTAAGTTATTGTATTTCACAACTAACACAAGAAGACAAAATACTAAATCTAAGGCTAGACTTGTACAGAATACTCATGCTATGGATTATCAATTATATGAGCAAATTGTTTCATGGTTGTATATGCATAAACCACACTCTCATGAAATTATTCCAACTGCATTAATATTACAAAACACATACACACATAGAAATAAGGTACAACATAATGGAAAACAGAGATCAATATATATATATATATATATATTATAGTACAAAAGAAACATTCAAACATATATAGCTGCTTTTTTTTTTTTAATTGAAATTTATTTACTATTTCTTGATCAGCTGCTCGTGAACCTAGGATCCCAAACCCAAATGGTTCATTAGCAACCAAGTGAAAGTCAAAAGCTCTCCACCCTGTCTTAGTTGCTTTGCATGAACGATTGCTTGACAATTACTTGCACTGTAACACAGTAGTTCTACCCAAACCCTACTCATTAGATCCCAATGGTTTTCCTCCAATATTTGGAGTTGGTTTGCTAGTCTACATGCATCAAACAGCACAGATTTGCTACTCTTTCCTTTCACTTCAGCAGGCCTGTATTTTGGTTTCACGTTACTCAATTTTTTGCAGGCTTTCTTTTGATCTTTTACCAAGTGTTTGCGAAAGAAACCCTTTGCCTCTTCTAAAGTATCCTGAAGCACTATCTGCCAAACATTTCCCAAAACTGGTGCCAGCAACTCCTGTTTCTTCGCCAGAAGATAAAACATATAATCCGAAATGTTTTTACAAATTCTTTTGCTACTGTCGTTATGATCATTATCTTGGTTGCAAAGTTCTGTAGCTAAGTGCTCATTATCTTGGTAGCAAAGTTCAGTAGCTAAGTGCCACAGGATAAGGCTTTCAGCATAGTGAAACTCGCTGATGCTCCATTGGAGCTTGACATAGCTCTTAGACCGTGAAAGAGCCCAATCACCTCTATGGGAGCATGCCTTCACTGCATCACTTGGGTCCAAAGATTTCTTTTTCAGCTCTTTAAAGATCAAGCACTGAAGTTCTTTAATGTTTTTCTCCTCTGATGTAAAATACCAAAATATATGATCTTTATCTATCTTGGAAATAACAAAGTCAGAGAAGGGCCAGTTTTCCAATCTGTTTAGCTTCAGGCAGAGTGTTATCATATTGTACTGTGAAACCGATCTAGACCACCTTCTGCCTCGTAAGATACGATCACGAATCGAGTTCATTTTCTTAGACAAGTTAGCTGACCAAGATTCACGAGGCTCCGGTGACATTCGGTATATGTACATGAGAAGCCAGTCGGAGAAACAGAGCTTAATTCCAGAGATAATATCAACAAATATAGCTCCACTAGCCAACACATAACCAAGGATGAGTTCGAAATTTTCCAGCTTATCTTTATCAACTAAATAATGATACGAAATGAAAGCAACAACCATGCCACACACGCTAAGAAAACGAACAAGAAGACCAATTCCGTTGAAGACCACGGAGACCTTGGTGTGTAGAAGCTGGTACATTAAACTGAGCTCATACTCCATTAATCTAAAACTCACATCAGCAGAGTTAATGTTGAGAAAGAAATTCCTGCTTGATTTTTGATCACTTGGGTCCAAAATGAAGCCGACAAGAAGTCCCTTGAAATCCTGAAAGAGAAAATAAGCTGTAACTAGTATTTCCATATCCATGTCCTCTGGTTTTTTTGAATGATCTAGACTTCGATCCTTGTAAGAATGTTCAAGGTTTTCCACCATTGTTATCTGTGTCTGTTCCACAACTTTGACAGACCTTGTTTGGGAGTATTTCGCCACCGATTCTTCATAGTCATAACCAGGATTCGGCTTCGGCAATGTGGTGGATCCGAAACGCTTCAAGTTTGCAAGATACATAGCCGTTAATCTCTCTGCATACTTGATTGTTCCGACAAGGAGGACAAGGATTGTCGGGAACCATATGTTGTTGTCGGGAAATGTTTGAAACAAGATATAAGCAGCAGCCAAAAGCTTCGCGATGAGCCGAAACAAAAGGCGGATCCAGAGTTGGTTATCTTCAAGAGAAAAAGACGTAATGCTGTCAGGGCCACCGAGATGGAGCAAAAGAAAAGAGACCCAGAAAGCGAAAATGTTTTTGTTCCCTTTGGACGGATCAGATCGGCTGTTGGAGATTAGTCCTATAGCATAAATAGCAATCCAGTCTGCCATAAGGTATGTAGACCAGAGAAATAAGCCTAGTATGATGTTTCTGCTTCTCTGCCTAAATGATGCGAAAAGGACTAATATGATTTGTGAGGAGAGGCTTAACAGAATTAAAATCCGGATGTTCCATGAATACCAGAAATTCTTTAAGTTTTCGACCCACATATTTGCCTGCTATCAGGAAGAAGAAGAAGAAGAAGAAGAAGAAGAAGAAGGAAAGGTATAACTGAAAGAGATAAAATCTGAGGACTAATTGAAGAAGTGAGAATGAAGGGGAAAAAAGTCATGTATAGTCTTACAAGTTTCAAGCATAGAGATGAAAAGAACAAGGATCAATTTGAAAAATGATATTTGTCACCGTTGTTGAATGACTACGGTGAGATTTACATGCATAATGACAATTTAAATATTAACATTAAAAAATTTATTTTTAGAGTTTTAAAATAAAAAATAATAGAATTAAATGCTCTAATTCAACTTTGCTAGGATAGTGATCGTCACTATTATGACAAATAGCAAAATTTTGATCAATTAAAAGGCACCAACTCATTTCAATGAAAATGACATAAAATAACAGCATGTGATGTATTTCTCATATATATATATATATACACGGAAATTCTATGGTGAGAACGGTCTGCATAAGAACTGCAGTATTAGTGACGGTTTTTCATAGTATTAACGACGGTTTTTTAGAAAATCGTCACCAATACTATTAAAAACCGTCACCAATACTTTGGTCCGCATGAGGATCTTCCGCACCATAGACACCATAGACGGACTGTATATATATATATATATATATATTTTTTTTTTTCTCTATTAGAATCCATGAAATTTGCCTCTAATTGATCCAAAGTTAAAAAGGCACCCAATCCAATTAATGACATTATTGTAAGCGTAAACAAGCAATGATTTGGATGAGAAAATTGAATTTACTAAGGTAAGATGTTCATACATGACTGCTCCAAGAATAGGGGTATACCAAGTCTTATGAGTAGAAAACAGCCATGGGCATAAGGGATTTGTCCATGTGGACAATATTGATGGAACTATTTGCAATGTTACTACTTTAAGAGGCATAGCTATAAGAAACAATGTAAAAAATGAACAAATGCTGGAATAGAATCCCATCAATGAAAGGCATTGTTTGTCTAAAACTATAATTTTGAGTTTCATGAAGAATGCAGTTTGTGATCTTTTATAATGAAAATCAAATACGCAGGGGAAGAATTCTAGAATAGAATTAGTTAACTTAGTTTTCTATGTATTTATTAATTTTCTTATGGACAACATATTTTCAATCAGGTGAATAAAGATCGGGAACTATAGCTGCATTGACTATAAAATTGAGAGTGGTTTTGATGCTAAAGGATAGTTAAGCACTCATGTGCAAAAATAAGAAAAGAGAACTTCAAAAGACATTGCACAAATATCTCTTTAATTTTAATATCAAATATTATTGTCATAAAGATCCTTGGAAATCTTTACCAATCTAATAGGTGTCCCAAAGGTCTTTGATGAGCCAAAATGCAAAATTAAAGTTAAATTTGAAGAAGGTCATTGATGAGGACTTTTATTGGAATAATAATTGCTCTTTTGATTTTGGGAATCTTCTCTAATATTATATATATGGTGGTATTCTCTTCTATGAGTAGCTAGCTAGTTTGAATTCTTATACATATAGCAAAAGCAACTAGCTCCTTAAGATTAGTAGTTGCAGAATTTACCTTTTTCTTTTCTTTTTATTTTTTACTAATTTTATAATAAAAAAATCTATGAGTTGTATTATTATTTTTTCTTTACAGGTCTTTCATTTCATTAGAGGGAGGGGGTTATGCTCAGCTTCAAGCTTAGAAAAATTAAAAAGAAAAATGGATTGATTGTTGGCTTTGTTGCGAGTAATTTGTTTTGGTCTCATCCCATAAAAAGGACATCAAGATATATAACATTACAATATTATAACTTTGTGCAGGTATGCACTATAGAAAAATTATATACTTTTATGCATTTACTATGACGATGGTATAGATGAGTACGGGGCATTGGCAAGGTGCTTGGTATTTAATTCTACATCGTCCAGGTATAGATTGAGGGATGGTTCAAGTGTAATGATGACCACTCTTATAACATTGATGCTTTTTTAGAGTTGTTGGCTTTAGGGTTTGAAAGAACTCTGAATTTAAGCATGCTTAGATTAGATTTATCGAAGCATGGGTGACCTCCTGTAAAAATCTGAATAAAAAATTGCATATTGCGTGTAGTGGCTAAATTGGGAACAATATCAGTAGAGAGTGGCAAGTTCACCAATGTAAGTGGCTTAATTGAGGACAATATAAGTGGAGACAGAATGTTACAAATGGTATTAGAACCTATATCCGATTAAAAATGTTGGAGAATCATGACATTGTAAGCAATGATGGTAAGCAAATTTGAGACCTAGTTACTTAGGTCGGGAGGTTTGAGATTCAAGCTTTTCTTTGTGTTTTGACTTGTGTTTTATTCTAGCCAATTTTTGTATTCAATTTAGGCTAGTTAAGTTGGTGCTCAATGACACCAAAATGATGTAATTAAAATGTATTAGATAAACTAGGGCTTAAGAAAAAACAAGCACTTTAATGACATGGAAACACCTCGGTGACATGGATAATGACATGGACAACTGCTTGGTGAAATGAAGTCTTGTCATTCGGCCATGTCTCCTCCAATGCATGTCAAGAATGTGGCATCATGAATGAGGACTAATTCAATTTGAAGGACTCAATAAGGTAGCAACACTTGTCAAAATTTAAGAAAGCAAATGATAAAGTTGCATTCACACTTGTACTTGCTTCACCTTGAAGTGCTAAGAAACTATGGATGCTTAGGTTCAGCTATGGTGTGCTTTCACACCACTTTTGTAAACTATATATATGTGTAACATTATAATAAATGAATTGAAGTTTGGTTTTGGAAAAATACTTTATCTTTTGTTTTTGAAAATAAGAGAAGTAACCATACCAGCCTTGGTGAAAAATTCAGCAGCTTATTCGAAAAGCATCAAGGCGGAGCTTATCAAAACCTTTCTAAAATCAATTTCCAACAACTTTAAACCCTTGTTTTCTTTAGTTAAACCTTGCCACAAACTTTCAAATTGGTATTAGAGCTCGGTTTCTTCAATCCTTTACCAAAACCAAATGAGAATCCAAAGAATACCTATCGGTTTCAATGACTTTTCAAAATTTTCAGCACCTTCACTAGAATACCTATAAGTTTCAATAGCTTTTTTACAACTTTCAGCACCTTCACCTCCTTTGTTTAATGGCCAAAACTACTTAATTTGGTTAATTAAAATGAAAGCTTATCTTCAAGCTTATGACCGTTAGGAGCTAGTTGAATATGATTATGAACCAAAACCTTTAAGGGTAGGAGCTTCTATAAACCAAATTAAGCTTTATAGCGAAGAAAATGCAAGACTTTATAAAGCTCTCATAACAATACAAGTTGCTATTATCGATGAGATTTTTAAGAGGATTATGACTTGCATAACACCTAAAGAAGCTTAGGAAAAGCTTCAAAAGGAGTTCCAAGGAAACACAAGAACAAAACAAATGCAGCTTCTAAACTTTAGAAGAGAGTTTGAGAATATGAAAGTGCTAGAGCATGAAACCATGAAAGAGTTTTCAAACAAAATCATCAAAATTGTGAATCAAAACTGATTACAAGGTGAAGACTTTCTAGATCAAAGAATTGTAGAAAAGATCCTCATATGCCTTCCAGAAAAATGTGAAGTAAAAATTTCATCTTTGAAGGAGACAAGAGACCTCTTTGAATTGATCGATGGCTTGTAAGCCATGAAACAAAGGAGGAGTCTTTGGCTTCAAGGTGATTCTAGTCTGAGTGAACTAGCTTTTACAGCCAATAACAAGGGCAAGTCAATCTAGCAAGCTCAGCCTTTTCAAAGGCCAAATAGAGGTAAGGATATCCCCAACTAAAAGGGGAATGAGAAGACTTATGGTCTTTGCATAATATGTAAAAACCAAGGACACACTGTCAAGTATGTTGGTGGAGACTGAATGCTCAATGCAAAATTTGTAGGTAATTCGGTCACATGGAGAAAGTTTGTAGGAGAAAGAATAAAAAAGAAGAGACAAGACAAGCTCAAGAACCTGAGGAGTCAAATGAAGAGCATGAACACACCTTTACAGCCACTTGCAACCTTGCAAGCACAAGCAAAGACTCGTGGATCTTAGACAGCAGTTGTACCAACCATATGTGCAATAATCGTGACCTGTTTATGAGGTTAGATTTAAGAATTGCAACAAAAATCAAGGCAACAAATAGACAAATGATGAAGGCACAAAGAAAAGGAGATTTGGTGATCAAAACAAGTACAACACAAATTACAAATGTGTTGTACATTCCACATCTATCTAAGAACCTGTTGAATGTGCACACCTCATGAAGAAACGTTACACTTTGAAATTCTTAGATACAAGTTGTGAAATATTTAAGAATGGAAAAGTTGTATTACTTGTTCATATAAGGATAATAGTCTTGTGATCAATTTTAATTAACAAAATCAATCAATTTCAAGCATTAAAGTCCAAAAAGAACCGGAGCTATGGCATAGAAGACTTAATCACTACAACTATGCCACCATAAAGCGACTGTAAGATCAACAAATTGTTGAGAATTTACCACAAATACAAGAAGTTGAAGCTGTATGCCAAACATGACAATTTAGCAAGCTCAAGAGGCAGCCATTTCCTTTAACAACCCTTAGAAGGGTAATGGAGAAACTACAGCTAGTGCACTCGGATTTCTAGGGACCTATGAATGAGACAACTCATACAGGAATGAGGTATTTTTTTAGTTTTATGGATGATTATTCAAGAAAATGTTGGATTTACTTTTTCAAACAAAAATTAGAGGTAGCAGCCATGTTTCAGGAATTCAAAATGCTAGTGGAGAATCAAGCTCAAACAACTATCAAAGTAGTTAGAACCAACAAAGTAGCATCATACATCAACTCACAACTCCATACACACCACAACAAAATGGAGTTAGTGAAAGAAAAATAGAACCATATGAAAATATCAAGATGCTTGTTGTTTGTAAAAAAGCCTACGGAAGAAATTTTGGGCTGAAGCTGCCAACACAAGTGTGAACCTCTTAATAAACTTCTAAGTATGGCAATTGACTCCAAAATACCAAATGAACTATTGTATGGTTTTAAACCCTCAATTACTCATTTAAAAGTTTTTGGAAGTATTTATTACATGTATATTCATGATTTTAAAAGGTCCAAGCTAGACAAAAAAGCAAATATTGGCATTTTGTTGGTTATAGCTTGGTTTCAAAGGACTATAGAATATATGATGTGTCAAAGATGAAAGTTTTGTCTCATGAGATATTGTAGTGGATGAAAATTCACAATGGGATTCGAAAGAACACAAAGTGCAAAGAAGAACTTATATCCAATCAAAACCTTCCATGGACCAAATTGATTTGGAGGTTGTTAAAGAAGAGGAAGATGATAATCTGGCCAATGAAGATTATGTTGGTAAAAGAGGAACCAAATCAATTGCAAAGCTCTATTAGAGAGTAAGCATGGAATCACATGATCCGATAACTTATAGTGAAGTAGCTCAACATAAAGAATGGAATGCTGCAATGAAGGAAGAGCTTTATATGATTGAAAAGGACAAGATATGGAGTTTGATACCAAGACTGAGAGATGGACATGTCATAGGTGTTAAATAGGTTTTTAGAACTAAACTAAACCCTGATGGCACCTTGAACAAATACAAAGTGAGATTGGTGGTAAAGGGATATGTCCAATTACATGGAGTGGATCTACATGGAGACCTTTGCACCTATGGAAAAACATGAAACCATTAGACTACTTCTAGCCTACGTAGCCAACAATTCTTGGAAAATATACCACTTGGGTGTGAAGTCAACCTTTCTAAATGGTATTCTGGAAGGGGAAATTTATGTTAAGCAAATTGAAGGCTTTGTCAAAGAAAGAGAGGAGATGAAAGTGTACAAGTTTCATAAAGCTTTATATGGGCTCAAACGAGCTCCAAGAGCCTGGTATGCAAGGATTAATGACTTCTTGGTTCATAAAGGTTTTTCAAGAAGTGAAAATGATCTTACCCTTTACATCAAAGTCAACTCACATAAAGAAAAAATGGTAATCTCTCTTTATGTTGATTATTTACTCATAACATATTGTAATGCCGAAGCCATCCAACAATTCAAGGACAAGATGAAGCAAACTTTTGAGATGTCTGATCTTGGTTTGATGAACTACTTTCTAGGCTTAGAGATCAAGCGAAAAAGTAAAGGTATATCTCTATCCCAAGAAAAATATACTTTAGATTTGCTTGATAAACTTCAGCTAGAAAATGCCAAACTTATTGAAACTCCTATGATTTAGAATGCCAAGTTTGAACTTAATGATGGATGTGAAAAGATAAATGGCTCAGTTTATCGAAGTTTGATAGAAAGCTTGCTTTACTTATGTACATCAAGACATGATATCATGTATGCTATAAGTGTATTGTCAAGGTTCATGAGTACTTCATCTCAGAACCATTATGAAGCTAAAAAAGAATCCTAAGGTGTGTTAAAGGTAGGACCAACTATGAAGTCTTGTACAAGCATCCTAAAATTTATAAGCTAGTTGGCTATTGTGATTGTGATTGGACAGGCAGCTTGGAAGACATGAAAAGTACCTCTGTTACATATTCATCAGCAGCAGCATCAAACCAAGCAATTTAGCTAAGGAAATTGCTTAATGATTTAGGTTGCCAGTAAAATAATACAACCATCATCCATTGTGATAACACTTTAACTATAGCCATTGCCAAAACCGAGTACAACACAAGAGAGCAAAGCACAATCTTGTAAAATATCACAACATCCAAGAGGTTGAAAGAAACAAAGAGATAAACTTGGTCCATTACCCCATACAAGATTAACTTGCAGATATACTTACAAAGTCATTGCCAAAGGAGAGACTTCAAAAGCTTAGAAGTCTACTTTTAGTCACTCTTCGCATCCCTGCATTGTTTGGGTATGGACAAAGGATGGTTGAAATGTAATGATAGTCACCCTCATAATACTAAGGCCTTTTTAGAGCGATTGGCTTTAAGGTTTGTTAGAACCCTTGAGCTAAGCGTGTTCCTATGGGAGCTATCCAAGGATGGGTGGTCTCTTGGGAAACTTGAACAAAAAACCTCATACTGAGTGCAATGGCTAAATTAGGGATAATATCAACAAAGAGTGATAGGTCCACTAGCGGTGGCAGGGTATTACAAATGGTATTAGAGTCTATACTTGGTAGTGGTTGGGGGGGGGTGTTACAAATGGTATCATAGCTTGTACATGATCAGAAAAAAGCTAGCTAGGACGCTGGGCCCTAAGGGGGTCAGATTGTGATGACTAGTGTGGACGGTATAGGGCACTGATAGGCTATCTGGTATCTAATCCCATATCACCCAAGAATAGCTTGGAGAAATGTTCAAATGTAATAATAGTCACTCTCATAAAGCCAAAGTCTTTATGTTCAATCTTATGAGAGGATCAAGTTTCTTATTGGTGGATGTGAACTTAAGTTTTTATTTTTTATTTTTTCACTTTATTATGAATTATCATCTTCTTTGGTAAAAGACTTTCACTATAGTTTCAGCCTTAATGAGATTATCATAATAGGAACAAATGAATTTCATACTGAGGTTGCCACTTGGTTATGTGAATATTGTAGTCAAATCTTAAACATCTATACAGTCATAGAAAAAAAAGAGAGCTTTTCCTTCAAAAGCAAAAGAAGGAATATTGGATAAACTTTTCTTTTTTTTTTTTTTTTTGTCACAACCAACATTACAAGAAATTGAATAATATTTCAATCACTCAATTTGGTAACACATCTATTGCAGTGTTAGTCAAACTAAATTTTATACAATGGCTAGATATGTATTTTTTTTTTCCCTTAATATGAAGAGGCCTTCTTCTTCTATTATCAATTTGTTTTGTAATATCACAAAGTTTTCATAGACATAGATTATGTTGTGCATTTTAAAATAGTTGAGAAACAACTTATATATCTTTTCACTTCCTTAATGAAAGACCAAAACTATTACCAAAAAAGTAAAAGTAAAAGACAAAAACTATAGGGTAATTTGAAAGCCTATTCTAGGCTGGGAATTTCCTCTGAGGTTGAGGTTGATTCATCTACAACTGGAAAACACAACATGAAACTGCAATTATCCTCCTTACTGTAAATTGCAATTTTCTTCTCTTTGCTTAGCAAGCAGTCATCGCAAATTTTAAACTTGTATCTTTGTAAAAAGGGATATAATGGATGAATTTACTCTTCAAAAAGAATTATTACAAGGTAATAAAGCACTAGCAAATAGCAGTCAAAAAACAACATAAAGTTGCTTCAAACACTTTGAATATGACACATTCAAAATTCCATAAAGGAGTAGAAATAGAGACTAGAGAGGGTAATCGATGTGCTGTCCATGCATCTATTAATCATGAACCTGCATTCCTTCACCATGTTCTATGCAATGATATGCCATGTACTGGTGATTTAATGTGGATTATGTTCATCATCTGCTACTTTGTCTCACCTACTTCAATAGCTTTTTATATTTCGGTCGGACTTATTCCAAACATAGCAACCATTTTTAAGACTTTGGATTGGTATTAACATCTTCTCATTTTTGAAAGCAAACCCAGAAAATGATGTATAGAACATTCATTCAGTCATTCTCATATTGGAGTTGTCCTTTGTTGTTTTGCCAGATGGTAATCAAGAAGCATAAGTCATCACCCATTTACGAGTCAACGCGGTGAATTACTTTGCTGGAATTTGCAGTTAGAAAAGCCAAACTGAAGGTTATCATTCCTGAACTGCATTAAACAAATAATTTAATTAGCAGAAGAGTAGAGCAGATGCGGATGCCAAAATTCCACAAATTTAGCAACAAACTATATTTTACATGTAAGTTAAGCTTTTTGCACAACTTATAGAAAATAAAGTGACGAAAAGATCAATTTGTGGCATCACAGAACAATGAAAGTTTTTCAAAGTTACTTTTATAGGTTATAAGTAAGGAACTTGCTCAAAACTTATATACCAGGAATAAATGAATGATCAAAAGAGTTTTTTACCATAGTAAGTTGGTTTAGCTGTGAAGCTAAGTAGAATCAACTTCTTCAACAGCACAAGCAAAATGGCCTTTCTCTTTAATGCAGAATCATATCCCTTGTAGTCTTGAACAAAGAAAGGTCTTCTGACAAATTGGTTAATTAGATATACTTCTAAGTATTTGAATTAAACAAAATAAATCTTACATTATTCTCAACACAAATTGCAAAATAACCTTGTCATTTGGTGTATGCACTACGATAATTTGTTCAAGTTGATTCAAAATGCACACCCCATTTAGAAAGCTAGCTAGTCAGCAAGTTGATATATATGATATCTACATATATCATAAGTGTTTAATTACGAGACATAGACAAGTAGATATATATGATATATATAAATATATATATATATATATATGTTTGATAAATCCAATCTGTGCTTCTAACCTCGTTGACGGCATGAAGACCTTATAACCATATTTCCATATTTGTCCAATCTCTACACTTTTATAGATGCTATATTGCAACTACGTTGGGTCGCCTTGACAAAAATTCAATTATAAGCTTACTAAATTCAAACTTGTTCAATATTTTTTTGTAGAAAATTATGATACTTCTAGTTTGTCTCAAAAAAGAAAAGAAAAAAAAAAAACGATTAAGATGCTTACAGAATCAATTTGATTTATGATACTCGCAGTGAAAAATACAGACAGCCAACAGATCCTGCTCAGTATAAAGCAGAGCTAATTAATTACAAACAAATTTTAATAAGAGCCTATTTCAGTAAGGAATTTGGATATAATATATATAGTCCCCTTCAAGTGTGGACTCACATATCCACATGCGGAAAGGCATAAAATAAAATCTTTAAGCCTTTCCACATGTGGATACGCGAGTGCACAAGTTAGTAAGAAGTCCACACGTGAATTTTATATTTATTTATTTATTTCAAGATAGTTGAAAGTTGAACATTTTTTAGGCTCATACTGGGACAGCTACCAAAGAAACAGAATGTGGAATAGATAAGCTACCGTTCTGCATAGAAAATGAAGAAAAAATATAGGAAATCAACTAATTAGAATACGATTACCATGTAATTTGGTCATCATCATTGAATCTTCGATTTTGATCCCTTTCTTGATCTCACTTCATCTAATTAATAACAGTTCTGTTCCAATGATTCATCAACCAGTTTAGAGATTAGATTAATAGATTTAAGTAACTAGCTAATGAAAATTTTAATTAAATAAAAAAGTTATGCTTCAACAAGTGAAGGAGACCACTTCTAATGAAAATTTTAATACGAAGAAAAGCAGGAATGTATAATTTACCTCTTAATCCTGCTTGACTTCTTTCCATGTTTAGGATCCCAATAATATGCATATAAACCTTTAGTCTTTAGAGCATCATCTTCGTATATTTTTTTTATATGATCTGCAACATAAGAGAAAATTGAAACTGGTATGTAACATATGAAAAACGATTTGAGGATAGTAAACTTAAATTATATGAAGGATTAATAGTACTGACTTAAAGCTTCTAGAATTATCTAGTATTTATCATTTACTTGAGCAGCAAGGAAGAATTTGGAATTAGTGAAGGAAAAATAATGGAAATTAGCAATACAAAAAACCGATTTTTAGGAAGTATCCAGCAGCTTATATGCGTTGAGTTACCCAAGGGCGCTTTATGTGTATGCATGTGTATAGAAATGGGTCTACCTATTAGAGCTAAGATTAGCCTCAACATGGTAATGATTGAATAACTATGAAAATGTAAACAATAGGCCCACATCAAACTCAAACACAGAGTGTATATATCCTCCAGAATTAAATACTATGTTGAGGATAACAATCTTATACCACAGTCTACAGTGTGTCAGCCAATAAAATAAGAAAACAAAAGCTCCTTTTATTACCACCATATATATAAAAGAGTAAAAGCATTTTACCTTGAGGTTGCTGCTGGAGTAGAATATTTTCAATGCGTTCAATCTTCTTCCAATCTGCACCAATCTTTTTTTGGCATCTTTGCAATAAGATTGGACAATCCGCTATCTCTAATGTCTCCAAATCTGAGAGGTCTTTGATTTCTTTAGGCAGAGATTTCAACTTAGGACATGAAGAAAATGCAAGTCTTCGAAGCTGTTTGAATTTCCCTATCCATCCTTGAAGATTCTTCATGGTACAATGCCAAATGTCGAGTTCTTTGAGGGTGGTAACATGCTGAAGCCCCTCAGGAAGTGCCTTGAGTTTTCGAACGTTATCGAATCTCAAAAACAGGAGGCTTGTGAGACTTTCCCACCTAATCTCTTCTTTAGAGCGAACGTCCGTATTCCCAATGCACAGATTTTGCAAATTGGACAGAGGAGAGGAGTACTTTTTATCATTCATTGTCTGTTTGGAGGAGCATTCAGCATTCATCGTCTGTTTGACAAAGCTTTTATCTTTCATTGTATTTATGAATGTCACCAAGCTAGTGTTCTTCAACACTAACCATTCTTTTAAATTTGGGTAGAGTGGCATGGAATGCAACTTTGGGCAATCTTCGATCATCAATTTGGAAAGAAGAGGAAATGCCAATGAAGCATCACTTTCTTCCCACCATCCCTCTAGATCAGGCAGTTCTGTAAGCCTTACCTCTTCCAGTTTTTTAATGAATTCAGTTGATGATGAGGGATTGATTTCAGAATTGTGATCATCAGACTTGTTGGAGATATACTTCAAGCTAGGCATGTTTTCCAATATCAATACCTTGAGAGTTGTAAGCTGAGTAAGTGGTTGTAGATTTACGCATTCGCATTTTTGTAATGAAAATTTGACCAAATTTGTGAGCGAAAGAAGCCAATCTGAAAGCTTGTCACCCCTGTAGCCGAATAAAGTCAATTCTTTAAGCTTCGAGTTCGGCTTTAGACCTTGTAGTGTATCTTGAGCCTTGTTTGCTTCTTTGTCAATGCCATCAGAATCCAGATCGAGGTCCCAAGATAATATTAAAGATTTAAGGTGTTCTTTCCTTTCCAAATTTGCAACCTTAGAATACTCAGCATCAACATTTCTCAAAAGTTTTATTTTCAGCTCTCCTCTCAAGTTGTTCAGCTCAGCTAATTCTTCCAGCGACTCCAAATCAATGTCCTTTGTATACAAACATTTTGGTAATGTTGGAGTTTGTTTACCATCTCCAGTGCTCCTTTTCAACACGAATTCTGATAAGGTCTCGAGTTGAGTTAGCTGACCAAGTCCAGGAGGCATATGAGTCAAACTATAGCACCATTCAATCTCTAGATGTTTGAGGTGGACTAGTTTCCTGATATCTTTTGGCAGTTCTTTGAGTCCATAGCATGAGGAGAGTTTCAGTGTCATCAAAGACGGTATCGTGGTGATTGATTCAGGCAATGCCTTAATAGCTTTGTTTTCAGAAAGATCAAGGTATCTCAGATACTTCAACTTACCAATGGACTCTGGCACAGCTTTGATCCCTGTACTATGCAGATCCAATGTGCGTAACTTTTTGCATCTGGAAATGATTTTTTCACAAGCTGATTTACGTAGTCTCTCCCGATCATTTTCCTCTTGCAACTGGCTAGCCAAAATAATTGTTCGTATCCTGGGCCTCTTTTCGTGAAAGAGTGAAGGAATCTTCCAGGACCGATCAAAATGAAAGTGAAATGACACATTTTGAGTACTTTCATCAATGATACGCTTATCCTTTTCCTTTAATGTGGCTAACCTTGGTCCCCCAACATGTACTGCTAGGTCATGTATAAGGTTTGGCATTTTGCACTTTGTTGCAAAGCCATTCTCATGATCTACTTCCATTTGTTCAAACAAGGAATATCTCTCACATAAATCCTTAACATAGTCATAACCCACATCCTCCATTTGTTGTCCTCGTGATGGAAAAATCAACCCTTGTGCGATCCAAAGATGTATCAAGTTTTTCACATCAATTTCAGATTGTTGAGGGAACACACCACAGTAGGCAAAGCAATGTTTCAAATGCGGAGGTAGAACATCATAACTAAGTTTAAGGGAGGGCAAAATTTCTTCATTTACTACCTTCTGAAATTCTGTATTGAAGAAACTGGACCAATCTTCGGTTTCTAGATTTATAGAATTCAGTTTCTTCCCTACTGTCTCTAAGGCAAAAGGGTTTCCTCCACACCTTTTCACAATCTCCACAGCAATCTCCACAATTTCAGATTTGACTGGCCTCTCAGGAGCGAAAGCAAATCGTTGGAATAGATCGCAAGAGTTGCATTCATCTAGATGGGTTAACATATGGACGTCCTTCTCTGTACTCGCAGTAATCTTTCCAACAAGTCTACTACGGGTAGTTATTAATATTCTACTCCCATCACCAACAACATTTGCTAATAAGTTTTTGAATGCTAGCCACATTTCAGAATGCATATCCCAAACTCCATCAAGTACAAGAAGCAGGCGTTTTCCATCTATTGCTTTTCTAAGATCCTCATAATACAATTCATCTTCATTAAGGTTGTGGAGGTGTTGCTTCTTTTTCTCTATAAAACTAATTATCTCATCAGAAGTTTCAGAATGAATGGTTTTCTGATGAGTAGTAGTCTTGCAATTTTCAGGATCAGTACGGATTCTCTCATGAAGACTATTCTTAGCTTTGGACACAATGATTCCCTCAACAAGTGATCTCATTCTCATGTTGAAATCATAAGGGACATTAACCCAGATTGGCAAATCAAAGTTGGTCATCTGCTCTTGGAACAAGTTTAGAGCGAGTGTGGTTTTTCCTAATCCTCCATAACCTACTATGGCCACAGCCGCTACATGCTGCTCATGATCTCCACTCTGTCCTTCACATGTTGTTCTTTAACAGCCTTTTTGTGGTCGTCCAACCATCCATCTAAATTGAGCTTATCCACCAGCGGGTCCACTCCTTAGTGACAACTTTATGAGGCTCTTCAATCCTAGCAGTGGCTTTGCCTCTAGCTGCAGCGTCCTTTATGATATTTTTTATTTGTTCACCTAGCTTGTCCCCCAAGGAAACTAGTTGTTTTGAGTTTAGGATCGGTTTGGCTGCCTGAGACCAAAATTAAGGTGGACCCTCAATTACAAATTTTATAAAGTCCTAATTTAAAAATAAAATAAAATTTGAACTCATTAATTTAATAATAGTTATTTTGATTTCCCTTAATCATTTTAATTTTTTATATTACTTTAACAAAATATATGGGTGATATTAATATTGTAACCAAAAAAAAATTGTAAATTTATTTATGTTCTTATTTATACTTGTATGATTTTATATTACTTTTAGTTTATCATAATATCATATAATTTATCAATTTAATCTAAAATCAGTGGCGGAGCCACGTTGGAGGGTGAGAGGCCAAGTTTTTTAAAATTTTTTAGATATGTATATATATATATATATATTGATTTTCAAAAAAATTAAGACAATAATATGTTTCAATAGATAATTGGCCACCCCTATCCAAAAGTGTTTTTCTATATACATTATCATCTTTTGCAAGTATTGTTTATAATTTATTTAATTAGTAGATATTAACATAATTATATATTAAGTGAGTATTCTTGGATTTAAACTTTAGTGCTTAATATTTATTTTAGCTAGTATTTACTAAAACTTTTGGTATTAATTCATTTTCCCATTTTTTTTAATTTCTAGTTACTTAATTAATAGTGTTCTTTTTCATATTAATTAAGTTTTTATCTTGATTCTACTAATTTATTTGGCTAAACTAAATACATCTTATAATGTTTCTACTTCAGTAATCCATCCAAAATCAAAACCGTATGATTTTTTTTTTTATATAAAAGAAATACCATCTAAATATTTTTCAAAAAATTATACCTAGTTACTATAAAAATTGAATTAACAATTCTTTTACTTGTTTTATATTTAATCTATTCATAATAATGTTGGGTAAATTTTTATCTTTTGAAACATAAAGTCATTATTGAAACTCATAATTTTAAGTCTAAACTATTTGGTTTTTACAAATACTCCCCTCGATATTATATAAAATCGCCCTCAAATTATAAAAAATTTACAAGTTAAAGAAAAAGCATACATCAAGACAAAATACCCATATAAAAAAGTCTAAAATTTAATTTTCTTAAACTTGCAAAATGAATAAATTCTATTAATTAATATTAATATTATTTTGAATATTTTATTTTTCAAAGAAAATATTATGTTTAATATACTTTTGAAGAAAATATTATGATTTAATATTTTTTGAAGATTATATTTAATATTTTGTTAATAAAATATTATTATTTAGTATTTTTTGAAGAAAATATTATTTCTAATATTGTTTGAATAAAATATTATTTTTAATATTAAGATAATAAGAAGAAGAGTTAATTTCATTCACAATTACTAAGGTTTGATCTAAATATAATTTAATCACTCTTATTTTATAAATATTAATAACCCCCCCTCAAGTTTCAAAAATTCATCATCTTCCTCACCCATTGTTTCAATCATATATATCCCTCAACTTATTATAACTCAAATGCCCTATAGGTTGCTAATTGTAATTTTTTAAATTTAAAGGATTAAATTGTAATTAGTCCAATCCTTAAAGGGGTCCAATGAAATATTCCCTACAAGAAATTTGCATTTAATTGTTAGGGAAATAGTATAATGGGTATGTCAAAGGGTCTTTTTTTGTCAAATTGAAATATTTTTTAGCATGCCTTGTAACAATCCATCCTGTGACTGCCAATAATTTTAAAATTTTGACTAGGTTTGATCAACTAGATCGTATGAGGTTGCCATATTTGACTTTTTCTATTATCAAGATTTTCGTTTAATTAATATGCCATTGCATAAAGCTCATTGACATGAGTTTATAGACTGGTGGTTTGAGTTACGGTTGAAAAATTATGATTTTGAGAAGTTTTGAACAGTAGGATTATATCAATGTCCAAACCAATCTCAATTTTTGTTTGTTAGTGGACGCAAAGGTCCGTATATACTTAGGAATGCATGCCTTCGGAACTCAACATTTTTAAAATAATGAAATTGCCCTTGGAACCTTAGCCTCATGAAACCAGTAGACTTGTGGATCAACCCATTTCCAGCAACCCTTTTCATCGGATCTTTTCTAATTGACCTGGTTTCCATGATCCACAAGCACAAAGCTAGCTTGTAGTCCATTAAAATCGGACTAAGTCCTTCAATTTTCACAGTGCCACACCAGGTCGAGCCAGCGAAACCATGGTAGTGCCTTGGCAGGTTTCCGGTAGGTTGGCCAGGTTTTGGCTATTTCAAGCCGGCCTATTTCTCCCTCCCCCATATTTTACACTCTATGAGTTTGAATTCAACCTGTGTTAATTGAGATTCTTCACATTGTGAGAGATCCATTAACTTCAAATTTGGCTAAAGTTTCCGATTGGTTTTCTAGTCACGGGTAAGATTTTTGGACCAAGTTGAATATACCATTGTGATCACTATCTCATGGGCTTTCCATTGGTATATTATTTGTTAGTTTTGGATATCGTTTTAACAGTATTTTTATTTTTTAGGTCAATTAGTTAAATACCTGATAAAATTGGACTATATTTGGATAATTTAGGATCAAATTGATGTTACGATTGTGTTTCTAAAGGTTATTAGGGCCTATTAAAAGGTTCAATTGTATAAAATTAGCCTTCAGGTAAAAAAAACCCTAATTTTAGGTACTGGCATCTAAGGTTTACAGTATAATTTGACCATCTACTATCTAATTTATATAATTTTATAGTTATATAAATTATTTTAAAGAACTTTTACAAAGGGTATAGATGAAATTATTTTGAGATGTGTGAATGAAATAACGGGAAGAAATATGGGGACCGTTTGAAACGTGAGGGGAGGTAAATGATATTTTTGAAATCATAGGGACCAAGTTATATTTAAATCAAACTTCAACGGAAGTAAATGAAGTTAACCTATTATTTTAATAGTATGCATCTATATCTTTAGTTTAGTCTTTTGAGCCAAAAAAAAAAAATGTTTTGTTATATTATTGATCCCTATACTGCCCTTGAAGGCAACCTTCTAGAATAGCATGAGTGATCATCAATGATATATATGAATAATTTTATTTTTAAAATGATTTTGGATATATTGGTACAATAATTACATTGATTATATATATATATATATATATTTATGGTTAGAAAAGTAAATGCTTATTTTATGGATATATAGTTATTTATATTCGCATATATTTATTATTATTGCCATCCTCCATTGTAGAGGATGATGATGATGATTATTCCCCCGACAACACCATAATGTTGATGATGATTATTCTCCCCACAACATCTTTAAAACACTAAAAGGGTCATAATGACACTTCCCCTCCCTCTCCGTACTGTGGTTCCTTGGAATGCTAAGTGCTACTTAGTAGAACTAGGTAAACACATACTTCTTCCTTAAGAAATATAATAATTAAATGATACTATATGGTTGCATAAAAGCTATAGTATATAAATCTTTGATGCATGAGTAACACCCTTTCTCCATTTGGCGGACCTATTACTCTTAGCTAATGCGGGGCTCCAATTTAACCACCGCACTTGGTATGAGGTATTTGTTTAAAGTTTCCTAGGAGATTATCTATCTTTGGACTATTCTAGCTTGAGCACTAACTTTGTAGTTCTTTCGAACCCTAAAGCCAATTGCTTTGAAAAGACCTTGGCGTTATGAGAACAACTATCATTAGATTTTGAACCATCCCCTAATCCTCACCCAAGCGATGTGGGATTAAGCACCAGGTAACCTACCAATGTTCTACACCCGCCAACATTAGTGGTCACAATCCATCCCCTGGAGCCTAGCATCCTCACTAACATATTAGGACCTGTCCAAAATTCCTCACCGGAATTCTAGACAAGCACTGATCCCAGATAAACCCTACCAGATCTTTCAAGGAAAATCCGACAGCATCTCCCCTAAGGGTTGGACTTACCACAAAATTTCCTGCACAGAAAACACAGAACCCTAAAGCCAACTGTTTTGAAAATATCTCGGCATTATGAGAACAACTATCATTAGATTTTGAACCATCCTTTAATCTTCACCCAAGTGATGAGGGATTAAGTAATAGGTAGCCTGCCAATGTTCTACACCCGCCAACACTAGTGGTCACAATCCATCCCTTGGGGGCTAGCATCCTCACTAACATGTCAGGACCCGTCTGAAATTCCTTACTGGAAACTTAGACAAGCCTTGATCCCAGGAAAACCCTACCAGATCTTTAAAGAAAAATCCGACAGCATCTTTCTTAACCATTGAAATACTATTTACTCTCAAAACCCTCACAGTTCACTCAGTTGGAAATGTTCCCCTTTTAAAACATTTCATAAAATCCAATATTTTTATACCCCAAAAATCAAGAAATAATTAATTAAATAAAAAACAAATAAATTACAATAAATTAAAGATCTAAAATTTATAATGAAATAAAAATAAAAATAAAAATAAAAATGACTCTTATAACAATTACTAAATGGTTAATAAAATATCATAAACAGATAAAACAAAAATCACAATAAAATTTATATTACAATAATCCAGAAAATATTTAAATAATTAGAATAAATCAATTAATTAATAAAAGAAATATTTAAATCCATTTAGAATATCTATTTGAAACAATGGTAAAGATATAAAGAAATCCATCTTAAACTGTCAAATTAATTTAAATAATAAAATCATAGTAAAATAAATCTTAAAAAATCAATCGAATTAAATGATAAAAATACCATTAAATACATTTTTATTTAAATACAAATTTTAAAATATTTTGCTGAAAATTCATGTCGAAAATATCATGACGCACCATATTATATACCGGTGATGTCTGGTGATGCCCAGCATCCCAAAACACTGCCTGACGGGGAGGTTAAGAGAGAACTTGCATCCTATCATCGTGATGTCCTACCGGACCAATCCTATCAAAGGTTATCTTGGCTATGGAGGGGGCGGCTGATGCTCACTGTGCATTATACCCTGCCATCCTTCAGATCCATTGGCCTAATCATGCCCGCTAATCATATCCATATAAATATAGTACAGAATACCAGTACTATAAGAGTGCATCTAAAAATCATAAAATCAATATATTTTTTAATATCGAAATCTCATAAATTCCACTTTTCAAATCCATTGGTTCACATCACCTTTAAACCCATAATATTTTCACATTTCTCTTTTAATCATCCATAAAAATTCATCACTTAAACTAGTGATTGAAACTCCATCAATAATCAAATATTTAAATAAAATATTTTTAAAGCATACTAATCCCAAATAATAGATTTCCTCAATTTCTCAAAGAAATCAATTTAAATAAAATTACATTAAAATCGCAATAAAACTCATAATGCATAATTCCACATAAAAACATTTTATCAAATATGATTAATCCACAATTTGCTTTCACAATAATTTAATAAATTAAATTTATAATTTCTTAAAAATGAAAACATTTCTTAGTGCACAAATATTTTTTTTATTCAATTCTGGCATCAAAAATTCTAATTATAAATTCAATAAAGATTCAACACATAAAATATAATTTCCAAATATATAATCAACACAAAATATATACAATTTATTAACCCAAATAATTTTGAAGGTGGATCACTCACCTCGAGCATGCGTATCAATCAAGACCCTCCATAAGATCAGTCTTACGACCCACATGTGCTCCTAAAATATCAGTATTATACAAGATCAAATAAACTAATATTTTATTCAGGTAAATAATACACGGTACCCGGGGGAGCTAACACAAACGGTATCCAAAATTCGCAAATAATATATCGAAACGAAACTTACAACACGAGGATTAAGGATTGACCCTTACCTTCCAGAGATCGGATCCGAGGTGGCCGGAATCTCCCCGGGAAGGTTTCACAAATTAGGTCTTCGGATCTCACAAACATCCAAGAATTGGAGGAAACCGACCTTGGATTTGGGTTCAAGGAGTTCGGATTATCTGGAAAAGATGGGCGATGTGATTGGGAACTTATCGGAATCAAGTTTTTCAACGAGCCATCGTGGTCACCGGAAACCATCATCGTCGGCGGCGCGTCCGATGGCCACTGGCTATGATTTTTGATCGGCGGGTAGATCGGGGGATGGGTGACTCAATGATACCAACGGTGAGGCAAACAGAAGGCTTGGTTTAGGAAAAATTGAGGTTGGAAGATTTTTAGCCACTCACTGGAAAAGCTCCGATTCCGGCGCATCGGCAGTTGGATAACCGTGAAATTTTGGGGGTTGGTCAGAAATGGAAGGGAAAATATGGATGGCTGGTGCGTGTAGCTTAGAATGACCCGATGACGGTCAACGGTGGTGGCCGGTGGTGGTTGTTTCTCTCCTCTCTCTCTCCTCTTTCTCTCCCTTCTCCCATTGCCCACATGCATTTTAGGCCAAATACGGTATTCGAAAAATTTTACAGGTCTATAACTTTTCAACCAAATGTCCAAATAAGGTGCGCCGCTATTTTATGGACTCGTATCAACGAGTACTTTACAACCATATAAGAGTCAAACCAAAATCTTACAAAATTAAAAAATCAAACTTGGCACCCTCGGACAATTCGGACCGCATCTCATTTTGTGTGTAACTTTCAAATCGTAGCTCCGTTTTCAACGTGCTACTAGTTTATGGACTCTAATTGATGTGTACTCCATAATGGTGTCTTGGTAAAAGTGAAATTCCTTCCGAACCAAAAAGTCAACATTTTGACCCACTTGGTCAGCAGTCAACTCAGTCAACCTCGATCAACGTGCAAAAATTCTGATGTGCTTTGGGACGGGGTGTTACAAACACACTTAAGATATTGGCACATTTCCATCTTTGTTGGTTAACTTGTCACTCTCTACTAATATTGTTCCTAATTTAGCTACTATACTTGATATAGGGTTTTTGTTTATAGCTTCTCAAAAGATTACCCATCTTTGGACTATTCTTGCTTGAGCATATTTAACTTTAGAGTTCTTTTGAACCTGAATCTAACCGCTCTGAAAAGGTCTCAGGGTTATGAGAGTGACTATTATTACATTTGAACCATTCTATGATCCATATCTGAATGATGTGCAATTGGACATTAGGTAACGTGCTAATGCCCTGCACTCACACATTTTTATTCTACAAAGCTTTGGGACTTAAAGAATGGGTCTTGGTGAAAATAATTTTTCTTTTTGAAATGGTGAAATCTAAGAGTGGTAACACGAGGTCTTGAAAGATGGTTTCCAAGAACTAAATGGTTATTTTTTATTGTATTATACTACTAATTGGGATATCTTTATCTTACGTTTTATTTGTTTTTAATCCATTATCCTAGATTCAGATAGTTAGGAGAAGGTCTACCTCATGTATTATTTATCGTTCTACACTTTCTACACCAGCAGCCATATTTATCTTTACATTGTTCACTATTATTATCATTATCATTATTACTATTTTATCTAGACTTATTCAGATCATTTGTATAATCTATATTTATAATTACTGTTATAATGCTCTAATTTAAAGTATAGATACAATAGTGACTTTAGTATTTATGTGTAGTAATTGTTTGTAATATGACATACTATAAATGTTGGCTATAGTTATAAACTTGCATATTATTGTGGTATAATCTTTATATATTGAGGTATTATTTTATATTACATATATTTGTTTGTCCATGGTTTAGGTGAAGTTCCATTGGATTTTCCTTAAGGATTATTTAGTGTTATTTTTTTAGGCAAGATCTAGGATTCCAAGAAGACTTACCGAGGTGGGTCCTATCATTCACATCCGAATAAAGGTACTAATTGTAATTTTTTTTAAATATGATGGATTAAATTGTAATTAGGTCAAATTTCGTGAGGTTTATATGAAGTATTTCTTAAAAGGAATTTAAATTAATTTTTTTGGAAAGTTGTATAATGGGTATGCCAAAAAGGTATTTTGTCATATTAAAATAATATTTAGCATTGACACCCTTATAACATTTCTAGTTGTAATTTTTAAAATGTGATGAATTAAATTGCAGCAAGTCCATATCTCACAGGATCCAGATGGAATATTGGCTAAAAAATGGATAAACTATTTGAAAAGTAGTATAATGAGTATGCTAAAAGCGTATTTTTGTCGAATTAAATTTTTTATACATAATCATAATTAAAGGGTTTATTTGTTACTTCAACATTTTAAGGAGGTTCATTATAAGAGGCAAATAGTTGAAGGGGTTTTATATAATTTTCTCAAAATATAATAAAAAAAAAGTATATATGTTTTTGTTAGAAAACTATTGTAAACCCACCCCCCCACAAAACCCTCTTTTTTTTTTTTTTTTTTTTCCAATTCCAAAATTTATTTTACATTAAGGTTTAATTTGTAACATTTTTCTATAGTAAAGGGGGTTATTTGTTATTTGTATAGTTTGAGAGAGTTATGTAGTTTGTCTTATAAATAAAATGATAAAAAGAAGGGCTAATTGCATTTTGATATTCTTAATTTTCACAAATTTTGCAATAGGCAATGACTTCCAAAAGTTGCAATTTAGGCCATTGAATTACAATTTGTTGCAATTTATGTTATGTTTGAATTTTATACCAATAGGATTTAACAATCATCTCATATTTATGTCATTTAATTGGGATTAAGCTACATCAAATTTCACACTAAAATATGTTAAGGTGTAAATTTTTAAAAGTAGAGAATATTAATTTAAAAAAGGTTGCAATTTGATATCCCACGTGCAACTTCCATGAGATGATTGTTAACACTACCATTAGTCAAAAGTCAAATATGATCCGAATTGGATCAAATTATAAACTGTGTGCCTAAATCACAATTTTTGAAAGTTAAAAAATCTAAATCACAAAACTGTAAAAGTGAGAAGTATTAAAATTCAATAATTGCTAAAAGAATGTTCATTAAAAAAAAAAAAAAAAACAATTTTGACATAGGAGTTTAAATTAAGGAGAAAATACAAAAATCCCTTTCAAACAAATTTTCCGTCCAATTATATTCAATATCCACATGAGCATCACGTGCATGAACTGGTTGGCCTGAAATTTTAGGCTTTTATTAAAGCCTGTTTGGTTCTGATTTTGTAAAGGAGTTTAAGAATCCAACCGATAACAGGGTTTAAATTTTATTTGTAAATGGAAAGGCTTTTTTTTTTTTTTTTTTAAATTTTCGTTCCAATTTTCTTTTGATATTGGGTTGAAGTCGATTTAATGTATGTTGAATTACCTTCTTTTTTTTTTCTTTTTTTTTTTTTCCTTCAATAACTTGCTATTAGAGGTGAATCATCTCTTTTTTATATTTTTCTTTAACACTCCTGTTGATATGTATGTATAATGTCTTTTGCATTCAATTTTGATCGTCATGTATGCTTTTGTTTTTGGAATAATTTATTGAGTTTTGAACCTAAAACATCAAGGATCTTGAAACACTCTAAAACCATATTGAATTATCATTTTGTTTTTACTTTTCTCTAACAACAACAACGCATAGTAGTCAAATATCAATTATGTTTTGGACATAGAATTGAATGTTAACTTAACAAGCATAGGCTTTTTAACAAATAAAAATAGTTATGATAAAACAAAGGTAATTTGTAATCGAGAAGGAAGTAGTACAAGTCCGTACCTCATTGTAGACCTCTTCCATCAAGTCGTCTGCTTTATACAGTGCATCTTCAAGTTTTGTAACCCATGTAGTTTTGAGTTCGTGGTTCTCGGTCTTCTTCTCTTCATCAACCAGCATACCTTTCATTCTTGAACTAAAGGTCCCTTGAAGTAATTCTTTCAGCTTATTCTCATCGCTTGCCAGTAATTCTTCGACTTGCTTTTTCTCCGCATCATCAGTTAGAGCCTCAATGATAGGTGAAATAAAGGCTTTAAGTCGTTCCACATCTTCTTTTCTTTTTTGCACAGCTGCATACCATAGCTTCAGAAGGATCAAGTTGGTAATGACAGAGACTGTAGATTCTTCCATGAGTGGTGTGTTGAAAATTCAGGTTGATCACAACGAGAAAGAGAATGATTATGTTGAGAAAGAGATAATTCAGGTGCTTTCCTTGTTTTCTCCCTCTAATTTTTTTATATAGCTTTCTTTTTTTTTATCCTCACTGCTTGTTAGCACCCTATTCCATCGATGATAATCCATCAATTATGATAAATAGTATTTTTTTTTCTTTTTAATTTTCCATGTTTCTTTTTATTTTACAAGTTAATGCACTTTACTCCTTTAAGTTTGGGCAAAGTTAATTTTGAAGTCTCTACAATTTTTATTTTTTAATTTAATTTACTTTTATTTTCATTTGATACGCTCCAAGTTGTATAAATTTGGAAAAAACCATTAAATGCCAATGGAAACCTAACATCCATTCATTTTTAATCATAAATTTATTTTCTTTGCATTTCCTTTTAATTTCTTATCACTAATCTATCCCAAAATAATAATAACAAAAAAAACTCATCTTTTATTAAACATATAAACAGAAAAGAAAAATTAGGATAAAAAAATTGGATAAACCACCAAGATTCATTGTATTTGACGACTTTGTCACCACTATGTAATTTTTTAAAATTTAAAAAGTATCAAATTATAACAAAAAATAAAAATCTCAAAATAATTTAAAAGTTATCTATGTAACAAAAAATAACAATCTCAAAATAAAATTTTTTATCGACCAAATCCCAAAATAAACTTTGATCGTACCAAATGTGGTGTATAATTGACAGCAAATTAAACTAATATATATATTTATATATATAAATTTAATATAAATAATATTATTAGACAAAAAAATATGCTTATAATTAGTGTAGAAATTAAAAGGTTTTTTAAGGAAATTCTAATTTGTCAACGAATTATTATATGCATAACGATGATAGCATAATCTATCAAAAAATATATATGATATCGAATAAAAAGTTGGTAAATTTCAAAATTAAAATTTTAGTGTGGGTAAGAAAACATAAAAAAAAAAAATTATAAACTTTGATAAACATTAGGTTGTGTTAAATATAAGTATAAATATAAAACTTATTTACCTTTTTTAATTATAACATGATATTGGAAGAAAAGCATATAAAATTATATATTAAAACTATTATAAAATGGAATTGAATTAACTATATTTATTTTGGGGGAAGTTAATTATCAAACTTATGGATGTAAAAGTAGAAAGACCACAAAAAGAGAGGAGGCTATATGTAGGTCTGTCCCTGTCCTTAGCAGTCACTTGGAAATATGTAAAACGTTTAGATGTTCTGCTTTCGGATCATTTTTTATTTTATTTTTTTATTCTGCTGTTTGTTTATTGATATTGTCGTTAAGCGAAGCAAAAGGAAATGCCTAAAGAGAAATGTATGTTAACGCAAGAAGACAAACAAAAACAAAAAAGAAAAAAGAAAAGACAAAAGCAAAAGGAAATGCCTAAAGAGAAATGTATGTGTATGTGTAACATACATTTCTCTTTAGGCATTTCCTACATTTCTCTTTAGGCATTTCCTTTTGCTTTTGTCTTACATTTCTCTTTAGGCATTTCCTTTTGCTTTTGTCTTTTCTTTTTTCTTTTTTGTTTTTGGTTGGATCAATCGAATATTACTTTTTCTTTTTAGTTTTTCCCTTAATTCAAGCAAAGGATATTGACATGTTATAAACAATTTGATACTTTACATTCTAAATTTTTCTTTTTGACAATATGTATCCTAAATTTCTTTTTTTTTTTTTTTTTTTTTTTTTTGTAAGGCATCGTTGTACCTTTATTTTTATTTTTATTTTTTCTATTAATTTTTTAACAGAATTATCGTATAGTTGGCATATGGAGAGAATGAGGCGTAAAATGAAATTTTATATAATTTAAGATGTAAAATGAAACAATTTTCAAATAACATAATTAATGAAAAATTAATAAATTTATTATTATTATTATTATCAAAGTTTTAATGGAATTCAAATGTAATTTTTGAAAAAAAAAATAATATGTACATATTATAAGGATTCCAAAAATAGCATTAATATTATAATAAAAATCAAGTTTTTATAAAATCTAAATGAACAGTTTCAAAATTATTTTTATAAAATATGTTATTTGATTTATTACACGTATTTTTTTTATTCATGTATTTATTAATTTTTGAAAAATTCTTTCGACATTTTCTAATATGGTATTTATTTTTTTTAAATAAAAGTTTACCTTCTGAAAATATTGATTTTTTTTTAATGCTTGTTCAATTTTTTATAGTTTTTTATTTTTTTATATCCATTTTATTTTTGTAAAATCGAAATAATTATTTGTACATATTATGAAGATTCTAAGTGGAAAAATAAAGAGCCATAAAAGAACCAATAAGATATATATAAAATCTGTAAATCGGAAAAATATTATTATTAAATATATTATTTTGTTTATTACATGTATTATTTATTTATTTATTTATTTTTTTGGGAAAAGAAACTTATAATATTTTATAACATGTTTTTATTTTATAAAATCTTTACTTTTCAAAACATATAAATATATATATATATATATATTAATGCACGTTAATTTTTTATTGATTTTTATTTATTTATTTTTTTAGGACATCTATTATATGTTAAGATTTTCATTTTTATTTTTGAAACATTATTTTTTATTTTTTTACTGACTTATTTAAAAAATAATTGTACTGTTTAATATTTTTTGTATTTTAAGTAATTTTTTATTTATAAATCTTAGCATTTTGTATCCTATAACTTTAACTATATTTTGCATTCTTATTTTCGGTCTTATGTCAAGTATGTGACAATTCTGTTAAAAAATAAACATAAAAAAACGAGAAGGATCCAACAGCAAAAAAAATTAAAAAAATTCTTGGTGCGTAATGTAAAAAAAAAATAAAAATTATAAAGCAAAGTGTTAAACCATGTATAATTTTAAATGTAATGATGCCAAATATCTCTTTTATAAACTGTATTTCAAAACTAACACAAAAGTACAAAAATGCAAAATTCAAGGCTAGGCTTAAGATTGTAAGGTGATTGAGACCAAGACCTTTACACTGTGCATGCAAACTTTTGGGATTAGGTTTTATCTAATCAATTATACAACGTAACATTATTTAGAAAAAAAGTGACAAAGAGATAAAATAAATTAAACGGCTAGCAATCACTTGGAAATTAATTTTTGAGATTATTTATTTATTTATTTTTTAATCAACAATGTCACACAACATTATTTGGAAAAAAGTAACAAAGTGATAACATAAATAAAATCGATAATGAATTATTTAAAAAAAAAAAACAAAGTGATAACATAAATTAAATTGCTTATGGTTTTACTTTAGCAATCACTTGGAAATTGGAAATATATTAAACATTTAGACATTCTACTTTCTCATCATTTTGTTTTCATTTTTTATTCCACTGTTTGTTTGTTGACATGGTCGTTTAGCGACTTTGAACTTCAGAGTTACGTAACACATGAAGACAAACGAAAACAACAATGAAAAAAAGGAAAAAAGAAAAGGAAGTGCCAAAAGAGAAAAGGATCAAATTTCGATCAAATCTTACTTTTTAGTTTTGCTCTTAATTTAAGCCAAGAATATTGTCATTAATGCATGCTAAATTTTAAATGATTTGATATTTTACATTCTAATTTTTTCTTTTTGATAATATACAAGCTAAATTTTATTTTATTCGTTTATTTTTTTTGCATCATTGCAAGGTCATTTTTATTTTTATTTATTTTTATTTTTCTATTATTTTTTTAACAGAATTATTATATGCTGGCATATAGAGAGAAAACTGAGGAATAAAGTGAAATTTTGTATAATTTAAGATGTAAAATGCAAAAATTTTCAAATAAATGGATTAATGAAAAATCAATAAACGTTTGTTTATTATTATTATTAAAGAGAATTGGTATTCTTTTAATAAGATAGAAAAGTTTTAATGGAATTCAAATGTAATTTTTGGAAAAAAAAATAATACATACACATTATAAGGATTTCAAAAATAGCATAAATACTTTTAATAAAAATCAAGTTCTTATAAAATCTAAAAAACAGTTTGAAATATTATTTTTATAAAATATGTTATTTTATTTATTATATGTATTTTTTATACTTATATTTATCAATGCTTTAAAAATACGTTTAAGATTTTCTAATATGTATTTTTTTTAATAAAATTTTACCATTCTGAAAATATTGATTTTTTTTTTTTATGCTTGTTCAAATTTTTATTGGTTGTTATGTTTTTTTTTTTATATCTATTTTATTTTTATAAAATCTAAATAATAATTTGTATACATTATGATGATTCTAAATAAAAAAAAATAAAGGCCAATAAAAAAAGCGATAAGATATATAAAATCTATAAATTGGAATAAATTGGAAAAATGTTATTATTAAATATATTATTTTATTTATTACATGTATTCTTTATTTATTTTTATATTTTTGGAAAAGATACTTATAAGATTTTCTAATATGTTTTTGTTTTATACAATTTTTACTTTTCCAAAAACTATATATATATATATATATATATATATATATATATAATGCACGTCTAATTTTTCATTGGTCTTTATTTATTTATTTTTTTATGACATCTATTATATGAGAAGATTCTCATTTTTATTTTTGAAACATTATTTATTTATTTATTTTATTTTTTACTAACTTATTTAAAAAATAACTGTGTTGTTTAATAATTTTTTTTATTTAGAAATTTTTGTACTTTGCGTCCTAAAACCTTATAGAATTGCATTTTACATCTTCATTTTTGGCTTCATATACCAAATATATAACAGTTCCGTTAAAAAGTGAATATAAAAAAGGAGGAAGATGCAACAGTATAACAAAATAAAATTCATAATGCATAATATCAAAGAAAAAAAAATTATGTTATAAAATGTCAAATTATGTGTAATTTAGGATATAATGATTGTATTTTTCATATTATGCATCATGAATTTTATTTAGAATGATTGTACTCCACAACTTACACAGGAATACAAGATACAAAATTCAAGGCTAGGCGTAAGACTTGTAAGGTGATTGAGACCAAGACCTTTACACTGTGCATGCAAACTTTTGGGATTGGGCTTTGTCTAATCAATGATACAGAGCAAAATTATTTAGAAGAAAGTAACAGAGAGATAAAATAAATTAATCTGCTTATGGGTCCACTTACCAATCGCTTGGAAATTAAACTATTGGGATCACGTTTTGTCTAATTAACGGTAAAACGCAACATTGTTTAGAAAAAATTAACAAAGTGATAACATAAATCAAATTGCTAATGCATTGTTTAGGGAAAAAAATAAAATAAAAAAAGTAATAAAGTTATAACATAATTGCTAATGGTTCCACTTAGCAATCAGTTGGAAATTGGAAATATATAAAACCTTTAGACATTTTGTTTTCTGATCAATTCTTAGTTTTGGTGGTCGATCAATTCTTTTTCTTTTTAGTTTTGCCCGTCATATGAGTGACTGTGTCTCACAGCTAACACAAGAAGACAAAATACTAAATCCAAGGTTAGACCAGATACTTTGTGACTGTGACTAAATGCTAAATCCAAGGTTTGGCTTTAAGACCTTTGTGCATGCAAATTTTTGGGATTACGAACTTACTGTTTTCAATCTCTTTTTTGTTTAATCAATGATAACACAACTTCATTTGAAAAACAGTAACAAGGAGATAAAATAAATTAAACTGGTAATGCTAATGGTTCCACTTTGCAATCACTTTGGAGTTACATAAAACATTTAGACATCTGCTTTCTGGTTTTTTTTTTTTTTTTTCTTCATGTATTTGTTGATATTGTCATTGAGTGACTATTTTATTTCAAAGGCACTTCACACAAGAGGACAAACGAAAACCAATACGTTAAAAAAGAAAAAATAAAAAAATAAAAAAATAAAAGAAAGTGTCTAAAAAGAAAGGGATAAATTGTTTCATGGTTATGTATGCATACACCACACTCTCAAAAAATGTTACAGAACACATACATAAATAGATGGTTGCAAGAAAATGAGGTAAAACATAATGGAAAACAGAGATTAATATACATATATATACTATATAATACAAATGAAACATTCAAACATAAATAGCTGCTTTTTTTTCTTTTTCCCCTCCCTTTCTTTTAATTGAAATATATTTCCTACTTTTTGATCTGTTGCTCGTGAAACTGGGATCCCACACCCAAATGGTTCATTAGCAACCAAGTGAAAGTCAAAAGCTCTCCACCCTGTCTTAGTTGCTGCGCATGAACGATTGCTTGACAATTACTTGCACTGTAACACAGTAATTCCACCCAAACCCTACTCATTAGATCCCAACGGTTTTCCCCCAAGCTTTGGAGTTGGTTTGCTAGTCTACAAGCATCAAACAGCACAGATTTGCTACTATTTCCTTTCACTTCAGCAGGTCTGTATTTTGGTTTCACATTACTCAATTTCTTGCAGGCCTTCTGATGATCTTTTACGAAGTGTTTGCTAAAGAAACGCTTAGCCTCTTCTAAAGTATCCTGAAACACAATCTGCCACATATTTCCCAAAACTGGTGCCAGCAATTCAGGTTTCTTCACCAGAAGATAAAACATATAATCCGAAATGTTTTTACAAATTATTTTACCAGTGTCAGTGTGATCATTATCTTGGTAGCAAAGTTCAGTAGCTAAGTGCCACAGGATAAGGCTTTCAGCATGGTGAAATTCATTGATGCTCCATTGGAGCTTGACATAGCTCTTAGAGCGCAAAAGAGCCCAGTCACCTCTATGTGAGCATGCCTTCATTGCATCACTTGGGTCCAAAGATTTCTCTTTCAGCTCTCTAAAGATCAAGCACTGAAGTTCTTCAATCTTCTTCTCCACTGATGTAAAATACCAAAATATATGATCTTTATCTAGCTTGGAAATAACACGGTCAGAGAAGGGCCACTTTTCCAATCTGTTTAGCTTCAGGCAGAGTGTTATCATATTATACTGCGAAACCGATCTAGACCACCTTCTGCCTTGTAAGATACGATCTCGAATCGAGTTCATTTTGTTAGACAAGTAAGCCGACCAAGATTTATGAGGCTCTGGCGACATTCTGTCTGCGAGAACCGGAATATATTTTTTCCAGCTCTTGAGGTAGATGTACATGAGAAGCCAGTCGGAGAAACAGAGCTTAATTCCAGAGATAATATCAACAAATATAGCTCCACTAACCAACACATAACCAAGGATGAGTTCGGAATTTTCCAGCCTATTTTTATCAACTAAATAATGGTACGAAATGAAAGCAACAATCATGCAACACACGCTAATAAAACGAACAAGTAGGCCAATTCCGGTGAACACCACGGAGACCTTGGTGTGTAGAAGCTGGTACATTAAACTGAGCTCATACTCCATCAATCTAAAACTCACATCAGCAGAGCTAATGTGGAGAAAGAAATTCCTGCTTGATTTTTGATCACTTGGGTTCAAAATGAAGCCGACAAGAAGTCCCTTGAAATCCTGAAAGAGAAAATAAGCTGTAATTAGTATTTCCATATCCATATCCTCTGGTTTTTTTGAATCATCTAGACTTCGATCCTTGTAAGAATGTTCAAGGTTTTCCACCACTGTTATCTGTGTCTGTTCCACAACCTTGACAGACCTTGTTTGCGAGTATTTCGCCACCGATTCTTCATAGTCATGACCAGGATTCGGCTTCGGCAATGTGGTGGATTCGAAACGCTTCAAGTTTGCAAGATACATAGCCGTTAATCTCTCTGCATACTTGATTGCTCCGACAAGGAGTACAAGGATTGTCGGGAACCATATGTTGTTGTTGGGAAATGTTTGAAACAAGATATAAGCAGCAGCAAAAAGCTTCGCAATGAGCCGAAATAAATGGCGGATCCAGAGTTGGTTATCTTCAAGAGAAAAAGAGGTAATGCTATCAGGGCCACCGAGATGTAGCAAAAGAAAAGAGACCCAGAAAGCGAGAATGTTTTTGTTCCCTTTGGAGGGATCAGATTGGCCGTTGGAAATTAGTCCTATAGCATAAATAGCAATCCAGTCTGCCATAAGGTATATAGACCAGAGAAATAAGCCTAGTATGATGTTTCTGCTTCTCTGCCTAAATGATGCGAAAAGGACCAATATTATTTGTGAGAAGAGGCTTAACAAAATGAAAATATGAATGTTCCATGAATACCAGAAATTCTTGAAGTTTTCGACCCACATATTTGCCCGCTATCAGGAAGAAGAAGCAGAAGAAGAAGGAGAAGGAGGAAAGGTATAATTGAAGGAGATAAAATCTGAGGACTAATTGAAAAGTGCGAATGAAGGGGAATAAAAGTCACGTATAGTCTTCCAAGTTTCAAATACATAGATGAAAAGAACAAAGATCAATTGAAAAATGATATTTTGTCTTTATTGTTGAATGACAAACCAATTAAACCTACATGCGAAATTGACAATTTTAAATGTTATGATTAAAGAATTTACTTTTAGAACTTTAAAATAAAAAATAATAAAATTAAATGTTCTAATTAAAATTTATCATTTAGAATTGTGATCGTCACTAATGATGACGAATAGTAAGACTCGGATCAATCAAAGAGCACCAACTCATTTCAATGAAAACAATATAAATTAACAGCATATGATGTATTTCCCATATATATATATATATATATGCATTTTTTTTCCTACCAAATCTGCCATTAGAATCCATGAAACTTTTTCAAAGCCTCTAATTGATCCGAAGTTAAAAAGGCACCGAAACCATTAATTAATGACATTATTGTAAGTGTAAACAAGCAATGATTTGGATGAGAAATTTGAACTTACTAAGGTTGGATGTTCATACATGACTGCTCCAAGAATAGACGTATACCAAGTCTTATGAGTAGAAAAAACAATGGGCATAAGGGATTTGTCCATGCGGACAATATAGATGGAACTATGTTGCAATATTACTACTTTAAGAGGCATAGGTATAAGAAACAATGTAAAAATGAACAAATTCCGGAATGGAGTCCCATCAATGAAAGGCATTGTTTTCCTAAAACTATAATTTTGAGTTTAGTCAAGAATGCAGTTTGTGATCTTTTAGAATGAAAATTGAATACGCAGAATAGCTTGTGGGAAGAATTCTAGAATTGAATTAGTTAAATTAGTTTTCTCTGTATCTATTAATTTTTTTATGAACAATGTATTTTCCATCAGGTGAATAAAGATCGGGAGCTATTGCAGCATTGATTATAAAATTGAGAGGGGTTTTGATGCTAAATGATAGTTAAGCACTCAAGTGCAAAAATAAGAAAAGAAAAATTCAAATGACATAGCACAAATATCTCTTTTAAATTTAAAACATCAACGTCAAAACGATCCTTGTAAATCTTTACGAATCTAATAGATGTCCCAGGTGTCTTTGATGAGCCAAAATGCCAAATTAAAGTTAAATTCGAATAAGAACTTGGATCTGGACTTTTATTGTACTAATAATTGCCTTTTCGATTTTAGGAATCTTCTCTAATATTATATATCTGGTCGTATTCTCTTTCTATGAGTAGCTAACTAGTTTGAATTCTTATACATTTAGCAAAAGAAACTAGCTCTTTAAAATTAGTAGTTGCATAGTTTACACTTTTCCTTTTTTTTTTTTTTTTTTAATTAAGTTTATAATAAAAAAAATCTGCGAGTTGTATAATTATTTTTCCTTTATAGGTCTTTCATTTCATTTGGCGGAGGGGAGCTATGCTCTGCCTCAAGCTTAGAAAAATTAAAAAGAAAAATGAATTTATTGTTGGTTTGAGTTATGAGTAATTTGTTCTGGTCTCATCACATAAAAAGGACGTGAAGATATATAGCGTTACAGTATTATGGCTCTGTGCACGCATGCACCATAGAAAAATAATATAATTTTATACATTTATTGCAACAACAGTTCAAGTGGGTGGATGTGGGGTACTAACAAGCTATTTGGTGTTCAATGCTACATTGTCTGGGTGTAGATTGGGGAATGGTTCAAACATAATGATTGTCATTTTATAACGTCGAAGCCTTTTCAAAATTGTTGGCTTCAGGTTTCAAAAGAACCTTGAAGTTAAGTGTACTTAAGCGAGAGTAATCCAAGAATGTGTGACCTATCGAGAAGCTTTAAATAAAAACCCTGAAAGTAATCCAAGGATGAATGACCTCCTAGGAAGCTCTAAATTAAAAAAAGAAAAAAGAAAAAAACATGCTAAGTGCCATAGCTAAATTGGGGACAATATCGATAGAGAGCGATAGGTCCACCAATGGATATAGTTAAACTAGGGGTAATATCAGCAGAGACAAGATATTACAAATGGTATTAGAACCTACACCAGTTGGAAATGTGCCAGTGAGGATGTTGGGCCCTAAAAGGGATGGATTGTGATGACCAATATGGGTGGTGCAAGAGGCATTAGCAGGCTACCTAGTGCCCAATCTCACATCGTCTAAGTGTGGATCAAAGGATGGTTCAAATATAATGATAGTTACTCTCATAAAGGTAAAGCTTTTTCAAAGTGGTTGGCTTTAAGTTTGTAAGAACCTTGGAGTTAAGCGTGTTGCAGTGAGAGCAATTGTAAGACACGTGATCTCATGGAAAGCTTGAACAAAAATCTTGTAATGAGTGTGGTGGCTAAATTGGGGACAATATTAGTAGAGAGTGACATATCCGCCATTGGTGGCAGGGTGTTACAGATGGTCTTAAAGCTTGCACCCGATCGAAAGTGAGCTTGCTAGGATGTTGGGCCCTAAAGGGGTAGATAGTTCGACCAGTATGGGTGGTTATGGGGAACTAATAGGCTATTCGGTGTCTAATCCCACAATGTTCAGGTATAGATTGGAGGATAGTTCAAATGTAATGATAGCAACTCTCATAACACTGAGGTCCTTTCAGAGTGGTTAGCTTCAAAGGTCAAAAGAGCTTTAAAGTTACGTGTGCTCAAACGAGAATAATCCAAGGATGGATGATCTGTTAGAAAGCTCTGAACAAAAAAACCTTATACTGAGTTCAGTGGTTTGTACCCTGTCAGACGTATGCTAGCGCAAACATTGGTTAGGCAGATATAAAAGGCATTGGCTTGCTACTTGATGTCCAATCCCACATTGCCCAGATGTGGAATGGAGTATGATTCAAAGGCAAAGATAGTCACTCTCATTATCCTAAAACTTTTTTCAGAGTTAAAAGAATTCCAAAGTTAAGTATGCTTAGGTAAGGATAGTCCAAGGATGGGTGATCCCTTAGAAACCTTTAAATAAAAAACTCCATACCGAGAATGGTAACTAAATTGGTGACAATATCATACCGAGTGTGATGAATAAATTGGAACAATATTGACAGAGAGTGATAGGACTATTAGTGGAGGAGGGATGTTAAATTTATGCTCTTAATTAACCCAAATCAATAATTAATAGATCATAAAGACCACGTTTGAATTGATCTTGGTGCGCAATTGCATACGCATGTTTAATATGTAGAACCATGGACGTATACCAAGCCATAGCAGGTGAAAAAACATTTTTCTTTATATAATACTTGAATGAAAATTAAGCTAGCCAAAGGATTATTATGATATTTTGCATAGGTGATCACAATATTTGCATCTTTTGAATTGATAACTATTCAAGGACAAATAAAATATGTGAATTCTAAGGATGTAGGATATTTGGATATAGGTATTGTTCTTATGACATTTGTTTTTGTGAGTGCAAGTGATTATTCTTTGACATCTCCAATGTCATTGCAGATGATGATTGTCCTCAGAATTGCTTTTAACAATAAATGTTGTACTTGTAGCATCGGAATTCATAGTCTAACACTAGGGGTGAGTTTTGTAATGGGGTATTTCCATGGAACAATGACTATCCTGCAATGTTTATTCCATTTCCTCAAGTTAAAACTTAGGTAAACCAGCAATTTGTTATGCTAGCTACAACAATTAAGCCCATGGGAATCCATTATCTATATTCCCAAATCGAGGGCCTTTATTTCTTGCGAAACAGACAACGAGTATTCCTTTCTCCATAGCTGGAAATGAAGCAACAGCTAAAGAATTCTCATGTAGGATAGCAACCTTGACTCTTCAAAAGATTTGATTTTTGGATTACCAAATTGCATATTAATTACATTAATACCATCTTTAATAGCCTGATCTACATTAATAAGAACATCTGAAGAATGGATTCGTTCTTGTTGAAATGTAAAGACATGAAAACCAAAGCATAAAACAGAAGCAGTTATAACCTCAATCCGAGAAAATTATTTGAATTTGAATTTTTGACCAAGTTTGATCGAGGTTGACCCAAATGGATCCTATGGTTGACTTTGAACTACGAGATAAATTTTTCATTGATTAAGTTACTATGGTAAATTACTCATTGATGCGAGTTCATAAACTAGTAGTATGCCAAATCGAAGTTGAGATTAGACAGTTATGGTCAAAAAGAGGTGTGGTTCAGATTGATTGGCAAGCTTGAGTTTGACTTTTTATTTATATAAATTTTGATTTTGACTCATGTACTATGTAATAGTAATTGTTGATACGAGTTCATAGACTAGTGACACGCTTAATTTGGACCTATGGTTGAAAAGTTATGGGCCTGTAAAGTCGTGCTTATATTTTCCTAAAAAGACTTTACTTTGTAGATGGATATTTACAAAGATCCTTAACAGATGCCACGTGTCACCAATTGGAAGGTACCATGTGTCACTATCAAAGAGGGCCATGTATCACTACTATTTTTTTCCTTTTCTTTTTCTTTTTCTTTTTCTTTTCTCTTTTCTTTCTCTTTCTCACTTTTCCCTCTCCCTCTCAACTTCAGTCGGCTTGCCACCGTCTTGGCAACCATGGGCCACATGGACTGGCCATGAGGGAAGCCCACCTTATGGTAGCATTGGCACTAAAAATTCTTGGCCAGTCACCATCGAATGTGCCCAGATCGGTCTGATGAAACTAGTGGGGGCGGCCCCCATTGTTTCTGGCAATTTCGCCATTCTCCAATGGACCCAGTCCATTTTCATACCTGACCCCTCTCTTTTGGACCCCGTGATCTCAAATATCACCTCCATTTCTCCAGATTCCAAGCCGTTGGAAGGATACACTGAATTAAAATTTGGCCAAAGTTTTTCAAGCATTGACAACATGATTGGGGTATTTGAGCTAAGTATCTTTGATCCTCGTCTTTCAAGCTTTCATTTGATATATGATTTGCTAATTATGGTTGCGTATTTAATATTTTACTATTTTTAAGATAAATTAGAAATTGCTGTAAAAATTGGACTATATTGGAAATCGTCTCTAAGAAAAATTGTCACATGTAGTTAATCTTATAAAAAGTTACAATGGGTAATAAAAACTAATGGAATAGTTAATCTTATAAAAATTGGTTGTAACTAGGGAAACCTTGAATTTTAGATGATAGGTCGATTGGGGATTATTGTATAGCCGAACTCGTTTAGAGTCCAACATTGAAAACTTGAGTTAGTGAGAGTGAGTTTTAAAGTATTTAGAATATTCTAGTATCATAGCTGTTAATTGGGTAATGTTTTTGGTGTATGTTAGATATCGGTGGGACTTGCAATAGAGCAAGAATGAACAATATCATTAGAGTGCGTGGTCCATTTTCAAAATCTATTTTTGGATAGATATATAATTATTTGTTTGTGTTGTTTACATATTCCAAAATTTTTGAATGTGTTTAAATTTTAGAAAAATTATTATTTAATTTTGTTGTGCCAATTTACATAGATTTAAATATATTGTTGTAAGAAATTGATTTTATGGTTTAAAAAAATTATTGTGTTAAATTTATTATTGAATTTATTGTTAAATTTATTATGCATGATAAAATATATTTATGTGTGAGTTTCATGTGATTTGATAAAATTTTTGCATAATTTTGAGAATTTAAGAAAAATGTTTGCATTAAATCATTACGCATAAAATATATTTATGTGTATAAAGATTTTGTGTAAAAAATACTTACCAAAAATAATTAATTTAATAAGATATGATGGATTTTAAAAATCTAGTTTGGGAAATTGAGGAACTTATGCATTTAGATGTTTATGTTGAATTAAGAATAAATTAATATTGTGTTTGTTTGCTTACTTAATTATGTGGTTAATTTATATATTTATTTGTTTATTTATTTATCTTTTTTATTGATTTATTTAATTATTTATCCATTTCTTTATTTGTTTAAAACAATTAAATTATGGCTTTAAAAGTATAATTATGAGGAGTTGACACTTTTGATAACTATATATATATATAGAAATTTTATTTATTTATTTTACGGGTGGTTAGTAGTCTATAGATGCACTGTATGATACTGGTGTTTTATATTATATTTATGTTTAGTATATATATATATATATATATACATATATGGTCATCTTGTGGGAGCTATAGGCTTGAGAATTAGTAAGTATTTTGTACACTGAGCATCAACTGCCCCTCTTTAGCTATAAGAGGACTGGTTATTATGTTATGGATTAGCATGCAAGTTATATATATGGTTGTCCTTTGTGAGCTGTGGCAAGAGATAATAGGCATGTATTTTGCAATGATAGCATTAGTCGCCCTTCCCTTGGTTGAATGATAACTGGTTTAGCCATGACAAGTTATTAGCAACCGGTGCCTCGGGACTCCAAGGTTACCGATTGCAGGTTTTTCTCTTTAACCTTCCTGTCGGAGTAGTGTTTGGGATGCCTACTACTGTCTGACACCAATGGTATATCATTTGGTGCATCGGGTGTCCTTTTCATTTATGCATATATACATTATGTTATGCCTGCGTGTACCACACTGTATAGGAGCAACGACATGATTCGGCTCATGAATAGCTTAGTTTCATATCTCTGCTACCTACAAGACCAGTGGGTCGAACGGTCACTATAGACAACCACCCCTAACTGTATTGATAGCAGTGTCCTTGCGATAGGTGAAATCAGGAGACCATGCATTAGCATGCTATACGGTACCTCAGACGTACCTTTCTCTACAAGTGTGCTAGTTACATAGTATATTTATAAATTTTAAAATTTTATTTTATTTTATTCTATCTATTTATGATTATGATTTTTTATTATTATCATTATTCATTGGTGTAATTATTATTATTATTATTAATTGTTATCAGTATTATTACTATTATTTGTTGTTATTATTATGACTGTTATTGTTATTGTTATTATTATTATTATTTTTTGTTATTGTCATTATTAATATTATTATTACTATTATTATTTGTTGTTATTCTTATTATTATTTATCACTGTTATTATTGCTAAGTTGTATTGAATTTGTTATTATTATTCATTATGATTATTATTACTGTTATTAAAACAGTTGTTATTATTATTATTACCATTATTACTTGTTGTTGTTATTTTTATTATTATTATTTGTGATTATTGTTATTTATTATTATTATTTATTAGTGTTATTGTTATCATTATTTAGTATTATTATTATTATTTATTATTATTGTTACTATTATTAATTGTTATTTTTATTATTATTTGTTGTTGTTATTATTATTATTATCATCATTACATTATTATTATTATTATTATTATAATTATTGTTGTTGTTGTTATTACTATTACCATTATTATTATTATTACTACTACTACTACTACTTGATATTATTATCATTATTGTTACTATTATTACTTGTGATTATTGTTATTGTTAAATATTATTATTATTTATGTTATTATTGTAACACCTCATCCTGAAGTACACCGGAATTTTCTTAAGTTGACAAACGTCGATCGGTTTTGACCGTCATTGATCGAGAGGGGTCAAATTTTGACTTTTTGATTCGGATAGAATTCTAGGTTGAATAAGGCACCGTTGTGAAGTACACATTGACCTAAGTTCATAGACTAGTAGCACGTCAAAAACAGAACTATGGTTTGAAAGTTATAAGTAAAACAAGTTGAGATCCGAACTGTTCGAGGGTGCCGAAGTTGACTTTTTATTCTTGTAAAAATTAGCTTTGACTCATGTATGTTGTGAAGTACTCATCGATACGAGTTCATAGACTAGTAGCACTTCTAATTTGGATATGTGGTTTGAAAGTTACGGATTTGTGAAATTTTTCCGAGACAACATTTACTATTCATCAATATGTGTGTGTGAACAGTGCCACCACTTGTCATTTGCTGGGCCAACCTATGGGTAAACAGTGGCACCCACGGGTGTTGTTTTAATTGGGTGAAAAGGTGGTAGAGAGAGAGGAAAGAGGAGAGCGAAAAGGGAAAGAGAGAGAGAGGTGAGAGAACCCAATAAATCGGCCACCGTCGAACGACACTTTTTCGACCACCACCCAGCCACACAAGCCTGACCACCTTGAAGCCCACCTGAAAACCAGCCGGCCACCCAAATTTCATGGCCAGATCGTAGGTAGCGCGCCCGGATTGAGGTCTTTTTAGGCGACAGCCTCATTTCCTTCCACCTTTGATTTCCCCCAAACCAGACCTCCGTTTGCCTCATTGTCGATCTCATTGGCTTATCATCCTCCGATTTATCTCCCGACCAAATTTTATGGCCAGTGACCACCGGACACACCGCTGGTGAAGGCAGATTCTGGTGACCATGGTGGCTCGCCGAAAAACTTGGTTCCAACGAGTTCCCAATCACCCCAGCTATCATTTCCACCTAATTCGACCCCCATGAATCCAAAGTCGAGGTCCTTTTCCCTCAATTCTCAACGGATCATGAGATTTGTGGCCATTAAGTCCAAGACATTTCCGACGAGATTCCGACCACCAAGGGTCCGATCTTTAGGAGGTAAGATTTAACCCGTGATCCTTGTTTCATAAGCTTCGTTTCAATATATTTTTTGTAAATTTTGGATACCATTTGTGTTAGCCCCCGGATGACCGTGTATAATTTACCCGATTAAAATATTAATTTAATCGGTTTTGCGTAATATTGATATTTTTGGAGCATTCATTAGTTGTGGAAATGATCCCGTGGTTGATCTTGGTTGATAAGCGTGCTCAAGGTGAGTGACCCACCTTCAAAATTATTTTGGGTTTGATAAATTGTATATATTTTGTGTTGATTATATATTGGAAATTATATTTAATGTGTTAAATGTTTAGTAAATTTCTATTTGAAATTTTGATGCCAAAACTGGAATAAATTGAAGTATATACGTTCATTAAGGCATGCTTTGATTTTTGATAAATTATGAAAAATCAATTTTTATGCAATTTGATTTTTATGAATTTATGATTTAATTTTTGATAAAATTATTGTTGAGTTAAATATTGAAATTTCGATGCATAAATAAGGCACATATGTGAGTTTTAAATATATATGAATTTTTATGCATCCTTAATACTGTTTTGGTATAAATCAATTTCATGGGTTTAAAGTTTTTAATAAATTATTGTTAAGTTTAGTGTTGAATTTGTGATGCATATAAATGTATTTATATGATTTTATGTGATTTTAATATTATTTTTGGTATGGATTGATTTCATTGATTTAAAGGAAAATATCCATTTAAATTTATTATGCATTGGAGTAATTGTGGAATTTATTTTATAGTATTGAAAAATTTTTGGAATTTAATTATGTATGAAATTTATGTGGTTTTAATGATATATTTTATTCAAATTGATTTTGAGGGTTTGAGAAAAATATTGTTTTAAATTATTATGTTTCAAAAATATATTTATGCATTTAAATATTAAGGTTTGGTTTTATGCCATTGGAAATTTGGCGTATTTATACTGATGGATTTAAATTGATGGATTGAGATTTATGGATTTATATTGATGGATTTTAAATGATGGATTTATGATGATGATTTAAAAAGGAATGTAGAAAATTATGGATTTAAATGGATGGAATAAATCCGATGATTTTATACAAATATTGTTTTATGATTTTAGATGCACCATATAGTACTGGTGCTCTGTACTGTATATATGGATATGATTAGCACGCAGGTATATAAAGTTGTCCCATGGGATGTTGTGGATTTGAGGGTTGGCACGTATAATGCATGGTGAGCGTCAACCTCCCTCCATAGCCGGGATTATTGATAGCAGTAGCATTGAGGGCGCCACACGATCGTATGCCAGTTCTCTCTTTAACCTTCCTATCAGACGGTGCTTGGCACGCTGGTTACTGTTGGGTGCCATTGGTATATAGTTTGGTCCATTAAATGCTTTCTTAATACATTTTCCAAAATAATAATGTTTTTAAAAAGTATTTAAAATTAAAATGTATTTAATTATGTTTTCATCATTATTCAAATTAATGTTTTAAAAATGTATTTTACCATGATTTTATATTTAAATGGGTTTAATGAATTAAAATGGATTTTATTTATATTTTTACCATTCATTTCAAATAAATGTTTTAACATTTTATTTATCTTTAAAATGTGATTAATTGTGTTCTATCATTATTTCAATTGATGCTTTAAATTGGATTTTATCATTTATCCAATTAATGTTTAAAAAATGCATTTTATTATGATTTCATTATTTAAATTGATTGGATGATTTAAAATGGATTTTATTATATTTTTACTCTTATTTTAAATAGATGTTTGAAATTGAGTTGAATATTTCTTTTATTATTTAATTGATTCAATATGCTTATTTTAAAATAATTATTAAAATGTATCTATTCCTATCTTATTATTGTTTCAATATGGAATTTTAGCATGAAATTTATTTTGTTTTATCGCCTATGCAAGTTAAGGTATTTTAAACTGATTAAAATAATTCTTTTATTATTTATTATTTCATTGATTAAATTAGAAAATTTTATAAATTATATTGAGTTTAATTTTGTTTGGTTAATTCGCTTTTGTATAAAATTCTTCCAATAAAAATTTTATTATTTATTTGTGAGTTTATTTTATCTTATGATATTTCATTATAAATTCAATGATTTGTGATTAAATTATTTTCAAGGTCATAACGTAAGATTTAAATTATTTGTATTTTATTTATTATTTATTTCATTGATTTTGGGGTACAAAATATTGGATTTTGTGAAAATTGTTTTTAGAAAGGAAACATTTCCAATTGAGTGTATTGTGAGGGTTTTGAGTGAAAACATTATTTTCAAATACTTAGTAATTATTTATTTACTTATTATTAATTGATTAAGTTTATTTTATTATTATATTATTATGGTTATTACTACTATTATTATATAGTAGATTGAGTTATTCACTGAGATGATTAGCATCTCACTGTTTTTAAATCCGTTCCCCTAAGCTCAGAATAGTAGACGTTGATCATCCGGGGCAAGCTCGACGTCTTTTTTCATTGCTGAAAGTTTAAGAAGTCTTCCTTTTTGTATTTTTTATCTTGTAATATCTATTTCTACCTTATGTTGTAATAACTCTTATACTTAATAATTCCATAAATGCTCTGTATACTATGCTGGATTTATTTATATAATACTACTTAATAACTCTTATGTGGATACAAATTGTAGTAAAGTGGGAGGAATAAGGGAATTTTTTAGAAGTGTATTTTCTATGTACGAAATTTTAAGGTAAATCCAACCCTTATGGGAGATTCTACCAGATTTTCCATTATAAAATTCAGTAGGATTTCTCTGGAATCAAGCCTTGTTTAATATTCCGGTAAAGAATCTTGGAAGAGCCCTGACAATTATTGCTATCAACTGCATACTTATTGTATTCGTCTGTATGGGCGAGTATCATAGTCTTAAATTTGAATTAATTTTGATTAGAAAATAAAGAGATATTATACTTAATCTCATTTATTTTAATTTATTAATCGCTAGTCTAATTAGGAGATTAGGAAATTAGGAAATTGGGAGATCTTTTCCTTTTTAATTATTTTTCAATTATTTTTTTATGCTTTAATGTTGCCTATATATAGATGCCTTTGGTGATTTTATAATCTGTGAATAATAATATTTCAGTTATTTCTCAAATTTATCAATTTCTTTGTATTTTGTAGAGTCAACAAGATTTTGATATATAAATCTGGATTATTCGTGAATAAATCGACAGATTTTAGATTATTGTTAATATATTTGTGTGATTTATTATCTTTTTCACGCTTCCATGCTGCAGCAGTAATGATGTGTAGGAAAATATGATTTATTTTATTTATAGTAAAATATTATTTGTTGGATTTAGATTTGAATTAGTTTTAATCATGAAATAAAGAGATATTATATTTAATCTCATTTATTTTAATTTATTGGTGGCTAGTCTAATTAGGAAATAGGAGATTAGGAAATTGGGATATTTTTTCCTCTTTTATTATTTTTAATTTATTTCTTTTTGTGCTTTTATGTTGCCTATATATACCTGCTTTTGGTGACTGTTAAAGTGCAATTATCAATGAACAATAATATTTGAGTTATGTCTTAATTTTATCAATTTCTTGTTATTCTGCTAAATTTGGTTATTCATGAGCGAATAAATAGATTTAGATTATTGTTGATGTATTTGTGGGATTTATTGTCCTTTTCCATAGAAAACAAAATAAGTTCTCTCTCATATGATTGAACCATTTACTACTCTTAATTAAGTGAAATAACTTACAAACAAAAGCATAAATATAATTTGTATATATAAAAATTATATAAGTTTTCTCCCATCCAAGAAATTTGTTAACGATCTTCTAGGATAATATCATGCAAAATGTTGCATAACAAAACAATCTCATGCAATATGTTGCATGACATTGTTTTGGATGATCCAAAACAAGTTTCTCTTGGACGAAAGAATGACTGTATATATACGTTGATGTAACATTGTGAGTAGTAGTACTCTGTTCTCTTTATTACTTTTTGTGAAATTGTTACATTGTATTTAATTATGTAATTTAATTTGATAAATTAGTACTTGACAAATACAACAAATTCATATGTAAATTAATTGGAAACAGGAAATATCATTGCTTAGTAGGCTTTGAATAGTCTATTCTACTACCTTGAAAATAAACAAATACCTAAAATGTCACTAACCAAACCATTCTTTGTAGATTATTGACAAGCTAAAGGGTAAAAGTTTGTAGTAAAATCCATTAATATAAAAGATTTGTCTTCATTAGCAAGAATATATTACACATTGTACTAGCCCGTACCTTCTAAGAGAAGGCAAGAAATCATTTAGCTATTCTGTAATATTTATTTATTTATTTATCTTTTCTATAGGCATGAAGATTGAATTAAATGAAAGAGATTGTCAAAATTAAACCCCAAACAACAATATCAGAGCAATACGGAATATCCTGTTAAAATCCCCAGCATAAATACTCAATCAGAACGATCTTATAAACGTTTCGTTTTTCACTACAAGTATTCTCTTGCTTTGTAGACAAAGCCAGTTTTGGTGAATAAAATGTAAACCAAAAGAAGAATTCAATTAAAAAAAAAATACAAGTAGAGAAGCTGGGGATTTAAAATTTTATTTTGTGATCTGATTCTGTTTGGCTGGCTTGAAATTGATTTTAGCATCTTAATTTTCTGGTGCATCGTAAAGCACCAGCTGATCTTGTCAATGACCTTAAATATTTTGCATCTATAACTTGGAAATTTTGCTGCCGGTTATAGTTTGGTTTTGCTCCTTGAAAACCTGTTTGGAGGAAAGAAGCTCCATTTTCGAAAACATCCCTCACTGAGTAAAATTTCCATGAGTTCTTATCCCCAACACTGTCCCTTCTCCAAGTCACCTGTGGCAATATCAACAATGTCATATAACAATTAGAGTTTAATAAACTATTTGTCGCTGTTTTGTAGCATACGAATGTGCTTAAATCACTTATATATATATATATATATATATATATATGTATATGTATATGCTTTAAATACATTCTGCTTTCTAAATTTTAAATCTTGATCCAAAATCAAGCTACAGTTTGGCAAATTTTTATGTCTTTGTGGATATCTACGATACTAATCATAGTATAAACTTAATCGAAGCATTATGGGAGTAAATTACCTCTTTGTTCCCTGATCTGTTAGCTATGAAGAGATTGGCTTCACTCTTTACACTAGGTTTCATGCTTCCTCCAATAGCATACTGTGTCCATCCTTGGTACAAGTTGTTCACAACATGTGCAAATCCAAAGCGAACTCTGCAGAATTTAAGTTAATGCATACACAAATATATAGTTGTTATACTTTCTATATTTTCTAAAATAATTTTACATTTATAATAGATTACCTTGGCATTCTTTGGTTGCAGTTGGGTCCAAAATGATTATACATGACAGTCACCCTCATGTTCTTGTCGCGCAAGTAACCATCGTCATGACCAAGAAGCATTACCTTGTCTTGGTCTCTGAACCAGTTATTTGAGACTGTGATATCGGTAGAGCCACGTGTGACATCGAGGAGACCATCTTGGCATTGATAGAGTGTATTATGGTCAATCCAAACCTTTGATGCAGTGACCAATCTGATTGCATCCCCATCTACTTGACCTAGTGGAATTACCTTTCCATCTGGTCCCATAACTGAGCTTGGTCCTTGAGATTTGCAGTGGTGGATTTGAAGACCATGGATGATAATGTTGCTTGCCTGATAATACACAGAAATGCTTGACCAAATAAACTTTTGGAAATTAACCAAATTTCATGGAGACTATTTACAAATTAATAAAAAGATTAAGTAGTTTGGAGAGGTGTATATATATATATATATATATGTATATATAAATTACCTTAAAGATCAACAAGCATGCATTATTAGCAATGTGAACGTTAACACCTCTTCCATCAATGGCAGTGAAGCTACTAATAAGAAGTGGTTTCTCAAGCTTGATGTTCATGTCCCTTTGGAAAGTGATCCAAACTTTCCCTTTAATTAAAGCTGCTCCATATCTCAAAGTCCCTGGTTTTGGATCAACTGCATTATCACTAGGATCTGTGACTTTATAGTATGTGAGGCCTTTTCCCATGTTGCTGGTCATCTTCCCGGCAAAACCCACAGAGCATGTTGCAAGTTGCTGGCGGTTCCTTCTCCAATCAGGGTTCAATCTCCAGCAATGATCAATCACGTTGCTCTTCCACCCATTAACTTTTGTTTGATGTGCTAAACTGGGTTTTGGAGCACAGAGAAGAACAATGAGAAGGACCAGCTTCCGAGCAATGGTGATGTTATATTGTAAAGTACTCATTTCAAAGATTTTGGTTTTTGCAACTTCCGAAATCACAAAGATCAAGGAGATGAAGGTCTTTGATATATTTTCAGATTGTGAAATTTAGAGTAGTGGCGAGATATACATAAATACATATATATATATATATATACATATATATGTGGGAGTAATTAGTGGTAATTGTCAGTTTGTTTAATTGGTTTCAACGTAGCAGTGTTTGAGGGAGTGTTAAGCATTTCCAAAGTGCTAGGAATAGAAAAATTGAAGGTTTTTGCTGTTTTGATTTCCTACCGTATAAGTTTAACTCATTAGCTATCTTTGTGTAGCAGCCAAAATATATATGTGATAGAAGGATATTAAGTATAGGGATGGTTGTTGAAAGGACTTCCTAAATATGGCTTTCGCTGCTTTCCCGTCCATATTTTCAGATTCTCCTGAGATATATACTTGTTTACAAATCTATATATCTAAAAAAATTGACTTATTTTAACAACAACAACAATAATAATAATAATAATAAATGGCCATTTAATTTCGAATATTTATATATGATTGTATATATGCTGGAGAACAATGTAAAACAGAATTAAAAAAGAAGGTATCTTTCTTATTTGGCCATAAGAGTTTGGTGATAGTTTCACCTCTACCAAGAAGCACCGGGAAGAGTATTGTCAAAACATAATAAGTAAAAGAAAAACAAAAGAAAAAATAAATAAAAATAGCACCAGAAGCATGAAGTTGATCCAATGATATACTCCTCACAAGAATCACACCCTCTTTGAGGTAGTCTGAGACACACGCTCTTCCTTCTTTAGTTTAAAATTTATTATAATCATGATTTAAAAAAAAAAGAAAAATAAAAAAAAGTACTTATTACATCCATGCTCCTTTGCATCAATTTGTAATATGCGCTTTGAATTTTGCATTTTCATCTATAACTTTAAACTTCACAGAAATTTGCACATATTCCCCCAAATATAGAATTGTGGCTTTAAAGTTTTTAATAGGTTTGAGAGAATAGATGACAAATACAAATTTTATGTGGCAAATTACAAAACAATTTAAAGTTCGAGGATATGTGCAAAAAATCCTTAAAAAAAAAGGGGAGAGATAAACATCAATTCTTTTGTAATATTTATACATATCTTTTTGAAAATCTGGTTCTTATTTGTATGGCCTTTTTATATAAAATGAGCAGTGTTCCAAAAGGCGCTGCCTAGGTGCTGGGCTTGGAGATAATGCCACCTGTACGGCAAAGTACAATGTGCTTAATAGGGATAAAGCAGCTTCTGTTTTATATTTTTATCTATTTTTTTGTTTGTATTTTGAATATCACACGTGTACATAGGTTTAGTTACTAGTTGCTTATCTTTAACAAACTCTCTTATATTGTAACGTGTATTTAAAGACTTCTTTTCAATAATGTAAGCAAGCTTTCCTTCATCAACTTCACAACTTCTTTATGGTATCAGAACTCTTGCTACGAAGAGTTAATTTACGATTATGTATTTTGCTCTAAAATTGTCTTTTGCTTATTCTTTTTTTCTTTTGCTATCATGGTTGCTTCATCCTCTACCTCTGTAATGGATACCTAGACTTTTGATTTTGCCAATTTAGTTTTTATAGACGTTGCTACTCAAACACCTATTTGCCTTACCTTTGACAATTTTTTCATGTGGAAAGCTTAATGGGGTGCTCTTCTTTATGGATATGCACTCATCGGTTATGTTGATGGTTCTTTAGTGTGTCCTCTCTCCTCCTCTCATCTAGAATATATGTGTTGGACCCGTCAAGATCAGCTTGTGTATGGCTCCTCATTAGCTTCTTTGTCTCATGAGCTTGCTCCCATGGTTGCTTTTACCAAGACTTCCCGTGAACTATGGAAAAAACTCTCTGTCACCTATGCTAAGCCATTAAGGGCACGCATTATCCCCGGCTCCAAAAGCGCTTGTTAAACCTTAAGGATCTTGGAATCTCACAACCTACATGTTTCATATTAAAGGGGCAGCAGATGAGCTTGCCTTGCTTAACGCACCACTCAAAGATGAGGAAATTACCATTTATGTTATCAATGGTCTAAATTCTGATCTAAAAGAAATTTCTGTTGATATTTGTTCAAGGGATATTGAAATTCCTTTGAAGATTTACATGAAAGGCTGTTGGAATATGAGGCATACCTTCACAAAGGAGATTCTCAGCTCAATGATGATTCCTTTGCTGTTGCTCATGTTGCAGACTGAAGCAGCACCTCTTCTGGTTTTGATTGTAATTTTTACAAGAAACTAGCTACCAAGTCATTTCAATCATCTTACGATTATTCTCACAGTAACCAATCTTTGGTCTCTTCTAGAAACTACCGTGGAAAATGTCAGTTATGTGACAAGCTTGGTCATTCTGCAAAGTTTTGCCCTCAACTGAAACAACAATGGACTCCCATGCATCAACAAGGTTTGCTTCCCACTCCAAAATCTGGTCCGAGGCCTCATGCTTTTTATTCGGCATTGCTAGCTTCTACATCTCCCTCTCCAATTTCTTCTCAATCATCTTGGTTGCTTGATTCTGGAGCTTCACAACATGTCACCAATGATCTACATAACTTGTCTTCTCACTCTGATTATGACGGTACCGATGAGATCACGATTGTTAATGGTAATGGTTTAAACACAACTCATGTTGGCTCAACTTATCTTCCTACTTCTAATCATTCATTTCTTTTAAATGGTGTGCTATGTGTTTCGAACATGACAAGGAACTTAATTTCTATTTCAAAATTTTGCCAACAAAATAATGCAAACATAGAGTTCTCACCACATGATTTTGTTGTGAAGGATACCTCAACGGGGTGACTCTACTTCAAGGACCAAATAATGGAGGGATATATGAGTGGCTTTCTTCTGAAGCATCTTTTGCTTCACAGCTAGTTTGATTCTCCAGTGTCAAGACTCCTAGTCAGAATTGACATAGTCGTTTAGGACATCCTTCAAATAAAATTTTAGATCATTTAGTTTCTACTTTTTCATTACCAATTTCTTCTTTCAATTCTTTAATTATAATCCCAGCAAATGCAATAAAGTTCATAAGTTTCCCCTTCATGTTTCTTCTATGAGTAGTTCACAACCCCCACAACTAATCTACTTGGATGTTTGGGAACCTACACCCATATTGTCCACTGATGGGTACAAATATTATGTGATATTTGTTGAGCATTCTACCAAGTATGTCTGGTGGTTTCCAATGAAGCAAAAATTTGATGTTTACTCCATTTTTCTCAAACTTAAAAATAATGTTAAAATTTTTTTTCAAAAACAAATCATCTCCTTTTATTCTGATAACTTAAATCTTATTTTGAATCAATTGGGATAACTCACCTTTTAACTCCTCCTCCCCAAAACACAATGAGTACGCAGAAAGACGTCATCGACACATTAGGGGGACTGGTTTAGCTTTACTGTCTCAAGTAGGTTTTCCATTAAAATATTGGACCTATATTTTTAATGTAGCTGTCTATTTGATAAATAGATTGCAAACTAAAACTCTTGGTTTAAAATCTCCTTACGAAATTATTTTTCAAAAATTGCCAAATTATCACCATTTGAAAATATTTTGCTGCCTTTGTTATCCTTGGATTAAACCTTATTCTAATCATAAACTAGAACCTACATCAACACCATGTTTGTTTCTAGGATACCAAAAAAATCAAAGTGCTTATAAATGTTATGATTTTTCAGTGTGTAATTTTATTATCCCTTGCCATGTTACCTTTGTGGAGTCTATCTTTCCATATAAACACCTCACTTCTTCTCACCTGGTTGCTGTTGATGAGTCAACATGGAGTACTTCTCCCATCAGGTGTTCTCCTCACACAACAATTAATTTTTCTTCCTAACTGCCTAAGGTGCGTTTAGGCACCATAAAGTGTTTACATCTTTCATCATTTTTTTTAGTGATTAAGTTATTTTTTTTTCTAAGAAAAAAAAAAGAGTTAAAATGAATTTATAAGAAATTAGAAAAAAAAAAAAGAAGAAAAAAAGAAAAAAAAAGAAAAAGAAAAAGTGTTAAAAAAAAAAAAGTGGAAACAAAGGATCTGATCCGTTTAGTAACATTTTCAAAACCAATTTTTGTAAATCAATCTTGTGAAAATGAAAAGGGTAAATTTGATTTGGTATTTTAGAATCTGAAAACATGTTTGGTAATACATTCAAAAATGTTTTGTTAGAATGAAAATGTTAAAATTAAGTTTGGTAAATGGCAAGCATCATATATGTATATATCTATATGGTAAACAAAATACTTATTTTTGAAAATGGTAATAAGTATCCAACTCAAACTTGGAGTATCTTAAATTCTGTGTTATCTATGATAAAAGAATCACAGCAAATGGTATCAAAGCTCCAAGTTTAGAGATAGTGTTCATTGCAAACAAGCTCAAATTCTCGCATGTGTAGTAATATATCTCATTGATATGAAGAGAATGAGCCCAATCAGACCTCCATACATTGCCAGAAGTGCCACCACATGTCGGTCAAAATTTCCTATGGGTAACATGCACCGCCTTGTGCCATTAGTCAAACTCATGTGCCTTCCATGCCTCTACATATGCTAGCTATAAGAGCCAAGCCACCAAGCCGTGTCGTATAGAGAAGGTGCCACATCAGCCATGCCATGTCATTAGAAATGTCATCTACCACGTGGCACCCTATCATTATCAAGTCAGACAATTTGCCAAACCATTTGCCACGTCACTAAATGTCCCAAATTTTTTTTCAAAAATTGTAAATTTACCATTGTAGTTTCTAGCATTTACATGATTACCCCTGGACTTTTGGTATTTCCAATTTGGCTAAAACTTTTTGAAATTACAGTTTTGTTTTAAGTTTTTTATATTTGGATTTTGACACCAAAAGAGTCAAATCGAATGTTTTTTTTTTTTTTTTTACCATTCCAAATGCAATGGTGAAATTCCTTTTGCTAAATTTAGCTTGATTTTTTCATTAAGCCATTGTAGAGCAAGATGCTAATAAAGGAATCATCATCAAGAACTATGATTAAGCTTAAAGACATAAACTATACAATTTGAAGACCTCATATAGAAGATCTCCTTGATTGCAAGGATTTGTTTAATCCTTTGGATGGCAATGTAAAGAAATCTGATCCCAACAGAAAAATAGAATGGAAAAAAGTGAATAGGAAAATGACTGGTTAAATCCGACAGTGGATCAATCCTACTCTTTTATATCATGTTGTATAGAAAATAGATGCATATGCCTTTTGGAAAAAGTTGGAGGACATGTACCAAGCCAAAGCCGAAGCCCTGTTGATATGGTGATTGGTGAATTTGAAGTTGAAGAGTGGAACTTCTATAGTTGAGTACATCAATGATTTCCAAAGCTTGGTGAAGTACACCAATGATTTCCAAAGCTTGGTGAAGTTATCTACAATGGAGTTATAACTAGAGGATAAGGAACATGCACTCCTGCTTCTTAGCTCTCTTCTAGATAATTGAGAGACACTGTTAGTTTCTCTTAACAATTCGGCCCCAAATGGCAGACTTACTATGGCTCTGATAATGGATGCCCTATTCAATTAGGAGTTTAGAAGAATAGAACATAAGCAATGACTAAACACATGCCCTCATCACAAAAAACATGGAAGACATATAGAAGGTTGTCAAGACAGGGGAAAAGGTAGAAGCTAAAGTAAAGGCTGATCAAAAGATGAAAAGAGGCAAACATATAAGTGTAATTATTGTGGCTCAAGGGTCATTTGAAAAAGTACTATAAGAAGATGCTAAAACAACAGGGACAAGAATGCAATCAGCCAAAAAATGATGAGAAGGCACTAATCACTAGTAAATGAGAATAGGCATACTGTTCCACAAACCAAAAAAAAAAAAAAAAAAAATGTCTTCACATATCGAGCCAATATGTCAGGTAGGTAGTCAAATCTACAATGTCCTACCATATCACTCTGCATAAAGATATTTTTCAAAATATACAAAGCAAGAGAATTTGGTATAGTGAAGATGGAAATACTAGTTTCACAAAGATTATTGGAACTACTTTAGGAATGACACATGGAAAATAATAAAAGGTGCCATGGTTGTCATATGAGAACATATTTGTGGAACACTTTACATGACTTATATGAAGATATATGTAAATGGCCTCAACATTATAGAAGTTAAGATGTTTTGAAATTTGTGGCCGTAGAATGTCAATCACATGAATGAAAAAGAATTGTCCACCTTGATGATGAAGAAGCTTATCACTGTTTCTAAGAATGCTATGCCAGATCCTCACAATCATTATTTGTATGGTAAATAACATAGAATTTCATTAAAGTTATCTTCAATGAGGAGATCAAAGTTGCTTAGTTGAGTGCATTTTGATGTTTGTGGTCCTTTGGAGGTGCAGTTACTAGTTGGCAACATGTATTTCCTCATCTTTATTGATGATGCTTTCTGGAAGGCATGACTTCAAAAAATAGGCATGACTTCAGCTTAGATGTAGATCTTCAAGACATTCACATAGTGACTCCCACTGTTAGGGAAGAAGATGTTGTTGGAAGAGATGATGACAAAATGAAAATCATAAAACTTTTGTTTGAAATGGAAACTGAGAAAAATATAGGTATAATTCCTATAGTTGGTGTTGGAGGCCTGGGAAAAACAACACTTGCACAACAAGTTATCAAAGATTCAAAGGTTAAAGACCATTTTGAGCCCATAATGTGGGTAGATGTACCTAAGGTTTTTCACGTGGAGTCAGTTGTCAAGGAAATTATTAACCCTGGAGTTAAAGATGAGAGGAAAATGCATCAATTGCAAAATGATCTTGAAGAAAAAATAAAAGGAAAGCAATACCTCCTTGTCCTTGATGATGTGTGGGGTATTGAAAATCGAGAAAAATGGTTGGAGTTGGAAACCTTGTTAAGGGATGGTGCCAGTGGAAGTAGAATAATAGTAACCACCCGTGATGAAAAGATTGCACACATTATTAATGGCCCAGAGGGATTAGCTCATTTTTTAGGGACCTTAGATGAAGAGAAGTCATGGTCTTTGTTTAAAAAATTGGCATTTATGCAAGGGCAAGAGCCAAACGATCGCAACCTTGTGGACATTGGAAAGGAGATTATGAACAAATGTGGAGGAATTCCTCTTGTTATAAGAACAATTGCAAGTATGTTATATTCTATAAATCATGAAAAGTGGTCATCTTTCAAAGAAAAGGAACTATCAATGGTATCAGCTTATTATGAAAATGTTATACCCATACTTAAATTGAGCTATGATCATCTCCCAGCACAATTGAAACATTGTTTTGGCTATTGTAGCCTTTTTCCTAAAAATTATGTTTTTAGTGTGGGAAGGCTAATAAATCTTTGGATGTCTCAAGGATTTATTAAATTATCAAATGATCATAACCAATGTTTCGAGGACATGGGTTATCAATATTTTCAAGATTTACTTTATAGATCATTTTTTGAAGTAGTTGAAATTGATGATGATTCTTCGAAGGTAACAGAATGTAAGATGCATGATTGTATGCATGACCTTGCAACATCAGTGATAGGAACGAAAGGTCTCATATTAAGTCCGAAAGATGAAAAAATTGATAAAAGAACTCGTCATGTATCACTTTGTTTTACTTTGGAGCCACTGCAAGTTCAAGCTTTATTGGTGAATGCAAAAAAGATTCGAACAATTTTTTACGGTGGATATTATGAAACAGGGATGTTGGAGAAATCAATTCTAAAATGCAAGTTTCTGCGGACTTTGAATCTTCAGCGTTCACGTCTTAAGATAATACCTGATGTTATTGGCAAGCTAAAGCATCTCAGGTATCTTGACCTTTCAAGGAATTTCATGAAGGCATTGCCCAATTCTATTACAAGGTTGCAAAATTTGCAAACACTAAATGTGTCCTATTGTGAGAATCTTCAAGAAATACCAAGTGGCATTACAAAAATGTTCAACCTTCGACATCTTCATATTGAAAGTGATTCTGATAACACTTTACATGGTATGCCAGGTGGGCTAGATCAACTGACTAATCTACAAAGGTTGTCATTACTTCCACAAGGGAGTTTAAGGAAACAACAGAATAACGAATCCTTTTTCCTGCATCATATATCCAATTTGAAAACTCTAGATATGATTGATATTGATGATCTGCAACATTTACCAGATGGGTTGAAAAGCTTCACTTGTCTCCAGAAGCTGAGAATTTCAAGATGTTCAAAGTTGGAATCTTTATCTCCTGGTCTTAACCATCTCACATCACTTCAACGATTGGAAATTCGGTTTTGCGACAATTTAGAGATGTCAAATGGTGGTAGTGATGCAACAATTCCATGGCAACGCTTTCAAAGCCTTTCTGTTTTGAGTTTGTATGGCCTTCCAAAACTAGTTGCTCTCCCTGAGGGGCTTCAACAACTTACTACCCTCCAAGAAATTGAAATTTTCAAATGTAAAAACTTGGAGTTTCTTTTGGAATATGTCATCAACCTGAAAAAATTATCTGTTGTTTATTGCCCCAAATTGAAGTCGCTGCCTGAAGGGATCGGTTCCCTAGAGACACTGGAAATCAGAAGATGTGATCCCATCTTGTTGGAAAGATGCCGAGATGATATTGGGGATTATTGGCCTTTGATTTGCAACATCAATCAGCTGATTTTGTCTCCAGTTGAAGAAGAAGGTATGCTTGTTTCTAAATAAGCTCTGTTTTCTACTCTGATTTTGTCTTCGGTTAAAAACAGAAGGTGTGTTCGTTTTTAAATAAGCTTTTCTTTTATTTATTTATTTATTTTTATTTTTATTTTTTGGGATTTGGTTTACGTTGTTTATTATACATATCTTTTATTTCTGTAGATATAATTAATTAATTCATGATACAGAAGGGAAACAATTTCCCTTCCTCAATTTGTTTCAACCAAAAAAAAAAAAAAAAAGAAGAAAGACAATTAATAAGTGCAATTAATCTCAACGTTTTATGCCACGTGGGTTATATCAACTGACTAATCTAAATAAAACGTATTTTCACTATTTCCAGAGGAGCATAGTCGGGGAGAAAAGGTTATTCTATTCGAAGAATCGATTCCAACGAATAGCGAATCCTTCTTCGACCATTTATCCAAATTGAAAGATCTAACTTTCAGTCGTATTGAGGATCTGCAGCATCTACCGGATGGGTTGAAAAGACTCACTTCTCTTGAGTATCTGATGATTGAAGATTGTTCAAAGTTGCAATCTTTATCTCCAGGTCTTTACCATCTCACGTCACTTAAACAATTGTACATTTTTGATTGTGAGGAGGTAGAGATGATGCCAAATGATGATGGTAGTGATGCAATTATGTGGCAACACCTTCAAAGCCTCTCTGTGTTGACGTTGTGGGGACTTCCAAAACTAGTTGCTCTGCCTCAAGGGCTTCAACAACTTACTACTCTCCAACAAATCAATATTTCTGAATGTGAAAATTTGGAGGCTGTTCTGGAAAATATCAGCAACCTCAAATCTCTGAAGAAATTAGTTATTGAGAATTGCCCAAAGTTGAAGTCGCTGCCTGAAGGAATCGATTGCCTCACCTCTTTAGAAACACTGATAATTGAACGTTGTCCCATTTTATTGGAAAGATGCAGAGAGGATAAGGGCGACTATTGGCCTAAGATTTCCCACATCAAACAGCTGGAGCTGGAGCCGATAAAAGGTATGTATGTTAAAACTCAGTGTTTTGTTCACATTAAGTCAGATATGTTTTCCATGTTCATTTGATATAATACTACTAATTAAATTAGTTCATGAAAAATAGAAAAACTAATTAACCTTCAACAATTAATTATATTCTTATGTATCCAACTTTTTTGTATATGACGGAATATACGTTCACTGCAGAAGAACAACAAAAAATTGATCCGCAAGAGGAATCCAGCTCTTCCAAAACTCGTGGGCTCTTCAATTTTGCGAAAATTTTCAAGCATTGAGTAAACTAATTAACCTTCAACAATTAATTATGTTCTTATGTATTCAACTTCTTTGTACGTGACGGAATACAAAATCTTTGTTTTGTTTATAATTTTGTCGACCTGAGCTTCTAAATTGCTCTTATATTGCAGAATGGGAATCCAGCTCTTCAAAAACCTGTGGGCTTTTCAATTGTGCAAAAATTTTCAAGCATTAAAGAGAAGGTAAATGAATAATCATGGCCTTTTTTGTTATCTTGTGATGCTCATGGATAGTGTAGATGGTGGTTCTTTATATCTTATGGATTGTGTAGGTGATGGTTCTTTATATCTTTGTATTCCAGGAGGCTAATATTGATGTTAGCATGGGTGGGTGAGAGAGGAGAAGTAAGTGGGGACTGGAGTGATGGTTCAGAATGAGAAAGCAGAGCTGATGGCACTGCACTTTGCAAAACAAACAAGGTTGCAGTTACTGTGAGGTGGCAGTTTTTGGGGTTCTGAATTCGTGGCAATACAATGTTTCTTAGTTGAAGATATCAAGTTGAAATTGAGGACCTTGGTTTTCCAAATAAAGAGGTGATAAATATGTCTGTACATTTCCTACTTTTCTCTGCCAAGAACATGCATTTGTGCATACCTTTGCAATTTGTTTGTTAAGTGCCCTGTTTATAATTTTTGTAGTTTTCTCTAATTTATTTTGGTTATGTTTAGAAAACTAGTCACTGGGTCTGAATCATTTATGATGCAGAGTTGCTTTTCCTTCACTACGGCTCTTTATTTTACCAATTTCGTGCAGTTTATTAGATCTCTTAGATTGTTTTCAATTATTGCATGATTTGTTTGTATAAGGTCATCTAGGACACTTTCAGGGTTAATCGTTTTTAATGAATATTCCACATATTAGCTATCTGGTTTAGTTTTCATTTTTTATGATTTTCTCCTAAAGTGTATATTTCATCTTTATTTTTGAGTTCTTCATTCATTTGGATCTGGTTTGGTTAATTGGTTGATATGCTATCTATGATTGAGTCTCATCAAATTCAATCTCTTTTATATGGTACTGGTTAGCAAATAGATATTAGTTGTAGATATATATAATTAGTAGTTACTATTTTCTTTGTATTCCTGGCTACTCATCCGTTTTCCAAGAACATTCGACTTTATAGTGATATTCTTTGGCCATATATATAAAGTTGATTTAGAAAAAATATGGGACAACATGGTTTGCTGTATTATTCGTTGTTATATAATACAACTTGATTAAATCCTGCATGTTTGAATTGATGCTGTCTGGTATCATTCTGTTGAATTTTGTTTCCCTTTTTGTTATATAAGGCAACAGCTTATCGACAGTGTTGGTGGTGGTTGTTAATATCTTTGAATTCTATGAGTTTTGATATGTTTCTATTAGTGGGGAGGACTTTGAATTCATGGGGAAAAGATTTTTGAGGGTCAGAGGTACTATAAGAGGCTGAATAAGAAACAGATCATTATGCAGGTGAATATGACAGAGTTGATGTATAATATGATGGGTGCTTACTTTTTGCACTTAAAAGATTAAATTTTGTCTGGTGTACTTATTGAAGTGTTACCTAAAGAGACCGTTCATCACAGTGCTTGCCATGAAGACCATTATTGCCAGAGAGTTGGACTTAAAATCAGTGAAATGCTTGCTAGGGTTGAAACTTGCATTCTTTGTGCACCATGGGTAAGTATCTCTACTTGTGTTGCTAATTGGCTGTCTTTATTTTTTCTCAAGGTGTTATGTGTTGCTGTTTCTTGGTAGGAAAAATTTTGTGGAAAATGGTGAATGGTAGAATAGAAAATAACTAACTCTAAGGTGGCAGTTTTTGGGGTTCTAAATTTGTGGCAATACAATGTTTCTTAGTTGAAGATATCAAGTTGAAATTGAGGACCTTGATTTTCCAAATAAAGAGGTGATAAATATGTCTGTACATTTCCTACTTTTCTCTGCCAATAACATGCATTTGTGCATACCTTTGCAATTTGTTTGTTCAGTCCCCTGTTTATAATTTTTGTAGTTTTTCTCATTTATTTTGGTTATGTTTAGAAAACTTATCACTGGGTCTGAATCATTTATGATGCAGAGTTTCTTTCCATCACTACGGCTCTTTATTTTACCAATGTGTTACAGTTTATTAGATCTCTTAGATTGTTTTCAATTATTTCATGATTTGTTTGTACAAGGTCATCTAGGACGCTTTCAAGGTTAATCATTTTCAATGGATAAACCATATTTTAGTGATCTGGTTTAGTCTTCCTTTTTTATGATTTTCTCCTAGAGTATATATTTCATCTTGATTTTTGGGTTCTTCATTCATTAGGATCTGGTTTGGTTAATTGTAGATGTATATAATTAGTATATAGTAACTAGTGAATATATAAAAATAAAGTTTTCGCTTTTTATGATTTTCTCCTAAAGTATATAGTAAATATTCTTCTTTATATTCCTGGCTACTCATCAGTTTTCCACGATAATTTGACTTTGTAGTGATATGCCTTTGGCCATACATATAAAGTTGATTTACAAAAGATATGGGACAACATGATTTGCTGTAATATTCATTGTTATATAATACAACTTGATTAAATCCTGCATGTTTGAATTGATGCTGTCTGGTATCATTCTGTTGAATTTTGTTTCCCTTTTCGACTCCAATAACTTCCTCGTAATTATTAAAGCTAATAGTTTTGTGTGTAAACTATTTTATATATGCAACAGACATAAAATGGGAGAACTTGTTATATGCAGTTACTGAAAGATAGAAGATGCTACTGAAGATTTTGGCAGAGACCATAGGTATATATATGAGTATATTTTCTGAATATTTGGCAGGGGTAATCACATTATGTATCATGCAGCTGCTTATTCTTGTTATTTATTTATAAAGTGCTTATATCACTTACATTGCTTACCCTCAATTTCAGTTAATGGATGTTTTATATGGATTTATATAATTAGAAGAACTAAGCAAATTAGTTACCAGTCAGAGATATCTTTGGAGTTTTTCTTCCTGCTTATCATAGCATATATACTGTGCTAGTCAAGGATACATACACATATTAAGGATTTACTAAAAATAAAGAGGTGATAAATACGTCTGTACATTTCCTACTGTTTATTATTTTTATAGTTTTCTTTCATTTAGTTTGGTTATGCTTAGAAAACTATGGATCCAAATCATTTATGATGCAGAGTTGCTTCTTGTTCACTATTGCTCTTTACTTTAACAAGGTTTTACAGTTTATTGGATCTCTTTGATTGTTTTCAATTGTAGCATGATTTGGTTGTAAAAGATGACTTCCATATATTAGTCTTTAATGACCGTTCCATATATTACTGATCTAGCTTGCTTGCTTGTTTTTTTGTTTGTTTGTTTGTTCTTTTATTTTATTTTTTATTTTTTTATTTATTTTTTAACAATTTTCTCCTAGGGTACGTATTTCATCTTATTCTTTGAGTTCTTCACGCATTAGGATCTGGTTGAGTTTATTGGTTTATTTGCTCTCTATGGTTGAGTCTCATCAAATTTAACGTCTTTTATATGGTACAGGTTAGTAAATAGATATGAATTGTGGATGTATATAATTAGAAGTTACTCTTCTTCTTTATATCTTTGGCTGCTCGTCCGCTTTTGAAGAGAATTCAACTTTACAGTGATAAGCCTTTAGCCGCACATATTAAGTTGATTTATGAAGGATGGAACAACATGATTTGCTGTCACTTGATTAAATACTGCTTGTTTGAATTGGATGCTGTCTGGTATCATTCTTTTTAATTTTTTTTTCTCTTTTATAGTACAATAACTTCCTCTTAATTATTAAAGCTAGTAGTTTTGTGCATAAACTATGTATACAACAGACAGAAAATTGAACTCGTTTTATGCAGTTACTCAGAGAGAGCAGATGCTACTGAAGATTTTGGTAGAGGCTGTGGAGGTGTATTTATATATTCTGAAGATTTGGCAGAGGTAATCACATAATGCATCATGCGGCTGCTTATTCTTGTCATTTATTTATAAAGTGCTTATATCATTTAGCTCCTTGACAACCATAATAATCTCAGTCAATGGATGTTTTATATAGATGTATGTACTTAGTTCAACTAAGCAAATTAGTTACCAGTCAGAGATATCTTTTTCTTCCAACTTATCATAGCATATATACTATTATCATAGCATATATACTATACAAGTCAAGGATATATACACATATTAAGGATTTAAATATGGTACAACTTGATTAGCTGTGATGCAGTTAGAGAGCAAATGATGCCACTGAAGATTTGGTAGAGGCCAGAGCCCATGGAGGTACACACACACATACACACACACACACACATGTTGCTTTCTGAATATTTGTTGCTTTTTCCTTTTCTATTTCACCAATCACATTGTGTAACATCTAGCTGTTTATTCTATTTTACCAATTACATTGCAGAGACTGCCAATAAAGAAGATATACAAAAATTCAGCAAAAGGAATGTGAGAATGGATCTTTGATTTTATTGCTTTCTGATTAACTCTAATCTATGATTATTTGTTTTAGCTTTTTTTATTAAAATAAATGTAAAAACCTGTTGACTTTGCCCTCTTTCAGTGACCAAAGCAGCACAATGAATGCTGAAACAGACTTTTGCAAGCCCTTTTTTATTTTTTATTTTTTTATTTCTGGTGTGACTTCGACTGAAATGTCATGCACTTCTCAAATTTTGAAATAAACCTTTCATGTTTGTGATGAGCTGTTTATTTTTATTTCTTTACTACAGCACAAGCAAAAAGCCAGAATGCCTGTTTACACAATCATCATTATGCAAATAACTCCATTTTTTAATCTCAAGTCATTTATCTTGGAATGCTTTGATCACTTGCATTGCAGATCAGTAATTCCCATAATGGCTTCATTCTGGGAATGGCTCTGTACCTTCAAATTGTACCGTATTCAATATTTATTTTTATAATAAATAATTCATTTCTTATTTATTTATTTAGTTATTAATGAATTTCAGGTTTATCCTGTGGCTTATGGGGGACATAGATTCTCTAACATTTGTTGAAATAATTTTTGGCAAAAGGGAGCATGTATGACTCTGCACCTTCTCTTTTGTTCTCCCCTTTTTTACCTTTTTTTTTTTTTTTTTTGGGTTAATATCAATGTTAGATCTACAATCACCATTAAACAACCATCATTGATTTTCAGCAAGATGTTAGTAGAAGAATATTTAAGAAGACCGTGCTAATGAATGAAGAACTCAAAGATAATTATGCTAATTATATGAGAGCAGAGGTAGTTTATGCAGTTTGTTCTTTATCTTTGAGTTCTCCATTCAATAGCATTGTTCTCTTAAATATTTTCCTGTGAATTTATCTGGTATGATGCTTATAATATATATACATTATTTTTATAGTGATATTATCCTCTTTTAGTGGTTCTTCTTTGTAACCCTGGCTACTTATTAAAATGGATATAACATGGACATCTTTAGATACAGTTATATATATTGACTACTCATTAGTTTGTAAAGAAATTCTCACTTTTTGCATGGATATGCTCCTTGAACCATACCTATCAACTTGATTTATGAACTAGCGACAACCTGGTAGCTGGGTTATTGTTTTATTTTTTAATTTGTTCTTAATGGTTGTATATGGTACACTGTAATGAAATGTAGACAAGGCAACAGCTTATGGACAGTGTCGGTGATGGTTGTTAATATCTTTGAATTCTAGGAGTTTTGATATGTTTCTATTATTGGGGAGGACTGAATTCATGGGGACAAAATTGTTGAGGGTCAGAGGTGCAATAAGAGGCTGAATAAGAAACAGATCATTATGCAGGTGAATATAATAGAGTTGATGTAGAATATGATGGGTGCTTACTTTTTGCACTTGAAGATTAACCTTCGTCTGGTGTACTCATTGAAGTGTTACCTAAACGGACCATTCATCACAATGCTTACCATGAAGACCATTATTGCCAGAGTTGGAATTAAAATCAGTGAAAAGCTTGCTTGGGTTGAAACTCGCATTCTTTGTGCACCATCGGTAAGTATCTCTACATATGTTTCTAATTGGCTGTCCTTATGTTTTCTCGAGATGTTATGTGTTGCTGTTTCTTGGTGGGAAAAGTGTTGTAGAAAATGGTGAATGGTAGAATAGTAAATAACTGGTTCTGCATTAATTTCTCTCCAAATATGCAAGACGATTGCTTCTGTATGTTATGAGATGCCCAACTTTGCTTTTGGCTTGAATATGTGTGTTTCTTCTTTATCTTGGTTTAAACTTGTGTTTGCAATAAGGTTGTGGCTTCTCAAAACTGGCCTGAAGTTAAAGTATGCTGGTTCAAATTTAAATCTGTTGTTATATTCCTATTTTCTCAATGGGATATGCTTTCTTATTGAATTTTCTTCTGTTATTTGGCAGTTCCCCCTGCATATATGCTCATGCTGCTGCCCTTCCAAGCTTACTTTTATTGGAGTGGAGACTTCTGACACTGGATCAATGACCAACGGTGCTTCTGTGGATTGTGGAGGCACGGGAGAACGAGCAGGTAGATGAAGCATGCAGGCACCAGGTCTGAATGCTGCTGTTAGCCCCTTGCCTGCCTGCATACTAAGCTGTGCATGATTGCAATGATTACAAAATGGTTAGTATGCATCTGCATTGCTATATATCAAGGAGTTAGACATATACATTCAAATTCTGCACAACTTCTCACGAGTTTAGTCTTATGAGGTTAGATTTTTAAAGTTTCAACTTGAGAAGGAAGAAAGTTATAAATTTCTTATTTTATTTGTATCTTTATTTTTATGTTTTCGTGTTTTTCTATTAAGTTTTTGCCAAATATGAATTTTCTCATTTCTGGATTATAAAGGAGCTCTATGCATATTACTAATAATACATCTAAAAATTCTCACCTATAGGATTTAATTCATTTGCCTGAAAAAACTGCTCATTTTTTGGGGACAATTTTTCTATTGAAATTGTTGAAAATTTCAACTTGATTTATGAAATAGGGAGAACTTGATTTACTATTTTTTTGTTTTCCTTTTTTCTTAATGGTTATGTATGTTGGGTATGTGGAATTTGTTGAAATACAGTACAACAGCATTGTGAAGACAAGGCAACAGCTTATGGCTAGTGTAGATGATGGTTCTTTATATCTGTGAATTCCAGGAGGCTAATATCGATGTTAGAATGGGTGGGAGAGAGGAGGGATTTGAATGAGGGAGCAGAAGTAGGTGGGGACTTGAATGATGATTCAGAGTAAGAGAGGAGAGCTGATGGTGCGACACTTTGCATAAACTTTTGATATTTTGCATAGTTACTCTTTAAGGTTCCGGTTTTGGGGGTACTGAATTCGCAGCAACACAATGTTTCATAGTTAAAGATATCAAGTTGAAACTGAGGACCTTGGTTTTCCAAATAATAAAGAGGTGATGAAATTTCCTGATTTTCTCTGCAAATAACATAATTTTGTGCATACTTTTGCAATTTGTTTGTTCAGTGTACTGTTCATAATTTTTGCAGTTTTCTTTCATTTATTTTGGTTATGTTCAGAAAACTAATAACTGGATCTAAATCATTTATGATGCGGAGTTGCTTCTCACTCATTACTACTCTTTATTTTGCCAAGGTGTTACAGTTTATTGGATCTCTTAGATTGTTTTCAATTATTGCACAAATTGGTTGCAAAAGGTGACTATTCCATAGATTAGTTTTTAATGACTGTTCCATCTATTAGTGATCTGGTTTTGTTTTCTTTTTATTTTATTTTTATGATTTTCTCCTAAAGTATATATTTCATTGTGATCTTTGTTCTTCATTCATTAGGATCTGGTTTGCCTTATTGTTTGATATGCCATCTATGATTGAGTCTCATCAAATTTAATCCGTTGTATATTGTACTGGTTAGTAAATAGATATGAGTGTATATAATTAGTAGTTACTCTTCTTTCTTTGTACTCCTGGCTGCTCATCAGTTTTCTCAAAAAATTTGACTTTATTGAAAAGTAAGGACAACTTGATTTGCGGTAATTTATTTATTTATTTTTCTTTTTTCATTGTTATATGTTACAACTTAATTAAGTCCTGCATGTTTGAATTGGATGCTTTTTGGTATCATTCTGTTTAATCTTGTTTCTCTTTTAGACTACATTAACTTCCTCTTAATTATTGAAGCTAATAGTTTTGCGTATAAACTACAATTTTTATATATACAACAGATAAAAAATTGAACTTGTTATATATACTTTATATATATGCGTGTATTTTCTGATGACATGGCAGAGGTAATCACATTATGTATCATTACGCTGCTTATTCTTGTCACTTATTTATAAAGAGCTTGTGTCACTTGCATTGCTCACCCTTAATAAGCATAATAATCTCAGTTAAAGGATTTTTATATAGATGTATGTAATTTGTACACCTAAGCAAATTAATTACCAGTCAAAAATATCTTTGGATTTTTTTCTTCCAACTTATTGTAGTGTATATACTATACTAGTCAAGGATATATATGCTTTGGGCCACACAAACTAAGGATTTACTAAATATGGTGCAACTTGATTTACTATGATGCAGTTACTCAGAGCAGATGATAGCACTGAAGATTTGGTAGAGGCCAGAGGCCATGGAGGTATATATATACTTGCACATATATATATATATATATATATATATGTATATGTTGCTTTTTCCTTTTCTATTTTACCACTCACATTATGTAACATCTAGTTGTTATTCTTGTCATTACAGAGACTTCCAGGAAAGAAGATATACAAAAATTCAGCAAAAGGAATGTGAGAATGGATACTTGCTTTTATTACTTTTTGGTGAACTCTAATCTATGATTATTTGTTTTAGCTTTTTTATTTGAATAAATGTAAAACCTGTTGAGTTTACACTCTTTCTGTATCCAAAGCAGCACAATGAAGATTGAAATAAACTTATGAAAGCCCTTTATTATTTATTTTTTTATTTATTTTCTTTTTCTGGTGTGAATTCAGCTGAAATGCCATGCACTTCCCAAATTTTGAAAGCCCTTTCACGTTCGTGATGAGCTGTTTATTTTTTATTCGTTTACTACACCACAAGCTAACAGCCATATAGAAAGAAAATAAGGATTCCATTATGCTTTACTACGCAAATTTTTAAATAACTCCTTTTTTTAGTGTCAGTCATTTTATTTTCTAATGCTTAGATCAGTCGCATTGCAAATCATTGATTCCCTTAATGGCTTCATTCTAGAAGTGACTCTGTACCTTCACACTGTACCGTATTCAATATTATTTCTACAATAAATAATTCATTTCTGATTTATTTTGTTTTATTATTCTTTTTAATGTATTTCAGGTTTGTCCTTTGGCTTCTGGGGGACATGGATTCTTTGGCATTTGTCAAAATATGTTATTGCAGAAGGAAGCGCGTATGACTCTGTACCTTCTCTTTTGTACTCTGTTTTGTTTCAATGTAGATCCACAATCACCATCAAGCAACCATTGTAGAATTTCAGCGGCAATCGAGCAACCATAGTAGTAGAAGAATATTTAAGAAGACCATGCTAATGAATGAAGAACTTGAAGATAATAATGGTAATTATATGAGAGTAGAGGTAGTTTATGTGGTTTATTCTTTATCTTTGAGTCCTTCATTCATTAGCATTGTCTTAAATATTTTGCTATGAATTTATCTACTATGGTGTTTATAGATAGAATATTGCAATGCAATATTCTGCTCTTTTAGTTGTTCTTCTTTGTAGCCCTGGCTACTTAGTAACTTGGATATAGCATGGATATTACTAGACTCAAGTTATATGTATATATATTGACTACCAATTAGTTTGACAAGAAATTCTCACTTTTTACATGGATATGCTCTCGAGCCACACCTATCAACTTGAATTATGAAATAGGGAGAACCAGGTGGCTGGTTTAATGTTTTATTTTTTGTTTGTTCTTAGTGGATATACATTATACATGGTAATGAATTGTAGACAAGGCAACAGTTTATTGATTGTGTAGATGATGTTGTTCATATCTTTGAATTCTAGGAGGCTAATACTGATGTTAGAATGCATGGTTGGGAGACAGAGGGAGTTTTGATATGTTTCTATTATGGGGAGGACTCTGAATTCATGGGAACAAAATTGTTGAGTGTCAGAGGTACTCTAAGAGGCTGAACGAGAAACAGATTGTTATACAGGTGAATAAAACAGAGTTTGATGTACAATATTGCAGGAGCCTATTTCTTGCACTTAAAAGTTTAACCTTCTTCTGGTGTACTCAATTGAACTGTTTCCTGTACAGACTGTTCATCACAATGCTTACCATGAACACCATTATGCCACAGAGTTGGAATTAAAATCAGTGAAAAGCTTGCTTTGGTTGAAGCTCATTCTTTGTGCACCATTATGCCATAGAGTTGGAGTTAAGTATCTCTACTTGTGTTGCTTATTGGCTGTCTTTTATGTTTTCTCAAGTTGCTATATGTTAGTGTCTCTTGGTAGGAAATTTTTTGTAGAAAATGGTGAATGGTAGGACAGTAAATAACTGGTTCTGCATTAATTTCTCTCCAAATGTGCAAGACAGTTGCTTCTGTCTGTTATGGGATACCCAATCTTGCTTTTTGCTTGAATATGAGTATTTCTTCTTCTTTAGCTGTATGTTCAAACTCTTGTGTTTTAACTTGGTATAAACTTGTGTTTGCAGTACAGGTTGTGGCTTCTCAAGACTGGCCTAAATTTATTGTTATTCCTATTTTCTCGTTGGAATAAGCTTTCTAATTGAATTTTGTTCTGTTTTTTGGCAGTTCCCCCTGAATATTATGCTAATGTTGCTGCCTTTCCAAGCTTATCTTTTGGAGCCGAGACATCTGACACCAGATCAATGATAAGCGGTGCTGGTGCAGGTGTGGAGGCATGGGAGGAAGAGCGGGTATACTAGGCATGCAGGCACCAGGTCTTAATACTGCTGTTAGGCCCTTGCCTGCAGACTATTTAATGCATGATTACAATGAGTATAGAAGGGCTATTCTTCATCTGCATTGCTATATATATATCAAGGAGTTAGGCATATATGTTCAAATTCTTCATTATCACCTTTTCCCAATCACTTTTGCTATGCTCTAAAACAGAATATAGTCTTAATGAGTTTAGATTTTTAAAGTTTCAACATGAGAAGGAAGAAAGTTATTTCTTATATTTGTTTTATGTTATTCGGTTGTTCATTAAGGTTGTTGCCGAATATGAATCTTCTCATTTCTGGATTATAAAGGAGCTCTATGCATATCACTAATAATGCCTCTAAAATTCTCGCCGTTAGGATTTCATTCCTTTGCCCAAAATAACTGTTCATTTTTTGGGACAATTTTTCTATCGAAATTCTTGCAAATTTGAATTCCATGAAAAAATAAAACATTAAAAAAACGGCACATATACTTTTGTAAAAGCTAAAAATTTAGAAAAAATAATTTTGTTTTAATCTTTTTATTATCTATGCAATTCTTTCCTTGTTTCTTTTTCAATTTAAAACATGAACTTCTGTTCATTGTTTTCTAAAATAAATCAACCGGTCGATAATCTATCATAATAGCAAAGCATTGAAAGTTTTTGATTCATAACTGGTATTCAATATTTTTCTAAATACACATTTCTTTAGAAAATGACAGAGCAAAATTTTTAAATATTAGGAAAATAAAATTAAAAAATAAAAATAAAATGAAGTAGATGGAGTACTAATTGAGATGTTTTAAAGATATGCATGCATTGCACTAATTAAATCGATGAACCATTGAATATAAGAATAGCTGGTTCAAAAACTGAAAAATAAGTCTAACAACTAAAAACAAAATATTGCATGATCATAAAACACAATGGACTCAAAATTTAGAGCAACTTCTCAAAATTCTTCATTCAAAAATTAATTGGTCAAGATACCAGTGGCCAATTGAAGTGATTCTCCTTCCACTCGTTATATATTTCAAAATATGACATGCCCAGGAAAAACTCTCATTTTGGAATTTTTCATGACAAAGCAGATAAGCATTAGTAGCAAAAATGGGCAATTTATGTTAGTGAGCATTAGTGTGCCATCAAAATTGCCAAAGACAGAACAAAGCATCATGACAGGACAAGCAGAGAGCTAGTGACCAGTAACATAAATAACCAGAAACCAAACCAAATGCGAAGATAAAATTCAAAACAAGGATTATAATTTACATAACAAATGGAACATGAAAAATATCACAAGAGGAGCTCACCTTCCAAATAAAGTCCCTGTAGCAATTCTTCTTCCTTGAACATAATAGTAAACACTTTCAAGTGCCTATCCAACAAAAATGTGCACATTAACTATATGAGTCTGTTTCATCACAAAAAAAAAAAAAAAAAAAAAAAAAAAAACTATATGAGTCTGTTATATGGTCTGTCAATAACATGCGGGTCTAAGTTGTGAAAATAAGCTTGAAAAACAAGCTGTGCCAAAGCAAATATGCTTTCAAAAATAGAAAATTCAAGGATGGAACATCCTAAGCTAATTTAACCATAGACGACAGAGAAATTTCTTGAAACTGGCAGGACTTTTGAATGAATTATATAATTAATGTTCATCTGCTTTGATTAACAATGAAGATTTTTATAGAAACACATAAAATGCGTTTTGTAAGAAATTAAATAAATAACAAAAGGGCCCTAAAACAGTAAGAGAGTATATAAAGAGAAAATAAAAGAAAGCTATTGATTAATAGAAAAAATGAAGTTATATACGCACTCACATCTTAACAGCATAAAGTTATAAGCTCCACTTTTGCTTCATTCCTTATTATTAATATTATACCAAGCTTGCTTCTAATATCCTGCACAAAACAACAGCAAATGCCTTTTAACTGGGAAACACCAATGGGAAAAAGTTACTTGTGGCTGCATGTAATATGAATGAATAAGAAAAAATGTTTAAAACTGAGAAACATTAACCCAGAATTTAGTAGCAAATCATGAGGAACACAGAGTGGGATTGCATGCATAGACAGGCACTTCACACACACATATGAATAAATTAACCTAAGACATTGAAGACAGAGAAGATAAATCTACGAATGTGTTTGTGTGGAATGTGGAAATATCATAGATTATAGATTACCTTCTTTGCCTGATAGTGCACAGTCATCCCTAGCCACACACAAGGGCCGAGCTAGGAATTTTAATTTGTGGGGGGCAAAATTTAAAAAATTTTTGGTAATGCTATAATTAAAATTTTTTTCTTCATATTTGTTTAATAAATGATGTGATGTTAGATTATTGATTAACAAAAAACTATTCATATATATATATATATGTAGATCATAAAAAAAAAAAAAAGAAGGGATTATTACATTTTTGTATCCTTTAAAATAACATTATTTTGTTTAGGGGGGATGTTAAATTCTTTTTTTCATACCTTAGTCCAAAATCTTTTAAAATTAACAGAAATTGTCCTAAAATTGAAATTTAATACCCTATTAGTTTTTTTTTAATTAAATTCAGTAAAATAGATTAGTAAACTAAAAAAACTTAAAACCAAAATAAATTCTAAAAACTCACCATTTAATCCAACCAAACAGCCCATATGTATTTATATATATATATATATATATGATATTATTCTTATAAAAATTTTACTTTTCCAAAAAAACAAAATACTCTATACTATAAAATTGTCTTGATCACTTTTTTTTTTTTAAAATTATTTTAAGTCTCTGTAATATGACATATTTTTATTTTTAGAAAATTATATTTGTATTTTTTATTAAAAAGTTTATAAAAGTTTAAGTTTCTTTCCAAAGTTTATACCATTTTTTCGTATTAAAATTTTGGGACAAAAAAACTTAAAATTTTACAAACTTATTTAAGAGAGCTATTATTCTTTTAATAAATTAATAAAGTATTAAGAAATACAAATATATTTTTTCAAAAAATAAAAACAGTAATATATACATATTATAGTGATTAAAAAAAAAAAAGAAAAAATAAAGACATCTAAAAAAAGTGATCAAGTAATTTTTATAATATAATGTATTTTTCTTTTTTGGAAAAGTAAAATGTTTATAAAAAATACATATTATATATATATACATATATAATACATATGTGTTGTTTGGTCGGATTCAATGATGAGTTTTTTATATTTTATTTTACTGTGGTTTTAAATTTTTTTAGTTTACTAATCTATTTGTTAATTAAATTGGAAAAAATGAAAAAAAAAATATTTACGAGTTACTACTATGTTTGGATTAAAGTGAGGAAAGGAAAAAAAATGGAATGAAAAGTGTTTATAAAAATTATTATTTGGATATTTAATGAATAGAAAGAAAATGAAATGATATAAAAGATAATAAATATTTTCATGTGGTAATAATAAGGAAAATTTTGGAATATTAAAAAATTGATTATTATTTTTTTTTCCTTTTCATCCATTTCCTATCAAATTTGAGAGGAAAATAAATTGATTAAAATAAAATAATTAATTATTTCTATTTCCTTCATTTTCCTTGCTTTCCCCCTATTTTAACTATTCAAACAAAGAATTTGCATTGTTTTCTTTCTATTCTCTCGTATTCCATCAAACCATACACAATCTAAAATTCCACTTTTTAATGGTTTCTGTTAATTTTAACATATTTGTACCAGTTTATAATAATTTTTAAGATAGAGGATCAGGGTGTTAAAAAAAGAAAAAAAATACAAACCCCTAAACAAAATAATTTGATTTTAGAATGTATTAAAGTGTAATTATCCCCCCCCCCCCCCCCCCCCCCCAAAAAAAAAAAATTATATGCTAATTCATGGAAAGTGAACTCAATAGGATCAGGCCGCATTGATCATTTGTTAACCAAAACTTGGTTCTCTAAAATTTTTATTAGGGATTGGTTTCATGTACGAAGGAAAAGAATTTTTTAACAAATATTATCTTGTAACTCATATCCATGATTTGATTAGATTTAACTATACATAATAAATCATAACAATAACTACCATCATTCTCAATATTTATCCACCATTTGATGTAATCATTCAAAGGGCAAAATAATTTGCCATAATATATATTTTCAAAATATTCTGTGTATTTTACCTTATTTATTTGGATATGATTTTTTTTACTTGTCTTTTTGTAAATTGAAACTAAAAAATAAAGAAGGAAAGTAACAAAAAAATATATCAAAGCAACTCTCTCTCTCTCTCTCTCTCTCTCTCTCTCTCTCTCTCTCTCATAGATATCATGAAAAAAGAAAAAAAAGAAAAAGGAAAATCGATGAGGACCAAGGATTTTAGAAAGAGTGTGGGGTAATTGAGAGAGTGGGAAAAATAGTAAAAAAATAAAAATTCTAAAATAGTATACAAGTGAAACCTAAAATTTTTTCACAGGAGAAAAAGAAATCTTTTATCAAAAAAAGAAAAAAAAACCAAGAGAGAGAGAGAGAGAGAGAGAGAGAGAGAGAGAGAGAGAGAGAGAGAATGAAATATTTGCCAGAAAAGAGAGAAGACTTCGAATAAGTCATAACGTAAAAATTGAGTCTGGAAATTCTTTTATACAAAAGTACTATGTTAGCCTTGATTGTTCTCATTTCATTAGTATAGTGTGGGGGCAATATTGAAAGTGACCCCTATGGGCACTAAAATCACGGCTAAAGCACTGTTATATAAAATTTATGATTAGATTTTACTTTAAGAATGTGTATTCATTAATAATAAGTGGTTCTATATTATTAATTTTACTTTGATATCTCATTATTTACCCATTTTTATAGAAGAATAGGAGATAAAATTTCAAACAGAATCGAATCAAGAGTTCTTTTTTTTTTTTTTAATTGAAAAGACCCAAAAAAATGTACACAAATTCACTTTATCCTTTTTAAGTCTCATCCATTCTACATGTTTCACCAATCCATCACCAAATATTAATATCACTCATAATTCATGCCAAATTAATCTCTTTTTATTTCTTGGCACGTTTTTATTTGTAAATTCATCATGTTTGACTAAAATTGGATCAAATTATAACTAATTTGAACCCTTCCAAAGATACTGGCATAAGTGTACATTAATTAACGTATGGTATATGAGCTTTTGAAAAAAAAGTTATATACAGTGGTTGGTAAATTAAGAGTTATTAATAATTTACATATGCAATGCTAGTACACTCATTAATTCATATGCAATGGCTTTCCTTTATTTTATGCTAGTAAGTGTTATTATTTCTTTTAATTTACATATGCAATGCAATTCATATATAACTCATTAATTCATTGCATGTGTACATTATTAGGGATTGTAAGGAGCTAGAGATGCCAAACGATGTTAGTGATGCAATTATGTGGCAACATTGGCAAAGCCTCTTTGAGTTGTGGTTAAGGGGACTCCCAAAATTAGTTGCTTTGCCTCATGGGCTTCAACAACTTACTAGCCTCCAAGATATCTTTATTTCTACATGTGAAAATTTAGAGGAAGTTAGGAAAAATATTAACAACCTTAAATTGTTAAAGGAATAAGACATCAGGAATTGCCTAATTTGAAGTCGTTACCTGAAGGAATCGATCGCCTCACCTCTTTAGAAACACTGCATATTGAAGGTTGTCCCATTTTAATGGAATGATGCCAAGAGAACATGGGTGACTATTGGCCTAAGATTTCCCACATCAAAGAGCTGGAGCTGATAAAAGGTATGTTGTAACTCTGTGTTTCATTCACATTAATTCATATATGTTTTCCATGTTCATTTAATCTACATTACTATTAGTTGATGACAAAAAGGAAAAACTAATCTACATTCGACAATTAATATTCTTATATGTTCAACTTTTGTATATGATGGAATACTAAATCTTTATTTTGTCTCTAATTCTATTGACCAAAGCTTCTGAATTGATCTTGTATTGTAGAAGAACAACACAAAGCAGAACAACAAGAGGAATCAATATCTTCCAAAACTTGCGGGCACTTCAACTGTGCAAAATTTTCAAGCATTAGCCAGTAAAGGCAAAATGAGGAATCCTGTCCTTTTTCATTTTCCCATGGATTGATAATGCTTGAAAATTTTTGCCCAATTGAAGAGCCTATTTACGGACAATTAATTCCAATCCATTGGGAAGAAGAAGTTTGCATATTGAGTTTGGTTTATGATATGTAGGTAATTTTCTTTGTCAGGACCCGTCCAAAATTCCTCACCGGAACCCTAGAAAAGCCCTGATCCCAGGGAAACCCTACCAGACCCTCCAATGGAAAATTCGGCAAAACCTCCCCTAAGGGTTGGACTTACCACAAATTTCCTGCACTGAAAACACACTTCTATATTCATCCCTTTATTCCTCCCACATTACTACAATTTAATTCCACAAATTTACAGCACTCCAAATGAATAATAGTAATTCAGTGCATAATTAATACATAAATGTCCAAGACAGTATACAGAGCTTCATGAAGTACTATTAAGTATAGAAATTATACAACAAGGATGAAAAAAATATTACAATTGAAATAAATGAAGACAAAGGTAACTTCTCGAACTATGACAGCGATGGAGATTAGGTTCGCTCCGGAAGAACGTCTACCACCCCTTGCACCTAAGGGAATGGAATTTAAAAATATGAGATACTAATAATCTCAGTGTGTGAGATGGTGAGCGTTGGAACCGCTAATAGTGGGAAGCAAATCGAAAGCGTTTTTCCCAATAAGTTATCTGGATTACGACCATAGAAAGGATATCAAATCACCATTGAATTGGCATTGGATATCGATCTATTTCAGTACCGCCATACCATGCGACTCCATCAAAGTTAAAGGATTGAAAGGCTTAGTTGCAAGATTTGGTGAATAAAGGTTTCACTAGGTCAGGCTTATCATCGTGAATGACATCCGTTTCGTTCATGGGGAAGAAAGATGATTGCCTAAGGGTGTGTATCGGCTACCAACGACTTAACAAGGTCACCACCCATAATTGATACCCGTTGCTGAGTATGAATGTGTGTCGATCAACCTCAAGGTGTTAAGATATTTTTTCTGATCAATTATCAAAAATTAAATACTTTTCAAAGTGATATTTGAAATTAAAGGTATTTTTGTAACAGCCCAGACCACCCGCATCAGGATATTGTCCTCTTTGGCCCAGGGTTCACACCCTCTCTCCCCCCTGGCCTCAAGGTTTTGCTCACAAAACGCGTCCTGAAGGGAGAGGTATCCACAGCCTTATAAAGACCGCTTCGTGCCCCTCTCCAACCGATGTGGGATGTTACAATCCTCCCCCCTTGGGGCCCAGCGTCCTCGCTGGCACACCGATCCGGGTCCTGGCTCTGATACCACTGTAACAGCCCAGACCACCCGCATCAGGATATTGTCCTCTTTGGCCCAGGGTTCACACCCTCTCTCCCCCCTGGCCTCAAGGTTTTGCTCACAAAACGCGTCCTGAAGGGAGAGGTATCCACAGCCTTATAAAGACCGCTTCGTGCCCCTCTCCAACCGATGTGGGATGTTACAATTTTATTCAAGTATTTTTTGTTTATGTTTGTACATGTATTTGTATGTTATATTGTTTGATATTATACTGCATATACCACACCATACGGAGGCGGCGAACCAATATAGTCCATATAGAGCTAACCCCATAATCATGTTGCTTAGGAGTCCAGGGGATCAGACGGCCAATATAGGCAACCACCCTAGTTTGTATTGGTAGCAGAGTGCCATCGACAGCTGGAATCATGGATCACATAGCATGTAGAAGGTATCGTACGTACCTCCATTACGAGCGTGCATATTTCATTTTATGCTATGGATTTTAAGATATGATTTTATGCATTTATTCATGTTTTTATTATTGTTCCAATGTGGAGTTTTAACAATTGCCTATGCAAGTTAAGGTATTTTAAACTAATTAAAATAATTTTTGTATTATTATTATTTCATTGATTTAATAAATAAATTTCATAAATTATATTTCAATTTTTGAAGAAGTTTGGAAATTTAATTTGGGTTGATAAATTGTATATATTTTATGTTGGTGGTATATTTGAAAAATATATTTTATTATTTGTTTTATGTTATGGTTTTTCCAAGATCGACTTAAGGTTTAAGTATCGTTAATTGAGAATCCAAAAGTAGGATATCGTTGAGTTTAAAAAGGAGATCCTAAAGGAAGCACATGATTCAATGTATGTGATACACCCCAAAGGTATAAGGATATATCGAATGCTCACTAAGTATTATTGGTGGATGGGCACGATAAAGGAAGTTGCCGAATTGGAATCAAGGTACGTAAGCTGCCAACAAGCGGAAGCTGGAAGTAGAAATGTTAGCGCACTTTTTCCTGGTACAAGAGTGGTTCTTACCGAGACAAGTCGGCCAAGCTGTTCGTAAAGCGTATTATGAGTCTGCATAGAGCATCAATCGCCATCACGACTGTTTGAGATTAGAGCTTTACTTTAAGACTATAATGAAGGTTAACAGATACACTTGGAGCGAGACTTAACAAATGCATCGCCTTCCACCACAGGTCATTGGACAAGCAAAGTGCAGAATTTATACTTCGGAAGTTATGCTGAGACTATGCATTATGTAATATCAAATGAAGTGGAAATAAGCAATTGCCGTTGATAAGGTCCATTGTAATATTAGCTACCAAGCGAGCATCGAAGTGTCTTCGTATAAGATTCTATATGGAAGGCAGCGCGGAACTCCACAGTGTTGAAGTGAAGTGGGTGAGGAGAAGCACCATATGACAACCAACCTAAATTGGATGCGAACACCTACGGATGACTATGAATAAGGTGAAAGCCATCTGAGAGAGTTTGAAAGCCGCTCAAGATCGACAAATGAGTTAAGCCGATGTACGTGGAAAAGATGTTGAATTCAAAGTCCGAGATTAAGTTTTTGAGCTTATCTCCGTAGGAGAGAGTCATACGCTTTGGTTAACAGAGAGAGCTAAGTTCTCGTTACCTTAGTTTCTACGAGGTTATTGGAAGAATTGGTTTTGTGGCATGCAAGTTAGTATTTTCGGGAAAACAGACATGGGTATGCACCGTAATTCATGTATTGTTGCTACGAAAGGACATCGAAGACCTGTCATGTAAGGAGCGACCAGTGCAGATTTTTAAGTCATGAAGAATGCGTATGGATCAATAAGACTTATTTCTCGAGTCAAGGTCTTGTGGTGAATTAATCTAGTCGAGAAAGCGACGTGGAATCTCGAGGCATAAATCCGCAACCAATATTCTTATGCGTTTTTGTGACGTATAAAATTTCGAGGAAAAAATTTTTGTAAGGGGAGAAGATTGTAACACCCCATCCCAAAGTACAACAGAAATTTTCCAACTTTCACCAAGGTTGACCTTGACCGTTGACCGAATGGGTCAAAAGTTGACTTTTTGACTTGGATGAAATTCTAGGTTGACTAAGGTACCGTTACGAAGTACACATTGGAACGAGTTCGTAGACTAGTAGCACGTTGAAAACGGAGCTACGGTTTGAAAGTTATAAGCAAAACAAGTTGGGGTCCAAATTGTCCAAGGGGTGCTGGAGTTGACTTTTTATTCATGCAAAGTTGAGTTTTGACTCATGCATGGTTGTGAAGTACTCGTCGATACGAGTCTATAGACTAGCGGCACATCTAATTTGGACATGTGGTTTGAAAGTTATGGACATGCGAAAATTTTCAATTACTGTAATATTTTAATATTTTTGAATCGTTGAACAGTAAAATACCACATGTCGCGATCTCAGCTGTTCCTGTGAGTGCACAATGCCACCCACGTGGTTTTTCTTAGGTGAGGTGGGAGAGGAGAGAGAGAGGGGGGGGGAGAGGAGAGTGAAGGAGGAGAGAGAAAGAGAGGGGGAGAAAAATCGGCCACTACCAGTTGGCCATCGTCCGATCACCGGAGGGCCACACGTGCGACCCCACTGCCTCCACCTTCTCAATTCTGACCAGCCACCCAAATCTCACGGCCAACCGGCCGGTAACGTGCCAGGATCGGGGTGTTTTCCGGTGACAGCCATTTTTCCCCTCCACCACCGACCACCACCGTTTGACTCATTTTCGGCCATTTTCAGGCTACACGCGCCAGCCACCCCTCACCACCTCCTCATTTCCAACCAGCCCACCAAATTTCACAGCTACTGGACCTTCGACGCACCGGGATCGGAGTATTCTCCAGCGAGGGGCCGAAAATCTTCAAACCCAGATCTCTTCACCGTCCAGCCTCCGTTTGCCTCTCTGCCGGTCCCGTTGAAACCCTCTCCCCTTGATCTACAAAACCCCCAAAAATCTTGGCCACCAGCCACTGGACGCCCCACCGGCGGCGACAGTTCCTGGTGGGATTCGGCGGCTCGCTGGAAAATTCAGTTCCGGTGAGTACCCAGTTGCACCGCCGGTCCCTCCCCACTAATTCCAACCCCCTAAACTTAAATCCGGGATCCTTTTCCTCCAATTCGTGATGGTTTGGGAGAATCGAGGCTTTAAAAGCCGAAAGCTTTCCGACGAGATTCCGGCCACCTCGGGTCCGATCTCCGAGAAGTAAGATCGGATCGTAATCCTCGTCACTCAAGCTTCGATTTGGTATATTACTCGTCAATTTTGGTTGTCGTTTGTGTTGGCTCCCTGGGTACGTACCCATTTGGTTGTTACCCGATTAAAATATTAAAATAATTGGTTTGTGTATTGTGGATATTTTAGGTGCACGTTTGGGTAGTGGAGTTGATTCTACGGAGGATCTTGATTGATACACGTGCTTAAGGTGAGTGGCCCATCTTTAAATCTATTTTGGGGTGATTAATTATGTTTATTTTGTGTTAATTTGATATCTAGAATTATGCTCATTTGGTGGAATTTAAATATAATTGTGGAAGAAAAAAAAATATTATTTTTTTATGTACGTATATGTTTATTGCTGCTAAATGAAAATTTGGTTTATTAATGGATTTTTTATTATTATTATTATGATTTAATTGTATTTATCACGCATGAGCAAGGTGTTTTCATTAATTAATTGTATTTGGATTTTAATATTATTTTTGGGCATGATTTGATTTTAAATATTTCAAGGAAAATATTGGTTTAAATTGGTGGTTTCAAATTTTATAATTATGCCCGTGGAACATTATTTGATGGACTTTGTGATACGAGAAAAATTATTGTATATGGTTATCGGTGAGGAATTTTGGACGGGTCCTGACATTCTTACTTTTCCTTGTGACTCCATACCCATTTCCATCAGACCATAAATTTGGTTATGGTTTTTTGTTTATTACAATAAAGAGGTAATCATTGTGTATGAACTTTCCACCCCTACAGGATTTTGTATGGGAATGGGATGAAGCTGATTAGTGATTATTGGTTCACTAATCTTGTGTGGTAAAAGCTATCTAAAACATACTCATGTAGCAATTGAGCAACAAAATGGTATCATCTCATTTTCTACCTTCTTTCTGTATTCTTTATAATTTGGAAAAAGAAAGGGTTTCAGTTTTTATTTTGTTCAAAGTTATCAATAAAATCAATATGGAAAGTTATTAATAGAAATTACGATAGGATTTTGATTTTTAAGAGAAATTTCAAAGGTCATTTTTTCAACAAATATATATCCCGAGTTAGAATTCTCCTATGCTGAACGCCAAAAAAAAAAAAAAGTGAAAGAAATATAGTAATTTCTACAGGGAAAAAAATTCTGCTGCAGTATTGCCCTTGACCTCTTACTTAACTCCTTTTTTATGTACACAACAGACATAAAATAGAACTTGTTATATACAGTTATTCAGAAAGAGCAGATGCTATTGAAGATTTTAGCAGAGGGCCAGGGAGGGGTATATGTATATATGTGTGTACATTTTCTAAAGAATTGGCATAGGTAATCACATTATGTATCATGCAGCTGCTTATTTCTTGTCATTTATTCATAAATGCTCATGTCACTTATATTGCTCACCCTTAATAACCTAATAATCTTAGTTAATGGATGTGTTATATAGCTGTATATAATTAGTACAACTATGGAAATCAGTTACCAGTTATAGATATCTTTGAGTTTTTCTTCCAACTTATCATACCATATATGGTGATAATTGATTCTGTGAGGTAGTCATTCAGAAAGCAGATGATGCCTCTGAGGATTTATCAATCACAGTATGAAACATGCAGCTGTTTATTCTTGTCACACCAGAGACTGCCAATAAAGAAAGAAAATAAGGATTACATAATGCTTTACTGTGCAAATTTTTAAATAGGAAATTTCCAGTTGCATTATCATTTGAATTCTATATAGTTTCATTATTGATTTATATTTTTATCCTCATTTAAAGTTACTATTAAGGACATTTGTTAACCAGACCTACTTAAATAATTTCTTTATACAGTCTCATTTTTCCTCTCAAATAATACGTTACATATATCCATCTAACTTATACTCCATTAAAAATTAAGATTGCAAATACAACAATTATTCAAAATTATGGAAGATAAAAAATATGAAACAGTAAGATGTATTTAATTTTTTCTTTATTTTTTTATTTTGTGATGATTACTTTAATTTGAATTTTTTTTTTCTATTGCTTACCAACGACCAGATCAGAACAACACGCTTGTATTTGATCTAGTGTATTAAAATTGATCTTTTATTTGAAAGTTTAAAACTAAACATTTTTTAATTGTTTTGAAGCGTCCATCTAAACATTATTAAGATATTTAATTTTTTTTAATCGAACATTGTATGCATATGAAGAGATTAAATATTGTAAATTATATACAGATATTTAATATGTTCAGAAGCTTACAATCAAACATTTTCAGTTGTACAAAAGTTTACAACCGAATAACTTGAAAAACTTACAATTGAATAACATCAAAGTTAACAAATGTTTATAGTCGAACCATGTAAAAATATACTCTACAAAAAAATTACAAAATTACTGGATTGAACAAATTTAGATATTCCAAAGATGTTCATAAGTTCATAATCGAACATCTTGATACAGAAATTTAGCATCGAACATTTGAAAATAATAAATTACAACTTTTAAGATACCATAAATATAACTCAATAATTTTAAAGAAGTTCAAAAATATAAAATTGAGAATCTTAAAGGCGTTTAAAAGTTTACGGTCAAACATTATACCAAAAAAAAAAAAAGTTCAAAAAATAATACATAACTGAACTGATTTAAAACATTTAGTACTATACGCCTGAACATTTCCAAAATTGTTCAGAAGTATACTACCAAGCACCCAATTACCATTACTCTCCATTGTTTGTTGGTTTTCTGTTTTCAAATAAATAGCTTTTTATGTTATTAAAAAAGTGAGAAAAAAATTAACACTAATTCATAACAAGAAAGAAGAAAAGAAGAGTATTTTAGTGAGAGATTGTATATAGTTATTTTATTTATAAGAGATATATAATTTTGGGATGATATAAATTAAGGATATTTCAAGAATAAATTATATTGTATTAAGTAATTTTATATATATTTATGTAGTAGTGCATAAAAAATGAAAAAAAAGAACCACTCTTTTAAATAACTCTGTTTTTTAATGTCATAATTTATTTTTGAATGCTTAGATGACCACTAATTCCCATAATGGCTTCATTTTGGGAGTGATTTCATACCTTCAAATTGTATGCATTCAATATTATTTCTACAATAAATAGGTAATTTCTATTTATTATTTCTACAATATATAGCTTTGGCATAGATAATAATTATATATATATATATATATATATTTTTAAGAGAGAAATTGTACTGCATTCAATATATATGTTGACGTTTTCTTTTTTTTTTTCTTTTTTTTTTTTGGTTTATTCTGTGGCTTATGGGGGACATGGAATAAGTGATTGCAAAAGGGAGCATGCATGAAAGAGGGAATGTTCAGCACCAATTTCTTAACCATGGTCTTCATGGATTCTCCTTCAAGTAATGTATCAGCCTTGGAATTTCAAGGTGGAAACAAATAGTCATGGCTGCTTTAATATTTGACTCCCTTCACCCCTCACTCACATCCTCCTCTTTTCTTTCTTTGTTTTATTTCAATGTTAAATCTGACTTTCACCAACATGTTAATAGAAGAATACTTAAGAAGACTGTGCTTAAGAATGAAGAACTCAGATAATAATGCTGATTATATGAGACCATATATAGGTAGTTTATGTAGTTTGCTCTTTATATTTGAGTTCTTCATTCATTAGCATTGTCTATCTTTTGTTCACATTAATTCAGATATGTTTTCCAAGTTCATCAGATATAATACAACTAATTAGTTCATGACAAAAAGGGAGAATTAACCAACCTTCAGTAATTAATATTCTTATATATTCTACTTTTGTACACTACCGGATATAGATTTACTTAAAATCTAAATTGCTCTTATATTGCAGAAGAACAAAACAAGCTTGTGGGCTCTTCAATTGTGCGAAAATTTTCAAGCATTAAGTAAAGGTAAAATTAGGAATCCTGTCCTCCTTCATTTTCCATGAGATTGATTTATTTATTTATTTGTTTTAATTCCTTTGGTTTCGTTAATATATGTATATATAAAAAATGGCAGTGGTTGGTAGTTGTATCTGTTAAATCATTATCTATGCCAAAAGCTAGCAAGAAGTGAACCCAACAATGTATATCAAACAATATTGCATGACCTCTTAATTCACTATTTTACATGAGAAATTGGATCATTAAGAGACTAGTGTATATCTAAATCTCAATCATTTTTCATTTGCAGGATGTTCTTGTTTTCGATTATCTATTTTTATATATGTTGGACAATTTTATTAAGTGTTTTCAATCTTGTATGGTAGAAGCTGTCTAAAACATATTCATGTAGCAAGTGAGCAACAAGATGGTAATAAGCTCATTTTCTACCTTCTTTTTGTATTCTTTATAACTTGGAAAAACAAAGTGTTTCAGTTTGTATTTTATTAGAAATTATCAATAAAAAAATAAAATGGAAAAGTACACTAAAAAAGGAAGGAAAAAAACACATAACTAATATTAGATGGGATTTTAACGTTTGAAAAATTTGGTTATTAAACCAAATGAATTTTTGTGACAGTCATATTAAATGGCTTGTTAATTAAATGTGTAACAGCAATGTTAATTGGCTTGTTAATTATATTAAAAACCTTGAATGTGTAACAGCCATTTTAATTGGCCGGATTAATAAGTTTTTAACGAGGGAGTTACTAATTTGAATGAATTTGATTTTGTAATGGCTAATTAAATTGCAAATTTAATGGCAAACCTTAAATCCTTAAGGCCTATATATCACCTAGCCTCCCTTCAGTTTTTAGTGTGTGGAAAAGTGACAGAATTTGAGGATTACAAGAGAAGAAGCTCTGCAGCTCTCTTCTTAACTCCTTAAATTTCTTTAGAATTGTTTAGGGTTCAGTATGGTAGAGAAAAAACAATTTCAAGTTCACCGACAAAGGCTCAAAGATGCTGCATTTGAAACTTTTGTAGTCCGTTATATTTTGGGAAACAGATGCATTTGGATTCCCTAATACTGGTGAAGAGTAATCTATCTTAAAAAAACCGTGTGGATCACAGGCCTCAGATCAAAAACTTCAATCCTATTTCCTAACGGGTTCTTATTTATGTTATATTTGTTTATATCTATATATACGTTTCGTATATTATTTGTCCAGATTATCAATTACAAGCTTTGGGTGTGTGTGTGTGTGTGTATAGCTTGTTTTATTTTGTAATTTCTTATATTTCTTTTGTAAGCTTTCCGTATAATTCATTTTTATTGGCTTATTGATAATTAGGCTTAATGTTTGTTTCTGTATATGCTCCGTATCCTTGCTTTATTTTATATATTATATTTTTATATAATATTTGCTAATATTTAATTTTTAAGAGAGGGATTAGTTTCAAAAGTCAATTCTTTGAAAAAAAAAAAAAAAAAATCCCGGTTCAGATTCTCCCACCCGAGTCAAAGGGAAAAAATTTAAAAAAAAAAAAAAAAAAAAGCTAGTGAGAGAAATCTAATTTCTTTTACTAGCTCGTAAGGAATTGAAGACTGAAACGGACCATTGTTTATTTATCTTTGTATTTCCTTTGTCTGTGCGTGACTTCAACTGTATAAGCATATATGCTAAGTTCCATACTCTGTGAATTGATCTTCAACTGTATAAGCATATATGCTAAGTTCCATACTCTCTGAATTGATTTCACAAGCTCCTTCAGTGGCATAACCGATATGTCATGCACTTATCAAATTTGGAAAGGCAAGTGCAAACCTTTCATATTTGTGATGAGCAGTTTATTTTTTTTTATTTTTTTATTACACCACATTCGAACAACCATACAGAAAGAAAATAAGGATTACATTATTAAATAATGTACTCATTTTCTTGAGTTTTGTTTGGCTGAGGGCTGCTTAAAGAACCATACAGAAAGAAAATAAGGATTACATTATGCTTGACTGCATAAATTTTTAAATAATTCCTTTTTTTTAATGCCAGTCATTTATTTTCGAATGCGTAGGTCAATTGCATTGCAGACCACCAATTCTCATAATGGCTTCATTCTGGTAGTTACTCTGTAACTCCAAATTGTACCGTTTTCAACATATTTCCACAACAAATATTTCATTTCTGACTTTTTTTTTATTCCCCCTAATGTATTCCAGCTTTTATTCTGTGGCTTATGGGGCAGGGACATGGATTCTCTAACATATCCTTGCTCACCAATGGGTCAGCCACACGCCTCATCCCAGATGCCTACAATATACCAAAAACATTATTTCTGCTTCCATAAAAAAAAAAAAATATATATATATATATATGTAATCAAGACTATCAATACACGTTTAAGGTCCAAAAATTAATCACAGTTAGCCAACTACGCAACAAAGCCCAATAGCCTACTACCTTAAAATTGGGGTTGCTCTACTTACACTCAATTTCATAAAATTAAATATTCTTTTGATTTTCCCTAATTGGTAAGGACATAAATATATTAAGAATTACTTTGGGAAACTTTCAACATAGATCAATTTTTACAGCAATTTTAAAATTTGCTCAAAAATAGTGAAATTTTAAATATTCAATCATAACTAGCAAATCATATACAAAATGAAAGCATGTAAAACAAGGATCAGAGATACTTAGCTTAAACGCCACGAACTCGTCGCCGATGGCTAGAAAATGGCTGAAAAGTTTTGGTCAAACTTCAAATCAATGTATCTCGCAAACAACTTGGAATTTGAAAAAAATGAAGGCCATATTTGGATTTAGGGGATCAAAATCTAAAGCAAGGGACCAACTTTGTGGTCGGGAACCACTAGAAAGCTAGCGAACTAGGAGATGTCGCCAATTGGCATCCAAATGCAATCTTGTCACATCTATCAGCCCAATGGCTAGGGATTTGGCTGCCAATGTCACCCCAACATGGGCTTCCATGCTAGCCGGTGCATGTCATTGCCTGATGGCCAATTTGGTCGATCAACGAGAGAGAGAGAGAGAGAGAGAGAGAGAGAGGGAGAGAAGGAAAGAGAGAGGGAGAGAGAGAGAGAGAGAGAGGGGGGGAGGAAAGAGAGAAAAAAAAAGAAAGAAAAAGAAGAAGAAAAATAAAATATATTTTTATGGCAACATGTGGCACCCACCAATTGGTGACACATGGCACCTACCAATTGGTGACACGTGGCACACTACAAGAAAACGATCAAATTAATATTGTCGTGAAAGAGACATTTACGAACAAAAAAAAAAAAAAAATTCTTGTTAAAAATTACACTTGTGGCTACACAACATAAAAGTAGTGGGCAAATGTTATATTTTTAACGATGAAAAAATTTTGCTTCTATTGTAATAACTTTTACCGAGGAGTTTTTAATATTGTCGGAAAAAAATTGGTAATTACCAACGAAATGGAAATTTCATCAGTTAAAGGTGGAAACTTTACTGATAACATCATATATTGTTGGTAAAAAGCTAACAATTACTAACCAGATTACCATTAGTTGCCAAAAGTAATATCTTTTACCAATGGTTCGAAATTATCTTGGCAAAAAGTTTACATTTACCTATAAATGGCACAATATTGTCGGTAAAAGGTAAAATCCCAAAATATATATTTTTGAATTATTATTATTTAGTGAATCTATGTAATTTATTTATTTGTAATTAATATATACTATGTTTTAAATTTTGGCAAGGAGGTAGTAAAAAAAAAATTTGCCGACAAAGTGTTACATGTGTTCCATATGGCTTTGTTTTGGAATATCTTTTACCAATGGTTCGAAATTATCTTGGCAAAAAGTTTACATTTACCTATAAATGGCACAATATTGTCGGTAAAAGGTAAAATCCCAAAATATATATTTTTGAATTATTATTATTTAGTGAATCTATGTAATTTATTTATTTGTAATTAATATATACTATGTTTTAAATTTTGGCAAGGAGGTAGTAAAAAAAAAATTTTCCGACAAAGTGTTACATGTGTTCCATATGGCTTTGTTTTGGATTTTTGTGACATATAGATGTAAATTTTTCATGTTAAAAAAGAAAATAGATGCATTGCTAATTATGTATATATAAATACACATATATATTATTATTATTAGCAATAATATTATTCTAGAATTTGTAAGATATAAATTAAATTAAATGGCTACATATACAAATAACTTGGTATCCTAACTTGCAATTTAATTTGTTACTGTACCTAATACTTTTGCCGACGAATGTATAAATTTCCTTGGCAAAGGTGACTTTTGCCCACGAAATTTCATAATTTTGTCAGCAAAAGTTGTGGAATTTTTTTTTTTTTTCCAAAAAATGTATTGTTTGGGGAAAAATCTCATATATTTAATCTGTCCATCTTCTCCATAGGATTTTTATAACATATGTGTACATTTTTATTAAAACAAATTAAATACAATGCTTATTAGCTAGTATCATAATAATATATGTAACTATGTATATAGTATTATTATCGTTATTATTAATAGGAGTATTATTTTAGAATTCGTAAGCTATAAATTAAATTGAATCAACATATTTGTAAGTTACGTTTTTATCTTAGCTTACAATTAATTTTGCAGGTTAGTTACATTCTATGTTACATGCTAATGGTGGAGAGCACCTATATTTGTTTCATTGTATGTATGTCATTTTTTAAGACACTAGTAATCATTTGTTGATGAAATTTATACCTTATTTACTTGGCAAAGGGTATTTCTTTTTTATTTTGTATTTATAAAAAACAGACATGTATTGTTTCAAAAAAAAAAAAAAAAAACTGATATGTATTTTTAATTGTCTGGAAAATGATCTTTTTACCGACAAAATATATTCTTTCCTCCAAAAAAAATTTATAAAATAAGAAAAATGAAAAGATTTACAAAAGGAAAATCTATGTACATAAATATAATAACCTTTCAGAAGAATTTAATATCTTCCTTGTTAAAGTTGATGACTCAAATTCTAATTGGCCCGCTCTATTCGCTCACCTCTTATATCAATATTTTTCGATAAAGATTTTGCTTCTCTCTGCCCATGATTTTTCCCCATCAAGGGTTTTCCATATAAATTTGTATGTGTTTTATTGTTATTCTCGTTTTTCTATTACAGAGAAATCCAACAAGGATGCTGTCGGTTCAAAGAGAGACGCAATAAGGGGGAAAAAAAAAAAATATATATATATATATATATATATATTGATATAGAGCATAAGTTAAAAAAAAAAAAAAGGGCTATGTTTGCCGATGAAATATGCTTGTCATTGGAAAAATTACTATTGGCGACGAAATTAATTTCCTCAGTAAATAGGCTATACCAACAAAAAGATGAAATTCCTAGGTAAATAGTGAAATTTTTGGGGAGAATTTTAACAAATTCGTTTGCAATAGTTTTGGCGCCCCCAATCCCGCCACACGGTCCTGCCAGTCCTCAGATGGGAAAATAAATGAAAATACAATTATTTTTCTCCTTTCTCTTCATTTTTCATCTCTTTATTTTATCCCTTTATTTTTCTTTTGCACTAGTTTAGGGTTTTCGACTTTCTTGGTGTCCAAATAATTATGGGTTTTCTACTTCTCCTTTCTCTTTATTTCCACTGTAAGTCAAAACAACAGCTCTCTTTGAATTTCTTCTTTGCATTTCTCTTCGAATTTCTCTTTGATTTTCTTTCTCTTTTCTACAGGGAGCCAATATTCTGGACATTTTTGTTGTTCTGGTTGTTCCCATTCTGTAGGTTGGTTTAATTTTTTTTTTTTTTTGCCTTCCTGTTATTCTCCCTCTGGCTGTCTTTGAATTTTTTGCATTCTGTTTTGGTCATTGTGGTTGGAAAGAAATGTTGCATTGTTTAGTCAAAATGTGAGAATTTTGGAAACTTGGTGTTGCTTTTATATGTTCTTCACGTTTTCTGTCTTTGCTATGATTTTTCTTGGTGTTGATGATGTTTAACTTAATGACCATATACTGTTCGTTGAAATTATTATGTGAATGTTAGTCTTAGTAGTTTGTCTCGGATTAGATGGAGAGTGATAGTATTAGACTTACTAAGCTGAACTATATTTTGTTAGACTATTCATTTGAGAACTGAAGAGGTGGAAGCATGCTGAAGAGGTTTATTAAAAATGTTAGCTTTCTAAGGTCGCGTCAAAACTACAATTTCGGTTGAAATAACACGACCACACTGATATTTGACCTCCATGCCTACAACACTCTTAGCTTGGTGCCTAATAGGACCACTCACAACCTACAACATGTTAAGACCCTTTCTAGCCTTTTCTTTTTATGCATATTACTCTTAAACCTTGCTAACACTGTAAGACCACTCTATATTAGATTCATAGTACATGGAGTCAAGCTTCCATGTCAATCTGTCCAAGATTTTACCCTCCTACCCCAATAAAGATATATATATATATATATATATTTATATATATATTTGATAAGTCTCCTTGCTCCGATTTGTTCCATGCAGTAACTTCTTGGACAACCATTGCCCAGAGAATCCAATGTGGAGTCATTGGTGGCACTAATGCATGTGGGGTGTGTTTTTGGTCTTGAAACCTTATTACCATTTTGCAGCTTTTTCCTCTGCAGTGGTTATGCTACTTCCATGTCTTCCACCATGTTTATATACTTTGTATGGATTTAAATGCCATTTCATGATTATGCAGATCTAGAAGCTGAAAAATCATAAAATAAATAAATAAATAAAGTTGCAATTAAGTTTCGTGAATATTTCATATATACTAGTAGCTTATCGAACACTACTTTTGGAAAGATACTTAAGGATAAGTTATAAGAATTTTTGTGCATTTAGTAGAACCTATATTATATATATATGTGGATGAAATTCATTGTATATATTTATCACTTAATTTTAATACCAGGATATAAGGTAGAAATGCATTTATAGAGACTGGATCTTGAACCAATAAATTTGACATTTGGTCTCTGTTAGAGAGACCCCACAAGTAAGTTTAATACCATGTTAGAGGGAGAAAAAAAAAAAAAGAAAGATGCTAGTGAGCCATAAGATGTTCTCATAATAGTGAGCATACCTATGTTTAAGCTTAATTTTAAAATACCCATATCTTGAATGATATTGCATATAAAGATATGATACATTTGATGTTTATGATGATGTGTATATGTATGCATTGGCTAGATGTGATTATGTCTATGCCTAAATGGGATGACTTTTTTATTATCTTTGATTTATGAAATAGATGGATAAAAGTTGGATTGGTCATCCAAATCGACTTTCTAGAGAATATATTGATGGGGTAGCATCATTTATTAAAGTTGCTAAACAACACATTTGGATGATGAGGGGAAGACACGTTGCCCATGCCGAAATTGTTTTAACGCCTATTGGAAAACTATTGAGGTTGTACATAAACATATTTATAGGTATGGGTTTTCTAAATCATATGTACATTGGGTGTTCATGGAGAAGAAGATGTGGCATCCACAAGCAATGCAGGACCGAATAATTCGAGTGTTGGACAGCAAGAAACAGAAGATATGGATGAATATTATGATGATGATATGTTGGTCATTTTGAATGATGTTTATCAATCTTATGAAGCTGATGATATCGAAAATTTCAAGCCAAATACTTTTATTGAGGAAATCAGAAATGATAACTATAGATTTGACAGTCTTTTTGTTGAGGCTGGAAGAAAATTATATCCAGATTGTAAGCTTTCGATATTAACTTTTGTGGTTAAGTTAATGCATCTCAAGGTTCTCAACAATTGGAGTAATAAATCACTTAACATGGTGCTTCGATTATTACGTGATGCCTTCCAGAAGGTGCAAATATCCCCAAAGATACATATTCTATGAAGAAGATGTTACGTGCACTTGGATTAAGGCATGAAAAGATTCATGCATTTTGGAATGATTGTGTTTTGTTTTGGAAAGAGAATGCTGATTTAGGAAGATGTCTAGTATGTGATGAGTATCGTTATAAAGTTAAAAATATTCCACATAAAGTACTTAGATAGTTTCCACTAAAGCTGAGATTGCAAAGATTATTTATATTGAGACATACATAAAGGGATATGCGGTGACATAATGAGAGGCGAGTTGATGATGGTGTACTTCAACATCCAGCTAATGGTGAAGCTTGGAAAGAATTTAACAGAATGTATCCATTGTTTTCGAACGATGCACGCAATGTGTATTTGGGTTTTGCATCAGATGAGTTAATCCTTTTGGAAATATGAATAGTTCATATTGTATTACACCATATAATCTACCACCATAGAAATGTATGAAACAACCATATTTGATGATGTCTCTATTGATACCCGGCTCAAAATCTCCTGGTAGAGAAATTGATGTGTATTTATGACCTTTGGTTGAAGAACTTAAAGAGTTGTGGAATGGGGTGGCAACATATGACTACTTTAATGGTAAAATCTTTCAAATGCATGCTGTAGTTTTATGGACTATTAATGATTTTTCAGCATATGGGCTTCTATCAGGTTGGAGCAGAAAAGGTTATATGGCTTGTCCTATGTGCAACAAGGAAACATCATCATTAAAGTTGAGAAGTAAAATATGTTACATGGGTCATTGTCGGTATTTACCTTCTAACCATCGTTGAAGATGAAGTGATCTGACAAGGATATAGTGAGGTAGTTAAAATGTGTAGAAATGGTGAAATTGGGAAAGCATCCAAGTCTGAAACATAAGAGTGCACCAGCAGAGTTGAATTGGACCAAAAGGAGTATATTTTTTTAGTTAGAATATTGGTCCTCTTTGAAAATAAGACATACTCTTGATGTTATGCACATTGAGAAAAATATATGTGATAATATAGTTGGAACTTTGTTGGACATTAATAACCAAACAAAGGATACTAATAAAGCTTGAAAAGATTTGGAAGATATGGGAAAGGAAAGAGCTGCATTTAATAAAATGTGGTGACCAAAGGTACGTAAAGCCACATCCAAAATACACATTAACAAGACAAGAGAGAGTAGAATTTTGTCATTTTTTAACCTCTATACAATATCCTGATGGATATGCAGCAAACAAATTAAAAAGTGTTAATGTTAAAGATGGTAAGATAACGGGCCTCAAAAGTCATGATTGTCATGTGTTACTCCAACGTCTTCTTCCTATTGGCATTTGAAAATTTTTATCATGGGATATTTGAACTCCTTTGGTTGAGTTATCAAGTTTTTTCCAACAAGGATGTGCAAAGTCAATTTCCATTAATGATTTGATGAAGTTGGAAGATAGGATTGCATTTATACTATGCAAAATAGAAAAAGTATTCCCACAAGGATTTTTTTATATTATGGTTCATTTAGCTGTTCATTTATCACATGAAGTATGACTTGCTGAACCAGTTAGATTTCGATGGATGTATCCAATTGAAAGATAAACTATTCAATGAGTAATTTATATTTTCAAGTAATAATGTTTTGAATTTAAGTGGTTATAGGAACCTAAAAGGCTATGCAAAAAACAAAGCTAAGCCAGAAGGTTGCATTGCATAAGCTTACAATGTGAATGAGGCATTGACATTTTGTTCAATCTATTTTCACGACATTGAGACTAAATTTAATATGCCAGAATGAAATTTTGATGTTGCTCATGAAGTTGGAAGTATTTTTTTATTCAACCAATGAGCAAAACCATATGGTGCTTCTCATCTAAAACTATTGTAGGAAGAGGAATTAAGAAAATACATTGGTATTATTAAGTGCGAGGAAATTGCTGATTATTTAGAGTAAGCAAATATCATATTTAGATCTTTATATTCCAATTTTATGATAATTTTGGTGGTATAAATTTAAATAATTATTTCTATATTTTAGTGAGTGCCTATTTGAATTGGAAAAAGAAAGTAGTGACAATATGTTCCGAAGCCAACAAGAAAAGTTTCCAGCATGGTTCAAAAATCGTGTAAGTACTTCAGTATCAATTCAAGTCATATAGGACTAATTATATCAATTTTTTAGGCATTATTATTTTTCCAAAATTTGGAATTTTGTCATGTAGATGGAAATTTTACATTTTAAAGTAGCAGCGGATGCAAATGATGATTTATATTCACTAGCAAGTGTGACCGATCGTCGAGTGAACATTTATCCTGCTTGTATTGTCAATGGAGTTCGATTTATTGTTAAAGCACGAGATGATCGACTAACAACTTAAAATAGTTATCAGGACCCATCCAGGATCCTTTTCCAGAACCCTAGACGAATCCTGATCCCAGGGAAACCCTACTAGACCGTCCTATGGAAAATCCAGCAGCATCTCCCCTAAGGGTAGAACATTCTCCAAAATTTACCTGTACGGAAATATACTTCTCTATGATATCACCTTACCCTTCCCACCTTACTACAATAATTTTTACAATTTGCAGTACTTCGATATCAAACTATATAAAAATATATATACCATAGAAATGAACTAATACGTAAAGAATAAAATTATACCTTTAGATGTTCACGTCCGCCCACACCACCCACTTAGTACTATTTTACATGTTAATATCATTTTAAAACATTCCAATACATAATGCAAGCAGGAGAAAATAGGACAATATTTATAATAGTAATATTCATAACCATAACACAATAACTTGCCCGTAGGCTTCCACACTTGCTCATAAGCTTACCCATTTGCCCGAAGGCTTATATACTTGCCCGAAAGCTTACGTATAATACCAATAATAATAATAATAATAAGTACCAACAAATGATAATAATACCAATAAAAAGAATGATGATAATAATAATAATAACAAAGAATAATTGATAACCATAATAACAATAATAATAATAATAATACTAACTACAAAATACCAATAATAATAATAATAATAAGTACCAACAAATGATAATAATACCAATAAAAAGAATGATGATAATAATAATAATAACAAAGAATAATTGATAACCATAATAACAATAATAATAATAATAATACTAACTACAAAATACCAATAATAATAATAATAATAAGTACCAACAAATGATAATAATACCAATAAAAAGAATGATGATAATAATAATAATAACAAAGAATAATTGATAACCATAATAACAATAATAATAATAATAATACTAACTACAAAATACCAATAATAAAAATAGTAGTAACCATGATAATTAATCGTAATACTAATGATAATAAATAATGAATTTAATACCAAAAATAATCATAATGTATAATAATGACAATTACAGTAACAATAATAATAATAACCATATTAATAACAATAAAAATAAGATTAATCAGAATAATAATAATAAAAGCAATGAAGCATAATATTAGAAAATCCAATTATGAATATATAAGATAATATAAGGTAAAATAATATTTTAAAACTAAAATCATATTATAAAATATACACTCTCATTGGAGGTACGAACGATACTCCCTAATATGCTGCACGATCCATGCTTTTAGCTATTGCCCGTATCTTGCTACCAATACAGTCTGGGATGGTAGCCTAAATTGGCCATCTGATTCCCTGAACTCGTAGACAATATAGTTACAAGGCTCACTCTACATGGACCACATTGGATCGTCATCTCTGTACGATGTGGTATATACAAATATAATATAATATAATATAACATACCTATATATGTATATATATATAAATATTTGGTGCACTATACTATATACCAGTGATGCCCTACGGTACCCAGCGTCCCAAGCACCGTCTGGCTGGATGTCAAAGAGAGAAACTTGCATACAGTCGCTTCAGTGTCTCGACAGCGCCGCTGCTTAAATCGTCATCCCGACCATGGAGGGGGATGGCTTATGGGTTTTGTCATATCTCCTAAACGAGCGAGTTTTGAGCCAATCAAAGCTTGGAAATGGACTTAGGGGGTCTGAATTTGTGGGAAGGGACCACCCATTCGACCTCATCCTCATCGGAAGATAGCAATCGAAAAATGCATCCCTCACCCGTTTTCATGGCTTTCCGGTGAGTCTAGACCATTTCGTGGTGTGATAAACATGGCTATGGTTTCCTAGGAATGTGGGTTTCAAGTTGGTATAAACACTTTTTGGTGGGTGTCCAAAATTGAGAGGAAATTGGTAATGGAAAATGGTTGCCATGAATGAGCGAGGAGGAGAAAAGAGAAGAAGAAAGAAGAAGAATAAGAAGAAAGGAAGAAGAAAGAGTCCCGTGGGTATTTTCCCACGTGGGGAAGAAGAAAAGAAAAAGAAAAGAAATAAATAAATATATAAAATAATATTAAAATATTAATAATAGAATAATATAATATTTAATTGTCTGAAATGTGGCATTGTCTTGTCGTGACACATGGCACCCTTCATAATATTATACATGACGTCGCGGTTCACGCACACTCACAGATCGATAAATAGTAACAGCTATCTCGGAAAAAACTTCACAAATCCGTAACTTTCCAACCACATGTCCAAATTGCGCGTGCTGCTAGTTTACGAACTCGGATAGATGCGTACTTCGCAATGATGCCTTGATCAACCTAAAATTCTTACCAAGTCAAAAAGTCAAAGTTTGACCCTTCTCGGTCAACGACAGTCAACTTGAGAAATTTTCGGTGTACTTCGGGACGAGGTGTTACAATAGTGGTGTTATGGTATGCAAAGAACATGAAGAGGCTGAGAGAGACTTTTATGGAGTTTTAGAATCAATTGTTAAAGTGCACTATAAGTTGGATAAATCTGCATTTGTATTCAAATGTGCATGGTTTGATATAAATCCCAAAAGTAAAAAAAAAATAAAAAAGGGTGCCAAAGGATTTTCACTTAACAAGCATTAATACTTGTCATGAATGGTATACTACCGATCCTTATATTTTGGCAAGTCAAGCTCAACAGTTTTTCTACATTGATGATCCTAAATTAAGGATCAATTGAAAAGTTGTTCAAAAGGCATACCATAAAAATTTGTGAGATATTCCTGAGAAGTAGAGGAGGGTGATTGTCAGGACCCATCCAAAATTCCTTATTGGAACCCTAGATAAGCCCTGATCACAGGGAAACCCTACTGGACCCTTCAATGGAAAATTCGGCAGCATCTCCCCTAAAGGTTGGACTTACCACCAAATTCCCTGCACAGAAAACACACTTCTAACAATACCACAAAATTCAGCACTTCAAAAATTTACGAGGAACTAGTGCAATATTATATAAATACATACATATAGTATACAGAGCATCAAGGCTTTACAAATAATTATGGAATTTAATACAACAAAGTATAAAAGGAAGTAGTACAAGATAGAAAGGAAAGAAAGAAAGGACTCCTTGGAATTTAGCATCAACTAAAACCTCGAGCTCTCTCCGGTCGATCACATCTACTAACCTGGGTCTAGAGGAATGAATTTAAAAATAAAAATAAAATCATGAGATGCTAATCATCTTCGTGAGTGACCCGACACTATACACTAATAATAATAATAATAATAATATAACAATAAAATGATCTTGATTAATGAACAAATACTAAGTATTTTGAAATAATATTTTCTCTCAAAACCCTCACAGTTTAGTCCATTGGAAATGTTCCTCTTTTTAAAATATTTTCACAAAAACCAATAATCGTATGCCCCAAAGGATCACAAATAATTAATTAAATAAATTGCACATAAAATACAACAAATTAAAGATTTAAAATTTATAATGGAAATAATAAAAGATATTTTTAATAACAATTATTAAAATTGTAACACGATGTCATGAATAGAATAAATCAAATCACAAATAAATCAATTAAATAATAAGTGAAATAGTTAAAATTCAATTTAAAATAAATGGTAAAGATATAACATAATTTAATTTAAGACACCATTAAATACTTGTATAAGATTTTAACATATTTGTCTTGAACATCATTTAGAGAATATCCTGATGCACCATACTATATACTAGTGATGTTTGATGGTGCCTAGCGTCCTAAAACACTGCCTGACAGGGAGGTTAAGAAAGAACCTGCATCCAGTCACTGTGGCATCCCACCGGACCGATGCTATCAACAGTCATCCTGTTCATAGAGGGGGCGGTTGATACTCACTATGCATTATACCCTGCCAGCCCTCAAGTCCAATGGCCTAATCATGCGTGCTAATCATATCCATATAAATACAGTACAGAACACCAGTACTGTATGAGTGCGTTTAAAAATCATAAAATCAATATTTGGATAAAAACATCATGTTTATTCCATCCATTTAAACTCGTAATTTTCCACATTCCTTTTTAAATCCTCATCATAAATCTATCTATGTAAATCCATCAATTTTATCACAATGAAACCAAAATCATAAATATTTGGTACATAATTTCATTTTTTGAACATAATATTTCAAAACAATATTTTCCCCAAAAATCAATATATAATTAAATCCCATAATTCATTCAAATAATATTAAATCCACACAATTTAAAATAAATAAAATATATATAATAAATTTAAAATAAATAATTTCATTCAAATCCACACAACCAATTCATGCCAAAAATAATATTAAATCACATAATTTTATATATTATTAAAATCATGCATTTATGCACAATAATTCTAATAATGAACACAACAATAATTAAAAGAAATTAAAACCACAATTTCTTTAATTTCTCAAATATATTTTTGGGACCAAAACATATATTAAAGATTATCACAAATTGGCAATATAAATTTAGATAGAAATTCTTTTAATATCAAATACATAAAACATATTTTTCAAATATTTAATTATGCAGATATTCCAACAATAAAATTAATAATTATTAAATAAAATCCCAAATTCATAAAATTCTTAAAACCAAAATGCTTTATGATGCATAAATATTTAATTTCATTCAATTTTGGCATCAAAACTCAAATTGCAAATTTACTAAATATTTAACACATGGATATTAAATCCAAACATTTGTTTATCACAAAATAATTATAATTTAACACCCGAAAATAGTTTAGGCCATCGATCCTCACAATCCGTTAAGAATTAGGGAAAGTGGACACCAGATTTGGGTTCAGGGGGTCGGAATTAGTGGGAGGAGGTGGGCGGTGTGACTGGGAACTCACCGAAATTGGGTTTTTCGGGCGAGCCACCATGGTCACCGAAATTCGTCACCACTGGTGGCGCATCCGGTGGCCACTGGCCGTGATTTTTGGAGGAAATGTAGATCGGAGGATGGGTGTTCCAATGGGACCGGCAGTGAAGCAAACGGAGGTTGAATGGGGGAGAAATCAGGGTTGGAAGGAATTGGCACCGCCACCTGAAAAAGCCCCAATTCAGGGGCGTCGGCGGTCGGTTGACCATGGGATTCGGTAGACTGGTACGTGTACAGAAACGGTGGTTGAAATGGAAGAAACGGTGGTGGCCGGTTGGTGGTGGCTGCTCTCTCTCTCTTCCCCGCTCTCTCTCTCTTTTCCTTTTTTCCAAAATCCAGCTTTGGCAAGAAAATGAAGAAGAAAATACCAGTGGGTGCCACTGTGCACTCACGGGACGGGCTGAGAGTTTCAACATGTGGCACACATTTTACACACCAATAAATAATATAAAATAATACGGTATTCGAAGAACTTTACGAGTATATAACTTTTTAACCAGATGTCCAAATTAGGCGTGCCGCTAGTCTATGACTCATCTCATGAATACTTTACAAACACACAATAGGCAAACCAAAATATTACAAGATTAAAAAGTCAAACTTGACACCCTTGGACAGTTCAGACCGTATCTTGTTTTGCCTGTAACTTGAAAACCGTAGCTCCGATTTCGACGTGCTGCTAGTCTTTAAACTCGGGTTGTCACATAATTCACAATGGTGCCTCGATCCATGAAAAATTCCATCTGGATCAAAAGTCAAAATTTGACTCTCCTCGATCAAACCTACTCAACCTTCGGTCAACGTGAAAAATTCTGATGTACTTTGGGACAGGGTGTTACAATGATAGAGTTGAAATATCATCACTGGATGCATATCAAGAGGATGAGTCATTAGATGTTGTATGGAGGGTTAATGATCAATTAAATGAGTTGCATCTTCAACAAGTTGATGTTGAACCAGACATTGTTGAATATGTTGAACCTAATTTTATAACATTAGATGATGATGACTTTATAGATGATGGAAGTAAAAATGAGATGAGTGGTGATAATTGTGCATCTGACAGTGAAGATCATGTACTAACACAGATGCAGACAATAGTGATTGATTAATAAAATAACTCTAAAATGCATTCCTTGGAAATATTGAATAAAATTTTTATTTGTTATATATATTTGTGTTCTATTGTTTTTGTGATAGAATATATTTATGTTGTATATTGATATATTAAAATGCATTCCTGAAAATATTGAATGAACTATTTATTTATTATTATATTAATATGTTAACGTACTTATACATATAGATGTCTAAGTCATGGTGTGTTCGTCCTCGAGTTGGTGCCCATGAGCATGGCGGTGGTCGTGGCTGTGGCCGTGGTTGTGGCGATTTAGTAGATATCAGTGCAGTTCTTTCAACTCCGATCATTTCGACACTGAGCATACCAGATCCAAGCATATCGATTCCATCCCTTCCATTAGCTTTTCCTGCTCCATCCGCTCTATCTGTTTCACCCACTACATCTCCTAGTCTTCATGGTAACACAGGTACACCTAAAATTTAGTATATATAATTAGTTGTTTATAATTATATATAATTATTTATATATAAATATAATTAGTTGTTTATAATTCCATGGAATTTCCTTTTTACGATCAACAAAAAGATCGTACCAGATATTGTTGACATTCATAATCATGTTCAGCAAAATTGTCCCACATACCTTGTTTTGCAACAAAAAAATTGGAAAGCTCTCATACATGCACTAATTCATAATCCTGGCCATTTTTATTGATATTCTGAAGAAATGTTGCTGTATATTCTGGTTCTTAAGCTCTCTCTCTCTCTATCTTTCTCTCTCTCGCATAACCTGTCCCAGATAAGAAATCTTCCCTGCAATCCCTCTTTTCACTAGAATTTAGTGGTAGTATTTAGTTTCTTGATATTAACCAAGAAAGCTAAATGATCTGATCATGAAAGATTATGTTATAACTCTTGTGTTTTGTTCACATTAATTCAGATATTTTGCCCATGCTCATTTGATATAATTAAATTAATTCATGACAAAAAGGAAAAACTAATTAACCTTCAACAATTAATTATATTGTTATATATTCAACCTTTTTTGTATATTGCGGAATACAAAATCTTGTTTTGTTTATAATTTTGTTGACCTAAGCTTCTACGTTGCTTTTAAATTGCAGAAAGGGAATCCAGCTCTTCAAAAACTTGTGGGCTTTTCAATTGTATAAAAATTTTCAACCATTAAAGAGGCCTTGTTTGTTACCATGTGATGCTTGTTCTTTATATCTTATGGATAGTGTAGGTGATGGTTCTTTATATCTTTGAATTCCAGGAGGCTAATATTGATGTTAGCATGGGTGGGAGAGAGAGGAGGGAGTTGAATGAGAAAGGAGAAGTAGGTGGGGACTGGAATGATGATTCAGAATTCGAAAGCAGAGCTGATGGCACAGCACTTCGTGAAACCTTGTGATATTTTGCATAGTTACTCTAAGGTGGCAGTTTTGGGGGTTCTTAATTCATGGCAATACGATGTTTCTTAGTTGAAGATATCAAGTTGAAATTGAGGACCTTGGTTTTCCAAATAGAAAGATTATAAATATGTCTGTACATTTCCTACTTTTCTCTGCAAATAAAACACATTGGTGCATAGCTTTTCAATTTGTTTGTTCAGTCCCCTGTTTATAATTTTTGTAGTTTTTTCTCATTTATTTTGGTTATGTTTAGAAAACTAATCACTGGGTCTGAATCATTTATGAAGATGAAGAGTTGCTTTTCCCTCACTACTGTTTTATTTTACCAATCTGTTACAGTTTATTATATCTCTAAGATTGTTTTCAATTATTGCATGATTTGTTTGTAAATGGTCATGTAGGGCCCTTTCAAGGTTAATCATTTTCAATGAATATTCCATATATCCGGTTTAGTTTTCGTTTTTTATGATTTTCTCCTAAAGTATATATTTCATCTTGAATTTTGAGTTCTCATTCATTAGGATCTGGTTTGGTTAATTGGTTGATATGCTATCTATGACTGAGTCTCATCAAATTGAACCTCTTTTATATGGTACTGGATAGTGAATAGATATGAATTGTAGATGTATATATTTAGAAGTTACTATTCTTCTTTATATTCCTGGCTACTCATCAGTTTTCCAAGAAAATTCGACTTTATAGTGATATGCCTTTGGCCATACATATAAAGTTGATTTATGAAAAATATGGGACAACATGATTTGCTGTAATATTCATTGCTATATAATACAACTTGATTAAATCCTGCATGTTTGAATTGATGCTGTCTGGTATCATTCTGTTGAATTTTGTTTCCCTTTTTGCTTAATTATTAAAGCTAATAGTTTTGCGTAAACTACTATTTTATATATATAACGGACATAAAATAGTAGAACTTGTTTTATGCAGTTACTGAAAGAGAGAAGAAGCTACTGAAGATTTTGGCAGAGGAGATTTTGGCAGAGGCCATAGGTATATATACGAGTATATTTTCTAAAGATTTGGCAGAGGTAATCACATTATGTATCATGCAGCTGCTTATTCTTGTCATTTATTAAAGTGCTTATATCACTTAGCTCACCCTTGATAACCATAATAATCTGAGTCAATGGATGTTTTATATAGATGTATATAATTAGCACAACTATGCAAATTAGTTACCAGTTAGAGATATCTTTTAGTTTTTCTTCCAACTTATCATAGCATATATACTATACTAGTCAAGGATATATACACATATTAAGGATTTACTAAATATGGTACAACTTGATTAGCTGTGATGCAGTTAGAGAGCAAATGATGCCACCGAAGATTTGGTAGAGGCCAAAGGCCATGGAGGTACATATATATATATATACACACACATGTTACTTTCTGAATATTTTTTGCTTTTTCCTTTTCTATTTTACGAATCGCATTATCTAACATCTAGCTGTTTATTCTATTTTACCAATCACATTGCAGAGACTGCCAGCAAAGAAGATATACAAAAATTCAGCGAAAGGAATGTGAGAATGGATCTATGAGTAAAATAATCCTCAAATCTAGTCAGCTATGTGTTTACAAGCTGCTGGTCAGACAAGAAAGAAGAGGAGATTTCCAGGTTCCAAAACGACAATACTTTGCTGCCACATCAGTTCATAAAGGGCAGAAAGGTTATTTCACAGCTTGCTTGTCTCGGACAGCTTCGCAGCTTGCTTGTTTCAGATGTTGGAGCTGCTTATTTCACAGCTTGTTTGTTTCGGACGTTGGAGCTGCTGGGGATTAATTGAACGCACCGTTTTCTTGTCTCAGATAAATAGATGGGCATTTTTCTGGTCTTCTTTTATATATATATCAGATATAGAAGGAAAACAGAGTGTGAAAATAGAGAGAAAATTGCAGACCCGTGTAAGCTTTGTGCAAGAAGAATCCTTTGAGTTTTGACAGCCATTCTTTCTTGTTTTTCTTTGTATTCTCAACGTGGGTTTGAGAGAGATCTTTGTGGAGATCGAAGAGTGAATGGGTGTATTGGGTTCTTGGGTTTTGGTTTTGGGAATTCTTCTGTGAATCCTTCATTAAAGAATCTGTAACAGCTTGTAGACACTACATTTACATAGTGCAGAAAGCTCAACACCTGAGCAACGAGGACGTAGGTCGTTTTTGGCCGAACCTCAGTAAATTTTGTGTGTTCTTGTTAGTATTTTTCATTCTAAAATTAGTTCCAGAATTCTACAACAGGATCTTTACTTTTATTGCTTTCTGATTAACTCTAATCTATGATTATTTGTTTTAGCTTTTTTTATTAAAATAAACATAAAACCTGTTGACTTTGCCCTTTTTCAGTGACCAAAGCAGCACAACGAATACTGAAACAAACTTTCGAAAGCCCTTTTTTCTATTTTTTATTTTTTTATTTTTTCTGGTGTGACTTCAACTAAAATGTCATGCACTTCTCGAATTTTGAAATAAACCTTTGATGTTTGTGATGAGCTGTTTATTTTTATTTCTTTACTACAGCACAAGCAAACAGGCAGAATGGCTGTTTACACAATCATCATTATGTAAATAACTCCATTTTTTAATGTCGGTCATTGAGTTTGGAATGCTTAGATCACTTGCATTGCAGATCAGTAATTCCCATAATGGCTTCATTACTGCATTCAATATTTATTTCTACAATAAATAAATTTTTTTTTTTTAAATATATCTAAGGTTTATCCTGTGGCTTATGGGGGACATGGATTCTGTACCTTCTCCTTTGTTCTCTGCGTTTTTTTTCCCTTTTATTTATTTATTTATTTATTTAAATCAATGTTTGATCTACAATCACCATTGGGCACCTGTTCATTGACTTTCAGCAACATGTTAGCATAAGAATATTTAAGGAGACCATGATAATGAATGAAAGAACTGAAAGATAATTATGCTAATTATACGAGAGCAGAGGTAGATTATGCAGTTTGCTCAATATCTTTGAGTTCTTCATTCATTAGCATTGTCCTCTTAAATATTTTCCTATGAATTTATTTGATATGATATTTATATATATATATATAGTCCTTCTATGGTCAGGTCGGACTTGATCAATATGGTGCGAACCAAAAACATGCCAAAAAACTGGACCATTAGATTCAAATGGTTTTACTTGGACAGCTCATATTGTAAAGAAGTTCACGTGTCAAAAATTGTCAAAAGTTGTCATTCGCATCGAGTCTTTTCTCCTCTTATACCCATTCGCATCACTTTTCTTCTCCTTTGATTCCCATTCGCACCTTCCTCTTCTCCTATAGTGTTTTTTTCTCTGCTTCCACCACCATCTCCGGCTTGCGCACAAGTCGTTGCAGCCCCATCATACCAAACTGAAACTTACCAAAACAAAAGAAAGAAAAAGAAAAAAATACCTCAAAAATTAGAAAAAAATTACAAAAGAATTATTAAAAAAGAATTACCAAAAAAATTAAATAATTTTCAAAAAATTACATAAAAAAATAAAAAAAATTTACAAAAGCCAACGGTTTTGTAAAAGCATTGGCTTTGGCCTCCCAATTTTATTTTTTTTATTACGTTTCAATTTTGTAATTTTCAATCGACTTATTATTATTATTTTTTTAAAGTTTGAATTTTATAATTTTGAATGATATTTGTAAAAGAACCAAAAAATTACAAAAACAATAACAAAAATTTTTTTTTAAAAAATTTACAAAAGCCAACGCTTTGCCCCCAATTTGTTTTTGTTAACTTTTAATTTTGTAATTTCCAATTGGTCCTAATTAATATATTTTTTTTGGTTAAGTTTGAATTTTATAATTTTAAATAATGATTATAAAAGTATCAAAAATATTAGAAAAAAATTACAAAAGAATTACAAAAAAAAAAAAAAAGAAAATAACAAAAAAAATTAAACAAATTTACAAAAGCCAAAGTAAAAGAGTTGGTTTTGGTCCTTTTTCTTTTTTTTGTTATCTTTTCAGTTTTATAATTTTCAATTGGTTTTTAATTTTTTTTATTAAATTTAAATTTTATAATTTTGAAAGATGATCATAAAAATACAAAAAAAACAAATTACAAAGAAATTTGAAAAATAACAAAAATAATTTTAAAAAATTATAAAACTGACGCTTTTACATTTAAAAGTGTCGGCATTGTACCATGAAGCCTCCACACATAGTGAAAGCAAGCCCCCAAACAGAGTTAAAGACAATGACTAAAATCCATTTTGACTAAAGCCTCCTAGACGCGACTTGTGACTGGGACCAAGAATTTTCTTAAGCTGTAAGTGGGACCATTTTGAAATAGAAGAGAAATTAAAACATACTTGATTCATACACGTGGCTAGGAAATAAACATATAGTTTTGGTCTCACAAAGAGTTGACATCATTAGTTTTTGGGTTGAGATGTGCTCTTCCTTTAATATATTTAAAAATATAACAAAAAATAATATAAAATAAAAATTTAAAAAAAAAAAAACAAAAAACTGAGAGTCAAGCACTTTTACATTGTAAACGCATTGTAAAAGCATCGGCTTGTGTTATTTTTTTAATTTTTTTGATACTTTATAAATATCATTCAAAATTATAAAATTTAAATTTAATCTAAAAAAATAATTGGGGATCAATTGAAAATTATAAAATTGAAAGTTAACAAAAAAAAATTGAGAGGTCAAAACCAACGCTTTTACTTTACAAAAGCATTGGTTTTTATAAATTTTTTAAATTTTTTTATGTAATTTTTTGAAATTTTTTTGGTATTTTTTAGAGTAATATTTTGTAATTTTTCTTCTAATTTTTGGGTAATTTTTTTCTTTTTCTTTCTTTTTTTTTTTTTCTTTTTTTTTTTTTTTGTAAGTTTGAGTTTGGTACGACGGGGCTAGAATGGCTTGCGTCCAAACTGGAGATGGTGGTAGAAGTAGAGGAAAAAAAACACTGTAGGAGAAGAGGAAGGTGCGAATAAGAATCAGAGGAAAAGAGACGTGGTGCGAATTGGTATCAGAAAAGAAGAGAAGAGGCCCGGTGCAAATGGTAATTTTTGGCACGTAAGCTTCCTTATAATTTGAGCCGTCCGAGTAAAACCATTTGAATCCAATGGTCTAGTTTTTTAGCATGTTTTTGGTCTACATCATATTGGTCAGGTCAGACTTGACCGTAGAAGGACTCTATATATATATATATATATATATATTATGTTTATAGCAATATTCTTCTCTTTTAGTTGTTCTTCTTTGTAGCCCTGGCTACTTATTAACATGGTCATTTTTAGATACAAGTTATATAGATTGACTACTCAATAGTTTACAAAGAAATTCTGACTTCTTACATGGTTATGCTCCTCGAACCACGCCCATTAACTTGATTTATCAACCAGTGATAAGCTGGTAGCGGGGTTATTGTTTTATTTTTTAATTTGTTGTCAATGGTTGTATATGGTACATGGTAATGGAATGTAGACAAGGCAACAGCTTATGGACAATGTAGGTGGTAGTTGTTAATATCTTTGAATTCTAAGAGTTTTGATATGTTTCTATTAGGGCGAACTCTCCCAACCCGATTCAAAAAACAAAACAAAGAAAAGAATAAAAAAAAAAAAAAAGGCTCTAGTCTTGCCCTTGACTTGACCTCTTAGTTAACTCTTTTTATTCTCTGTTTTATGCCAGTTATATCCAAAATCACTATTAAGAAACCTTAATCAACCCCCAGCAATAAAATAGGAGAATATTTAACAAGGCCATACCAATGAATGAGCTTGTCAATTTGCCAAGAAAATCTCACTTTTATGAGCCTTATGTTAAATAAATTAATAATTGTGGACTTAGCATAATTAATTACTTACAGGATCTATTTATGCCATTAATGGGACTGACTTATTTTAATATTTTGTAGTAGGCTTCTTGGTCACACACTTTCTATAAGATTCTAGTTGGCCCATTGGACTGGAGGACCAACTCTCTTTATAAGCCCATTAACTTATCCATATTTTTTTCTAGTATTATTATATTATTAAATTATTAGTATTTTGTGTGTATTAAAACTAGTAGGTAAATATGACTTGCAGAGACTATAAAAGGTCTAGGGCCAGCAAATAGATGCCATATGGTATTTTTGATATTAAGATTTTTAGAGATCTAAGAGTGGTTTGAGAGTAATGTGTCTATAGGTACTACTTTACATTGTTTTCTATTTTATAGGATTAAAGATTTAATTTATCAATGGCTGCATTTGGAGGTTAGTAATTTATGATTTATGGAATTTATTATGTATGTTTAGATCCGTAAAATTTTAACCATTGGTATAAGAGCATGGTTAATATGCATAATAAATTTCTTTATGATTAGTCTTCGTTGTATCCATGATGATCGGATTGAACTGTATGTGGCCATTGAATGATATGTGGGATTCAAATATATGTTCTTTATTTTTTTTTTCTTTCTGCTTGCATAGATCTGTGAAGAAACATAATACATGCCCGATTGTTATTTGTAAAATAAAAAAAAATTTAATGGCCAAATGCAACCTAGTTTTGTGAATCGTTTGGTTAATTTTTTGGCCAAAATTGATGCCCACAATGAGATGACAACAACGGAACCAATCTTCCCCAAAAAAAAAAAAAAGAAAAAAAATTTCTGCAATTTTCTTAGAATTACATGGGTGTTTGTTTGAGTTTTGGCCGAAACAATTCTTGTGTTAGATGTTTATTTTTCTGCGTTTTTAACCAAATTGATTTAGGGAAAAACTTTCTCAAGAGGAGATGATTCAAACGGCACCTATTTTGCTCAAAATTTTCTGGAATTTCTTGTGATTCCATGGTTGTTTATTTTTTGAGTTTTGGCCGATTATAATCTTAAGTCTAGATGTTTATTTTAAGCTCTCCTTTAGCCAAATTGATCCTTTAAAAATTGTTGCCCACACCGAAAGGAGAAGAATGGCGCCAGTATTGTAGAAACCGATGGCTGGAATTGCATTTTACAGGCGGGTTTGTGACCCGTTAACAAGAAACCGAGTCATCCTTGACCCGGCTGAGGGAAGAAGAAGGCTCACATCAGCAACCGAAATAAAAATTAAAAAAAAAAATTGTTTTGTTTTATTTATTTATTTGTTGATGATTTATTTATTTATCAATTGTATATTTTTAATAATTTTTTTTAAAAAAAAGAGGGGAAATTCTTGTTATTTATTTATTTGTTTGTTTATTGGTAATTATTACATTTATTTATTTATTTAATTATTTTATTCCAAATTTATTGAATTAAATTAAATAGCTATGTTTGGAGAATTGGATTATGTTAGCTTTCCCTAAAAAGGCTTTGTGCCTAGTTGGTATAGTAGTGTGGAATTTTAAGTACTCACCTGTCGTAAGATTTATTTTGTCTACATTATGTGTACCAATGTAATGTATGTTGGCATAGTGAATGGAATATTTTATATTTACCTATTTTATGAAATTGCCAATATGTTGTTATCTCCCACTTATTAACTAGAGTCTATACGAGTAACTAGACTACCATGTCGGTGGTTTTAGTTACTTTGTATGATGCCTAGAATGGTAGTGGAAGTTAATTGAATGCCATGAATCGTAGGTTTTGAGTTATCCTGTCGGTGATTCAGTTCAATGGATTTGATTGTGGTTATTTGGTTGATTGTTCCTGGCCCCTGACAGGGTATCTTTAGTGCTACAAAGACCCTAGTGATATTGATTTATGTTTTATGATAAGGGGCTGGAAAATAGTTATTGTTTTATATATATTAAATGCTTTATTGTGTTTACTATTTTCACAGTTAGTAGCATCCCAAATGTTCTGCCTATGACTGCCATGATAAAATTGGATGGGAGAAATTATCAGAAGTGGAAAAAGACTTTAGTTATGAATTTGACCTTTATGAAATTGGATTTGGCTTTGGAGATAGATCCATCAGATACACCAGCTAATGATAATAGTGTAGCAATTAGGAAACTTTATGAGGATTGGAAACTTTCTAATAAGTGCTGTATGATGATAATGGAGAATTACATGAATGAAGCTATATATACTAGTATTCCTAAGGTTGATATTGCAAAGGAACTTCTTGAGGAGATAGGAAAGAAATTTATCAAGTTTGATATGAATGAGAAGCATTATTATTTGGACCTTTTGAATAATACTAAATATGATGATGCTTATCAGATAGGAGAAATGAAAGAGTACTTTAATGGAAGGTGTGGCTACTGTAATAAAGTTGGACACAAGAAGATAGAGTGTTGGAATTTAAAGGAAAAGCAATAGAAGAAATATAATATTTTAATGACTGAGACCAATATTATTGATGTGCCTATGAATTCTTGGTGGTTAGATACTGAAGCAACAATTCATGTTACTAATTCATTGCAGGGGATGATAAGGCAAAGGGGGCCAACCAATCTTGAACAGCATGTTTATATGGGAGATAGCTCAAGAGTAAAGGTGGATATCATGGGAACAATCAAGTTGAGGCTTGCCACTGGATATGTTTTAGAATTACAAGAAGTTTCCTATGTACCCTCAATTAGAAAGAACTTATTATCTATCTCACTTTTGGATAGTCAAGGGTTTAGTTTCTTGTTTGGACATAACAAAGTTGAAGTATATAAGGATGGCAAAGTTGTTGATTTGGGAACTTTATGTGGCAATTTATATAGACTTGATTTATTTAATGATGGTCCAATTCTTCTGTTAATTCTGTTGTTGCCCCTGTTATTGCTTCTAAATGTCCAAGAGTTAATGATAATTCCTCAATGTTATGGTATAAGAGTTTGGGACACATTTCTAGGCACAGAATGGAAAGATTAGTGAAGGATAGAATACTTCCCAATCTTCATTTTTTGGACTTGTCGACTTGTGTTGAATGTGTGAAAGGGAAATTAACTTCTAAGGTTAGAAAGGATAAGATAGCAAGGTGTTGAGATGTTTTGGAATTAATTCATACTGACTTTGGTGGACCTTTTACATCAACTACTTTGGGTGGTTATAGGTATTTTATTATCTTTATTGATGATTTTTCTCATTATGGACATGTTGAGCTTGTCCGTGAGAAGTCAGATTCTTTAGTTGCTTTTAAGGAGTTTAAGGTAAAGATGGAGCTTCAAAAGAATAAAAAGATAAAGGCTGTGAGGTCTGATAGAGGTGGTAAATTTCATGGCAGATACGATGAGACTGGATAGAACCTAGGGCCATTTACAATTTATTTACGTGAGTGTGGCATTGATGCGCAATATACAATACCTGGTACACCTCAACAGAATGGCATAGTTGAGAGGAGAAATCGCACTTTGTTGGACATGGTGCGATCTATGTTGGCAAATTCTAGCTTGCCAGATTACTTATGGGGAGAGGCTTTAAGAACAGCTGTTTATATTTTAAATCAAGTTCCAAGTAAATCCGTTTCTAAAACTCCTTTTGAGTTGTGGTCAGGAAGAAAGCCTAATTTGCATCATTTTCGAGTATGGGGTTGCAAAGCTGAAGTGAGGATTTATAATCCCCAAATTAAGAAGTTGGATCCTAAAATTATAAGTTAGTATTTTGTTGGCTATTGTATAGGATTTACGGGTTCAAGATTCTTCTGTCCATCTCACACCACCAGAATTGTTGAATCAAACAGGGCTGTTTATTTTGAAGATGATTTTAGGTTTGATGATAGTAATGATCCAAGGGAGCCTCAATTTAGAGAAGAAAATGTATTCATTCCCAGTGTTGTAGTTCCTGATAGAGATATTATTAATCTAGTAGTTGATGAACCAGTAGTTGATCAGGATAAACCCATCATTGAGGAGTAGAATATCCCAACTATTGTATATGCTAATATGCCTTTGAGAAGGTCACAGAGGACTAGGAGGTCAGCTATTCATAATGACTATGAGGTTTACTTGCAGGAGCATGATTTTGACATAAGTGATGATTTAGATCCAGTCACTTATGAGGAAGCCATAAGCAGTTCGCACTCAAATTTTTGGTTAGATGCAATGGAAGATGAAATGAAATCCATGGCATTAAATGGTGTTTAGGATTTGGTTGAGTTACCATTGGGTAGCAAGCCTATAGGGTGTAAATGGGTCTTTAAGACTAAAAGAGACTCTAATGGTCAAGTGGAGAGGTATAAAGCTAGACTTGTAGCCAAAGGGTTTATCCAGAAGGAAGTAATTGATTACACAGAGACATTATCTCCGGTATCCACAAAGGATACTTTTAGAATCATTATAGCAATTGTGGCACATTATGACCTGGAGTTGCATCAGATGGATGTCAGAGCTGCTTTTCTGAATGGTGATTTGTATGAGGATGTATATATGGTTCAACCAGTTGGCTTCCAGCAAACAGGAAATGGTAATTTAGTTTGTAAGCTTAAGAAGTCAATTTATGGTCTTAAGTAGGCTTTAAGGCAATGGTATCTTAAGTTTGATGAAGTTGTCATCCAAAATGGCTTTAAGGAGAATGTTGTTGATATATGCATATATATGAAGGTCAGTGGGAGCAGTTTTATATTTCTAGTGTTGTATGTTGATGACATACTTTTGGATACTAATGACACTATCCTACTGGCTGAGACAAAGCAGATGTTGTGCAACCATTTTGATATGAAAGATCTTGGTGAGGCTTCTTTTGTTTTGGGCATCAAGATTATTCGAGATAGGACTAATTATGTGTTACAGTTGTCTCAAAGAGCCTATAATGATAAAATCCTTAAGAGATTTGATATCCACAATTGTTCTCCTGGAAGTGTGTTGATCACGAAAGGTGAAAGGTTTTCTAAGGATCAATATCCCAAGAATGATAAAGAAAGGATGGCGATGAAAAATATTCGCTATTCTTTAGTAGTGGGTAGTTTGATGTATGCACAAGTTTGTACACGATTTGATATAGCTTTTGCTGTGGGTGTGCTTAGTAGATTTATGAGCAATCCTGATCCTATTCATTACCAAGCAGTTAAGAAGGTCTTTAGGTATCTTTAGGATGCTAAAGATCATATGTTGACATATCGACGTACTAACTTTCTAGATGTTGTTAGTTATAGTGATGCAGATTATAAAGGTTGTGTCGATGATAAGAAATCTACCACTAGGTATATATTTATCATGGTAGGAGGTGCTGTATCTTGGCGGAGTACCAAGAAATCAGTGACGGCATGTTTGATTATGGAGGCAGAGTATGTAGCATGTTATGAGGCTACTCGTCATGCAGTTTGGCTTCAAAATTTTACTCGTGATTTAGGAGTGGTTGGCTCTATTGAGAGGCCTATTATGATGTATTATGACAATACTGCAGCAGTATCTTTCTCCAATAATTTAAAAGGTATCCCTGGTGCAAGGTACATTGATGTTAAGTATTTTGTGGTTAAAGAGAAAGTTGAAGAAGGCCTCATTACTATTGTTCACCTGCCCACTTACAGCATGGTGGCAGATCCACTGACCAAGGCCTTAGCAGTAGGCATATTTGAGAAGTATGTGTCTCGTATGGGATTGTTAGGCAACTGAGACTGTTATGGGTTAGTGGGAGTTTGTTATAATTTCCGCAGTAATATCCATGTTGAGTATTATTTATTATTTTGATACATTGATGTATGTGGATCATTATTTATTTATCAGATGATTTATTACACATATTATTGCTCCTATATATACGGGCCTGTTGAGACTATTAGTCTATGTATATGTGTAAATTGATCCACAGGTACCATGGTGAGTCCCTACTACCTAGTTTGGGCATATTGATGTATCCTGTCGATACACAATGTGCTCAAATGAAATGGTATTTGTGTATTGGGGGATTGTACATGGTTAGGTAAATCTCTACTACCTAGACTGAGTGTATGGCATACAAAGTGCTCAGTTGAAATGGTATCATGTTTTGGAAGATTTACTGAGAAAATATCTACTGCTTAGTCTAATATATCGTTGTGCCCTGTCAGTATGCTATATATTTAGATGACATGGCATTATGGTTTGGGAGATTATGTAGTAAGTGAGTTTGGATTATATATATGATGATGATTATGCAGTCCAAGTGGGAGAATCTTGGATTACAAGTTATCTCCTTCTCAGCGCCTATCATGCTCTTTTTAGCTTAAATTGAAGTGTGTGCACAAATGTTGTTCTTGGACGGCTTTGCTTCTACCTTGGCATGATTCCATGATCCCTTGGTGAGCTTAATCATGTTCATAAGCTAACAAACCCATGCTTTGCTTCCCAGAATCCATAGATGCACCAAAACAGCTTCCCAGGTCCATTTCTGCTTTGACCATTTTGATGCTCAGCATGGGCTTAGAATCTTTGGGTATGATCATGCCTTCCTGAGATTTAATCACATCTTATATGAAGCTATCCAAATTGTTCTTAAATCTCTTAGCTTGTACCCTCCAGTCTTTAATGCACAGGATCAGCACCCCAGCGAGTTGTAGGTTGTGCGGGTGTAGGCGGATTCTCATCAAATAAGTCTCCCAATTTCCTTCAAACTACAATATAGAAGACTTTAACATATTCTTCAAGGCCTGTGTCATCCCTTTTGACCATCTAGTCCTAGAGTGCAACTTAGTATCGAAAGCTTCATCTAAGCTATTCTAAAACCTTAATGCAAATCGTGTCCCTATCTGATACGATGGACATAAGAACTCCATGAAAATTCACAATATCCTTTGTAAAATGCTTGAAGAACATTTTTAGAAAGTCAATCTCACAAATTAGTAAAAACTGCATAGATTTTATGAGTCTATCAACTATCACCCAAACACCATCATCATTTTGAGTGTGATGAAGTTTCAATACAAGTTCCATAGTTATGATATGTTCCCACTTCCACTCAAGAATAGGTAGAGGTTGCAAAAATTTTGAAGGCTTCTGCCTTTCGACCTTCATTTATTTTCAAACCAAACATTTAGCCACATATCTTGCAATTTCTTTTTTCATGGGGACTAATATAATACTTGTAAAATGTACAATGTATCTTAGTACCACCGGGACGTATATGTGCTTTATCAAGAATCTCTTTCTTAAGTTATTTATTCACAGGAATACAAAGCCTAGTTTCCATAAACAATGCTTCATCATCTTTAATCGTGAAATTCATCCTTGATCCTTTTGAGGATCATGAAATTGAGCATCTCAAATCTTGTTGATAAACATCGATCGAACTCAGAAATTAGCTTAGAGAACTCATGTTGTGTCCATGCTTAACTTAACTTGTAACTTCCTCAACTCCACTAACAATGGAAGATGACTATTTATGTACAAGGAGCTTATAGCCTTTCTACTAAGAGCATCAGTTATCAAATTAGCCTTAGTAGGATGGTACTAAATAGTGCACATACAGTCCTTAAGTAACTCCATCCATCTTCTTTATCTTAAATTCAAACTTTTTCTTTGTGAAAAGAAACTTAAGACTTTTGTGATTGATGAAATTTGATAAATAGCTCCATAAAGATAATGTCTCCATATCTTCAATGCAAATACCATGACACTAAACTTTAAATCATATCTAATACGGTTTAACTCATGCTTTTTAAGCTACCTAGATGCATAAGCAACCACTTTATGATGTTGCAATACACATCGTAAACCTTGTAGGGAGGCATCACTATATACCTCAAAACATTCATTATCTTCAAGAAATGTTAGGATAGGTGCTGAAGTCAATGTAATACCATGTCCCGAAGTACACCGAAAATTTCTTAAATTTGACCGAGATTGACCAAGTTTGACCATCATTGATCGAGAAGGGGCCAAATGTTGACTTTTTGCTTTCGGTGGAATTTCACATTAACCGAGTCCCATTACAAAGTACACGTTGGCATGAGTTCATAGACTAGTAGCACGTTAAAAACGGAACTATGGTTTGAAAGTTATGAGCAAAACAAGTTGAGGTCCAAATTGTCCAAGGGTGCCGGTTGACTTTTTATTTTTGGGGATATAAGCTTTGACTCACATACGAATGTAAATCACTTATCGATATGAGTCTGTAGACTAGCGGTACACCTGATTTGGACATTTTGTTGAAAAGTTATGAATCTGTAAAGTTTTTCAAATACAGTATTATTTTTAAATATGTGAACAATATGCCACGTGTGACTTAATAAAGGATGCCATGTGTCACAATGAGGAGATGCCACATGTCAACCATATTAAATACTATATTATCTTAATAATATTTATCTATTTTATTATTTTATTATTTTTATTATTTTTATTATTATTATTTTAAAAAAATTTTCGTTTTTCCTCACATGGGGAAACACCCACGAAAATTTCTTTCTTTTTCTTTTTCTTTTCTTTTCTTCTTCTTCTTTCTTCTTCCTTCTTCCTTCCTTCTCCCTCTCGGCTACACCCCGTTTCTCTTTTTTTTTTTTTGATCATATGAAGCCACATTGGCCTGATGGGGAGGAAGAGGGGAAAATTCCGGCCAGCAACCAGAAAATGGCGGCCAACCGTCGCCAGATATGGCCAGGTCGGGCTTCGTTGCCGACGATGGCAAGATTGGCTCCGTCGGTGATCCGGCCACCACCAGACCAAATTGGTACTCCTTTCCACCTATTTAGGACCTCCAGAGCTCGATTTTGAGGTCCATTCAGCTCAATTCCTTGTCGTTTAGGAGATACGACAAGTTGAAGTTCGGCCGAAAGCTTCCATCCACTTTCCGGCCACCTCCGGTCGAGTTGAGTCCAATGGAGGTCAGTAATGTGATCCTCGTCCCCTTAGTTTTCTGTTGATACCTTATTTGTGAATTTTGGATACCGTTTGTTAGCCCCCAGGTATCGGATATTATTTATCCGAATAAAATATTAATTTATTTAACCTTGTGTAATACTGTTATTCTAGGAGCACGTGTGAATCGTAAAATTGATCCTATGGAGGATCTTGGTTAGATTGCGTACTTGAGGTGAGTGACGCATCTTCAAATTAATTTCGGGAATAAAATTTGTGAATATTTTGTATTAATTGAATATATGAAATTGATATTCTATGTGATAAATATTTAGTAGATTTGTATTTGGAAATTTGATGCTCAATTGAGTGAATCAAAATATTCATATATTAAGAAATATTTTGATCTAAAGAATTTTATGAAATTAAAATTGAAATTATTAATTATTAAATTAATTTGTTGGAATGTTTCATAATTGAATATTTCAAAAATATGTTTATGTGTTCGATATTATGAGAATTTCTATCTTAAATTGTATTGCCAATTTATAATGTTTTTAATATACGTTTTGGTGCCAAAAGAATATATTTAGGAGTTTAAAGAAATTGTGGTTTTGATTTATTTTAATTATTGCTATGGTTATTATTCAATTATTGTGCACAATTATATATGGAATTTATATGGTTTTCATATTATTGATTTAAATTGATTTTTGAGAATTTGAGAAAAATATGGATTTAAATTATTATGTTTCAAAAATATTTATGCATTGAAATATTAATGGCTTGACCTTATGCCATTGAAAAATTTGTATATTCAAATTGATGGATTTGAACTTGATGGATTTATAATGATGATTTAAAAGAGAATGTGGAAAATTACAGGTTTAATTGAATGGAATAAACCCGACGATATTTATGAAATTTTAAGATTTTGAAAAATATTGATTTATGATTTACAAGCCTTTAGATGCACCATACACGTACTGGTGTTCTGTGTATATGGATGTGATTAGTGCGCACATGTATATGATTAGCGCCCAGGTGATTTATGGGATTGTCCTGTGATTGCCATCGGATGAGGGTAGGCGCCCCTCCAAGGCCGGGACTCCTATTAGCAGCGGCGCGGTGGGACGCCACGTGATCTTATGCCTATTTCTCTCTTTAACCTCCTGTCTGGTGATGCTCGGGACGCTGTGTCAGGACCCGTCCAGAATTCCTTCCCCGGAACCCTAGACAGCCCTGATCCCAGGGAAATACCACCGAACCTTCCAACGGAAAATCCGGCAGCACCTCCCCTAAGGGATTTACTTACCACAAATTTACCTGCACTGAAAACACACTTCAAAAATATCCCCTTATTCCTCCCACAAACTACAAATTGGTTCCACAAATTGCAGTACTTAAAAAAAATAAATACAGTAATCCAGTGCAAAATAAATACAACAAGAGTGAAAGAAATATTACAACTGCAATAAAAGAATAACAGGGTACTGCCGAACTAAAACAGCGAGGAAGATCAAGTCCGCTCCGAGTGAACACCGACAACCTGGTACCTAGAGGAACGGAATTTAAGAGTGTGAGATGCTAATCATCTCAGTGAGCGACCCTACTACTATACTATATATTATCACAGTAATAAGTATAAATAATAATTATTTGGAAATAATATTTTCTCTCAAAACCCTTACAATTCACTCAGTTGGAAAGGTTCCCCTTTTAAAACAATTTCACAAAACCCTTTATCCATATTCCCCGAAAACCAAGACATCAATTAAATACCAGAAGCGGTAACAATTATATTTTTAATTCCAATTCAGTTTCCAAACATTTTATTTTTAAAACACAGTTCTGAAAATCATTTGATGCACCCACTATATACCAGTGGCGCCAACAGTACCCAGCGTCCCAAGGTACCGCCAGACAGGAGGTTATAGAGAGAAACCGGCATACGGTCGCGTGGCGTCCCACAGCGCCGCTGCTAACCTGGTGTCCCGGCCAAAGGGGGGTGGCCGCCCTCTCCGATGGCATCCACAGGACACCCTCATAATATCAACCACGCGCTACTCACACCCACCTGCGCGCTAATCACAACCGTGTGCACACTAACCATATCACATATACCATATCACATAATCAGAACACCAGTACGTGCACGGTGCATCTAACAATTATAAAATCCATAAATTTAAATCATAAAACAAATTTCACATTTTTCATAAGCATAGCGGGCATAATCCATCCGCTTGAACTGGAAAATTCTCCACAATTCTTTATAACCAATACCATAAATTCCATGATTTTCAAATCCACCAACTCCCAAAATCCATCAATTCAAATATCCACATTTTTCCAAACATAAATAATTTCTCGAAATATCATAATCAAATCTCATAATATTCCATGGGCATATTTTATAAAAAATTGAGATCACCAATATAACCAAATATTTTCCTTGAAATATTTGAAAATCAAATCGTGCCCAATTTACCATTAAAACCTCACCAATTTCAAAATCCTCAAAACCATAAAATAATTCCACACGACATAAATTTGTAGAATTCGTATTTTCTTAAATCCAATAAATTCATAAATAATTCTACAATAAATCCAATAAATATTTGGCACATAGAAATTAAATTCCAAATATTTAATTCACACATAATATATTCATCAATTAAATTCCCCAAAATTAATTTGAAGGTGGGTCACTCACCTGGAGCACGCAATTAACCCATGATCCACTACGGGATCAATTCTACGACTCACCGGTGCTCCTAGAACAAAATTCACAGACAGTCAAATAAATTAATATTTTATTCGGGTAAATAATACCCGATACCCGGGGGGTCAAAACACAAACGATAACTAAAATTTACGAATTATATACCGAATCGAAGCTCGAGTGATGCTAATCACAGATCCGGTCTTAATTTCCGATGATCGTACCCGACGGGGTCGGAATTTTATCGGGAAGCTTTTCGGGTTTCGGCTCTGCAATTCTCCCAAACCGTCGCGAATTGGTGGAAACGGAAGTCGGATTTGGGTTCAGGAGGTCGAACACTGCGGGCTGGAGCTGGCCGGAATTTTCGGGTACTCGCCGGAACAGTAATTTCCGGCGGGCCGCCACGTCACCGGCAACCGTCGCCGGAACAGTAATTTTCGACGGTGGCCGTTTGCTGTGAAATTTTGCAGATTTGTAGATCGTGAGGAGAGCAATCCAACGGGACCGACGGTGAGCAAAACGGAGGTCGGACGGCGGAGAAATCACCGTTTGAAGATTTTCGACCCCTCGCCGGAAAACGCTCCGATCCCGGCGCGTCGGTGGTCCGATGGCCGTGATTTTTGGTGGGTAGGCCGGACTTGAGGAGAGGATGCTGGGTGTATGGCGCGTGTACTGTATATCGGCCGGAATAGTGCCGATTCGCGGTGGCCGGCGGTGGAGGGGGAAAAATCACCGCCAAACTTCGGACGTCCGATCCGGGCGCGTCCGGCGGCCGTTCGCCGTGAAATTTGGAGGTTTTGCCGGAAATGAGGTGGGCAAGCTTTCTGTCCGGCGCGTGTACAGTAACTCGGCCGGAACAGTGGCAAAATCCGGTGGCCGGCGGTGGCTCTCTCTCTCTCTCTTTCTCTCTCCTCTCTCTCTTCTCTCTCTTTCTCTCTCTTCCCCGAGTGTTTTAACAAAATTAAAACCCTGCGTGACACTGTTCATGCCATGTGGACCAATCAGAAACTGACACGTGGCGTTTCACTGTTCACCGACCCAAAAAAATATTAAAATAATACGGTATCCGGTAAACTTCAAACGTCCATAACTTTTTAACCACATGTCCGATTTAAGCGTGCCGCTAGTCTATGAACTCGTATCGATGAGTACGTTACAACCATACAAGAGTCAACTCACAATTACATCACAAGAAAAAGTCAACTCCCGGCACCTTTTAGACAGTTTACACTTCAACTTGTTTTGCCCATAACTTTCAAACCGTAGCTCCGTTTTCGACGTGCTACTAGTCTACGAACTCAGGACGTCATGCACTTCGCCACGGTACCCTAGTCAACGCACAATTCTCACCGAGTCAAAAAGTCAACTTTTGACCCCCTTCGGTCAACGGTCAACCTCGGTCAACGTGCACGGATTCCGGTGCGATTTGGGACGGGGTGTTACAGCCTTCCCCCCTTACAAAAATTTCGTCCTCGAAATTTCCGCACGTCACTGGAACAGATACGGGTACTGCTCACGCATCTGTGCTTCGGGTTCCCACGTTGCTTCCTCGACCAAGTGGTTCCGCCATAAGACCTTAACTAGAGGAATAGTCTTGTTGCGTAGCGTGCGTTCCTCGCGATCCAAAATCTGTACTGGCTGCTCCACATACGAAAGATCTTCCCTTATCTCTATATCCGGACTCTCGAGTACGTGCGAAGGGTCTGCAATATACTTCCGTAGCATCGACACATGAAACACGTTGTGTACTCGAGCTAGCTCTTCCGGTAACGCCAACCTATACGCCACCGGGCCAATCCTCTCCGTAACCTCGTAAGGCCCAATATAACGAGGACCCAACTTACCTCGTCGTCCAAAACGTACTACTCCTTTCCATGGAGATAGTTTTAGGAATACCCAATCTCCTACCTCGAATTCCAAATCCTTTCTACGCACATCGGCGTAACTCTTCTGTCTATCTTGGGCAACCTTCAATCGATCCCTAACGATCTTCACCTTGTCCAAGGTCATCCTTAAATACTCAGATCCGACCGCATTAGTTGTTGTAAGGAGCCTCTCTTCTCCTACCTCACTCCAACACAAAGGTGTCCGACACTGCCTCCCATATAAAGCTTCATACGGGGACATTCCAGTACTCGCTTGATAACTGTTGTTGTAGACAAACTCTATCAGTGGCAGTTGTTCATCCCAGCTACCACGAAACTGCATAATGCAAGACCTTAGCAGGTCTTCTAATGTCTGAATTGTGCACTCTGCTTGTCCATCAGATTGCGGGTGAAAAGCGGTGCTGTAGTTAAGTCTTGCTCCTAGTGCATCAGCCAATTTCCGCCATAGTCGTGAAGTAAAGCGCGGATCTCGATCGGAGACGATGGCTAACGGTACTCCATGAAGACTTACAATGCGTTGCACGAACAACTAAGCTAACTTCTCGGGTGAAAAATGTTCTCGTACCGGTAGGAAGTGTGCCGACTTGGTGAGACGATCAATGATTACCCAAATGCCGTCGTACCTTCTAGGTGTGGAAGGAAGCTTGAATACGAAGTCCATGTTGAGTTCTTCCCACTTCCACACGGGAATCGGTAAAGGTTGGAGTAGTCCCGAAGGCTTCTGTCTTTCTGCTTTCACTTGTTGACAAATCAAACACTTTAATACGAAGTCTGCCACTTCTCTCTTCATACCAATCCACCAATAATACTTAACAAGCGTCCGGTACATCTTGGTACTCCCAGGATGCATCGCATACATCGAGCTGTGCGCCTCCTCTAAAATCTCCTTCTTGAGTCCTGGAATATCCGGAACACAAAGTCGTCCTTTATACACGAGGGCTCCATCCCTCCTTATGGAAAATTCCGGATCAAGACCTTCTTGTACCTTGCCCTTAATTGTCCTCAACTTAGGATCTTCCATTTGGGTCTCTACTATACGATCCACCAACACCGGTCGTACCTGGAAGCTAGCCATGAGAACTCCTGAAGGATGCATATGCATTAACACCCCCATCTTCTTCAACTCCACCATGAGAGGTAGTTGGATGACTTGGATGTGAGCAAGGGATCCAGTAGCCTTCCTACTCAAAGCATCTGCCACTACATTCGCCTAATAGTGACTTTAACTTCCCTCTTGTGCAACTTTCCTTCTCATGCCCACTAATTAAGGATAGTCAAATTGGTCCACGAGAACACGATCTACAAGTCTTGGTCATAGTCGAACGCTAACCATAAGGTGCTTCTAAAGCATGCATCCTTAAACCAACAACCAACTCTCGTGACTCGATCAGCACTTTAAAAGGTTAGATTAGAACTTAAGTCTAATTTCCTCAAATACTGGTATCACCAAGTTAAGGTTGAGATTAATTCACTTATCTTCGATTACCCTCCTAGTACTTACAATTATAAAGCCCCTGCTCCTCATTGATTAACCAATAGTCTTAACCTCGACAAACATCAATCTTTCTTTTAACTAAATTCATCAAGGTCATGAATAAACTTCTCAACATCCAAATACCATTCTTGAAAACCCTAAGTTTCCCCCATTTCAAATAGATTCCATGAATCCACACCTCAAGCAATAAGAAATTTAAATCTTAATTCTAGCATCACCACCAATACTATGAACAAATCACTAGATCCTTAACCCAATAAAGTATTCCACACTTCTTAAATTCTAACTCCGTCCCAAAAATCATACTCCTTATCATTGTAAATTATCACCAACAATATCAACCACCTTGAATCGATAAAGCACCACCAATACGAACCTTAAATCTCCAAGGAAATAAGATATCAAGATCTTAGCTTCTAGAATGAAAAATAACCATGCTTAAACATCCAACCATGCCTAAGGAATCATCCTCATCTCATTAACCTCATCAACCACCAAGTAGAACTTTAGTCGCTATCCGGAGCTTGCTTGATTCTCTAAACGCTATCGTACCTTCTTTTTGTGAACGATAGTTTAAGCACGAAATCCATGTTTACATCTCCCTACTCTTACTTATCGGTGACCTAAGTACCTTTATTCGGATCTTGCAACTTCCTTTATCGTGCCAAACCACCATGTCATCCAGTGAGCATTCCATACGTCTTGGTACCCTTGGGGTGTATCGCATACTTTGAATCACGTGCTTCCTTTAAGATCTCCTTTTTGAACTCAACGATACCCTGCTTTGGATTCTTAATTGGCGATACTTAACCTTAAGTCGCTTTTGGAAAAACCATAACATAAAACAAATAATAAAATATATTTTTCAAATATACCTAACTTGCATAGGCAATTGTTAAAACTCCACATTGAAATTCATATCTTAAAATCCATAGCATAAAATAAAATATGCACGCTTGTAATGGAGGTACGTACAACACCTTCTACATGTTACGTAATCCATGATTCCAACTGTCGCCGACACTCTGCTACCAATACAAACCAGGGTGGTTGCCTATATTGGCCGTCCAATTCCCCGGGCTCGTAGGCAACATGATCATGGGGCTAGCTCTACATGGACCACATTGGTTCGCCGCCTCCATATGGTGCAGTATAATATCAAACAGATACATGTATGAACACAAACCAAAAATACTTGAATAAAACACCTTTAATTTCAAATACCACTTTGAAAAGTATTTAATTTTGATAATCGATCGGAAAAATATTTTTGACGCCTTGAAATCGATCGATCGACACACATCCTTAGACAATCATCTTTCTCCTCCATGAACGAAACGGATACCATTCACGATGATAAGCTTGACCTTCAAAAAGAAAAGGCATCCTCGACCATCGACTAGGCCATAGGAATTTCCTGTTAGGCTAGATGATCCTAATTGACACCCTCGAAGATTAGAGTTATTCAAACTCGGGCAACGAATTTACTTCGAGACAAACAGAAAGAACGCTTTCACACGAGTAAAACGAGAGATTAAACACGGATAGGATGCACAACAATGCACAGTCCCTTAGGAATACTAGAACCTAGATCTCTGATACCAACTGTCAGGACCCGTCCAGAATTCCTTCCCCGGAACCCTAGACAGCCCTGATCCCAGGGAAATACCACCGAACCTTCCAACGGAAAATCCGGCAGCACCTCTCCTAAGGGATTTACTTACCACAAATTTACCTGCACTGAAAACACACTTCAAAAATATCCCCTTATTCCTCCCACAAACTACAAATTGGTTCCACAAATTGCAGTACTTAAAAAAAATAAATACAGTAATCCAGTGCAAAATAAATACAACAAGAGTGAAAGAAATATTACAACTGCAATAAAAGAATAACAGGGTACTGCCGAACTAAAACAGCGAGGAAGATCAAGTCCGCTCCGAGTGAACACCGACAACCTGGTACCTAGAGGAACGGAATTTAAGAGTGTGAGATGCTAATCATCTCAGTGAGCGACCCTACTACTATACCATATATTATCACAGTAATAAGTATAAATAATAATTATTTGGAAATAATATTTTCTCTCAAAACCCTTACAATTCACTCAGTTGGAAAGGTTCCCCTTTTAAAACAATTTCACAAAACCCTTTATCCATATTCCCCGAAAACCAAGACATCAATTAAATACCAGAAGCGGTAACAATTATATTTTTAATTCCAATTCAGTTTCCAAACATTTTATTTTTAAAACACAGTTCTGAAAATCATTTGATGCACCCACTATATACCAGTGGCGCCAACAGTACCCAGCGTCCCAAGGTACCGCCAGACAGGAGGTTATAGAGAGAAACCGGCATACGGTCGCGTGGCGTCCCACAGCGCCGCTGCTAACCTGGTGTCCCGGCCAAAGGGGGGTGGCCGCCCTCTCCGATGGCATCCACAGGACACCCTCATAATATCAACCGCGCGCTACTCACACCCACCTGCGCGCTAATCACAACCGTGTGCACACTAACCATATCACATATACCATATCACATAATCAGAACACCAGTACGTGCACGGTGCATCTAACAATTATAAAATCCATAAATTTAAATCATAAAACAAATTTCACATTTTTCATAAGCATAGCGGGCATAATCCATCCGCTTGAACTGGGAAATTCTCCACAATTCTTTATAACCAATACCATAAATTCCATGATTTTCAAATCCACCAACTCCCAAAATCCATCAATTCAAATATCCACATTTTTCCAAACATAAATAATTTCTCGAAATATCATAATCAAATCTCATAATATTCCATGGGCATATTTTATAAAAAATTGAGATCACCAATATAACCAAATATTTTCCTTGAAATATTTGAAAATCAAATCGTGCCCAATTTACCATTAAAACCTCACCAATTTCAAAATCCTCAAAACCATAAAATAATTCCACACGACATAAATTTGTAGAATTCGTATTTTCTTAAATCCAATAAATTCATAAATAATTCTACAATAAATCCAATAAATATTTGGCACATAGAAATTAAATTCCAAATATTTAATTCACACATAATATATTCATCAATTAAATTCCCCAAAATTAATTTGAAGGTGGGTCACTCACCTGGAGCACGCAATTAACCCATGATCTACTACGGGATCAATTCTACGACTCACCGGTGCTCCTAGAACAAAATTCACAGACAGTCAAATAAATTAATATTTTATTCGGGTAAATAATACCCGATACCCGGGGGGTCAAAACACAAACGATAACTAAAATTTACGAATTATATACCGAATCGAAGCTCGAGTGATGCTAATCACAGATCCGGTCTTAATTTCCGATGATCGTACCCGACGGGGTCGGAATTTTATCGGGAAGCTTTTCGGGTTTCGGCTCTGCAATTCTCCCAAACCGTCGCGAATTGGTGGAAACGGAAGTCGGATTTGGGTTCAGGAGGTCGAACACTGCGGGCTGGAGCTGGCCGGAATTTTCGGGTACTCGCCGGAACAGTAATTTCCGGCGGGCCGCCACGTCACCGGCAACCGTCGCCGGAACAGTAATTTCCGACGGTGGCCGTTTGCTGTGAAATTTTGCAGATTTGTAGATCGTGAGGAGAGCAATCCAACGGGACCAACGGTGAGCAAAACGGAGGTCGGACGGCGGAGAAATCACCGTTTGAAGATTTTCGACCCCTCGCCGGAAAACGCTCCGATCCCGGCGCGTCGGTGGTCCGATGGCCGTGATTTTTGGTGGGTAGGCCGGACTTGAGGAGAGGATGCTGGGTGTATGGCGCGTGTACTGTATATCGGCCGGAATAGTGCCGATTCGCGGTGGCCGGCGGTGGAGGGGGAAAAATCGCCGCCAAACTTCGGACGTCCGATCCGGGCGCGTCCGGCGGCCGTTCGCCGTGAAATTTGGAGGTTTTGCCGGAAATGAGGTGGGCAAGCTTTCTGTCCGGCGCGTGTACAGTAACTCGGCCGGAACAGTGGCAAAATCCGGTGGCCGGCGGTGGCTCTCTCTCTCTCTCTTTCTCTCTCCTCTCTCTCTTCTCTCTCTTTCTCTCTCTTCCCCGAGTGTTTTAACAAAATTAAAACCCTGCGTGACACTGTTCATGCCATGTGGACCAATCAGAAACTGACACGTGGCGTTTCACTGTTCACCGACCCAAAAAAATATTAAAATAATACGGTATCCGGTAAACTTCAAACGTCCATAACTTTTTAACCACATGTCCGATTTAAGCGTGCCGCTAGTCTATGAACTCGTATCGACGAGTACGTTACAACCATACAAGAGTCAACTCACAATTACATCACAAGAAAAAGTCAACTCCCGGCACCTTTTAGACAGTTTACACTTCAACTTGTTTTGCCCATAACTTTCAAACCGTAGCTCCGTTTTCGACGTGCTACTAGTCTACGAACTCAGGGCGTCATGCACTTCGCCACGGTACCCTAGTCAACTCAAAATTCTCACCGAGTCAAAAAGTCAACTTTTGACCCCCTTCGGTCAACGGTCAACCTCGGTCAACGTGCACGGATTCCGGTGCGATTTGGGACGGGGTGTTACACGCTGGGTACCGTTGGCGCCACCGGTATATAGTGGGTGCATCAAGTGGTTTTCGGAACATGATTTTCAAAATAAATATTTTGAAATTATATTTAAATTAGAATGTATTTAATGTTGTTTTTATTATTTATTTCAATTGGAGATTTTAATACAAATTTTATGGAATTTTATTATGTTTTTAATTACCTATTTATATTAATGTTTTAACAATGCATTTTATCTTGATTTTACTATTTACATTGATTTGATGATTTTACAGAGATCTTACTATGTTCTTACCATTTATTTTAAATGGAGGTTTTAATTTGGTTTAATTATTCCTTTATTTAACTGTTCAATTAATTAATTCATTCTGATTATTTTAATTACTTCCTGAATTGTCTTAATGTAAGTTTCATTAATGTTTTTGTATTATTTGTTTATGATATTTATCAATCATTTAGTAACTGTTACAAAATTATTTTTATTTCTATTTCTATTTTATTTTCATTATAAATTTTGGATCCTTGATTTATTATACTTTATTTGATATTTAGTTGACTAATTTTTTCCTTGGTTTTCGGGGCATACAAATAGCGGGTTTTGTAAAACATTTTAAAAAGGAGAACATTTCTAATAGAGTGAATTGTGAGAGTTTTGAGAGAAAATATTATTTCAAATATTTATTATAATTATTTATTTAATTGTTTGGTATTGATTAATTAAGTTTGTTTTATTGTTATATTATTAATATTATAATTGTGTAATAGATTGGTCACTCACTGAGATGATTAGCATCTCATGTTTTTAAATTTTGTTCCCCTAGGCCCAGGTTGGGAGACGTTGATCGTCCGGGGCGAGCCCGACGTCTCAGTTCATTGCCGAAAGTCCAAGAAACATTTCCTCCGTTTTTCTTTTCCATCTTGTATTGCTTCATCTGTTATTGTATTAATTTCATATTTATTTGTATAATGCTCTGTATATAAAATTGGACAGATATTTTTTTAATTACTTACTGATTCCCTGTTATTATTTTGGAGTGCTGTAAATTTGTGGAAACAAATTATAGTAAGGTGGGATGAATAAGGGGATATTTCTAGAAGTGTTTTTCGTGCAAGAAAATTTTGTGGTAAGTCCAACCCTTAGGGGAAGTTCTGCTGGATTTTTCATTGGAGGGTCCGGTAGGGTTTTCCTGGGATCAGGATTTGTCTAGGATTCCGGTGAGGAATTTTGGACGGATCCTGACAGTCAACCTCTTTTTAAGCTATTGGAAACTTTGCTCACACTTGTCAGCCCACTCATAGTTGAATCCTTTTGTGGTCAGATGATGAAGAGGTGTAGCTATCTTAAAGAAAACTTCAACAAAAAGACGATAATAACCTGCCAAGCCAAAGAAACTCCAGACCTTGGTCATACCAATAAGCCATTCCTAATTCATTACTACTTCAACTTTTTGTGGGTCCATTCATATGCCTTCTGCCAAAATAATCTGTCCAAGATAACCCACTTTATCCAACCAAAGTTAACATTAACTTAGCGTACAATTGATTTTCCTTAAGGTTAGCAAAACCAAACTTCACAATGATTTTCACGATCTTCCTTTCTACAACAAAATCATTGATGAGAACAATGACAAATTGATTCTAGAACATACGAAACATCCTAATGGGGTCTATAAAAGTTGCACATGCATTAGTTAAACCAAATGACATTACCAAGAAATCATAGTGACCATATTGAGTCTCAAAAGTCATTTTAGGAAAACCAAATTCTTTAATTCTCAATTGATGATATCATGACCTCAAGTTAATCTTGGAAAGAACCTAGGCACCTTGAAGTTGATCAAACAAATCATTGATGCATGGTAGAGGGTAGAGATTTTTCATTGTAACCTTGTTTAGTTGTTGATAGTCAATAAACAATCTCATTGAACCATTCTTCTTCACAAATAAAACCGGTGTGTCTTAAGGTGAAACAATTGGTCTAACAAAACCTTTTATGCACTAATTCCAGTAATTGAACTTTCAACACTTTCAAACTAGTTGGGGCCATTCTATAGAGAAATAAAGAGATAGAACCAACATTGGGAACTAAAGCTATAGCAAAGTTTATCTCTTTTTTGGGAGGCAAACCTAGAAGATCGTTGGGAAACACATAGGGAAGTCACAAACCACAAGAATATCCTCGAATCTGAACACACTAGCTCAATTATCAATGATATGCCAAGTACCCTTACACCTTTTTCAAAGTAAACAAGTAGAGATAGTAGAAATCAAACCAGAAGGAAGAACTATATGCTTTTCATGGAATACAACCTCCAGTAATCCCCATCAACTTAAGGTAACTTCCTTTTTATAATAATCCAAAGCATGATTGGTAGCAAACCAATCCCTCCCTACGATAACATCCAATTTTTGTAAATCCAAAAGAGTAAAATTTGGTTCCATATCTTAATCGTTAATTGTGATTATATATCATTTCATATTTATGTTAGCCACAATGACTCAAATATACGGGTGGAAAAATCTAAACTGCCCTCTAAAGGCACAGCATCTCTATCCACTCATGCCACTGGACTACATGATACAAATGAGAGAATATAGACATAGAAGTACAAGTCCATCAAAGTAGCAAAATAGATATATATATATATATATATATATATATATACATACATATATTTATATTGTCAATGGAGGATGGATGTGATGGAGATGTTTGGACATGCAGTAAGCTACCTATTAGTAATGTCCTTGGGGAACAATTGAAAACATATAAAGTGTGAAACAAGCTCAATGAGTGAATAATAATATATAGGAATATATATATATATATATACATATACATGTTACAAAATCCATTTCTCCCAAAGCCACATTTCTTCCATTTAAAAGTGTATCACCCCATCCTTTCACACTATTTAATATTGTCCCCCGTTTACCTATCACACTCTAGATGGGATAGGATTATATTCAAACTTTTCAATAGGTCACCCATCCTAGGATTACTCCCCTTGAAGCACATTTAACTCTAGAGTTCTTTCGAACTCTAATGTTAATCACTCTAAAACGGCCATTTTTTAAAAGAGTGTTTATTTAAAATTTGAACCATCACCTTTCCACACTAGGCAATGCGAGGTTGGACATAGCTAGTCTTTTTAGTAAGGTAACTTGCTAATTCCATGCACTATCCACACTTATCGTGACAGCTTCATATTGAACCTCCATTGGTAATCTACAATCCATCTCATTGTATTGTTCATTGATCTTGCTTTTTCTTGCTTTATATTTTTCTAGGCTCACATGTCTTACAATACACCCCTTTTGAGGCCTAGCATCTTTGCTGGTACATTTTTGATCAAGTACAGGCTCTGATACCGTCTATTATGCCCCACTCACTTGCACTGCTAATATTTTCTCTCATTTACTCACCACACACCAAAAGGTATGAAGTTTTGTTCACATGCCCTAGGATATCACCCATTCTAGGATGACTCCTACTATAGCACACTTAAGTCTAGCGTTCATTTGAACCTTGAAGGCTTCTGCTTAACTTCAGAGTTCTTTTAATACTCAGGTGATACGGGATTAAATACCAGTTAATTTTGCTAGTCAGGTACCCTGCCAGTGTCCTGCACCTACACACACTTATTTTGGAGCCTCATATTGATTGTAGCACCCTAATCTAAAAAAATGGCCCAAGTTTGAACTTTTGACCTAGTTTGACCAAGGTTTATCAGGGTTGACTAACCAAGTCTCATAGTTGATTTTTTACTGTGACAGAAATTTTGTGTTGACTGTGATACCATGACAAAGTACACATCAACACGAGTTCATAGACTAATAGTATGACAAAATTGGAGGTAAGAATAGAAAGTTATGGCCAAAACAAGATGCAACTAAAACTGATTGGTGAGTCTGGAGTTGATTTTTTATCTATATAGATTTTGATATTGACTCATGTATGATGTGATAGTGCTCATCAATATGAGTCCATAGACTGGCAGTATATATAATTTGGGCCTACGGTTGAAAGTAAGGAAAAGTTTATCTATTTTTCCTGAGACTGCTTTTACCAGGTAGTGGAATATTTAAAAGAGCCTTTGATTTGTACCACATGTCACTAGTTGGGATGTATCACTTGTCACATTTAGAAAGATGCGATTGTCATGATAAGAAGGTGCTATGTGTCATCCTTAATAAAATATTATATTATATTATATTATTATTTTTATTCTTCTTTTTCTTTTTCTTTTTCTTTTTTTCTTTTCCTTTCTCCCCCCTACGGAAAAACCATCTATCCTTTCTCTCTGGCTTTCAAGTGCAAAAGGGGAACAACCCCTTTCTCTCTCTCTCTCTCTCTCTGTTTCTCTCTTCGGATGAAAAGCATTGGCTGCGCTCCATCCGCTGGATGGCTACATACATTGGCCAGCATGGTGGCCAACAATCGGACGACCTTGGCCATCCAATTTCCAACTGTTTGACTGATGGACGCATCGAGATCAATGGTCCAATGCCAGCAGCCAGCATTCCCCTTGTTGGTCAATCTTTTAGCGGTTTCCAGCCATGGTATTGGTCTTTCCCTTTAGTTTTCAACCCCTTGATCTCAAAAATAGTCTCCATTTGTTTAAATTCCAAATGTTTTGTGAGATACATTGGAGGGGAGCTTGGCCAGAACTTCTTGGCAATTTCCTGGCCAATTCAGGTGGCGTTGAGCTCAATGAAGGTTACAACGTGTTCCTCATCTGCTTAGCTTTCCATTGATATTTTGTTTATGAATTATGAATGTGTATTTGAAAAGTTGTTCTTTTTGAGTACATGTGTATGTAATGTGGTAATTGTATTAAATTCTATATGTATGTACATAATTATGTATAAATATGTGCATGTATATTTGTAATGCATATTTTTGTGGATATATATATGTGCGTAAGTATGTGTGGGTACTCATTTGACATATATGTTTATATGTATATAGATATATCTTTCAGTATATGAATATATATCTATATATATGTTAAAAGAATTGTATATATATACATGAGTACCTATGTATGTGTGTGGACATACTTGATTATGTAGAAGTATATCTGAGTATATATGAATGTACATTGTATGCATACATATACATATATTTTTATAAACATGTATATGAGCAAGTATATATTTGTTAAAGGGATTTTGTTATGTATATAGATGAATATGTATATATATATTTGTGTAAATAAAGATGAGTACACCCATATATTTTATGTTATTTAGAATTTCAAAAAAAATATTATACCAAAATTTAGAGAATTATTGTTTATCTTACTATGCTGTTTTATTTGATTTAAATATATTTGTTATATAAAATTTATTATATAGTTTTGGAGAAATTATTTATGTGATTATTTATTGCTGGAATTATTGTTAAAGTTTACTGTTATAATTATTTTGCATAACAAAATATATTGTGTGAAATTAAGTGGTATGTAAATTTTATATGATTTAGTATAATTTTTGCATAAATAAATTTTAAGGACTTAAGGAAAATAATCGTATTAAATTATTGTGTATAAAAATGTAATTGTATATTTAAATATTTATGAATTTGGTTTATTGTGGTAAAAATTGAATTCTTTAAATTGTTTGATTTATTTTGATGGTTTAAAAGAAGTATGGAATTTAATGGATTTAGTAATAGTATAAAAATTCAGTTGTATTTTATCAAATTTCGATATTTATAATATTATAAAATTTTATATAGTTTTTAGATGCACTATACGATACTAGTATTTTGTACTGTATTGTTAGATTAATGTGCAAGTATGTATGGCTATCCTGTGAGAGTCATGGACCTGAGGGTTGGCAAGTATATTTGCATCGTGAGCATTAGCTGCCCCCCTCTTTGGCTGCAAGATGATTGTTTACTATATCATGGCTATCCTATGGGTACCATGGACCTAAAGATTGGTAAGTATATTTGCACAATGACCATCAGCCGTCACCCTCCTTTGCCCAAAGATGGTTTGTTTATTATGGTTATGGATCAACATGCAAGTTATATTGGTGGTTGTCCTTATGAGCTGTATTGAGAGGGTAGGCGAGTATAATGCAGAGTGAGTACCAGCCGTCTCCTCCCTGGCCATAGTATGGTTATCCTGTGGGAGCTATGGACCCAAAGTAGGGTAGGTATAGTGCGTCGTGAGCATTAGCCACCCTTTCGGTGAAGGACAATTTTTTTAGCCATGACAACTTATTAGCAATCGACGCCGTAGGACACCAAAATGAGCGATTGCAGGTTCTTTATTTAACTTTCTCGCTAGGTAATACTCAGGATGCTTGGTATTGTCTGCACCACTGGTATATCATATGATGCATCTAGTATCTTTTTCATATATACGTGTCTATATACATATATTATGTTATGTTTGTATGTACTACACCATACAAGGATAATGATTCGATTCGACCCATGAATGACTTAGCCTTGTAACTCTACTGCCTACGAGTTCAAGGGATCGGACGGTCATCATAGGCAACCACTCCATATCGTATTGGTATCAGTGTACATAAGACAGCTGATATCATGGGGTCGCATAGTAACAAATTATATGTTATCGTATGTACTTCCACTACAAGTGTATATATTTCGTAGTATATTTATAACTTTTAAATTTTTATTTTACTTTATTTCATTTTATCTTATCTATTTATAATTATGATTTTCTATTCTTAACCTTATTTATTTATTTATTATTATTATTATTATTATTATTAAAATTATTAATTTTTTGGGATTAGTATTATTTGTCGTTAATGACTTATTATTATTTTTTCTTATTAGTACTATTCATCATTGTTATTATTATTAATATCGTTATTGTTATTGTTATTATTATTATTATTAGTATTGTCACTATTTTTATTATTACTATTATTTATTATTGATATTATCGTTGATTATTATCATAGTTATTATTAATTATTGTGATTAATATTGTAATTGTTATTATTATTGTTATTATTTTTATTATTATTATTATTTATTTATCATTGATATTGTTGTTAATTATTATCGTAATTGCTATTATTATTATTATTATTATTATTATTATTTACCGTTATTAATTGTCATTATTTTTCTATATTTATTATTATTGTATTTATTATTATTATTATTATACAGTACTCCTAGGTAAGTATCGCAGCTTTCAGGCAAGTGTGGAAACCTTTGAGCGAGTACGATAACCTTTAGGTAAGCATGAAAACTTTCACGCAAGTATGTTAGTCTTTTGTGCTAGTGTGGTAGCTTTTCGGCAAGTTGTATTATTACTGTTATTAATATTACTATTATATTTGTTGTTTTATTACTCTTCTATGTACATATTGCATTGATGTATTTATAAGCGGTATAGAAATATAGGACAGTACCAAGTGGGTGGTGTGGGCAGACATGAATATTTAAAGATATTCTTTTTTTATTAAATTTTTGCTAGTATATATATTTTTTATACTTTGTTATTGAAATGTTGTTTATTGTAGAGAATCTTGTAGTGAGGTGGAAGGAATAAGGTGGTATAATATAGGAGTATGATTTTGTGTAGTGAATTTTGGGAGCATATTCAACTCTTAGGGGAGATATTGCCAGATTTTCTGTAGAACAGTTCGGTATGATTTCCTTTGCGATTAGGGCTTATGCTAGGATTGCATTGTTGAATAAAGCACATGATAGATACATTTTCATCATCCATTACTAATTTGTAGTAGTACAAAAAATATCTTCTTGATCCATAAGACCTTCCAAACCATTCTTTATGTGACAGATTTACTTATGCATGTATCTAACAACAAAAGAAACAAGAAGGCTAATCTAAAAAACACACTAATACCTTACATTTTCTATTTTTCTTTCAAAGTATTTGATTTTCCTATTGAGATTTTAAATCTCTAGAAAATAACATGTAAAATCTTATATGTCTAGAGAGTCGACTAATTGGCTCCTTCATATATCCCAATTAAATGAGTTCGTCACTTAATGAGCTATTAGAGAATTCTGTGACCCATTATTAATTAAAGCTCCTAATCAATAAATTAACATACTCCAAGAGTATAAATCTAATAATCTTCCACTTGCTCCGAAGCAAGTCTTGGACTTTGGTCCAATCTGGTACTACTTAATTAAAAGCCCAATATTTGAACTCCAAGATTAATACATTCATATTAAATATATTTTTCCTTTGTAAAATATTAATAATTAATTAATATTATTTTTTATCAATCAATACAGAAACATGTCAATTGGATATTTCATATAAATTCAATTTGTATATTTCATAAATATTCAGAGAGCACATAATTATAATTCCCAAATTATCAAGATATTGACAGTATATAATAGAACTCAATTATTGATAAGTCAAAAAACCATAATCTCTTAGTTACATATTTATATGCCTGAGATTTAATTCTTTTTCACAGAAATTTATCCTTAATTATACCTCTTCCGATATTCTCAAAATGATCATAATTTATTCCAATATGTTATAATAACAAAGATAGATATTTTAAAAAAATATTACAATTTAAAAAAGTGTCTAACCTTATTTATTAACTGTAAGATAATTCATTAATTATGAGAATCTATGATCATGGTTTCTATGGACTTATAAATATGATCGAATACTACATAATTAATCTAGAACTTATACATAAAATATAATATTTTAAAGTTTCAACTCACCAGGATAAAGCAAAATAATAATAATAAGTAATTTTGGCTTAATTGATAAATCATTTATATTTATGTATAAAAATTATGGATTCGAAGCACCAAAGTGGAAAAAATTATTGTAAGTAATAATATAACATAATAATAATAATAATAATAAGAAGAAGAAGAAGAAGAAGAAGAAGAAGAAAAGGAAGTGTTGCATAATTTTGTACGCCTTAGGTGGCGTATTTATTTTTCCACGCATATGTTGGATTGTACTAATTAATCCAGTAGATGAGAATTTAGGTGTGCTATCAAACATGTTTTTTTATAAACATGTTGAATATGTTTTAAAAATAAGAAAAAAACTGCAGCAACTTCTTTTTTTTTTTTTTTTTTTTTTTTAATGTTACCAAGTATGTAGCAAATAGTGTGATAACATATTAATTAATAGTTAAAATTTAATGTAAAAGAAAATATAGAAAAGTAACCTCTTCAATAAATTGATAAACAAAATCAATTTAAAATATCATTACCAAATTACCATTCATAAGGTAATTCTATAATATGTGGTAAACTAAATTGAAAAAAAGGCTAACTTTTCCTAGATTTAGTACATATTTAAATTGAGAAATTGTTTTTCCATCAAAATATATAAAGCTTCATTTGAAATAATAGTAACTCATTTAAAAAAAATGTCAAAATTAATATCCAATGTTCTAATATGGATAAATTTTTAAAATATCCTTACTATATGTTGATAAATTTGGATTTAGATGGATTCTAATATAGCATAAATGCATAAATAAATATAAATTTACTTTTTAATTAATTTTTATCAAATTTAAAAATTATTGGGAAAAATATTTAAGAAAAGGCTAAAATTTATTTTAATTTAACATTATTACCAAGCATATAAATAAGAATGATCATTTCCATTTTCTATGTTTTTATTCCTATGAATAGCTATCTATTTTATTAGGAATAATTGATCTATAAATCAAACGTATCCTAAAATAAAATATATAAATAAATGGGACAGTTGAGTGATATGTAAGTTAACATATAAGTCTAGCAACCAAGTAGCATTTTGGATGGATATCAATTCGGATTGAAAAAAGAGAAATAATAATTATTTTATAGGAGATGCAGTCTATTAATAAGATCGAGCTGCTAGTCTCTTATTATGATAAGGTTTTAATTGCAATGGTTAATTATTTTTCCACGCATATGTTGAATTATACTAATTAATTAATACATTCAATGAGAATTTAGATGGGCTATCAAACATGTTTTTTTGTTTAAATGTTACCAATTATGTTGCAAATAGTGTGATAATATATCAATCAATAGTTAAAATTTTGACGTAAAATAAAATATAGAAAAGTAACCTCTTCAATAAATTGATAAACAAAATCAATTTAAAATATTATTACCAAGTTAGATTATACATAAAGTCATTCTAGAATATGTGGTAAAATAAACTGAAAAAAGGCTAACTTTTCATACATTTAGTACGTTTTTTTTAACTGGGAAATTGTTTTTTTCCGTCAAAATAAATAAAGCTTCATTTGAAATAATAGTAATTCATTTTTAAAAAAAAAATCAAAATTGATATCCTATATTCTAATATGGATAAATTTCAAAAATATCATTATCATATGTTGATAAATTTGGATTTAAATGGATTCTAATAGAGCAAAAATGCTTAAAAAAGTATAAAATTTAGTTTTTAATTAATTTTTATTAAATTTGAAAGTTATTGGAAAAAAATATTTTAAAAAAGGTCAAACTTTATTCTAATTTAACTCTATTACCAAACATATAAATAAAAATGACCATTTCCTTTTCTATGATTCCTATGATTGTATTCCTATGAACAGCTACATATTTTATTAGGAATAATTGGTCTATTACCAAATGTATCCTAAAATAAAATATAGGAACAGATGGAATAGTCGAGTGATATGTAACATAATATATAAGTCTAGCAGCCAATTAGAATTTTTTTTTTTAATCTTTCTTTTAAATGGATATCAATTCGGATTTAAAAAAAAAAAAAAAAAAAAAAAAAAAGAGAAATAATAATTGTTATATTGGAGATGCAGCCGACTAATTAGGTCGAGCTGCTAGTCTCCTATTATGATAAGGTTTTTAATTATAATGGTTGAATTTGCTTGGACCTGTTTAATTGGGCTGGGCATACTTAGATAACTAAATTTGCAGGATTGTGTATGTACTGTAATATTTTCTCCAAAAAAAAAAGAAAAAAAAAAAAGGAAAAGGTGTATATATTATAATACAATTAGATAAAACCCGTAGCTTGGCTGTAAAGAACAGATTTTAGGTCAAAAACTAAATACATTCTTCGTTGGAAAATGATGAAGAAGAAAAGGGTTGACTTTTCTTTTTCTTTTTCTACTTTTTTTTTCCCCCCTTCTTGTTACTGTTATATCCCTAACTCCTCTATTTTCAATTTCATGTACAGAAATTCAATGTGGTTCATCAGAACGAAAACAATGTGGGTGATAGAATCAGTGAATTGGACAATGGAGTTCTTGTAAACATACTTTCTCTATTGCCGCTAAAGAAAGCTGTGGCTTCTTCTATCCTTTCACGCCGATGGCTGTATGTTTGGACTAATATATTCAATCTCAATATTGAAGCTCATCTAATTACCACCAAAAGGAAAACTAAAAAAAAAATATAGAATTAGAGTCTAAAAACTTGAAGTTTGTAGAATGGCTTACTGATGTAGTGAAGAAGCAGCACAAGGCCCCAAAGATAGATCAATTCAGGGTATGCTTTCGATGTCTGGGCCCTGAGTTTGATTGTTTTGTTCGTGATTTGATTGAGTTTGCTATGATAAAGAGAGCTCATAAGCTTGAGTTAGACTTTGCACTCGGTAATGGTGATGATCCAATTTTGGGATCCAAGTACAGTTTTCCAGAAAAACTATGTCAAAAACACATCGGGTTTGAGTCCCTTCAAGTGCTTGAATTTAAGTCTGTTAATGTGAGAGGAGGAGTTATCGAGCGGTTGTTGTCAAATTGTCCTGTTCTTGAAAGATTAAGTGTGTATAACTCCCCGGCTTTGCATGGTTTGAGAGTTTTTGGCCGTGCATCACTCCCATTGAAGTGCTTAGTAATACGACAATGCCATTTGGTTGGAAGAATAGAGATTGATAGTGCCACGAACCTTGTTTCTCTACATATTGAGAGAGCTTTCGAAACTAACTTGGTTTTGAGGAATGTACCAAAACTTGTTGAGGTATCCATGATCGATTGGTGCAACTATTGCACCAAAATTAATGTCATCGACCAGGTTTCTTGTTGTCTTTCCCAGCTAGAAATTCTCAGAGTCGGTAGAATTGTAGAGGTAAGTTTATGAATTATTGATGCTATTTTTTTTTTTCTTTTTTTGGTTAAACATGTTACTCCACTTACTCTAGGTTTGGTTTGTCAGGTTTCCAAGATTGGTGAAGTAATTCCTAATCCTATATTAACAAATCTCAAGCATTTGCATTTACAAGTTGATATTCGCTGCAAATATGTTTTTCTTGACTTAAATTCAATTGTGGAAGCAGTTCCTTACCTGCAGAGACTTGTGTTTATGTTGTCATATGTGGTAAGTTACTTGGATTACTGATCCATATGTATTCCATTTTTCTTATTACAAAGTCGTAGTTTTAGATGCCAAATCTTGTTTTATCATTGTAATGAATGGAGATAACTAGTTTTATCATCGTGATTAAATGTGCAATGTGTTGAATATGTAGTAGTAGTACTCAGGGCCGTTCAAGCATTTTTTAGGCTCTAGGCAGAGAAAAATATTTGGGCCTTAATATTTTTTAAGAAACATTGAATATTAGTTTTTAAAAGAGAAATTTTTATACAAAATTTAATTTTTTAACTTTTTAAGATGAAAAGTTAGTAATTAAATTTTTATATTCAAGCTGTGATAATAAATCCTTTTCAATTAATAAAATTGCCAAATTATCTAATCTTTCTTGGGACATTGTTGAGTGTAAATAAGATCTTATTAATTTTAATTTTGAAAAACTTCTTTTTGCTGAAGCTATACTAACAAGTATTATCAGTAGTATTCTATAAGCTATCCATGCGTTAGGAAAAGAATTTAATTTTTTTATAAGGTTTAGTATCCCAAGTGCTATTTTTAATTCAGAATTTATTATTCCTTTTAAAACTTTTAGTTTTGAAAATAAATTTAAACCATCAATATCAAATAATATGTTATGTTTTAAAAAATTTTTAAGACGCAAACACTTTTCTTTTAGAAAACCATCACCAAGCAATTTTTATTTTTCTATATCATACGGAAAAACTAAAATTATCTTCATATATCTTAAACTGTTCAAACCTAATTTGAAGTGAAAAAATAGCATAATCAACTATATAGTTGAAATAATTAATTTTAAAAGATTTTTCAGGTGAAAGTCTCATCTCATTAGTTTCATTCTCATCAAATTCTTTCTTTCTTCTAATTATACTTTTTTCATGAAATTTTGGTTCTACATTCATTTCATTGGCAATCTCTTTAGCACAGATCATAGCAGATGTGAATCCATTTTCTCTATAGTCATTAAAAAATGAAACAAGACCTTTTAGTTAATCTAATACAATGGTAATATTCATATCTTTATATTGTAAAAACTTACTAACAGTGTTAACTGCAAACAATATATCATACTAAATAATCACATCTAGTAAAAATTCAAAATTTTCAATCTCATATGTTGCTAAAGAAATTGCTTCACTTTTTGTTTTAGGATCATCATTAGCTTCTGCTAGTTGATATAAAGCATCTCTTATTTGTGGAGCTTGATATTTTATTGCTTTAACACTTTTAAGATGACTTTCCCAATGTGTTTGTGACAATGGTTTAAGAGTTAAATTAGAAACATGGTCTTGCAAAATTTTCCATCTTTTTGTAGAAGAAGAAAATAATGAATATATACGTTGTGTCATGCCAAAAAATGTTATAGCACTAGGACAAGACTTAGCCATATCACAAAGCACTAAATTAAGACTATGACAACCACATGGTATATAAAAAGCTCTAGAATTTATATCTAACAATCTCTTTTGTATGCCTTGTTGCTTACCTTTCATATTAAACCCATTATCATATCCTTGTCCTCTTATATCATTTATATCAAGTTCAAAATTTTTTCTTACACTAGTAAGCATATCAAAAAGACCTTTCCTTGATGTATTATCCACTTTTAAAAATTCTAAAAATACTCTTCTATTATGATTGGATTTGTTGAAATATCTATACATCTTAATATAAGAGACATTTGTTCTTAATGACTTATATCTGGGATACAATCAAGTATAACTGAAAAATATTTGGCTTCTTTTATTTTTTAATTATAATACTTTTTATTCCTATCCTAATATATTTATTAACTCATTTTATATGTTATGGCCAAGGTAATGATTATGAATTTCACCATTTTGAATACATTTAAGGTGTTCTTGCATTATAGGATCAAATTCTGCAATCATTTCAACTAAACTTAAAAAAATTTCCATTGTTTTCTTGATAAATCTTCTCATTTGTGCCATGAAATGCCAAATTATTTTTTGCAAGATTTTTAACTACAGCAATAATTCTTACTAATACATTCCTCCAATGCTCTTTTTCCTTGTTTACCTTTTCTTGTAAATTTTGATCAATAGTTTTATTTTTGAGTAATCTCATTTCAACATCAAACCAAATATTCATATTTATAATATGTTCACTGCTTGTTTCATGACTTTTAAGCTTGGCACTAAGATTTTTCCAATCTTGACATCCTTTGTTTGCTAATTGAATTGTAATTGATTTTTGATTAAATAATTTACAACAAGAGCAAAATACTTTATCTACTTCTTTTGAATATACTAGCCATCTCCTATCATGTTTTTCTCTATTAGGTAATTTTCGAATGTAATAAACAGTAGAAAAGTGTCTAGAATTTTCATTATTTGGAAAACATAAATTGGTTTCTCTAATTGGACCTTTTTCAACTAATAAATCTATTAAATTTGTATTATGTGTTCCCCTTGTGTTGGATCATATATATTTTTAACAAGAGTTTCATCAATATCATTAAAATTTTTATCTTCTTGATCAACAAATTCATTTTCTCCTAAGTTATTATTATCTTCTTCATCAATATTAATATTTGGTGAATTAGATTGATGATTATTAGAATGTTCTTGACAGATTTCTTTTTGTCCTAATAAAGTATCATCTTCTAGTGAAAATTCAATTGTTTTTTCATTTAAATTTTTAATTGGTTTTTCTGAGTTTTGATTTTTAGTACTAGTAACAAACCTATTAAGTGCTTCTTTTTTAGATTGAATAAATTTTTCTATTTTTCTTTGTTTCATACGTTTTGCATGTCCAGATTCATATTTGCTAGCAGACATATTTATATTCAAATAATAGAAAATATAGATCCCTAATATTTTATCAAAATTAAAATGCTCTAAATTAGAGAAACAATAAAACCTTATTTATGCCTTGCACTTTCAATTTGATGATACTTTAAAGTCTAACACTGTTATTTGCGTGAATATGATAAAAGAACAAACAAATATTGACTTTTATTTAGATTAATTAGAATAAACATCTTGGAGAATAATTGGCCCAAATTAAAAACACCATGTAAGGATTAAAATCTAATCAATTTATTTGAATAAAAAATATAAAGAAAAAAATAAAAACACAAAATACAAAACAAAACTATGAGCTATATATATATATATATAAGGACAATAAGAATAATTAGTAAATAACTGCATCATGAATTCATATAAAATAATATATATATATATATATATATGAATTGCTAGCCCAGGCTCAACCCGCATCAAGATATTGTCCTCTTTGGCCCAGTCCATCGGGCCTCAAGGTTTTATACTCAAAACGCGTCTTGAAGGGAAAGGTAGCATCACACTAATAAGGCATCACACCTCGTCCTTTCCAACCGATGTGGGATATTGGGATATTACACACCCATCCTTCCCCCTCCTGGGGCCCAGAGTCCGTCCTGGCACACCGATCCGGGTTAGGCTCTGATACCATTGCTAGCCCAGGCTCAACCCGCATCAAGATATTGTCCTCTTTGGCCCAGTCCATGTGGGATATTGGGATATTACACACCCATCCTTCCCCCTCCTGGGGCCCAGAGTCCGTCCTGGCACACCGATCCGGGTTAGGCTCTGATACCATTGCTAGCCCAGGCTCAACCCGCATCAAGATATTGTCCTCTTTGGCCCAGTCCATCGGGCCTCAAGGTTTTATACTCAAAACGCGTCTTGAAAGGAAAGGTAGCATCACACTAATAAGGCATCACACCTCGTCCTTTCCAACCGATGTGGGATATTGGGATATATATATATATATATACGAGAAGAATGAAAGTAAATTCATTAAAATAAATTAAAACCAACAAGCTTACCTTTTATTTTGGGACCTTCTAGATCAGAATTGCAATTGTGTATATTGAGTATCAAAGATTAAACAAATACGAAAGATGAGTGAATGGAGGAGAATAAAGGAAGTTAGCAAGAGAAAAAATGCATAAACTCTACATAAACAAGAATGAGTATTGAATATATGTTTTTCTCTTTTTTTTACCGTTACAATCTAATTAATTATAGAAATAGAATATAAAAAGTTTCAATTAAATTTTATTAGTGTTCTTTTCCAAAGATAAAGATAATTATAGATAATTATCGTAATAAATGATCAATTAACAATAATCAACTTCTTATATTTCTAAAATAAATTAATACTTATATTTTATTTAATGAAAAAAAAATATATATATATAATATAGAAAATATACTTTTTGGGGGCCCCAATAAATATTGGGGCTCTAGGCATATGCCTTAGTGGCCTATGCCTTCAGTCGGCCCTGGGAGTACTTTGGTTGTTGTTCCATCAACATGATTAAATGTCCAATTGAGAAATGCAATATTTTTGTTTTCATTGAATAAAAATGTTGAGAATTAGGAATATCAGCTAACTTTTTGAAAAGAAATAGTACTTTTGGTGCAATGAGTTTTATTATGTATTTGATCATGATAAATTAAACATCTTTGTTTCCCAAACTCTTCGATTCGTTGGGATTTGCATGGACTATTGATGATGTTCTGATCCTAAATAGAGACAACCTGAATTCCATTCTCATGGTCTTTGTGTGGAACAGAGGCCTCAATCTACCATGAGACTGCTGTTCAATGAAACAACTTTCTATGTATTTAGGAGTATTAATTGTTAATGCAATAGTTTTGCATTCGAATTGATATTATACTGCTATTGATTTGTTAAAGATTTGTTCTTTCAAATGCTATATATAAATGGTAATTCTGTTTGAAATAGATCTTAATTTGTTGTAGTTGTAGTTTGCATGAGCACTAACTTGTTTTTGTTGGTGCAGTTTTCCTTCGATGGGTGGGAATATTATGGAAAGCATAGAAAAGCTGCAAATTGGTGCTATAATAATAACCACAAGGTAGTGGAAATATTTGGCTATGCTGGTCACAAAAGAGCTGATGAATTTATCATGAATGTTATAGAAAATATTGGTACACTGGAGAAAATCATTATCATCCCTCACGATTGGTGCCCTTTTCGCGTAGCTGATACCATAGAAGAGTGCATTAAGTATGCCAGAGTTCACACCAGGAAAGAGCTCAAACCAAAAGTTCCTTCAACTATAGCATTTATATTATTATGATAAATGCTTTAAACTTATCCAAATTTTTTAATGTGGTCTGTAACTGAACAAAACTCTTGTCTATGTTAATTGGTGTTTATTAGGAAATTGCATATATGTATATTTATACATATATATATAGTCCTTCTATAATCAAGACCGACTTGATAAAAATGGTGCGGTCCAAAAACGTGAAAAAATAACCAACCATTAGATTTCAACTTATCCAATGAACGGTTCAGATACTTCCCTACCACATGTCAGAAAATTGCAACTTAAAAAAGATTTCCTTCAACCTTCTCGCTTCAAAATATCATTTTCTTTCCCACTCACACTACTGTTTCACACAGACTTTACCATTTCAAAATTCGCAAATAAAATCTACCATCTCTCACCATTTTAAAATTCCCAAATAAAATCAACAGTCTCTCACCATTTCAAAATTTCCAAATAAAAGCCATCATCTCCACCGTTCCAATCCCAGATATTCTTCTATTGCTTCCACCGCCCGGGCCTTCTACTCGAATATCCAAAATCCGTTTAGAGCCTAGGTTAAAGGTTATTATTTGTGAGCCATTGTTTTTTTTTTTTTTTTAGCCTTTTTTTTTTTAAGTGTGAACAAAAAATCCAAAAAAAAAAAAAAAACAATGACATCGATGACCTGCAAAACATCACCAGCTTAGGTACCAAATAAGTGGCCATTTTCATTTAGATTAAAAGCTGCTCTTTCTTGGTGGTCTAGAGTAGTCCCGACGTGGCCGAGAGCAAAGTTCCGGTGGTGACTGTATCGCTGCCCAGAGCAGAAAGGGCTTCCATGGCCTTGATAATTAAGTCTCGTTTGGTTAGATTCTTTTGAGTCTTGAAGTCTCGATCTTGATCGGATATGAGATTGAGGAGTTCCCACTTGGGGAGTGTTGATTGAGCTGTAAAGGATGAGTAGGCAATCATAGAGGAGTTAGAGTGGTGGGGTTTCAAAGAACAAGAATTGAGATGATGGTGTTATGGGTTGAATTGAATACCACAAAGAAGAAGATTTGAGGATGTAGAGTTATGGAAGCTTTGACGCTCTTGTAAATTTTTTCAATTTTTAAATTTTTTTTATTATTTTCTTTTTTTTTATTTCCTTTGTAATTTTTTTTAATATTTTTACAAGTATCATTCAAAATAATAAAATTTAAACTTAACAAAAAAATTTGAGGAGTAATTTAAAATTACAAAATTGAAAAGATAACCAAGAAAAACAAATGGGGGACCAAAGCCAATGCTTTTACATTCCAACAGCGTTGGCTTTGGTCCCCTAATTTTTTAAAATTTTTTTATAATTTTCTTTTTTATTTTTTTTAATTCCTTTATAATTTTTTTATATTTTTACAAGTATCATTCAAAATAATAAAATTCAAACTTAACAAAAAAAGTGAGGACTAATTGAAAATACAAAATTGAAAAGATAACCAAAAAAAAAAAAAAAAGGGGACCAAAGCCAACGCTTCTACATCCCAACAGAGGGCCTTGGTCCCCCAATTTTTTAAAATTTTTTATTATTTCCTTTTTTATGTTCTTTTTTTAATTTTTTTCATATTTTTACAAGTATCATTTAAAATAATAAAATTCAAACTTAACAAAAAAAAAAGTGAGGACCAACTGAAAATACAAAATTGAAAAGATAACCCAAAAAAAAAAAAAAATTGGGGACCAAAGCCAAAGCTTCTACATCCCAACAATGTTGTCTTTGGTCCCCCAATTTTTAGAATTTTTTATTTTTTTTAATTTCTTTGTAATTTTTTTATATTTTTACAAGTATCATTCAAAATAATAAAATTCAAACTAAACAAAAAAAATTGAAGTCCAATTGAAAATTACAAAATTGAAAAAATAATCCCAAAAAAAAAAGATTTGGGGACCAAAGCCAACACTTCTACACCTAACAGAGTTGGCTTTGGTTGTCTTATTTTTCAAAATTTTTTATTACTTTCTTTTTTATTTTTTTTAATTACTTTGTAATTTTTTTATATTTTTACAAGTATCATTCAAAATAATAAACTTCAAATTTAACAAAAAAAAATTGAAGATCAATTCAAAATTACAAAATTGAAAAAATAACCAAAAAAAAAAAGGGGAACGAAAGCCAATACTTTTACATCCTAAAAGCCTTGGCTTTGATCCTACAATTTTTTAAATTTTTTATTATTTTCTTTTTTTTTTAATTTCTTTGATGAAAATATGATAACGAACAAAAAAAAAAAAAGGAGTTTGTGTTTAAAATTGGACCCAAAAAAAAAAGAGAAAAAAAACTTTAAATGAAAATATGATAATGAACAAAAAAAAAAAAAAAGGGTTCGTTTTTAAAATTGGACCAAAAAAAAAAAAGAGGAAAAATTTTTTGTTGAAAATATGATAATGAACCAAAAAAAAAAAAAAAGGTTTGTGTTTAAAATTGGACTAGAAAAGAAGAAAAAAAGGGGGAAAAAAAAACTGTCACAAAAGGAGTAAAGACGACGCTCTTTTCAAAATAAGTGTCTGCTTTGTACAGGCTTTAGCAATGCTATTTTAAAATAGCGTCGCTAAAAACTAAATATATATCTTGTTGGTATCAAAGTCGTAAATGTTTCGATCTATATCTTGCTACTTTCTTTAGCGCCCGTAGAGTGTTATATCTACTTAATTTATTCAGCTTCATATTTACTTTATGAATCTTTATTTTCTTCAATTTACTCTTGTTATATTGCTTCTTTCTTTTCCTTACTGAACTACAAATCCGAATCTGAATTATAAATCCTAGGAGAGGTCTTAGGGAATGTCGGTCTGAGAGGTTTAAGAACAGGATGGAGTGGTATATGCAATAGTAAGTTTAGGATTATCAAGTTTTAGGATTTAAATTTTGAAAATGGATAGATTATTTAAGTCTAGTTCTTCTACTAGCTCTGCATTAAGTACTAGTTCTAGATCATCACTAAATGGAAATCAAATACCAGACATAATCAACGAAGAACATTTTATAGTTTTTCTTCTAATGAATCAATCAATCACGACTGGAGTATTCCTTCTGTACCACATAGTGAAATTTACCATCACAAAACCTGGTCTTTATCCTCACTTAAAAGTGAATCACATATTAAAACAGTTGAACAAGTTTACAATCAACAAAGATCACAAAACATGCCAACTACTTAGTAAAGATAATATTAAAAAACATAGACAAGATGGTCACCATTTCCTACACATAGGTTTAGTTCAAATCGGAATCAAACCCCTTACAAAATTAGGAACCAATTCATCTATTTTATTATATCTTAGAGATGCTAATTTTCAAAACTTTAATGAAAGTGTCTTTGGAGTCATAGAAACAAGTTTACGTAATGGTCTAGTTCATTTTGATTGTTACCTAGATTTTCCAGTAAGTTTATCAGATTCATGCATATTAAAAGTTTTAGCTTTAAATATAAAAACATCGGGCTATAGGTATGACGAATGTCGCCAACCATTAGCTCTAATTTACAGAATTCATTATGAAATCTCAGGAACTAACATGAACTTTAAGGCTAAAAAACATAATGCTAGAGGTCATACAATGTTAAGCTAGAATCAATATCAAGATTTAAATATCAAAATTCCTAAAATGATCAAATGGTTCGATGTCAATTTACCCTCTGATTGGGTCTTAACCAATGTCCGATCTCCAACCCTATTCAAAATATTTTAACTAATACTGAGTTCATCTCACAGTCTATAGATGGGTCAATAAGAATCACCTTTGATAGACAATCTCGATCTAATAAACTCTTAGGAGAAACTTTCTCAAAACAATCTTTTAATAAACCAATCATAGAATCAATATCTTATGGTAATATATCTAAAAGAGATCAAGAAATTGGAAAAGATTTACACAAAATTAAAGTACAAGAATTAGAAAGAGAATTACACAAATTAAGGTTAGAAAATGAAATTAAAAATCTCAAATTAAAATCAATCCATAACACTAGATAGGTTAGTCAACCTCGTTATAGTGATGAAGAAATTCAATCAATTCAATCATCTACAGCTTCAGATTTCATACATCACCAATTAAATACACTAAATAAACCATACAAACCAAATTGGAAACAGTTAGATAAAGAAATGATGTCTGACAAAAATCATGACAAATTAATAAAATATAGACAATCACACACTAGAGATCAAAAAGAACATATCTGGCAAAGCTGGAAACATTTAATGTTACAGATCAAATCTGATATACAATTTTTTGACTTTCTTGAAAAACATTATGACAAATTAAAAGACTTAAAAAGGTTAACTAAAGAAAAATGGATTAAATTAGATCAATCAACAGTTATATCTAGTCATCCTCCAGTTGAAAAAATAATCATTCATCATTTAAATAGTCAAATCATAGCTTCACCATTTAAAATTTTTACTCACAAAAGTAAAGATTTAATTAATGAACTTAGAAAGGTTATCAAACAAAATAATTACACAAATCAAAGTATTATTACTGTAGGCAAATAATTAGATAAAATAGAAACCAAAATTGATAATTCATCCAAAGAAAAAAATAAAGCACAACCCCTCATAAAATTTCCTGGTATTACAAAAATTCCAACCCTTCCAACAAAAAAAAATCAACTCAGTCAACTCCTAAAAGAATTACAATTAAAAGCTTCAACATCCAAAAACGAAGCCTCCTCTTCGAATCTTGCCACTATTCATAATCACTCTTCCTCTGATTCAGAATCCAATCAATCTTCAGCACCTAATCACCGTCATAGGCTTAAAAATCAAAAACCAAGTTTTAATAACTTTAAACAATGGAATACTAAACCTTTACTTCCAGAATTTCAAGAATCAAATCATAAAAATCAATTCTCCGTTAGTTCCGATAAATTATATGAATGGAGCATCGATGTATTAAAAGAACAAGAAATCTTAAACAAATTACATCATGTGTCAATGGTTGCTAATAGCTATTTTACTAATCAAAACCTTCCACAACCAGAAACTGTTGAATTATTAGTTATAGGCTTTACCGGTACATTGCATTACTAGTGGGAAAAACATTTAACAGATCAATCTAAATCAGAAATCATTTATGCCACTAAATTAAATGAAGAAAGATTTCCAATATTTAATGAAACCATAGGTCAAGGTGTCCCAGATGGAGTCAATACCTTGTTAGCCACAATAATTAGACATTTTATAGGAACCCCCACTGCTGCAACAGAAAAAAATACATGGTCAATTAACAAATTTAGATTGTCCAACTCTTAGTGATTTCGAATGGTTTGTGCAAACCTTTACTACCAGAATTATGATGAGAGATGATAGTAATCAACCCCTTTTGGAAAGAAAAATTCATTAATGGTTTACCCCAATTATTTGCTCGAAAAATCAAATATGTCTTAAGTAATGATAGTTGGTCACATAGATTACAATTCATTAACTTATGGAGACATAGTCTCAATAATTAAAAAAAAAAAAAAAAGAAGGATTAAAAATGTGTACTGATATGAAAATTGAAAATCAATTAACTAAAGATAAAAGAAAAACCAAATATGAATTAGGAAACTTTTGTCAACAATATGGTCTATCTTCAATAGCCCCATCTAGGAGAAATAAAATCAAAGAGAATTCAAATAGAAATTTTTTTACAAATAATACATATTACACAAATAAATCTTATTCCTACAAGAAGAAATCAAGTCCTAACAAATTCTATAAATCATCTAAAACTAAACCTCGAAAAGATTCAAAAGATAAAACTAAAATCAAATGTTTCAAATGTAATAAATTTGGACATTTTGCTAATGAATGTAAAGTTAAACAAACAATCAAACAATTCGAAATTCCAGAAGCTCAAAGACAAAACTTAATCAATGTCTTAGGAATTCACATCACAGATAGTGAACATAGTAAAAACAACATTTATACTAAATCAAGTTCTGATGAATCTAATAATCATTCTGAATTAACTACTGACACAGATAATCCTAATATCACTTTAGGATGTTTAGATGCTTGTTGTCTAGATACTTGTTCCAATAAATCAATTAATGTCTTAACTAATTCTACTGAAGAAGAAGATACAATATTAGAATTACTTAGCAAACTAGATAATCCAGATGAACAAATAGAATACATGAAAAAATACAAAAAGATCATCACCACTAATAACCAAGAAACTAATCAACTTAATAAAGGTACTCATAAAATCTGTTTAACAGAAGTCTTACAAACATTTAATAAATCAAAATATGAACAAATAATTGTCCAAGATTTACAGGTTGAAATCAAAACAATCAAATCTGATATTAAAGACTTAAAATTAGAAAACACTTAATCAAACACCAATTACAATTTGTTCAAGAACATCCCAAAAAACATATTTGTAATGAAAATAATCAATTAATGGATGAATCCCTTGCACAGGAAGAAGGATCTTCCCATTAAAATTGTTTAGCTTCAATTCAAAAAATCAAACTTCGAAAATGTCATATACAAATTACAATAATCATTAAAGATTTTCAATTCACTACAATTGCACTTTTAGATTCAAGTGCAAATTTAAATTGTATCCAAGAAGGTCTTATACCTAATAAATATTATACCAAAAACTAAAGAAAGATTAAATTCTCCTAATGGAAGCAAAATAGATTTACAATATGAAATCAATCAAGCACATATTTGTCATAATAAAATTTGTTTCAAAACATCGTTTGTCCTTATTGAAAACATGATAGATCAAGTAATTTTAGGTATTCCATTTCTTTCTTTGTTATATCCATTCACCATAGAAAATGATAGAATAATCAGCTACCCTTTAGGAGAAAAAGTTAAATTTGAATTTATCTACAAATCACATAATATTCAAACATTAAAAGAAGATTCAATTTCAAAAACAAGTAATCGTATTCAAAATAAAACTAAACATTTGCATTTCCTACAAGAAGAACTTAAATATACACAGATAGAAAATCAATTGTCTAACTCCTATCTCCAAAACAAAATCACCGATTTTCAACACCAATTAACCAAAGAAATTTGTGCTGAAATACCTAATGCTTTTTGGCATAGGGCAAAATACATAGTTAAACTTCCTTATGAAAAAGATTTTAATGAAAGAAATATTCCAACTAGGGCCAGACCAATTCAAATGAATCAAGAATTAATGGAATATTGTAAAATCAAAATTCAAGAACTCCTAACTGAAAAATTAATCCATCCTAGTGAATCTCCTTGGTATTGTTCAGCCTTTTACGTTCAGAAAAATGCTGAATTAGAGTGAGGATCCCCTTGGTTAGTAATCAATTATAACCCTTGAATAAATGCCTACAATGGATTAGATACCCTATTCCTAATAAGAAAGATTTAATCAATCGACTTAATCAAGCCACTATTTTCTCAAAATTTGATATGAAATCAGAGTTTTGGCAAATAGAAATAGGTGAAGAATATCGATACAAAACTGCATTTGCAACCCCATTTGGTCATTATGAATGGAATGTAATGCCTTTCGGCCTAAAGAATGCCCCCAATAAATTCCAAAGAATGATGAATGACATCTTTAATAATTACAGTCATTTTACAATTGTTTATATAGATGATGTCCTAGCTTATTCCTAATCAATTGATCAACATTGGAAACACCTCTGAATGTTCTTAGATATTGTCAAAAAACATGGTTTAGTTGTTTCAGCTCACAAATTAAAATTATTTCAAACAAAAATTAGGTTTTTAGGCTTCAATATTCATCAATCCTAGATTACCTCAATCACTAGAGCCATAGAGTTTGCTGATAAATATCCTGATGAAATTTTAGATTAAAATCAGTTACAAAGATTTTTAGGATCCGTAAATTACATTCCAAAATTCTATAATAACTTAAGAATCAAATGTAAGCCTTTGTTTGATAGATTAAAATCAGAACCCCCACCTTGGTCTTTAGCTCACACCAGGCTTGTCCAAAAATTCAAAACCCATGTTAAGACTCTTCCTTGTCTTGGCATTCCTTCACCTGATTCATTCAAAATTGTTCAAAATAATGCCTCTGAAATTGGCTTTGGCAGAATTTTACTTCAAAAAATCAATCTTGATTCACTCGAACAAATAATCTGTTTTCATTTTGGAACATGGACTTCTCTCAAATCAATTATAGTACTATTAAAAAAGAAATTTTGTCCTTAGTACTATGTATATATAAATTTCAAGATGATTTACTTAATCAAAATTTTTTAATCCGTATTGATTGCCAAAGTGCCAAATATGTTTTAGAAAAAGATGTTCAAAACATTGCATCAAAATAGATTTTTGCCCGATAGCAAGCTATACTAAGTGTTTTTTATTTCAACATTGAATACATTCAAGGAACACAAAATTGCATTCTTGGTTTTGTAACTCGTGAATTTCTGCAGGGAAAGGTTTCTCAACCGAGGCCCCATTATGCCTCACAAACAACATAAGGGGTCATCTACCCCTCAACCCAATCAAAATTCTCCCAAACCAGACCAAAACCAGTTAATCAAAGCATAATCATCCCAACCAATCACTCAAACCAGATCAATTACCAACAGCACTGGTCCAATCTTATAATCCTTACAGTATGGTTCCCAGCCAACCATTTACTCCAATCACCCCAATTCAACCAAAAATATCTCCCTATTTTGATATTACCCGTAATATTTTATTCTATGTTGAACCCTCTCTCTGAAAAATTCCTATCGTTACTCAACTCGTTAATCAATTTCTTCCCCCAAATTTCCATTTCATTCCAAAAGCACTGGGCACCAACCTAAAATATTATACTACTATTCTCCAACATACCAAATCAGTCACAATTACCCCTCTTTTTGATAAACAAAATAATCAAACTATTATTTCCCATAAATTTTGGATTCAAAAAATTATTACTTTTGAACAATGGAATCAACCTCCTTATCAATTAAAACAAACCACTACTCCTAGTAATAACAATATGATCAACTACTCTTTCAATTATTTTGATTATATTGATGCTTGGGAAAATATATTTTTGCATCAAAATGAATCATATTCCCATTCATGGTTTATCAGTTGGGATTCAAAATTTCAACGAAATTTTCCCAGCTGGTTTTTCCAATGGTGGTGTGATCATGGTCCATCCAAAGAACACCTTCCACCACAAATCCAACATTTAACCACCCATTTTGAAAAACATTACAAAATCACCTGCCAAGAAAGTGGCTTTCCTATTGAATTAATATTCATGTCCAAGTACAAAGTCTCTTGGATATTGAAGTGGTAGTATCACAGAGAAAAAGATATTGTCTACCGGATACATTCAATCAAATGGTGGGAAAAATGGAATTCCGACCATACACACAAAATGGTCATGGAAGAATTTCTTATTCTCCCCATTCAATAAATCAAACCAGCTTCCAGTCAAGCTTCTATAAGTTCAACCATATCAGAAAAGGAAATGCTTGCCTATATCCAAAAATTAATTGCAGAGGTAGATCAATTGTCAGATGATTCAGACATATCTGATGATGCTTCTAGCCATCTAAAAGCATAATTGAGCAGTAGCAAATCAAAGAATATTGCTGAATCATCCCTCAGATGGGCAAATACTGTCTATCAAGACAGTCAAGATCCCTACGATTTAGGATCTGACTAAACGACAATCAAATTTGGAATCTCTGACAGTGCTGAGTTACTTTCAGCATTCCACTCATAAAAAACACATCACAAGAATCACTATTCAAAAATCACTATTTATGAATAGTAAAAGACACTGAAAAGTAGATACTGTTCATAGATACTATTCACCGACATAATCAAAAGAATCACAAGATCAACAGGATACGCAACCAGCCCTCCTTTGCCTATATAAAGGAGCCTCTCCATCCCATTCAACAAGGAACTAGCAAGAGCTAGAAGAGAGTTCTTTTCTTGGTAGATTTCAGAACTTCTCCCCTTCTCATATTTAACTTGTAATCAAATACTTTGTAATCAAGAGAGCTAAATACTTGAGTGAAACGAGTGACTCTCATATTTCATTGTTCTTCATAGTCAAGTAAGCATTGTATTTTAAATTATTTATTTTCAAATCAATTTATTTGTAGTTCATATAATCAATATTTTTTTTTATTTGCTTGGCTGGTTCTACCACCTTCAATATATTTTATTTAATAATTAATTTTTCCTTGGCTGGCTTTGTTGCCTATTCATTTACTTCTGCTATTTTAAATTAGTGTCGCTAAAGCCTATACAAAGTAGACACTTGTTCTGAAAATAGCGTCGCCTTTGCTCCCTTTTATGATAGTTTTTTTTCCCATTTTTTTCTTCTTTTCTAGTCCAATTTTAAACACAAACCTTCTTTTTTTTTTTTTTTGTTCATTATCATGTTTTCATCAAAAACACTTTCCTCTTTTTTTTGGTCAAATTTTAAAGACAAACACTCTTTTTTTTTTTGTTCATTATCATATTTTTACCTAAAGTATTTTTCCTCTTTTTTTTTGTCCAATTTTAAACACGAACCCTTTTTTTTTTGTTTTTGTTCATTATCATATTTTCACCAAGGAACTTAAAAAAAGAAAATAATAAAAAAAATTTAAAAATTGGAGGATCAAAACAAGGCTTTTCGGATGTAAAAGCATTGGCTTTGGTCCCCTAATTTTTTTTTTTCAATTTTGTAATTTTGAATTGGTTCTCAAATTTTTTTTGTTAAGTTTAAATTTTATTATTTTAAATGATACTTGTAAAAATATAAAACAAATTATAAAATAACTAAAAATAGAAAATAAAAAAAATTTAAAAACTTGGGAGACCAAAGCCAACGCCGTTAAAATGTAAAAGCGTTGGCTTTGGTTCCTAAAATTTTTTTTGTTATTTTTTAAATTTTATAATTTTCAATTGGTTCTTAATTTTTTTTATTAAATTTGAATTTTATTATTTTGAATGATACTTATAAAAATATAAAAACTACAAAGAAATTAAAAAAAAGCAAATAATAAAAAATTTTAAAAAATTGGAGGACAAAAGCAAACGTTGGGATGTAGAAGTGTTGACTTTAGTCCCCAATTTTTTTTTTGTTATCTTTTCAATTGGTCCTCAGTTTTTTTTGTTATGTTTGAATTTTATTATTTTCAATGATAATAATACTTGTAAAAATATAAAAAAATTACAAAAAAATTAAAAAAATAAAATAAAATAGAAAATAATAAAAAAAATTTAAAAATTAAGGGACCATAGCCAACGGTGTTGGGATGTAGAAGTGTTGGCTTTGGTCCTCAATTTTTTTTTTGTTATCTTTTTAATTTTGTAATTTTCAATTGGTTCTCAATTTTTTTGTTAAGTTTGAATTTTATTATTTTGAATGATACTTGTAAAAATATAAAAACAAATTAAAAAGAAATTAAAAAAATAATAAAAAAGAAAATAATAAAAAATTTTAAAAAATTGGGAAACCAAAGCCAACACTATTGGGATGTAGAAGCATTGGTTTTGGTTCCCCAATTTATTTTTATTTTTTTGGTTATCTTTTCAATTTTGTAATTTTCAATTGGTCCTCAATTTTTTTTCGTTAAGGTTGAATTTTATTATCTCGAATGATACTTGTAAGAATATAAAAAAATTACAAAGGAATGAAAAAAAAAAGCAAAATAATAAAAAAATTTAAAAAGCTAGGGGACCGAAGCCAACACTGTTGGGATATAAAAGCGTTGGTTTTGGTCTCCCAATTTTTTTTTTTTTTTTTGGTTATCTTTTCAATTGGTCCTCAATTCTTTTTGTTAAGTTAGAATTTTATTATTTTGAATGATACTTGTAAAAATATTTTTTTAAAAAATTACAAATGAATTAAAAAAAGAAAAATAACAAAAAAATTAAAAAATTAAAAAGATTTACAAAAGCATTAAAGCTTCCATAACTCTACATCCTCAAACTTTCTTGTTTCCAGTATTCAATTTAACCCACAGCACCACCATCTCAATTCTTGTTCTCTGAAACCCCACCACTCTAACTCCTCTATGATGGCTTGCTTGTCCTTCACAGCTCAATCGAAACTCCCCAAGTAGGAACTCCTCAACCTCATATCCGATGAAGATCGGGGCCTCAAGACTCAAAAGAACCCAACCAAACAAGACTCAATTATCAAGGCCATAGATGCCCTTTCTTCTCTGGACAGCAATACAATCACCACCGGAAATTCGCTCTCGGCTACGTCAAAATTACTCTGGACCACCAAGAAAAAGCATATCTTAATATGGAGGAAAATGCCTCCTTGTTTGGTACTTAAGCTGATGACGATTTACAGGTCATTGATGTCATTGTTTTTTTTTTTTTTTGGGATTTTTTGTTCACACTTAAAAAAACAAAAAAAAAAAACAAAAAAACAAAAAAAAACCAAAAAAAAAAACAATGGTACATAAATAATAACCTTTAACCCAAGTTCTAAATGAATTTTGGATTGTCGAGAAGAAGGCCCAAGCAGTGGAAGCAACGGAAGGATATCTAAGGTTGAAGCGATGGAGATGGTGGATTTTATTTAGAAATTTTGAAATGGTAAAGTCTATGTGAAACAGTAGTGCGAGCGGGAAAGAAAATAATATTTTGATGCGGGACGGTTGAAGGAAATTTTTTTGAAGTTGCAATTTTCTCACATGTGACAAGGAAGTAACTGAGCCGTTCATTGGATTAGTTGAAATATAATGACTGGTCATTTTTTAACTTTTTTGGACTGCACCATTTTGATCAGGTCAGATTTGACTATAGAATCTCTATATATATATATATAATATCTGTTATTCAAAACTAGGTACGAATATGCTTATTTTCGCATTGCAAGTGTTGATGCTCATACTCGGTGGACCACATCAGTCTGCCTTAACCATTGAAGGGCTCTGTCAGGACCTGTCCAAAATTCCTCACCGGAACCCTAGACAAGTCCTGATTCCAGGGAAACCCTACCGGATCCTCCAATGGAAAATCCGGCAGAACCTCTCCTAAGGGTTGGACTTACCACAAATTTCCTACACTGAAAACACACTTCTGTAATCATCCCCTTATTCCTCCCACAATACTACAAATTGATTCCACAAATTTACAGCACTCCAAATGAATAACAGTAATCCAGTGCATAATTAATACATAAATGTCTAGGATAGTATACAGAGCTTCATGAAGTACTATTATGTATAGAAATTATACAACAGGGATGAAAGAAATATTACAATTGAAATAAACGAAGACAAAGGTAACTTCTCGAACTAGGACAGCGACGGAGATTAGGTTCGCTCCGAAAGAACGTCTACCACCGCTTGCACCTAAGAGAACGGAATTTAAAAATATGAGATGCTAATCATCTCAGTGAGTGACCCTATCTACTGTACGCTTTTAATATTAATAATATAACAAGTAAAGGAATTTAATACCAACAATTAAATAAATAAATAAGTAATAACATTTGAAAGTAATATTTTCTCTCAAAACCCTCACTATTCAATCCATTGGAAATGTTCCCTTTCTAAAACATTTTCACAAAACTTGTTATTCGTATTTCCCGAAATCAATGAATCAATTAATTTAATAAATAATAATTAAATAACCCAAATATAAATAAAATGTAATAAAATATAATAAATAATTTTAGAACACTTTAGGGCTTGAAATTATATCTGAAAATTTATACTTGACGTACCACACCATATACCAGTGATGCCCTCCAATACCCAGCATCCCGAGCACCGACTGGCGGGGAGGTTAAAAAGAGAAACTTGCATACTACGCTTCGGCGTCCCGACAACGCCGCTGCTGAAACCGTCATCCCGGCCACGAAGGGGGGCGGCAATGGCCAATATCAAACTTTCCTGCCCTCGGTCCAATGGCAACTCACGGGAGACATAATAACTTGCGTGCTAATCCACATATACAACCAGAACACCAATACTGTATGAGTGCGTCTAAAATAAATAACCCAATTTTCCAAAAATTTACCGTGGGAATTATACCATTTTTCAAACTCACCATCCCACATTTTCCTTTAACATTTCCGGTATAAAACCACCGATAACCATATACAAATAATTTTTCTCATACCACAAGGTCCAACAAATAATGTTCCATGGGCATAATTATAAAATTTGAAACCACCAATTTAAACAAATATTTTCCTTGAAATATTTAAACCCATCATGCCCAAAATAATATGGAAATCCAGATACAATTATTTAATGAAAATACCTTGCTCATGCGTAATAAATACAATTAAATCACAATAATAAAAATCAGGAATTCTTAATAACCCAAAATTCCATTTAGCATCAATGGGTATATATATATAAAATAATATTTTTCCCACAATTATATTTAAATTCCACCACATGAGCATAATTCTAGATATCAAATTAACACCAAGTAAATAAAATTAATCACCCCAAAATAGTTTTAAAGGTGGGTTACTCATCTTAAACACGTATATCAATCAAGATCCTCCGCAGGATCAATTCTACTACCCACACGTGCACCTAAAACATCCACAATACACCAAACCAATTATATTAATATTTTAATCGGGCAACTCCCAAATGGGTACCTGGGGAGCGAACACAAACGACAACCAAAATTGACGAGTAATATATCGAATCGAAGCTTGAGTGACGAGGATTACGAATCCGGTCTTACTTCTCGGAGATCGGACCCGAGGTGGCCGAAATCTTGCTGGAAAGCTTTCGGGACTCAACTCTTCGATTCTCTCAAACCGTCATGAATTGCAGGTAAAGGACACCAGATTTGGATTAGCGGGTTGGAATTAGTGGAGAGGGATCGGTGGTGCAATTGGGTACTCGCCGGAACTGGATTTTCCAATGAGCTGCCGAATCCCACCGGAAACCGTCGCCGCCGGTGGCGCGTCCGGTGGCTGGTGGTCGAGATTTTTGGGGGTTTTGTAGATCAAGGAAAGAAGGTTCTAACAGGATCGGCGGTGAGGCAAACGGAGGCCGGACGGGGAAGAGATCTGGGTTTGAAGGTTTTCGGCCCCTCGCCGGAAAACACTCCGATCCCAGCGCGTCGGAGGTCCGGTAGCCGTGAAATTTGGTGGGCTGTCTGGAAATGAGGAGGTGGTGAGGGGTGGCTAGTTCGTGTGGCCTGAAAATGGCCAGAAATGGGTCAAACGGCGGTGGCCGGTGGTGGAAGGGAAAAATCGCCGTCGCCGAAAAACGTTCCGATCCCGGTGCGTTACCAGCCGGTAGGAATTGAGGAGGCGGAGGCAGTGGGGTGGCGCGTGTGGGGAAAGGGTAGCCGGAAATTGGCTAAATGGTGGTGGTCGGTCGTTTCTCTCTCCTTCCCCCCGTTTTGCCAAAATAAAAGCCACCGTGGGTGACACTGTTCATCCACGTGGACCTCTCAGATGTCGACACATGGCGTCACTGTTCACTTAAGCCAGATATATTAAAATATTACGGTAGTCGGAAAACTTCACACGTCCATAACGTTTTAACCAGATGTCCAATTTAAGCGTGCCACTAGTCTATGAACTCTTATCAACGAGCACTTTACAACCATACAAAAGTCAAAACAAAATTCTACAACCATAAAAAGCCAACTCCCGGCACCTTTTGGACAATTTGAATCTCGGCTTCTTTTGCCCATAACTTTCAAACCGTAGCTCTGTTTTCAACGTGCTACTAGTCTACCAACTCGTGCCAACGTGTACTTCGTAACGGTACCTCAGTCATCCTAGAATTCTATCCGTGTCAAAAAGTCAATTTTTGACCCCTTCGGTCAATAGTCAACCTCGGTCAAAGTTGGAAAATTTCCGTTGTACTTTGGGACAAGGTGTTACAGCTCGATAGATGGGTGGGTTGGCCATTTAAGTAGATTATCTAACTTAACAAACCCAATTACTCACCAATCCTAAAATGTCCAAAAATGGTTTATGTAAAAAGATTTTGTGTTAAATGTGATATATATATATATATATATATGATAATTCTATAGTCAGGACGGTCTACATGCAGAGATAATGTTTTTAAAACTTCATCTTTTCCCTGTCTATATGATAGAAAAGATAATATTTTATTTTCAAAAAATATCGTATTTTATCTTGGTCCTCATACGGACTGTCCTAACCATAAAAAAACTCTATATATATAATATATATTAAATAAATAAATAAAATAAAATTTAAGTTAATAGATATAAACACTGATATATTATCCCACTTTAATTATATTTAGAGGTTTCAAATATTTTAAAAACATCCCCTTACTGCTTGTTTAATTCCATTTAATTTAATTGTGGAAGAAAAAAAAATTTACGAGAGATCGTCCTAAAAATCTGGAAAAGTTAAAATTTTGTCTTATTTGCTTGAAAAATGTGAATATGTTGTCCTATATGCCCCAAAAAATGTGCTATTAAGTATAAAAGAATTAAATAGATAATTATATGTAAATTAACTAAGGCCAGGCCTAATTATTATACCATATGAAATGAATAAAAATAATAAAAAATCAATTAATGTTGCACTTCCTAACATAAATGCTCTATAATCCAAAAAAATTAATTATCATCCTTCAAATTTTATTTTTTTGTTGGGAATTAATAAACTGATTATTTTATATTATAAAATGAAAAAAAATTATTTAGTTGTTGATCTCTCTAAATAAAATGTAGGAACTGTGCTGGAAATGGTTTACTGCTATTTAATATACAATAATTACATTTTATTTAATCTTGTATGGTTGTCCAGTTCTTTGTTATTATTTATAACTTTATTAATGAATTACGTTTCCAATATATTTGGAATTGTTTTATCATACCTAAAAATGGAAATTAATTAACTAATTATTATATCCTATAAAATGTATTAAAAAATAATAATAAAAGATTTAATTAGTTGTTGCTTTCCCTAAATAGAATGTTCTATCAGCTAAAAAAAGAACTATTCTCCTAAACTTTTTTTGCAGGAAATTGATTAACTAATTATTATATTTTATAAAATGAAAAAGAGATTAAAAAAAATTATTTGTTGCTTTACCTAATAAAATGTTGTATTAACTAAAAACTTCTCCCAAAAAACAAAAGTAGTTGCCGATTTTCCTATGTCTTTCCTATGTCTTTCCTATTCTAATTTGTATTAATTAATTCTTTAATTTTGAAAAATGAATTAATTAATTTACAATCAGAAATATTAAAATTCAACCTTCCTAAATTGATTTGCTCAACAAATAATTAAACAAAAACCAAAACAAAAGGCTATTTCCTAATATAAAAGTCAAATTTCAGATTTGGAAAGTAGTTGACTAGCTTGACAAATAAGCTATCCTTGTCCAATCTCTAGCTAATTTAGGCTCCAAATCTGATCCGATATACCATGTAGGATGCCTAGTATGATTAGAACTCGTTCCCACATGTTGCAATTGATTGAATGGACAAATTTTGCTCAGAATGCAAGTAATTCGACCTCCCAACACCATATGAGCAAACCAAACAATGTTGGAAGCTTGGGCACCGTTGCCTCTACCTTGGCACAATTTTGTGACCTATTGGGGAGCTCAAGCACGCTCATAGGCACCTAAGCTCCCGCCTTCCTGCTTGGAACCCTCAAATGCACCAAAACAACTTCCCGAGTCCAATCTTAGCTTGTACCGTCTAATCTTCAGCTATATAGTATCAGTACCCAAGAAAGTAGATGATTGCACTGGTGGAGTTCTCATCACCAAGTCCCAAACTATTTGGCTGATGAACAAACCAGGATAGGCATTGGAAAGTTGGCAGCTAGTGTTTGCCGGCATCACCTAGTTTGCTAGTTTTCCAATGGTTTTCGACCACTACATTGATACCTTCCCCTAGATTTTGACCTCCTAATTCCAAATATGACTCAATTTTTTCAAATTCCAAGTCATTTGATAGAAACATTGATTTGAAGTTTGGCCAAAACTCTCCAACCATTTTCCAACCACCGGTGGAAAGTTGAGGTCATTTAAGCTAAGTATCCTTAACCCTTGTCTTGCAAGTTTTCATTTGTTATATAGTTTGCTAATTATGTTTGGGTATTTAAAATTTTACCACTTTTGAGCTAATTTAGAAATTGGTGTAAAAATTAGATTGCATTGGAGGTTTTCCTAAGGAAAATTATCGCATATAGGCTCATAGTAGGTACTAGAAGTTGATAGAATGCTCAATTTCGTAAAATTGAGTGTAATTAAGAGAAACCCCAAGTTTCAAGTAATAGGCCAATCAAGGTTACAATATAGTCGGACTCCTTTAAAGTTCAAAATTGGGAACTTGAAGTAGTGAGAGCGAGTTTTAATATATTTAGTGTATTCTAGTGTCGTTGAAAAATGTATGTGTTATTCAAATAATATTTTCAGGGTATGTTAGGCACTTGAGGGGCCTAGTGGTGAACCCTTCAGTAGAGTAAAGGTATACAACGTCATTAGAATGAATGACATTTTTTTTCTACGTTTTATTTTGAAGTTAAATAAATATTTGTCTATGTATGTATATGAAGAAATATATGCATATATATACATTTATTTATTTATTTAGTTATTATTAAAAGTTGAATTTAAAGTGGTTATTTAATAAATTATGATTAAAAGATGCTTATGTTTATTTAAAAATATTATTAATTGATTTATTATTCTAATTGCAAAATGGTATATCTTAAATTTTAGCTTTGGTAAAGTGATTATTTTACTAATATATGTTTGTATATATTTATATTTTTATATGTGTGAGTATAAATGAATATGGCATATGATTTTGTAGAATTAATTGTTCTTAGTTATTGATTTATTTAATTATTAAATTATTTACTTATCTATTTATTTAGTTTTCCATGTTGATCTAACAGAACATAAAGTTGTAAAAATTACTTAATGTTAAAATGATATTACCATTGTATACTTCCACAAATTTATGTCACGGGTTTCATGATTGCTTATGTAATTATTTATTTAAATATTTATTTATTTGTTTAAAACATTTAAAAATGTAATTATGAGATGTAGATATTTTCTAAATTATATATTTTATGTGACTAATTAGTTTGCAGATGCAACATATAGTATTGATGTTCCGTACTGTTATATTATAGATTAGCGTGCAGGTTATATTTAGTCATTCTTTATGAGCTGTGGTAAGCGAAGGTAGACATGTATTTTGCAGTAATAGTATCAGCCATCTTCCCCACAGTCGAAAAATGGTAGGTTTAGTCATTCCTATGGGTGCTAAAGTGAGCAAAGGTAAGCAGGTATTTCTACCATGACGATGTTAGTCATCCCATCTTGGCTGTAGGATGGCAAGTTATTTAGCATCGAAACAATTAGGATGCTAATGGGATCGTGTGCAGGTTCACTTCTCCTTCCCCTATCTATCAAGTGGTGTTTAGGATGTCAAGCATCATTTGGCAGCACTGGTATATTGTATGGTGCATCGGATGCTCTTTCGATGCATACATATACATATATATATATATACTATGTTACATTAGGGTATACCACATCACACTTGGACAAAGACCTAATTCAGCTCATGAATGGCTTAATATTGTAATCCTGCTACTTATGAGACCAACGGGTTGGACGGTCATTTAGGCAACCACCCTGGCATTATTGGTAATAGTATACGTACAAACAACTAATATTATAGGACTGTGCATTAGTGTACTATACAGACAGCTGATCTCCGCTATAAGTATGTGGATTATGTATTGTATTTATCAATTTTAGTTCTATTTTACTTATTTATGATTATTATTATTATTAGTAGTATTATCATCATTATCATCATCATCATCATTGTCAACTACACAATTGGGAGGTATCGTAGGCTTCGAACATATATAGTAGCCTTTGATTAGGTATTATACCCTTCGAGTAGGTGTATTAGCCTTTGAACAAGTATCTCATTCTTCAGGCAGGTTATCCCAAATTTTTCGAGAGATTGTATACATATATGTAGAATATATATATATATATATATATATATATATATATATATATATATATATATATATTTATATATATTTATATATATTTATATATATTTATGTTGGTTCTGGGTAGTGGTGATATTCTCGAAGTTAAAGATAATGCCTCAATTGTTTAATATGAAATATTGTTCCATTATGTGCTTTTCCTTAAATGTAATTTATTTTATTAAAAGTCATCCTACAGTTCATCAATTATCAATAGTAATATTTATATACTAGATTCATACTATCTAATACTCGATCGTCTAATTGATTCAAGTTTTGTGGAATGAACAATGCTACAAAAAAGTTATTGAAAAGTCAAGGTTACCAACTTTAATTCTCAAGTTAAAAAAGTTCAAAGATAGTTGTTAGAGAATCAAAAAATTTAACTCTCACAAGTATTAAATTTTGCTGAAGATCAAAGTTTTTTGTACTAATGAAATTGAAGCTTTTTTATAGGCAAAAGTACATGCAAATAGACCTAAAATATTTGGCCAACAATACATTTAGGAATGCCAAATTTTAATGTTTTCGAAAACCCTAAATTCTAATCTATTTCCTAATTTAAATTTAGCTATACTATCACTTTATAATTTAGGAAAGTGATTAATTACATGATAAATTAAGATTAAAAAATTAGTTAATTATTAATTTTCCAGTAATTAAAAACATTTTAAAAATTAAAGATTTCCTAATATCAAAATAAGACTAAAATTGTAAAACTTGGAGAACAAGTAACTTGATGAACAAGTAAAGTACATAATTTGGCATAAAAGGAAAAAAGCTAATTTCTTTCTTTTCGAGTCACTTTGCACAGCAAATTAGATTCCACATGTCAAGATTCCATGCCATCAAAGTGCCACATCATCATACTTTTGAGAAATGATCAAATTGCCCCTAATGTCAGAACCCGTCTAAAATTCTTCACTGGATCCCTAGACAACCCTTGATCCTAAGGAAACTCTGCCGGACCCTCCAATAGAAATTTCGGCAGCATCTCCCCTAAGGGTTAGACTTAACACAAAATTATCTACACAACAAACATACTTCTGGCAGTATCTCCTTATTCCTCCCACCTTACTACAATAATTCCACACTTTTTGCAGTACTTCGATATCGAACTATATAAGAATGTACACAATAGAAATGAACTGATAAGTAAACAATAAAAATATACCTTCAAATGTTCGTGTCCGCCCACACCACCCACTTAGTACCATATTACATGTTAAAATCGTTTTACCACATTCCAATACATAACGTAAACAGGAGAAAATAGGATAATATTAATAACAATAACATCATAACTTGCCTATAAGCTTCCACACTTGCCCAAAGGCTTCCGTATAAACCAATAATAATAATAATAATAATAATAATAAAGATAACAATAAATGATAATAATACCAATAATAATAGTAATAATAATAATAATAAGGAATAAATAATTAATAATCATATTAATAACAACAATAATAATCACAAAATACCAATAAAAAAGTGGTAGCAACAATGATAATTAATGGCAATAACAATAATAATAAATAATGAAATTAATACTAAAAATAATCATAATAAATAATAATAACAATTACAATAACAATAATAATAATATTAGAAAATCAGATTATGAATAAATAAGATAATATAAGGTAAAATAATATTTTAAAACTAAAATCATATTATAAAATATACACCCATAGTGGAGGTACAAACAATACTCTCTAACATGCTGTGCGATCCATGATTCCAACTGTCGTCGGTACTTTGCTACCAATATAGTCCGGGATGATTGCCTAAATTGTCCGTCTAATTTTCTAGACTTGTAAGCAACATAGCTACGAGGCCAACTCTCCATAGACCATATCGGATCATTGGCCTGTATGGTGTAATACATACAATCGTAACACACATATATGTATATATCTATATATATATATATATATAACGATATTTGATACACATACTATATACCAATGGTGCTGATGGTACTCAGCGTCCCAAGCATCATTAGACAGGGAGGTTAAAGAGAGAAACCAATATACAGTCACGTGGCATCCCACAGCTCCGTTGCTAACAGGCATCCTGGCCATGGGGGCGTAGCTATGGCCAATATCAAACTTGCCTGCCTCGGTCCAATGGCAACTGCAGGACAATCCTATAAATAAACCTACGTGCTAATCACATCCACTTGAGTGCTAACCATATCCACATCCACGCTAATCATATCCATATATACAGAACACCGGTACGTGTATAGTGCATCAAGAAAAAACTCTAAAGTTTTATGGTATTATTAAAATAATGAGTCTTGATAAAATTTGATAAGAATCAAGTTTATGAATAATAAATTAATTAATTAATTAATTAATGCATAAATATATTTCTTGGAAATACTAAAATTTAAATAAATAATTTTTTTCAAATCCATAAGATCAATTTACGCCAAAATAATATAAAGAAAAATATAGAAAAATTCATATATATTTAAAATAACATAAATGCATTATTTATGCATCAAAATTTCAACATCAAAATCAACAATAAATTTAATAAGATTTGAATCATAATTTCATAAAATTAATTCATAATTCATAAAATTAATCTCTTCCATGATAATTGAATTCCATAACTAAGTAAATAATCAACCATATAAACATATTTTTGTTATCACGGTAATCTTGATACAATTAATTCCTCCACCTTCAAATCAATTCACACCAAATATCATTAAACCACATACAATTTCACATATAGTTAAGTATAAAAATATATTCTAATAGGTGTCATAATCTCACAGTAAAATAGTAGTAATTTAATAATAATTTAATAACAAATTAAAACTATGGCTTCCTAAATTTTCGGAAATATTATTTCAAAGCTATACTTATTCAATTCAACATAAATTTGACATCTCCAATATAAATAATAATTATTTAAATATCAAACAGATACATTCTTCATACTACCATAATAAAATAATAATATTTTATTCAAAAATGGCATCTTTCAAAATAGTCCACTATAATTTGCAAATGAGGTACCTATAGAAAGCTAATGAGACGAGGAATGTATTTCTAACCTCCATTGACCAAAACTCACCGGTGGTGTATGGAATTTGTCCGAAAAGTTCCGGCCAAGCTTCCCCTCCTTGTATCTCACAATTCGTTTAGAAATTGGACAAATGGAGCTCTGTTTATTTTTATCAGGGTGGCCAGATTTTGTCCAGAAAGTCCATTTAGAAATTAGACAAATGGAGCTCATTTTTTAGGTCAAAGGCTCCAAAATAGGGGGAAAGAGCATAAATTTGGACTGGGCACATCGAAAAATGGCGAAATCGTCAGGATATGGATTGGCACCACCGCCAGCTTTACCCCTCCGATTTGGGCACGTCACCAGTCAGCCGGCCACCAAACATGGCAGCCAAGCTCGCCAATGACTGGGCTCCACTGGAGTTTGGCACGTGCAACCATATGGTGGCCGGAAATGATGAAAGCTAATGGACCCAAATGAGAGAAGAAAGGAGGAAGAAGGAAAGGAAAGGAAGAAGAAGAACCGCCCGTGGGTGTATTTTCCCCACGTGGGGAGAAGAAAAGAAAATAAATAAATATATAAAATAATAATATAATATAAAATAGTAAAATAATAATAATAAAATAATATAATATTTAATTATGGATGACATGTGGCATTTTCTTGTCGTGACACATGGCACCCTTTGAAATGTTACACATGGCATCGTTGTTCACACACACTCACAGATCGATGAATAGTAATAACCGTCTTGGAAAAAATTCACATGTTCGTAACTTTCAAACCACATGTCCAAATCAGGTGTGCCGCTAGTCTATGAACTCATATCAACTAGTACTTCACAACCATACATGAGTCAAAGATCAATTCTATAAGAGTAAAAAGTCAACTCCAGCACCCTCGGACTGTTCAGATCTCATCTACTTTTGCTCATAACTTTCAAATTGTTGCTTCGTTTTCGATTTGCTACTAGTCTACGAACTCGGATTGATGCGTACTTCGCAACAGTGCTTTGATCAATCTAGAATTCTTATTGAGTCAAAAAGTCAAAGTTTGACCCCTTTTAATCAATGGGGATCAAACTCAGTCAGTCTCAATCAACGTGAGAAAATTCCAGCACACTTCGAGATGGCGTGTTACACCTAACATTGGCCTCTATACCTTCATATCCACAACATCCAATGCTCAATATTGTTGCCAATTTTGATTCTTCTTTAGCAACATTCTTGCATTCTTGATTGATAAGCACCTCTGGGATAAGACTATTCAATGCTTCTTTAAATCTTTTTGCACAAGCTTTTGTAATTGGTCTAGTTGGTAACTCCAATGGCTTAAGACTCCATCTTTAGGTGCTCCCACGATAAACCTCATCACTAGTTGTATTATTATTATTGTTGTTGTTGTTGTTGTTGTTGTTTTTATTATCTTTCTATATGTGTGTGGCCATGAGTTATAAATGTATGTATCAGGAGTAAGGACTTAGGGAAAGCTGGGATTATTTAGAGTTTAGGTAGTAAACTCTAAAAGGGGTCCTGACACCTATAAAGGTATTTATAGTTTACTAATTATTGCTTGTATATATATTCATTTGTTATTGTTATCGAAGTCTTGAAAATTTGTAGAAACTTGTAGGAAGGTGGAAGGAATAATGCGGATGTATATTTTTTAAGTGAGTTTTCAATGGAGGAAAATATTTAGGAGAGTCCAATTTACAGTTGAATGTTGCCAGATTTTTTGTAAAATTTCCCGTGAGATTTCTTCTAGTCAGGGTCATATTAGGTTTCCAATAAAAAACTCTAGAAGGGTTCTGATAGTTAATGTGTTTCGTTTTCATTTTTTTTCCACTAAATTGCATGTAATTTGCTTATTTAAATTATTTATTAGTGTTGGTTAATGGCAATTAGAGTTTGTTAGATATATCAATTAATTAAATCAAAAGAAAAGGAAAAATAACAAAAAAGAAAAAAGAGAAAAAAAGAATCGAAAAGCAACACAATTTTAAATTATGTTATATTTGTTGTTTATATTGTTTTTCTCCTTTAAATTTGTAATTAATTGAGATATCTAATTAGCTCTAACTAACAGTAATAAACAATTTAAATAAGCAAATGACGCACAATTTAGTAGCAAAAGTAAAAAGCAAAAATGAAAATGAAAATAAATAGCATAACTGAACTTGTTTGTTAACGGCACAACCTTCAAATGTTAATAACAATCTCAAATTTTCTAACTAATATAGCAATGTAAACTATATAAACTACCTTATTTTTACAAAAATGTTTTTCAAGCTTTGTTCAACCTCAACTGGAAAAGGGGAAAATATATAAATAAATAAAGTAATTTCTAAAGTAAAAAGAAAATTAATAAGCAAATATTTAATGATACGAACCTAGGTCGACTTGCTCCTAAATTCGTATTATATTAGCCCGGATCGAAATTAAGTTTAGATTTTAATGGTCACCTTAACACCTAATCAATTTATGATTAGAAATATTAGTATATGATGAAGATGCCACAACAGGTGATGGATGTCTTATTGATAAGTCAAACTAAAACACTCGATCTCTATTCGGTGTTTTAGGTATTCAAAAAGAATAAAGAGAATTCTTTCTCATAAATAAATTTCTATATGAATGATGTACTTTCTATCATTGAAGAAATAAGCACTTAAATAGGCTAAAAGATACAAAATAAACCCTAATTAGCTAGGTCAAAACTGGCCAACGTGGTGGTTTCCTCAATGTGGCCGAATTCCACCTTCTTTCCTATTCTAATTTGGATTAATTATTTTTTTTAATTTGAAATAGGAATTAATTAATTTACAACCAAAATAACAAAGTTCTTACTTTCATAAAGTAATTTTTCCAGCAAATAAATAAATAAAAGCCAAAAATAAAGACTATTTCCTAAAACAAAAAGTCAAGGTTCAACTTAGGAAACTAGTTGACTAGTTTGTCAACTAAATTGTTTTTATCCAATCTCCATAGTTTAGGCTCCAAATCAGCTCCAATATAATATGTAGGATTCTAAATAGGATTAACATTGATTCCCATACGTTGCCCTTGATTAGAATATGTGAAGTCCTACATCGGTTGGAAAGGGGAATGAAGCATGCCTTAAAAAAGGGTGTGGATACCTTTCCCGTACGATGCATTTTGAAAAAACCTTGAGGGTTGGGTTGTAAGACAATTCCCCAGGCCCAAAGTGGACAATATCTCATGCGGGTGGACTGTGCTGTTATAGTTGGTATCAGAGCTAGTACCCGGATCTATGTGCCAACGAGGAAGCTGAGCCCCAAGGGGAGATGATTGTGAAGTCCCACATCAATTGGAAAAGGGGAACGAAGCATGCCTTAAAAGAGGGTATAGATACCTTTCCCGTACAACGTGTTTTGACAAAACCTTGAGGGTTGGGTTGTAAAAGGATTTTTCAGGCCCAAAGAGGACAATATCAGACTTGGGTGGTCCAAGCTATCACTGATAACTTGGACCACCCAAGTCCGATATTGTCCTCTTTAGACCTGGAGAATCTTCTTACAACCTAGCCCTCAAGGTTTTGTCAAAATGCATCGTAATGGTTAGGAGTCCCACCCCTTCACCTGCCAGTCCTACTGGTCCGGGCCTCCCAGGCCCAATCACCATATTGTCCGCTTTGGAAGCAAGTTGGTGAGCCCAAACCTTCCTCTCATGGTTTTACTTTCCCTCATGGGAACGCGTTGTATGGGAAAGGTATCCACACCACCTTATAAGGCGTGCTTCGTTCCCATTTCCAACCATTGTAAGATCCCACATTGGTTGGAAAGGGGAACGAAGTATGCTTTAAAAGAGGATGTGGATACCTTTCTCTTGAGATGCATTTAAAACCGTGAGGGAAAGGTTTGGGCTCACCACCTTGTTTCCAAAGTGGACAGTATCTCGGTTGGGCCTGGGAGGTTTGATCCAGTGGGACTGGCAAGTGAAAGGGTGAGACCCCTAACCATTGAAACTCGTTTTCACAAAATCTTACGGGCTGGGCCCAAAATGGACAATATCTCATGTGGGTGGACTGGGCTATTATAGTTGGTATTAGAGCCAGACCCGGATCGATGTGCCAGCGAGGCCGCTGGGCTCCAAGAAGGGTGGATTGTGAGATCCCACATCGATTGGAAAGAGGAACGAAACATGCCTTAAAAGAGGGTATGGATACTTTTTCCTTGAGACGCGTTTAAAACTGTGAGGGGAAGGTTTGGGCTCACCACCTTGCTTCTAAAACAGACAATATCTCGGTTGGGCCTGGGAGCCTCGGGCCAATGGGATTGGCAGGTGAAGGGGTGGGACCCCTAATCATTGAGATGCGTTTTAATAAAACCGTGCATGCTGGGCCCGAAGCGGACAATATCTCATGCAGTTTGACTGGGCTGTTACAGTTGTGAAGTCCCACATCAGTTGGAAAGGGGAACAAAGCATGCCTTATAAAAGGGTATGGATACCTTTCCCTTGTGAGGCCTTTTAAAACCATGAGGGCTGGGTTGTAAGAGAATTCCCTAGGCCCAAAGAGAACAATATCGGACGCGGGTGGTCTGGGCTGTTACCGATGGTATCAGAGCCAGCACCCATATTGGTGTGCCAGCGAGGACGCTAGGCCCTAAAGGGGGTGGATTATGAAGTCCCACATCGGTTGGAAAGGGGAATAAAGCATGCCTTATAAGAGGGTGTGGATACCTTTCCCTTACGAGGCCTTTTAAAACCTTGAGGGCTGGGTTGTAAGAAGATTTCCCAAGCCCAAAGAAGATAATATCGGATGCGGGTGATCAGTGCTATTACAGAATAAGTCAAACTTGCTTGATCAACAAAAGAAGTCAAAGTCAGCGCCTAAATTGGTGATTTTCTGCCAAATGGAAGGTTCATGCGCACAAGCCTCATTTGAATAGCTTTACTTCTGCCTTGACATGATTCCATGGCCTCTTGGTGATCTCAATCTCATTCGTAAGCTAACAAACTCAACCCTTGTTAACCGAAGTCCATAGATGCTCTAAAATAGCTTGTCGAGTTCATATCCACTTTCATAACTTGGATGCATAAGACAGGCTTTAGATTTTCGGATATTAGCATGCCCTTTTGAGATTTAATCACTCTGTGTATGAAGCTAACCAGTTTGTCCTTGAATCTCTTAGCTTGTGCCCTTGTGATTGGCCCCGTTTCCATTTGTACAGAATCAGCACCCCAACGAGTAGTCGATTGTACAGGTACAAGTGGATTCTCATCATTTAAGAAGATCATATTAATCGTATAAGGAACTAAAAGATATATAAATGCTAATTAATACTAGAGTACTTGTAGTTATCTTTGAGTTATTCATTCACTAGCATAGTGCCTTCTCAAATATTCTTCTGTTAATTTTATGGTTCTAAGTCCATTGATATCATACAACCAAATTACTATTTAGAGATACCCCTTTTGCAGTTTTCTTGTTTGTAGCCACTCAATAAGTTACGGATACATTAATTGATACACTTAGATATATATTGGATACAAGTTAGTTTGTTAAAAAAAATGACATTTTTTCATGGGTTTGCACCCTGAATTACATATTTCACCATCATTTACGAAAAAGTGACAAGTTCATTTGGCTTCTTTTTTTTTTTTCTTTTTTTTTTTTTGGCTAAATGGTCATATATGTATTCTAGGCACTACTTTAACAACTTCTAGACAGCACAGCTGACAATTCTTCATCTTTGAATATTTGATGATATAAACTCTAAAAAGACAAATTCAGAATTGAAGAATTCTATAAGTTGACATTATTTCTAGTTATTTACATGGGGATTCTCTTTTACATGAGATTATAGCCCAAAAAAATTAGGAAAATATTCACAAAATAGCTGGCTAATTACTAACTTTCTTATTTTAAAGTATTAACCAGATCATACTATTTACAACTAATCAAATCTAAAATTCTATGTATTGCAACCAAATTGCTACTTTCCAACATTCCATTTCAAGTTAGTTTCAAGATATCTTCCATAGCCAACTTGCCAATTAAGTCATCAAATTGCTTCTTCAGTTATCCCTTAATAAGCACATCTGTAGTTTGTTCTACTGTAGGAACATACGTGCATGAAAATTAATCTAGTTTCTAGCTTTTCTTTGATAAAGTGCTTATTCACCTCCACATGTTTGTTCTATTGTGAAGGACAAGATTATAGGCAATGGAGATTGCTACTTTATCATCACGAAATATCTTCTAGGCATAGGATTAGAGACTTCAAGATCTTTTAATAATCTCTTAATCTATAAAACTTCACAAATTCCATTTGCAATTGCTCTAAATTTCGCTTCAACATTGCACCCAGCAACAACACTTTGTTTCTTGCTTCTTTGAGTAACAAGGTTGCCTCTAAGAAATGTACAATAGCCAGAAGTTGATCATCAATCAATAACACTCCCTACCCAATCGGCATTAATGTATGCTTCAACCTGTCTCATACGCATCTGGTTTGGGTGAATGCATAAACTGGCTAACTCTATTAACAGCAAATGTTATGTCAAGATGTGTATGAGACAGGTCTGGGTGAATGCATAAACTGGCTAACTATACTAACATAACATGTTATGTCAAGATGTGTATGAGATAGGTAAATTAGTCTTCCAACTAGCATTTAATATTGTTCCCTATTTTGCACTTCTTAAGCCTTAACAATTCATAATTTCAAGTAGGGTTCAATAGGAGTTTCAGTTGGTTTTCACCTTAGTAGGCTTGTCTCATCAAGTAAATCAAGCACATATTTCTGTTGGTTGACATATATAGCTTCTTTTGACCTAACAAATTCTATTTAAAGGAAGCTATTTCAATGTTCCTAAGTCTTTGATCTAGAAAGCAGTTGATAACTTCTTTTCTAGTCTCTTTAGTTATTCAATATCATCAAAAGTTAAAATTATATCATCCACATAAACAATTAAAATTGCAACATTCCTTTCCTTGCTATGCTTGTAGAACATAGTATGATTGGCTTGATTTGATAGTAGCCACAATTCTTCACAGCTTTCCCAAACTACTAAGGCCAGGCTCTGTCAGATTGTTTCATGCCATATATGGATTTTCTCAATTTAAAAACCTTATTAGGACCAAATCTCTTCCCAAATCCAAGTGGTAGACTTATAAAGATTTCCTCTTCTAGATCTCCATTGAGAAAGGCATTCTTTATATCCAACTAGTGTAAAGACTAGTTAAGTTCATAGTTAAAGACAATAAAACTCAAATTAAATTTATCTTACCAAAAGGAGCAAAATTTTCTTGGTAATCAATCCCATTAATCTCGATAAAGCCCTTAGCAACCAATCTCTCTTGTATCTTTCAATGCTACCATTAGCTTTGCATTTCACAATGAAAACCCATTTACAACCTACTGTCTTTTTCTATTTAGGTAGATCTGTTATCTCCTAAGTACAACTTCTTCTTAGAACATTCATCTCTTCCATAATTGCTCATTTTCAATTTGGGTTAGTTAAAGCTTCCTAAATATTTCTAGAGACAAATAGGCATGAAATTTTTAAGGAAAAAACCTTATGGTGATGAGAAATCTTTTGATAAGATAAGTATTTGGCAATGCAGTACTTTGTGCAGGTTCAAGTTCCTTTCTAAGGGTTATAAGAATATTTGAGTCTAATGGCATATTAGAAATAAGAACTAAATTTGAGTTAGGAATAGAAATACATGTAATATTTTGGGTACTAGTGTCCAAAGTTGAAGAATGTTTCAGTTCTAGAATCGTAGGTGGACTTTTACTCTTTTAATAGTGTTTCCTGTAAGTATAAATCAAAATCTCATTATTTTGATTCTTTTGTTCTATTTGTAGTGTTTCTCCTCCTATTGGAGATACAGTAATGTTTTCCAATTTCTAACTAGGATTATCAATGGTTTTATCAAAACTTTCTCCCTTCGCTTTTCAAGAATAATTGTAGGTTTCAGAGAGGAGAAATAGGAGTAGTATTCAAAATAATAGCAAGCCAATTCCCTGCAATCTTTGGTAATGGAATATGGTGGATTCCTAAAATTGTCTTTGACTCCCTCTTTCTCCCCCTAAAGATAATATCTTTGAAAGTAAGGTTTGCTTTCCAATAAAGAAACATAATAATCACATGAAAATTATTTGGTTTGGGGATTAAAGCACTTGTCACCCTTTTTAGTCGAAGCATACCCAATGAAAATATGCTTCTCAACCCTCGAATCAAGTTCAGATTGAGAATGGCTAGGAATGTGGATAAAAATAGTGTAGCCAAAAACTTTGAATGGTAAATTCTAATAAATCTATGACAAGAGAAAAAAAGTCTTTGAAACTCTTTAACGGCATACTATATTTTCAAAAAATGTGTAGGCATCGTGTTTATCAAATACAAAGCTATTAAAATAGCTTCTCCACAAAGATATTTTGGAACATTCATTGAAGTATTATAGCATGAGCCACTTCAAGCAAGTGCTTATTTTTTCTTTTGACAATACCATTTTGTTAAGGGGTATCTATACACATAGATTGATGTTGAAAGCCATTTTTCTATAAAAAAAAAAAAAAAAAAAAAACTATTAATTGTTCATTAAAATATCCAGTTCCATTATCAGCATGAAGAATATTGATTTTACTTTGAAACTATGTTTCAATCATTTTAAAAAAATCTTTAAATAGTTTTCCCACTTTAGACTTCTCACTTCTCAGATATGTCCAGCATAATCGAGTATGATCGTCAATAAATGTGACATACCATTTTTTTCAAGAAATAGTAGTGATTTTTGAAGGTTTCCAAACATCACTATCAATCAAATAAAATGGTTTTAAAGGAATATAAAGTTTTGGCAAATCCATAGTATGATGACTCTTAGATAAAGAACAAATTTCACATTGAAAATTAAAGTAATCCAAACCCTTAAACAAAGTAGAAAACAAGTGTTTAAGATATTGAAAACTAGGATGTCCTAATTTAAATGCCAAACCATTATTAGTTCATAAATGGAGATAGAATTAACACTATAAAAACCATGAGCTTTTTTCTTACTGGAGGAGTCAACATCAAAGTAGTAAAGTCCATCTATCATTTTAGCACTGCCAATCTTATTCCCTGAACTATGGTTCTAGAATTCACAATGGAAATCATGAAAGATAAACAACAATTAAACTCCTTTCAAAGTTTACTCACTGATAAAAGATTATAGGTTAATTTAGAAACATGGAGAACAAATTTAAGGTCAATATTCTCTGAGATTTTTATCATACCTTTCCCTGCAATAGGGGAGAATCTACCATCCGCAATTCTAATTTTTTTTTTCTATGCCAAAATAAGGTGAGTAGGTATTGAACAATTTAGAAAGATTAGTCATATGATCAGAAGCTCTAAAAGCAATAATCCATAGAGTAAAGTTTGAATAAGAAAGTGTACTAGGTACACTACCTGTTTGAGCAAGAGAAATACTAGGAACACAGATGATGAATTGGATTTTAACAGTTCAAGAAGGCATTCCATTTACTCCTTGCTAAAGGAACTTACTTCAACTTCATTGGCAATAGGTGTTACATGAATAGTTTTGTCATCAGCCTTGTAGCTCTTCCAATTTGTAGGCTTGCAGTGGATTTTCTAGTAGGTCTCATGGGCGTGGTGAAGATGGTTGTAGTAATAAATTCATACTCATGGCTTTTCTTCAGTTTTCTTCGAATAATTTGCTACATTATTAGCAACAAACTTAGAGATAATTAACACCGAACTCTTTCCAACCCTGTTGGTGGTCTTCTTGCCCAACATTACATTTCTATGACTTTCTATTCTTCACACTTCTGCAATACTTTGCCAATTGAAAGAAGAGGTGATCTGCCAATGATTCTTCCTCTTACTTTATCAAACTCCAAATTGAGCCCAGCAAGGAACTTGTATATACGATGAGCCTCCATTGTCTTCTTGTTGTGAATGGCATCTTTAGTATATTTCCATTCGTAGTCATTGAACAAATCTAAATCTTGCTAAAGCCATTTCAACCAGTTAAAGTATTTGGTGACTGTGTCATCCCCTATTGTAGTTCACTAGGTTCAAAGTTAACTAACAAACTTAGGACTTGTTTCCTAAATCAAAATACATTTGGTTAAGATTATCCCATAATTTCCTTGGTCGTGGAATAGCACATGTAATTTGAACCAATGTCTTCCTCCGTAGAATTGATGAGGCATGCCATAACCATTGAATTTTCTACATCCTAGGTAGCATAAGTCGCATCTCTTGATGTTGGTACCTTCTTTTCTCTAGTCAGGTAGCAGATTTTCCCACGCCCTTGAATATACATTTGAATGGATTAAGACCACGGTAAGAAATTATCACCATTTAAGCAATTCGTGGTGATCTAGACAGAATGAGAATTAGTGGTTGGAGCTTGGGAAGTAGTGTTGTTGGACGGATTAGCGGAGCAGATGAAACTTCAGATATGGTTAGTAATGAAATGTGGAAAGTGATGGCTAGGTTTTCTGCTTGGTAGAGACAAGACGTAAGATTAGGCTCTTATACCATACAAACTCTAAAAAGAGAAATCTAGAATTAAAGAATTTTGCATAATGACACTATCTCGAGTGCTTTGCATAGAGATCTTCTTGTAGAGGAGATTATAACAAAAAAAAAACAAATCAGGAAAATATTCCTACAATAATTGGCTGAATAATAATTTTCCTATTTTACATTATTAACCAAATCATACTATTTACAGCTCATCAAGTCCTCTGATATTCTATGTATTACAACCAAATCTGTACTTTCATACATGATCAATGGCTTTCTTTTACGCCATCGTTGAAAGAACTAGAAATAATTTTTCAGCACATTTGGTAATTCTTTATTTTAGTTTACTTATTCTAGATTCTCACTTCTATCCGCTGCTTTTTTATTGATGCGTTTGTTTTATATGGACTAGGTATTATTTATTTTCTCATAGATTATAAATAAAATATAATTGAAGCTTGTATATATTCTTGAAAATAATAAATTTGATGACAGGTCCCAATTTCTTATAAAAATGGAACCCTATTCAACACACCCTTTGGCCTTTTCTACAAGTTGGAATCAGCAGAGACAAAAATATCTTTCTATGGAGGTAAAATACGGACCAAAACCGTTAAAGAATATAAATTGCTCCTTTTATATACTTTATTTATTACTTCTTTTGTAGTTACAAGTATTTTTATATAATTTATTTTCGTAGCATAATGAATTTTGGTTCAATCGGGCTGGTGAAGTTGTTGAGGGGCAGGGGCACTCCAACTGCTCAATGAGAGACAGAGTGCACGTAACAAAGTTGCAGTACAATATCTTGGGCTTTTAATTTTTGCACTTAAAGTTTAACCTTTGTTTGGTGTACTAATCGATTTATTTCCAGCGTGTGGTACTCTTCACAATGCCAAAGATTGCCTCAAGTTGGATAATGGAACATGATGAACAAGGTGACGTATTCAAATCTCTCTGTTTTTATCTAGTGGTTAAAGTATTTATTGGCTGGCTTAATTGCATTCATGTTAATTCTATAACAACATTCACGTTAATTCTATCTGTGATGGATGCGTTTGTTTAGTGGGATTGATCTCTATATTTGTCTCTTGAATACGTGGGCAGTTCCTGTTAAATCAATATTTATCTCAAAAGCTACTTTTGTACTGATTGATTGCAAAACCAAAATCACTGTAACAAATTCTCTTTGAATTGAAATTTTTGTCTCATCTTTATGTCATGGTTTCATATACTTCAAACTCTTGTACCTTTGACATTATAGGTACTATTGTAGACTCGAAATCTATCATCCAACGGAGTTAGATTTCTATTGGTGCAGCCATGCTGAAATTCATCTTTTCTGTTTTTCAATATATGGATTCTCTAAAAGTGTGAAACATAGGAGTTGTAAATAATGATGAGCTGTCCCCAAAGTTTTGCAAATGTGCAAGATGCACACCATAAAAAAGACTAGTTTTTTTTTCAATTTATAAACAAGATGGAAAAACAAATTTGATTAATTAATTAATGAGAAAACTAATCAATTTTCTCAGCTTTTAAACTTTCTGTTAATTAATTTAGGAATTAAACAAATCATGTAAAACAAATTTCAAATTGATGGTCCAATATAAAATGTTCTAAATTTCAGGGCCCAGCGGCCAATTTGGTCAAAATATAGGATACCATATATTCAAGTCGGCAACTAATCCTAACTTATATTCATTGTAACCTTGATTAAATCCTGCTAGTTTAAATTGGATGCTTTCTAGAACATCTAATTTAATATTCTTTATCTTTTAAAAAAAAAGACTTCCGTTTAGAGCCGCTTGCAAACCAATTCCTCTTATGGTGTTATTTGGTGTCATGGTTGGTTTTTTGTATTTTTTTTTAATTAACCGTATGTTATTTGCTTATCTTAAATGTTTGCTAGTATTAATTAATAATAGTAAGAACTTTTTAAGCATCTTAGTTAATTAAGATCAAAATAATACAATTTCAAAATTTTTTTCCTAACTAGTCGCGAATAATATTATAAAGTGTTAATGATCAGCTATTGGATTTTTACGTCTTGACTATATTAACTGAGTGAAATGTTAGCCATATCTTAGAACTTATATAATTAACTATGTAATGGTCAAAAAGAAATATATATATATATGCCGTTAACTTTAAAAAAAAAAAAAAAAAAAAAAAAAAAAGTGAACATATATAGAAAATTATAAATTATAGAAACCAAAAATGACAAAATTAATTTTGTTCTTAATTACAGAAAAATTGTTTATATTAATTATTAGTGAAATAATTTCTATTTAGCCAAATATTTGACTTTGTCATTATGTAAAAAAGTTTCTTATTAATTTTTCTGTGTATTAAAACTAATATAATAAGCCTGATGTGTAAATACGTGTTACATATGAATTGCAATAAAATAATAAAGAAAAAAATTTGTGCATTTGATCGACTAATTAATTTTGTCGAATAATTTTGGTTTAAGACTTATAATATTGTTGGTGACAATATGGGATAGCAACCCACCAACAACTTATCTGCCACCTGGTCCATCAAGTATTGAGCAACCACCAAATGACATAAGCTATATACGACATTTGGACAGGTGCCATGGAAGACACTGGCCATCACTTTTTCTTAGTTTTACTTATCAAATTAAAAAGATTATCTTAAACAATAATTAGCATTTTTTTTATTTAATAATTGCACAATTTTCTTCAGAGCTAGATTCATTATTTTAATTGATTCAGTTGACTTTAACTACCAAACACCCTATAATAATAGGCAAAGGAAGCTCCATCTTCCTCACACCAACAATATCATTCTAAAATTTCCTATCTTTGAAGACTTGATTTCCTATTTGTTTTCAATCCAATGGCGGAAGCAATCGTTTCCAGCATTGCAGAAGGGATTATTACGCAGTTGGGTAAAGCTGCTGTCAAAGAGATTGCTTTGCTCTGGGGTGTTGAAGATGAGCTTCAGCAACTTGAAGACACCATTTCAACTATCAAAAATGTACTTGCTGATGCAGAAAAAAAACAAGTGCAGCAACAACAAATCAAAACATGGCTCGAGAAGCTGGAAGATGCAGTTTATGAAGCTGATGACCTGGTCGACGAGTTCTCTACTGAAGCTTTGAGACGACAAGTGATGACTGGAAATACAATGGCCAAGCAGGTACGAATTTTCTGTTCGTCTTCAAACCAATTTGCTTTTCGGCACAAGATGGCTAAAAACATAAGAGATCTTAGGAAAAAACTAGATAAAATTGCTGATGATAGGAAGTTCCACTTAGAGATGAGTCTTCAAGATACTCAAGTAGTGACTGGAGTAAAACCTCCCACAATTCGGGAGGAAGATGTTATTGGAAGAGATTGAGAAAATGGCAATCGTGAAACTTTTGTTTGATACAAAAGTTGAGGAAAGCATAGGTGTAATTCCCATAGTTGGTGTTGGAGGTTTGGGAAAAACCACACTTGCTCAACTAGTTATCAATGATCCACAAGTTAAACACCACTTTAAGCTAATTACATGGGTGAATGTACCCAAGGTTTTTGATGTGGAGTTAGTTGCTAAGGAGATTATTAAGTCTGGAGTAAAAGATGGGAGGTCAACTGAAAATATCCCATTTCATCAATTGATAGAAGAAGTTCGAGAAAAAATTAAAGGAAAGAAATACCTTATGGTACTTGATGATGTATGGGAAATTAAAAGTCGTGAAAAATGGTTGGAGTTAGAAAACTTGTTAAGGGACGGTGCAGTTGGAAGTAGAATTATAGTAACCACACGTGATAAAATGGTTGCACACATTATTAATGGCCCAAAAGAATCAACTTACTTTTTGGGGACCTTAGATGAGAAGAAGTCATGGTCTTTGTTTAAAAATTTGGCTTTCATTCAAGGACAAGAGCCAGACAATCCTAACCATGTAGAAATTGGAAAGGAAATTATGAAGAAGTGTGGAGGAATTCCTCTAGTTATAAGAACAATCGCAAGTTTGCTGTATAGTTTAAATGTTGAAGAGTGGTCGTCTTTCAAAGAAAATGAACTATCAGCAATATCCCAGTATGATGAAGATATTATACCTAGACTTAAGTTGAGCTATGATCATCTCCCATCCCATTTGAAAAATTGTTTTAGCTATTGTAGCTTGTTTCCAAAAAATCATGTTTTTAATGTGCAAAAACTAATCAAACTTTGGATGGCTCAAGGATTTATCAAATCATCAAACTTGCACCCATGTTTGGAAGACATAGGTTATAAACATTTTAAGGATTTACTTTATAGATCCTTTTTTGAAGAAGTTGAAGTTGATGATTGTTTTAATGTAACAAAATGCAAGATGCATGATTGCATGCATGATGTTGCAATGTCAGTGGCAGGAAGAAAATCTCTTCTATTAAGTTTGAATGATGAAAGAATTGATGAAAGAATTCGTCATGTATCATTCAATTTTTATTTCGATTCACTACAACAATTTCCATCTTTGTTGGTTAAGACAAAAAGAATTCGAACATTTCTTTTGAATGATCGATATTATTCATCAACTAGGAGATTGGAGAAATCAATTCTGGATTTCAAGTTGCTACGCACTTTGGATCTACATAATGCAGGTCTTGAGATAATACCTAAATCTGTTGGTAAATTGAAGCATCTTAGGTATCTTGACCTTTCATATAATGACATGGTGATGTTGCCCAATTCTATTGCAAGGTTGCAAAATTTGCAAACTCTAAAGCTGACCTCTTGTGATTATCTTCGAGCATTACCAAGAGATATTACAAAACTAGTCAACCTTCGACATCTGAATACTAAAGATTGTAAGAGTTTGACTCATATGCCACGTGGACTAGGTCAACTAACTAATCTTCAGACGTTGCCACTCTTCCAATTAAAGTTGGATGGTGCTTTTGATTCTAGACATGTTGGCAATTTAAATGAACTTGAGAATTTGAACAGCTTGAGAGGAAATCTGGAAATTGTAGTGAAGAAAGACAGGATAGAATGTCAAGGTGCAAATTTGAAGGATAAACAACATCTTAAATCCTTAAAACTATATATTGAGGGAGAAATGGTGGATGGTTGTGAAGATCTGGTGCCACATCCAAATATCAAAGTATTGAAATTAATTGCTCCTTATGTAGGTGTTGGGTTGTTAAATTGTATCTCCTCACTTCATAATCTTGTCGAACTTGAGTTATGGGGACATAAGGAATGCCGTTATGTGGCAGCCTTGAGCCATCTCCCAAATCTTAAAGTCGTGCACATAAGAAATTTGCCAGTTGTGGAGTACATTTCGATGGAAAAATATGACAATATTGTTGATGGATCATCTTCACCATTCTTTCCATCCCTACGAAGTCTTTGGCTTGATGATATGCCTAATCTAAAAGGATGGTGGAAAGTAGATGATGATGTCGATGTTGAGAACAAAAGAACACTGCCTTTCTTTCCCTGTCTTTCTCAATTGTCAATTAGCGATTGTCCCGACCTAACCTCCATGCCTACTTTCCCATTTCTACAAGAAAGTCTCCATCTAGAAGACACAAGCATAAAAGTATTGCAAGAAACATTAATGTTGGAGACAAATGCCGTTGATTCATGCTCCACCTTCCTTCCTCTCTCCAATTTGAAAGCACTGTATATTGCATGCATTGAGGATCTGCAGCATTTTCCAGAGGGATTCAAAAACCTCACTTCTCTCAAGCAACTGACGATTACAGAATGTTCAAATTTGCAATCTTTAGCTCCAGGTATTCATCATCTCACCTCACTTCAACAACTAGATGTGAATAATTGCGACGAGCTGGATATGCCAACTGTTGGAAGTGATGATGCAATTCGGTGGCAGCATCTTCAAAGCCTCTCTGAGTTGACCTTTTATGAACTTCCAAAACTAGTTGCTCTCCCTCAAGGGCTTCAACAAGTTACTAGCCTCCGATATATCGAAATTTCTCGATGTGAGAATTTGGAGGATGTACTACAACAAATGAGCAACCTCAAATCATTAAAGGAATTATCTGTTAAGGACTGCCCCAAATTGAAGTCGCTGCCTGAAGGAATTGATTGCCTCACATCTTTACAGGGACTGACAATTTATGATTGTCCCATTTTATTGGAAAGATGCCGGGAGGATACTGGAGATTATTGGCCTAAGATTTCCCACATCGAATTGCTGGATTTGTCGATATGATTACACAAAGGTATGTCTTTTGTTCACATTCACATATCTTTCACATGTTCATTAGATATATAATAATAATTTTGAACAATCTTCTGAAGTTAATAACAATCTCAACATTTATATTCATATGTATGTATATATATATATATATATATGCATATACTCTTTTTGTATATAACTTAATATTCAGTTAAAATGTTTGTTTGTCTTTATCAACCAGCCCCTAAAGAACAAAATGAACATGATTAGCAAGAAAGAAAATTTCTCTCAAGCTTTACACTTACAAAAAGCAAAAAAGAAGATAATAATAATAATAATAAAATAAAATTTTGCTCAAGTTTTTACCCTTATATTGTTACTCCCATTTTCTTAAGTTTTTACCTTCTTTTTTTTAAAATTTTACGTGTTGTTTATTTATTTATTGAGTTTTTAATCCAATATGGTGTAACAACTACCACCTTTTCTCTTCAATCAAAAAGCCTTAGGTTCTTTGACATATTTTTCTTACTCTTACTTGCATTGCTCTGTTTCTCTTATAGTGGGTAGGTTTTTCTTTTCTTTTTATTTTTTTGATTTTGTTAGATTGATGAAATTAATATATTAAAAATATTATATATGAAATTAAGTTTCAGTTTCTTTTTCTTTTTTTTTCTTTTTTTTATATTGATGAAATTAATTTTATTGCTCTATTTCTCTTATGGTGCTTTATTTTGTCGCACACCCATTATAGTCTAGGAAGAAATGACTTCAGTGGCAAGTCTTATAATTAGAAAATTGGATCCCCTGGTTTATTTGTTCCTAATTATTATTATTTTGAAAAGATTATTATAGACAAAACTGTTATTAACTAGATTATGTCAGTTTTAAAAAAACAATTACTGGATCTATTATTATTATTATTATTATTATTATTATTATTATTATAATAATGAGAAGTACTATTCTGTTCGTCTTTTCCTTAATGGTTATGGTTTACCGTAATGAAATAAAGACAATGTGGTAGCTTCTGGATTATGTAACTGATGGTTCTTTTATCTATGAATTCCAGGAGGCTAATACTGATATTAGCAAGGTTCGGAGACAGAGGACGGAGTTTTGATAAGTCGTCAAGAAGCAGAATTCTATTACTGGAGAGGACTATGAATTCATGGCGACAAATTGCTTCCTTGTTGAAGATATAAAGTTGGAAATTAATCAATTAAGATCACACCTTGGTTTACCAAACAATAATAATGAGGTAATTTATAATTTTGATCATGAAACAAATTGATAATGTGTGTTTTTTGTTGTATTAGTAAAATAGAAAACAGGTGTTGGTAAAGTTTTGGAAGAGGTTGTGAATATATATAACAAAAGTAATCTTAGAAGTGTGTGATGCTATCAATTATCATTTATTGTCTTAACTACCATGGTGAATTTTTCATTGAGGTTCTGAATTTATATATGCAGTACCAGTACAGAGAGATTTTATATTGGAGGGTCCTTAAAAACCTCCACTCATTCAAAATTATGTCAAAACAACAAGATTCAGATTAAGAAGTTATTCTGGGTTGCTGTTTAAGGATATGATTCACATTAATCCTCTACTTGTTCAGGTATATAAAATCCTCTTGCCCTTCACAATCCAAGTCTTAATTTTATTTTATTTATCATTGTCTCAGTTGTTTCTGATCCTTCTTTTTAGACTAGCCTTTCTCATCATTTTCTTCCTTCTGTGTTTTACTTCAACTATCATATGCCAACCAATCCTATCGTGGACTTCCATCAATGACTAATCAATGGTTTCCATTTACAGTACCATCCCTGAAAAGAAGTAATTCTTCAGCACATGTGGTACGTACTTCTTTATTTTAGTTTTCTTATTCTTCCTACTTCTATCCTCTGTTTCTTCTTGTGATGGTAATTCTTTATTTTAGTTTTCTTATTCAGGTTGATAAAATTGTTGAGGGCTAGAGGTACTCAAGAGGCTCAATGAGAACAGATAATTAAAAAAACAAAAAACCAAAAAAAAAAATAAAAAAACCAAAATAAAAAAATAAAAAAGAAAAAGAGTCTGTGCCTCTTTAGCGTCAATTATCAGCCTCGGCTAACTTTTGTGGTGGCTCAGAAGCTTCTTCATACAACCACAATACAGTTGACCTGGTAACAAAAATTCTCTTTGAATTATAACTTATGTATCATTTTATTTTACGCCTTGACTAGATATACTTAGAACTCTCGTACCTTTCACTTTACAGGTACTGTTGTAGAGACGAAAATTTGTCATCCAACGGAGTTTGATTTCTGTTCCTGCAACCATGCTGGAATTCAGGCATATTCATCTTTCTGTATTTTCCCTTTTTTTTTTATTTTTAAGTGGTTTCTTGTTGTTTATATATGTGCTAAGTGCAAACACATACACACAAGCAAATGCATATGTATATTTAATGTAGTCACGCCTCAATAGTGATACTCTATATTTCTGTGTATGTTTTTTCCAATTCTGGATTCTCTAAAAGCATAGCTAAATGTGAAACAGGGGAGCTGTTAGTATTTATGAGCTTTCGTCAAACTTTTGCAGATATGCAAGATGCACAGAATCAGTGTCCACTGGTGCGTGCTCTCTTCCCTTACCTCAGCTTCGTTTTCTGGAATGCAATTATTCAATAATCTTTCTGATTGAATTTTATTCTGTGATTTGGAAGTTTCCCTCATGCATACTATGCTCATCTTGCTGCATTTCAAGCTCGTTTCTATGCGGAGCTGAGGTGGGGTTGCACGAAGCATGCGGGCAGGAGATCTGGGTGCTGCTGATAGGCCCTTGGCGTACATTGATTAATCATGGTGGCTATTCTATGCAATGCACTATTGGAATGATAACAGAATGGCTAGTCTCAACTCTACTCATCTCTACTTCAGCCAGCGAGATCTTTTTTGTGTTGGAGACTCTTTTTAGCTCGTCTTCCCGTTGAGAGTATTTTGAAGAGATAAGGCCTTCATATTGCTTCCCGTTGCTGTACCTGTCGGAGGGCTTTGAAGACTATCAGCCATTTGTTTATTGAATGCCCACACACAGTTGCTAATTTTGATTACATTGGTGCTTTTTTTTTTTTTTTTTTTTTTCCCTTATCAATCTGGCCAATGTGAATTCTCCTTTGGCATTATTTGAAAGACTCTTGTCCATCAGATTCAGTGATCAGCTTAAAAATCTGCCAAAGGCCTCTGTCACAGCAGGTTTCTCTATTCTTTTATTTATTCCTAATCAACATCTGCATTAGGATTTTTTTTTTCTTCCTATTTCGAGGGCTTGGGTATTTATTTATCTTGCAATTTTTTATGCTAATCGTCTCCAATCTGGCTCAACGGCAAACTAAATGAATGATCTAATCATTCTCCGAAAGCTTCGTGTTTCTTCTATTCTCCCACGTGCGCCTCAAATCATCTCTGTTGTTTGGAATTTACCTTTGGCTGGTTGTTTGAAAGCTAATACTGATGGAGCTTTTATTGGTAATGCTGCGAGCTGTGGTGGAGTTTTCCGGGAGTGTAATGGAATGGTTCTTGGTTGTTTTAGTTTTAATATGAAGCTTGCATGGGCTCTTGAAGCTGAATTAGTTGCTGCGATGCATGCTCTAGAATTGGTCATGAAGTTCTCTTGGGATCTTCTCTGGCTTGAATGCGATTCTTCTTATATTGTTGATCTGTTTAAATATAAGTCTTTGTGGGTTCCTAGGAAATTTAAAGCAAGATGGTCAAACTGTTTGCATTTTGTGAACTCTACCTCATTTTGGGCCTCTTATATCTCTTGTGAGAGCAATTCTGTAGTAGATATCCTTTCTAAGATGGCTATTAATTCTTCTCTTTCAACTTGGCAATCTTCTTTGCCTGTAAATTGCTTAGCTTCCCACCAGTTTGATTTATTGGGGGTGGTTCTTTTCATTTTCGTAATTAGTTTGATGTCTTGTTGTTTTAGGAACTTCTTTTTTTTTTTTTTTTTTTTGTTTGGTTCCTCTGGTACTCTTTTTGTTATTGGATGTTTTGCTCACTGAGGTTTTTCATCTCTCGGGTTCAGAGAAGGTTGTAATTAGGAAGGCTTTGCCTTCTTGTTCTCTGAACTATTTTGTTTTCCTTTATTTCTTTTTTAATTTAATTTGCTTGTTAGATTGGGTTAGCATGGGTGTCAATCTAGTTGGGATGTCTTTGCTTTCCTATTCTCTCAAGTAATCTATTATTATTATTATTATTATTATGATATATTTAAGAAGTTAGGCATATGTTCCAAGTATGCATTAATGTTTCCGACTCAATTTTCCTATGCTCTAAAACAAACACAAGTTCTCAGAAGTTTAGTTTTGAAGATCAGATTTTCAGTTTCAACTTGAAAAGGGAGAAAGTCGTATATTATCTTCTTTTCTTTTCTTTTCTTCTCTTTTTTTTTTTTTTTTTTTTTTTTGGATTTGCTATAAATTTTTTACCAAATTTGAATTTTTAAATTTCTGGATTATAAGGGAGCACAATGCATATCACTAATAACCACTTTAAAATTCTCATTAAAACAAAATTATATTAAAGTCTCAAAAACAAAATTCATGGGATCTAAATATATGAAGAAATTATATTAGGAGACAATCAATCAAGGAAAGAAATTTTCTATGAATTCTATCTCGAACAAAAATTTCTAGATATCAATTTACTAGAATATGAAGATGTAACTTCCTATTAATTTAACTATTTTGCTTTCCACCAATATATATATATATATATATATACACACAAAATATGAAGGTAACAAAAACAGAGCGAATGCTAGGCTGTGAGTCCAATATCAGCTGGCAAAGACACAGTCAATTCAACTATATTAAAAATTGTTAAATATCAGAGGAATTTAATGAAAACGTTTTTTCTCTTTTAGCCTCTGTTCGAAAAAATTTCCAACATGCAAGCGTGCTGTTTCAAACCAGTAATCGTTTAAAAAAAAAAAAAAAAAAAAAGTGCACCAAGCAAATCAAAACTACTCATGCGAATGTTGTTAATTATAGATAACACAATAATTAACAAGTTGCTCTTGCCTTTAAGATAAAGAACTTTAAAAATAAAATTTCAACTAAAAACACTTGACTAACTATAATAGATTCCAAAATAAAAATTAACTAAGTGGTTTATTGTGTTGTAGTTGTATAGAGATATATGTGCATATCCTCAAAGCCAATGGAGCTTCAATTTATATAGAAAAATTTGTTTCAGATACTTCATGCACTTCTCATGTAAGATTGCTGCAAATTTCAACTTGAAGATTTCAATTTATACATGTGCCAATCATGTGATCTTTTAATCTCCAATCAATATAAGACTAATGTCAATTAAATAAAATCCCAAAAATAACATTTTGACAAATAAACTATTAAATTTGGAAAATTTAAATTAAGCCCCAAACATTGCCCCCTTACATTGCCCCCTTGCTTTGTGATTTTGTAGAAAAATTCAAAAATTGTAAAGCAACATTAATGCATTTTTCTCTTCAGTTTTGCGCAAGCTTTATGCCAACAAATTTCTTTTGTTCACTAAAAAAACAATCCAAATATTCACAGAGACATAGTTGTCCTAAACCTTACATAAATATATGTAAAGCTACACCCACGTCTTCAATATTAAGGAAAATATGCACATGTCCCGTGGCACCAACTTGGCATCAAAACATGTATTTAATTAAATTTATGCCTTCCGTCTTTGCTCAACCATATTCTCCTTTAAATAACCAAGCGAATTTTATGCTTTCCTTTTTGCCAACTCTCGTAGATCCCATAAAATACTGTCTCAAAATATCAAGATTTTCTTACTCTGATGAAAACCTTGTGTTCATGTGTGTTAAACACCCAATAGATTCATGGCTTCCAAGATCGATCATAGCATCTTTGCCATCTCACCAAGATGCATATCCTACTCAGGTTAATTGCATGCCGGTTAAACTTTTTGACATCTTTTCCTCATTTAAGGACCAAATCTTATGGAAACAATAGTCTCATGTAGTTAAAGATTTTGTATCCCATATTTTATTCTTGGCATCCAAGTCTTTCCAAAACAAATGGGATCTTTCCATAACATGATCGTCCTCTACCTTTAATTTGAACATTAACATGCAGTCCATCAAGGTACCATTCAACATAGATATATTGAATATTGCATAGCCCGTTCATTCACTTTCATGCAGGTTGCACTTAACTTCCAAGTTATTCTTTTATTGCCTTCAATCCATGCACATACGTGGCTGATGGCTTCAAATTGAGCTTCTTATCCATATGTTTTTGTGCAGGTCTCCTCTGATAAATTGCCAAATCAAGTCCTCTCGCTCCCACAGCAATGATTCCAACAACGGCATCTTTTCCTCAGCAAGGATTCCAACAACGGCATCTTTTCCTCTTCAAGGTATTGCATCTTCGGCCATTCTTTCTAAGAATCCCACTTCAATTACAATTTCATTTCAGCAAGTAATTAAGCCAGTTGCCTTTGTTTAATTACATTAGTTGTTGCACTCTTATTTTTCAAACTTTCTTGTTATTTGATATTCTTCTAATGGCCACACTTTTTGAAATTGACTGATTACTTGTAGGATAATCTCCAACAATAGGAATATGGTACTAATCTTCAACTAATCAATGGAAAAACATTGCCATCTTTTATCTAGGCCATTAGTTTCTCCATTACTGGTCATTATTACATCCCCATCCACATATGTATGCTTTATTCTTTTGGACATCTCTACCACCTTCACAATCCAATAAACCTACATGCATATAATATAAATATATAATGTATGTTTATATATGTCCAACGGACTATTTGCTCTAACCTTTTTTTTTTTTTTTTTTTTTTTTGTAGACCTTTGGCTTTAACGTTGGTCATGCGAACACAATCGTTCCTATGCCAACTCTGTCAATTTACCCACATGCTCTCAACTTTCTTAATTCTTAAGTCATGGTCATTCAAGCCATTGGAACGAAGTTCATGGTGGACCCTTATTGACACTTCAAAGCAATTTGAAACCACGGTGCTATTTTTTTTTTAGGTGTGCAGGTATTTTGACTTCATCATGGATCATATGGACATAAATTTTCCAAAGCCAAATTACTAAAAGATGGACTTGTCAATCTGCTCACATGGCACCAACATGCCATTTAAAGACTGTCACACCCCAAGTATAAATACTTGAAATGTGATAAAAGTCATACTTAAAACACTTAATAAAACTTATAATGCGGAACATAAAAAAATTCTCCAAACATCATTAATAAATAATATCTAAAATATCTCCAAAGAAAATGAATAAAAAATAAATTCCAATACCCAAAAGGTCTTTCAAGCTAACTAATATAAAAATAAAAACAACTAAACACCATTATCATATTCAAAATCCAGCTACCTTCAAACTATGGTGTACCTAAAACCATAGTAATAAATAATGAGTGTAAAACTCAACAAGCTATTGGATTTTTCATAAATACAAAAATAAAAAAAAATACTTAAAATAATAACAAATAATATTCAAAAACAAACTTTAGCAACGTAAAAATAATTTTCTTATAAACTCTAATTGTTAACTACCTAGTAGGACTTGGCATAACATAATATTACCCATCGGTAATCCATATAAACTTGAGTGTGAGGCATGTAACAAGTGGGGAAACATAAATTTTAAAAACAAACACTCATACCCGAAGATATAAGTCATACCCTTACTATGATCATTAGTAGGTCCTCCCACATGAAACAATACGTCTAAACCTGAAGGTAAACAACCATAAATTATTAGAGAAAATACCCTTACATAATTTATCTCAACACTTGAAAACATATCATAACATATCATAGCGTATCACATAAATGCCTGTCATCTCGGATTCCCGACCTATTTCGGTACCAACAACTAGAGCAAAAATACATATATCAATAACCCAATAATTTCTTTGTACAATACATATATATTTCATAAAACATAAATTTATAGAAAAATATAAATAAATCAATAACATAAGTCCATATTTGCTATGGTTTTAGTTTTCAAAAAGTCTAGTAACTTACCTTGATCTGCAAACTCCACAAAAGCTAACAACCTATGGATAATACCAACAATCTCTCATAAGTATAAAGCAAAATCATCATATACCATTATTATCTTACGTATAAATCCTAAAACTAAGCTCTCAAATCCAAACTAAATGAATAAGAGTTGATACCATAAGATTATCATAGCCTAATGCTTAAATCTTAAAATCATAAGCCTAGAGCAAGATTAAATCACCGAAAGCCAAATAAAAACCTATTAATCTACAAATAGTCTCTAAACAAGAAACTAATTCCATAGTCAAACGATATCATCTAAGTCTGAAAAATTATGAAGATATTGTACACATGCATGAGTAACTGTGACTAAAACAATTTCACAAAATAATAATAAAAAACTATTCAAAACTCATTGAAAAGTTAATAAATAAATAAATACTGAAACTATTAGATTTTTAGAAACTTTTATTTAATGTTCAATTTTTTTCTCTTTCATGAAATTTTTTGTATTCATTTGAAATTTACAGATTCAAACTAAACACGTATATATACTCCTATAAAATTTTAAAATCCAAACAAAGGTCGAAAACATGGTCAAATTAAATTTAGTAACTAATTGACAGAAATTGAAAATTAACATTTCACAGGGAGTCAGGTCTACATAAAAATTCATTAAAAATAGCATAAAAATCCAAAGTAGTAATATTTTACAGAATTTAACTATATACAGTAATAATGCTTCATAAAAATTATTAGGTCAAATAAAGATCGAAAACTATTTTAAATCGAATTTTATTATTTGCTAAACAAACCAGAAAATTAATTTAGACAGCTAAGTATAGGTAACTTAGAAAATCACCACTGCCAAAATATAATGAATTTGAAGCTAAATTGTTTTATAATAATATTAGACATATAGAGGATAAAGCTCAGATAAAAATAATTTCATTTGGATCTATTTTGAAAATTTTATAGATGCACCATATTGCAGTCACACAGAAAAATCAAACAGAATGTTTAAATTCAAAATTTCATAATAAATTGAAAACAGATCCAAATCGCTCCAAATAAATTTTTACAGATTTATAAACATGTCTATTTTCATCCATTTAAATTTACTACCAAAAAAAAAATTCTAAATATTATAAATAAATTCGAACAATCACACTGTATAGATCTCCATATAAATTCCATATAGGGTTTCAACAATAACTCTTCAATTCAACCTTAATCAATACTTCTATAACCCCAAAACATCTCAAACAATCTCATATAATATAAAAGGATCAGAAGAACTAATCTTGATCAATCTCAAAGATTTAGAATCTTCCTTCCTATGCTCCAAAACTTGATCAGAAATTCCAAAATTCCAAAGATACTAGATCCTTAACAATCTTAAATGGATACAAAAACCCTAAATTAAGATCAGAAGCTCTTAATATTAATCCTAATAGCTTTTAGGGTTAGAAGAAAATGAAGGAAAAAAAGAATAAGACTTACTCGATACCCTAGCGTCGCAAAGTTGAAAACAACGTAAAAGTAAAATAAACGTATTTTTCCTTCCTTTTTATAAAACCAAAATAAAATAAATACCCTTAAATATTTATTTTTCAATTTCCTAACAAAATTGAAATATATATATATATATATATATATATATATATATCCTAACCTATTAGGATAAAAATTCTATTTTTATTTTCTTTTTAAAAAAAAATGTTTTAAAACCTTCTGGCTTTTGGAGACTCTTCGGGATTTATTTTGTGACCCATTTATCTTGTCATAACAATCTCCAACCAGATATCTTGAAGATCCAAAACAAAGATGAATTGTTCTCATCCGAAAAGATTTTTTCTTTCTTTTTGCAAGTGTACATTTTCTATGACTTCAATATGTAGGTGACAAATAATTTCACTCACCAAGCCAAGATTTTTGCCACTGGTACATCCTTGGTGTTCTTGTCCACCTTTGGCTCCGACATGGATTTCTAGATACTAGGAGCTTAATGGACTTGTCTGGTCTACTTGTCTATTCAATTTGTCTGGTCTATTTGATTTGTCCCTTAGCGTACTTCATCTTGTTCAATGTTAAGGATCCAACCTCTCTGACGGCATGGGTCTAACTCATTTGACCACACGGATCCTACATGTCCAACCTTTTTTTAGCCAGGAATTATAATCCAATATTTACTTTAATTAGGCTTACTTTGGTAATGTTGTAGCTTCTAAAAAGAAAAAATCAACTTTAGCTGTACTGTAGAAAAAATCAGAAAGAATCAGTTAAGTGGCTGGTAAACTATTATTTCATAATTATTATACGATTCAGAATCATTATTTAAGTATTTGGTAAATAATAGTATTTATTTGTTGTTACTATATATGATAATTAAAAAATACATTATTTATTATCATCTATTTACTTGTAATATAATTAATACAAGTTAGAGTTGATATTTTAATTATAGATAATTATAGAAGCTAAAATCAAAATTTTCAAAGCTAGTCTTTTGTTGCTTCCCAAAAACAGTTGTCAAAGAATAAATAAAAATGTTGTTATTTCAACAAACACTAAAATTAGCATTAGATCCTTTAATAATCAAAATTTGAACTCCAAGGTCACTCCCAAAAAAAGCTTTAGTCCAAATACTTGATATGATCTTCTATATAAATAGTATATAATAACAAATTATTAGAACAATAATATTTTTTTGTGTTCAGATTTTAACTTTTGTATTTAGCCTTTACTTTGATTTTTTTTCCAAACACTATAAAAATATCATGATTTCAAAATGTGAAGAATAAAAGTGAAGCAGCTTATAATAGACCTTTTTTTTCACATAATTTAAGTAAAATATACTAATATTTTAATATTACAACGTAGTTATTTATAATATAGGTATATATATATTATGAGAATATATATATATATATAGTTAATTTTCAAATTTAATTAATCTAAATATAAAATTACATAATTAAAACAAAAGTTGATTCAAAATTGCATATTATTTAACAAAATATGAAAATGGTAAAATACTAAAATTAGACAAGTAGAATATTTTTATTATAATTATATTTGATAAAATAGTAACAAAATTTAAAGGTCAATATTTATTTTGTTTGGATAAAGGGTGTATGTGACATATTCTGTTAGTAACTAAAAGTTATTTTTGAATTGTAAGGGTATTAATGTTTATGTAAGTGAGAGAAAATTTTTGTGACAAAAGTTAATAAAGATATTTTTTAAATATATGAAACCTAGGAATATAATTTGAAGTAGAAGTGTAAACCTCGCAGATCAATATAATATTAACCCAAAAATTTTTTATTATCCATATAATTTGTCATTGTAAATATTATACCCAAATATCAACCAATGAAAAATAAAAGGTTATACCTAAATTCCATTAAAAAAAACATGTGGTTAAATAAATTGGAAAAAAACAAAATAGAAAATACGTATTTAATATCCACAAAAGAAAAATGTACATCTATGTTTTTTAGATGAGAAAAAAAATACATATTTTAATTGGAATACGAATTATTATTTTACAGAATACAGGATCTTTCTGATGTAGCAGGACGTGCAAGGACCCGAGATGGACCACCCCCAATACGAAAAATAGACATATATATATATAGAGAGAGAAAAACCCTAATTGTTATTATTAATTTATATATATATATATAGTTTTTTTTTTTTTGGGTTTCAAAAACTCAAACTTATTCTTAACGCATTGAGCAATGGATGATCTTCGCTGGAAAACGATGAAGGTTTTCACTTCTTTCTCAAGTATTTTCTTATTGTAATGGTTTTGTGCTCTAATTCCTCTTTATTCAATTTCATTTACAGAAATGAGATGTGGATCATCAGAAAAAGTACAATGTGGATGATAGAATCAGTCAATTGGGTGATGTAGTTCTTGTGAGCATACTTTCTCTGTTGCCACTAAAGGAAGCTATAGCTTCTTCTATCCTTTCACGCCGATTGCGGCATGTTTGGACTTACATCTTCAATTTCAATCTCAACATTGATGAAGCTCCTCATATTTTAGAGTCTAAAAAATGCAAGTTTCTAAGTTGGCATACTAAGAAGCACACGGCCCCAAAAATAGATCAATTCAGGCTTTGTTTTCAATATCTGAGTGTTAAGTGTTAGAATTTACGGATCTAAATTATAGATAATAAATTCTATTGAAGCATAAATTACTAACCTCCAAACGCAGCCATTGATAAATTAAATCTTTAATCCTAAAAAATAGAAAACAACGTAAAATAGCGCCTATGAACACACTATTCTCAAACCACTCTCTACTGATCTCTGAAAACCCTAATCACAAAAAATATGGCATGTATCTGTTTGCTTGCCTTAGATCTTTTGTAATCTCTACAAGTCAGACTTACCCATTAAATTTAATGCACACAAAATAATAATAATTTAATAATATAATAATAATAGAAAAACATGCGTAAGTCATTGAGCTTATAAAGAGAGTTGGTCCTCCAGTCTAATGGGCCAACTGGAGTATTACAGAGAGTGTGTGACCAAGGACCCTACTATAAAATAATAAAATAAACAAGTCTCATTAATGGCATAAATGGGCCTTGTAAGGGAGTAAGTGATTATGCTAAGTCCATAATTATTAATTTATCTAACATTTTTTCACTTAAACTACATAATCATTATCATATATATAATGCAAACTCACTTACTACAGAATCTCCCAAACCGTAATACCACGTCATCTAAATATATAGCATATCAACAGGGCACAACAATAAACTAGACTAGGTAGTAGAAATTCTCTCAATAAATCTCCCAAAACATGATATCATTTCAACTGAGTACTTTTGCATGCCATAAACTCAGTCTAAGTAGTAGAAATTTACCTAACCATGTGTAATCCCCCAACACACAATACATTTCATCCGAGCATATTGTGTATCGATAGGATATAACTATATACCCAAACCAAGTAGTAGGGACTCACCATGGTACCTCTAGATCAACATGCACATATACATCGACTAAAAGTCTCAATAGGCCTGTAAATATAAAAAGCAATAATATGTGTAATAAATCATCTCATAAATAAATAATGATCCACATATATCAATGTCACAAAATACTCAGAGAAATAAATAATACTCAATATGGATATTACTGTAGAATACATAATATACTCCCACTGACCCACAATAGTCTCAACTACCTAACAATTCCATATGGGACACATGCTCCTCAAATATGCCTACTGGTAAGGCCTTGGTCAGTGGATCTACCACCATGTTATAAGTAGGCATGTAAACAACGGTAATGAGGCATTCTTCAACTTTCTCCTTAACCATAAAATACTTAACATCAATGTACCTCGCACTAGAAGTACCTTTTAAATTATTAGAGAAAGACACCAATGCAGTATTATCACAATACATCATAATAGGGCTCTCAATGGAGTCAATCACTCCCAAATCACGCATAAAATTCCAAAGCCAAACTGCATGACGAGTAGCCTCATAACACGGCGCATACTCTACCTCTATAGTTGAGGATGCTGTAACTAACTGCTTGGCACTCTGCTAAGACACAACACCTCCTACCATGATAAATATATATCTAATGGTAGATTTTTTATCATCCTCATAGCCTTTATAATCTGCATCACTATAACCAACTACATCAAGAGAGTTAGTACGTCGATATGTCAACATATGATCTCTAGTACCCTAAAGATACCTAAAGACCTTATTAACTGCTTGGTAATGAATAGGATCAAAATTACTCATAAATCTACCAAGCATACCCACAGCAAAAGCTCTATTAGGCTGTGTACAAACTTGAGCATACATTAAACTACCCACTGCTAAAGAATATCGAACATTTTGCATCGCCATCCTCTCTCTATCATTCTTGGGATATTGTTCCTTAGACAACATTTCACCTTTCATGACCAGTACACTTCCAGAAGAACAATTATGCATATCAAACCTCTTAAGCATTCTATCAATATAAGCTATCTGAAACAACTGCAATACATAATTAGTCCTAACTCGAACAATCTTGATGTCCAAATAGTTGCACAACATCTGCTTTGTCTCAGCCAATAGGTCAGTGTAATTGGTAGCCAAGAGTATGTCATCAACATACGATACCAGAAATATATAACTGCTCCCACTGTCCTTCATATATATGCACCTATCAACAATATTCTCCTTAAAGCCATTTTTGGTGATAACCTCATCAAACTTGAGATATCATTGTCTCAAAGCCTATTTAAGACCATAAATTGACTTCTTAAGCTTACAACCCAAATTACCATTTCTTGATTGCTAAAGCCTATTTAAGACCATAAATTGACTTCTTAAGCTTACAACCCAAATTACCATTTCTTGATTGCTAGAAACCAACTGGTTGCACCATATATACATCCTCATACAAATCACCATTCAGAAAAGCAATTCTAACACCCATATGATGCAACTCCAAGTCATAATGAGTCACAATCGCTATAATGATTCTAAAAGAATCCTTTGTGGATACAGGAAAGAATGTTTCTGATATAATCAATTCCTTCCTTCTAAATAAACCGTTTGGCTACAAGTCTAGCCTTAGATCTCTCCACTTTACCATTAAAGTCTTTTTTAATCTTAAAGACCCATTTGCACCCAATAGGCTTGTTACCCTCTGGTAACTCAATCAAATCCTAAACACCATTTGATGCCATGGATTTCATTTCATCTTCCATTGCATCCAACCAAAAATTTGAGTGCGAACTACTTATGGCCTCCTCGTAAGTGATTGGATCTAAATCATCACTTATGTCAAAATCATACTCCTGCAAGTAAACTTCATAGTCATCAGGAATAATTGACCTTCTAGTCCTTTGTGACCTTCTCAAAGGCACATCAGCATCTACAATAGCTAGAATATCTGCCTTTCAATAATGGGTTCATCTTGATCAACTACTGGTTCATCAACTACAGAATTAATAATATCTCTATCAAGAACTACAACACTTGAAATAATTACATTTTCTTCTCTAAATTAAGGCTCTCTTGGACAATTATTGTCATTAAAGCCAAAAACATCTTCAAAATAAATGGCCCTGTCTGATTCCACAATTCTGGTGGTGTGAGATGGACAAAAAAATCTTGAACCCCTAGATCCTATATAATAGCCAACAAAATATCCACTTATAGTTTTAGGATCCAACTTCTTAATTTGAGGATTATAAATCCTTACTTCAATTTTGCAACCCCATACTCGAAAATGGTGCAAATTAGGCTTTCTTCCTTACCACAATTCAAAAGGAGTCTTAGGAACGGATTTACTTGGAACTTAATTCAAAACATAAGTCGTCATCCTTAAAGCCTCTCCCCACAAGTATTCTAGCAAACTAGAATTTTCCTCCTCACACAAATATATTGCAAATGGCCCTTGGTTCTGTCCAGTCTCATCATATCTGCCATAAAACTCACCACCTTTGTCAAACCTCACAACTTTTAGTTTTTTATTCTTTTGAAGCTCCATCTTTATCTTAAACTCCTGAAAAGCAACTAAAGAATTCAACTTCTCACGGATAAGCTCAACATCTCCATAACGAGAAAAATCATCAATGAAGGTAATAAAATACCTATAACCACCCAAAGCAGTTGGTGTGAAAGGTCCACATATATCAGTATGGATTAACTCTAAAATATCTCCACACCTTGCTATCTTATCCTTTCTAACCTTGAAAGTTAGCTTCCCTTTCACACATTCAACACAAGTCGACAGATTGGAGAAATCAATAGTAGAAAGTATTCCATCCTTTACTAACCTTTCCGTCCTGTGCCTAGAAATATGTCCCAAACGCTTATGCCACAACATTGAGGAATTATCATTAACTCCTGAACATTTAGAAGCAACTATAAGGGCAACAACAAAATTAACAGAATAATTGAGATCATTATTAAAAAAATCAAGTCTATATAAATTACCACATAAAATTCCAAAACCAACAAATTTATCATCCTTACACATTTCAACTTTGTTATGACCAAACAAAAAACTATAACCTTGACTATCCAAAAAAGAAATAGATAATAAATTTCTTCTTATTGAAAGTATATAGGAAACTCCTTCTGACTTTAAAGTATATCCAGTAGCAAGCTTCAACTTGATTGTTCCCATGATATCCACCTTCACTTTTGAGCTATCTCCCATACAAACATATTGCTCAAGATTGGTTCACCCCTTTTGACTTATCATCCCTTACAATGAATTAGTAACATGAATTGTTGCTCTAGTATCTAACCACCAAGAATTTATAGGCACATCAATAATATTGGTCTCAATCATTAAAATATTATCTTTCTTCTCTTTCTTTCCCTTTAAAATCTAACAGTCTATCTGTTGTGTCCAACCTTATTGCAGTAGTCACACTTTCCATTGAAGTATTCTTTCATTTCTCCAATGTCCATCTTAAGGTCCCTTAGCTTATTATAATAATAAGAAAGTAACATAATATGGTCCCTTACTCCTTTAATTCAATAATACTTAGTATTATTCAAAAGTCCAAATAATGATACTTCTCATTCATATCAAACTTGATAAATTTCTTTCCTATCTCCTTAAGAAGTTCCATTGCTACATCAACCTTAGGAATACTAGCATATATAGCTTCATCCATGTAATTCTTCATCATTATCATGCAACACTTATTAGAATGCTTCCGATCCTCATAAAGTTTCCTAACTATCGCACTACTATCATCAGTTGGTATCTCGGGTAGATCTATCTCCAAAGTCAGATCCAATTTTATAAATGTCAAATTCATAACTAAAGTCTTCGTCTGCTTCTGATAATTTGTCCCATCCAATTTGATCATGGGAGTCATAGGCAGAACATTCAGGATACTACTAACTGTGAAAATAGTAAACACAATAAAGCACTTAATATATATAAAACAATTACTATTTTTCAGTTTTCAGCCATTCATCATAAAATATAAAATCAATATCGCTAGAGTCTTTGCAACACTAAAGATACCATTTCGCGGGCCAAGAACAGTCAACTAAATAACCATAATCAAATGCATTGAACTAAATCAACGACAGGGTAACTCAAAACCTATGATTCATGGCATTCAATCAACTTACACTGCCATTCCAGTCGTCATACAAAGCAAATAAAACCACTAACAAGGTAGCCTATTTACCCGTATAGAACCTGGTTAATAAGTGGGAGAAAAATAATATATTGGCAATTTCATGAAATAGACAAATATAAAACTTTTCATCCACTATGCTAACATACATTACATTGGTATACATAATGCAGACAAAATAAGTTTCACGACAAGTGAGTGTCTAAAATCCCATATTACTATACCAACTAAGCACCAAGCCTTTTTAGGGAAAGCTAACAAAATCCAATTCACCAAACATATATATTTAATTTAATTCATGAAAATTTGAATGGAATAAATAAATAAATGAACTAAGAACCAATAAACAAATAAATAAATAACAATATATATATATATATGTGTGTGTGTGTGTGTATTTTTCTTATAACAATAAAATTAAACAATAGATAAATAAATAATTAATCAACAAATAAATAAATAAATGAGAATATTTATAAATAAGAAAAATAGTTTTATTTTTTTTTTTTAATTTTCGGCTGCTGACATCAACATGTTGACATCTTCAAATGGCACATTATGATGATGTCCGCACAAACACCAAACAACCTGTCGTTTCTTTCATCTCCTTCAGCCAACCGGGTCATGAGTCAACCCAGTTTCACTACAAGCAAGTCACGTGACTCGGTTTCGAACCTAGCCAAAACCTTGTCGTTCCAGCCTTTTTTTCTGACCATATTGTTACCATCCGTTTGTCCTCAACATGATAACCATAACCCACACATCAATTTCACCCAAAATTAACCAAAAATACAATTCCCAAACCCAGGTTTTATTCGGCCACGGGTTCTCAAGTTTTGCCAAATTTCAAAATGTTTCAGTTAACACTCAAAACTTATTCAATTCCACATAGAGAACAAGATCCAACAATACCCATATCATAAATTCATGTAAAACCCAATTTTCTCAATATTTTGCAAAAGCAATATACGGCCAATATTTTTACAATTTTTTTTTTTTTTAGTGAGTATATACGAGTCGAGTCACACATATATATATATATATATATATATATATATATATATATATATATATATATGTATATATATATATATATTTCACAGACCATAAACATATAATCTCCGATTAATCAAGGAGGAGCAAACAATAATAAAATAAATATCATGTAATCAATATATACAGATCAATGATGAATGGCCGAAACACAGATCAATATTCACTATGCTAATTGAGTTATTATCACGACAAATTACAAGGGAATTCACTATGTATATTAACCATGCTCTAATACCAATTGTTAGAATTTACGGATCTAAATTATAGATGATAAATTCCATTGGAGCATAAATTACTAACCTCCAAACATAGCCATTGATAAATTAAATCTTTAATCCTGTAAACTAGAAAATAATGTAAAGTAGCACCTATGGACACACTACTATCAAACCACTCTCTACTGATCTCTAAAAACTCTAATCACAAAAAATACAGCATGTATCTATTTGCTTGTCCTGGACCTTTTATAGTCTCTACAGGTCAGACTTACCCATTAATTTTAACGCACACAAAATAATAATAATTTAATAATATAATAATAATAGAAAAATATGGATAAGTCATTGGGCTTATAAAAAGAGTTGGCCCTCCAGTCAAATGGGTCAACCAGAATATTACAGAGAGTGTGTGACCAAGGGCCTACTATAAAATAATAAAATAAGTCAGTCCCACTAATGACATAAATGGGCCCTGTAAGTGAGTAATCGATTATGCTAAATTTACAATTATTAATTTATCTAACATTAAGTGTAATGCTTTTGTTTGTGATTTGATTAAATTTGCCATGAAAAAGAGAGTTCATAAGTTTGAGTTAGACTTTACAATTGTTAATTCTTCAATTTTGGAATCCAAGTATACTTTTCCTAAAAGACTTTGTCTAATTGCTTTTGAAGTTCTTAATCTTAAGTCTGTTGATGTGAGTGGAGAAGTTATTGAGCGGTTCTTGTCAAATTGTCATGTTCTTGAACGATTGAGTGTGTATGATTTCGAAACTTTGATTCGTCTAAAAGTTGTGGGCCAATCACTCACATTAAAGTACTTAGTTCTACAAGATTGTCCTTACATTGGAAGAATAGAGATTAGTGCCATGAATTTCACTATACATGCTAAGATGCGGTGAAACTAAATTTGTTTTGGGGAATGTACCTAAGCTTGTTGAGCTTTCCATTATAGATCGGCACCATAACCATGTCATCAACCAGGTTTCATGTTGCCTTTCTCAGCTAGAAATTCTAAGAGTCGGTACATTTCAGAGGCAATTAAGTGTATGAAAATGTTGATGCAGGTTTTTCTTTTTTCTGTTGGATTATGTTATTACATTGCTTTCCATTATAGATCGGCACCATAACCATGTCATCAACCAGGTTTCATGTTGCCTTTCTCAGCTAGAAATTCTAAGAGTCGGTAACATTTCAGAGGCAATTAAGTGTATGAAAATGTTGATGCAGGTTTTTCTTTTTTCTGTTGGATTATGTTATTACATTTACTCTTTGTTTGGTTTGTCAGGTTTCCAAGATCGGTGAAGTAATTCCTAATCCTATATTAACAAATATGAAGCATTTGCATTTACTTGTCGATATCAGCGTACATGTTTTTCGTCAGTTAAATTCAATCATGAAAGCATTTCCTTGCCTGCAGAGACTTTTGCTTGCGTTGTCGTATTTGGTATGTTTACTTGGTAGATTACATAGGAAACCTTGCTATTTGTGTCTAGTTCCACTTGATATAGCATTTTCATGATCTGTGCATACCATTTTTTGATTAAAAAGTTTAGTTTCAAAAGCCAAATTATGTTTTGTCAATATAATGAAAGGAGATTGTTGATTAAAATGTGCAATTTAAACATGTAGTACTTCTGTTGTAGTTTCATCAAGTTGATTAAATGTTCAGTTCAGAAGCGTAGTACTTTTGTTTTTAATGAATGATATAATAAGATAGGGTTCTCATTTCTTGAGTTATCCTATAATGTTGAAATCAGAGATATCTGAGTATTTGAAAACAAATAGTATGAATCATAACGCAAAGGATAAATTAAATGTTGTAGGATTTTAGTTTGTAATTACAAGACATGAATTATTGATAAATTAAGCATCTCTCTTTCACGAATTCTCAGGTCATTGGGATTGTGGTGGATAGATGATGTCCTGATCCCAATAGAGATGACCTCAATTCCATTATCATGTTTTTTGTGCGAAACAGAGGCCTCAATCTGTGATGAGACTTCAGTTCAATGAAACTTTCCATCAATCTAGGAATATTGTCAATACGATAGTTTGCATTCCAATATATTGATAGTATACTGCCTTTGATCTGTGAGGAGTTTTGCTCTTTCAAATGTTGTATATGAATGATGGTTGCTATTGATGGAAATTGTATTTGATGTAGATTTTTGTCGTACTTGTAGTTGCATGAGTACTGACTTGTTTTTAATGATGCAGTTACCTCTCCAAAGATGTAAGGAGTGTTATGGAGAATATACAAAAGCAGATAATTGCTGTTATAATAATAACCTTAAGGTAGTGGAAATATTTGGCTACTATGGTCATGAAAAAGTTGATGAATTTGTCATGAATGTTATAGAAAATGTTGTTACAGTGGAGAAAATCATTATCGATCCTCGCGATTGGTTTTCTTTTCCTTTGGTAGTATCTGATGATGTGGAAGATATCTGGGAGCACGCCAGAATTCATGCTATGAAGGAGCTAAAATCCAAAGTTCCTTCAACTATAGAATTTGTATGCTCATGATAATGATAATTGCTTTAAACTAATCTAGATTTCTTTTTTTTTAATGTGGTCTGTAACTGAAAGAACCTCTTATCTGTGTAAATTGGTGTTTTATTTTTCAAACCAGGTGAGACTATGCTTTTTTTATGTTCTTTTTGGGATGAAGAAGGTGAGAATATGTGTATTTCTGAATTTTGGCATTCCACAGCTCACTTACTAGCTCTGCAGCTTCAAGAAGCTCATCCCGCAATATACTCGCAAGGACTTCCATCTTAATAGCTTGCATGTTTTCAGTCTGTGTATCCAAAATAATAATAAAAACACAAATCAATACCTCACTAAACAAGGATAGAAGAAATTTTGCATATCTAATTAACAAAACAAGTAGCTTATTTGGGGACAAAGTTTCAATTTTTTTTTTTTCCCTGTGCTGAGTGTTATATGTGGTTGGGTTCAAAATGATATTTTCAAGTCCACCAGCATTAATGACAACATTTAATCAAGTGCACCAAACATGTTCTTCAAAATCAAAAGGGGTCAAGTGTTAATACCATGAGGAGAAAGGTCTCATCCACCGGAATTAATGCCTTTTTTTTTTTTTTTTTTTGGTTAACTGCCAAATCTACCCCTATACAATAAGAAAAGGTGATATTTCTTTGTTATTTCCCCTGCCTTTTTTTTTCAGCTTTTCTTAACGAGTTTAGTTTCAGCATGACAAAAGTTGCTTAAATATTGATTTTTCAGTCGAGTCATTGTTTTATTGTTTTGTGTTGCATCTCCAAAAAAAAAAAAACAAAAACAAAAACAAAAACAAAAACAAAAACAAAAAAAAAAAACAAAATCCTATCTTCATTTCCTTTAGTTACAAATATAATTAGAAAAACAAGGCAAACAAAAATTTCCCATTCATTTAAGTACTCATATGTACATTTGTAATACATCTAAACTTAGGCAAATATACTTATTAGGACAAGGTGGTAACATTTTATCTTTCAATAGTCCTTTGACACACTGAAACATAATGCATTTAATAAAATGGAATACCAACACAGATAATATGTTTTAAAAAATTTCAATACCAAAAGTCAACAGAATAATAAGAGTAAATTACCAAAAATTAGCAATAGCTACTCAAGAACAAACAATGCTTCGCTGTGGATTAATAAAAGTTACTCTCATCTTATGAATACACCAAAACCCAACTAAATTTTAATGCTTCAACAAATTCAAGACTATCATGATTGGAAATCAAATCAAATCAAATGGACTGAGAACCAAGCTAACAAACAAAGCAAAATCAATTAAATAGCTTCCAAGACACAAGCAAGATTGAGAGCCTAATCAGAAATTGAGGATATAAAAAGAACAAAAGATGTGAGATAAAATGAGAATATACTTCAAGATAGATACCTCAGGAATTCTAAAATACCTCAACCCCTAATAGAGTATAGGTAAAATATTGATTTGTGAATATTAAATTTTTCATAATCAGAGTAGTTAGTAAAAATCCAACTTAACAGTTTTAGTTTTATGTACTGATCAAAATATATATAAATGATTTTCTTTTTATGTGTATATATATATATATTGTAACACCCCGTCCCAAAGTACAACGGAAATTTTCCAACTTTGATCGTTGACCGTTGACTTTGACTTTGACCGTTGACCGAAGGGGTCAAAAGTTGACTTTTTGACTCGGATGGAATTCTAGGTTGACTGAGGCACCGTTACGAAGTACACATTGTCACGAGTTCATAGACTAGTAGCACGTTGAAAACAGAGCTACAGTTTGAAAGATATGAGCAAAACAAATTGAGGTCCAAACTGTCCAAGGGATGCCGGAATTGACTTTTTATTCATGGAAAGTTGAGCTTTGACTCATGCATGGTTGTGAAGTACTTGTCGATATGAGTCCGTAGACTAGCGGCACGTCCGATTTGGACATGTGGTCTGGAAGTTATGGACCTGTAGAGTTTTTCCAATACTGTATTATTTAAATATTATTTTTAAACGTGTAACGATGTACCACGTGTGACTTAATAAATGTGACCATGTGTCACCATGTTGAGATGCCACATGTCAACCATGCTTAATACTATATTATTTTATTATTGTTGTTTTATATAATAATATTATTTTTAATATTATTTAATTATTTTTAATTTATTTCTTTTTATTTCTTTTTCTTTCCTTTTCTTTTTCTTTTCTTTTGTTTTTTTCTTTTTTTTCTTTTCCCCACGTGGGAAAAAAAGGCCACGGGGCCCGTTCTCCTTCTTCTTCTTCTTCTTCTTTCTTTCTTTCCTTCTTTCTTCCCTCCCGCCGGCCTTCTCTCTCTCTCTCCCGTGTTCATCTTTCTCCAACCACCACAAGCCACATGCATGGGCCACCGTCCAAGACCACACGCCGGCGAGCTCACCAGCCAAATTTGGCGGCCGGCCGGCCGGCGACGCACCCAGATCGGGCCGGTGAAGTCGACGGCAGCGGGTTGAATTTTTCCGGCGATTCTCGCCGTTTCCGGCCAGTCCAGTCCAAATTGCCACCCCTCTCCCCCTATTTTAGGTCTTCTGATCCCAAATATGGCCTCCAATTTCCAAAATTCGAAGTGGTTTGCGATATACGAGGAATTGAATCTCAGCCGAATCTTTCCGGCCACCGCCGATCGAATTGAGCTCAATGGAGGATCTTAGATTAATTGCGTGCTCCAGGTGAGTGACCCACCTTTAAAAAATATTTTGGGGTAATTAATTATTTGGTGTTTAATTGATATCTGCAATTATGCTCATGTGGTGAAATTTAATTATAATTGTGGGAAAATTATTATTTTATAAGTACGTATATGATTGTTGGTGCTAAACGTAAATTTTGGGTTATTCAAAAACCCCGATTTTTATTATTTGATTTAATTTTATTTATTACGCATGAGCAAGGTATTTTCAGTAATAATCGTATGTGGTTTTAATATTATTTTTGGGCATAATTGGTTTAAATATTTTAAGAAAATTATTTGTTTAAATTGGTGGTTTTAAATGTGATAATTATGCCCGTGGAATATTATTTGTTGAACCTCGTGTTTTGAAAAAAATTATTTTTATATTGTTATCGATGGTTTCGTACCGAGTATGTTAAAGGAAAATATGTGGGATGGTAAATTTGAAAATTGGTATATTTCCCACGGTGATTTTGGAAAATCGATACGGTTATAATTAATTTAATAATTATTTTAGATGCACTCATACAGTATTGGTGTTTCGGTGTATATGTGGTTAGCGCGCAAGTATTATGTCTCCCGTGAGTTGCCATTGGACTGAGGGCAGGCAAGTCTTATATATTGCGCATCAGCCGCCCTCCTCCTTGGCCGGGATGACGATTTCAGCAGTGGTACTGTCAGGACGCCGAAGTGCCGTTTGCAAGTTTTTCTCTTTAATCTCCCGCCAGTCGGTGCTCGGGACGCTGGGTATCGGAGGGCATCACTGGTATATGGTGTGGTGCGTCAAGTATAAATTTTCGGATAGAAATTTCAAACCCCAAAGTATTCAAAATTTATTTATTATATCTTATTACATTTTATTTATATTGGGGTATTTATCTATTGTTTATTAAATTGATTGATCCCTTGGTTTTCGGAAAATACGAATATCGGATTTTGTGAAAATGTTTTAAAAGGGGAACATTTCCAATGGAGTGAATAGTGAGGGTTTTGAGAGAAAATATTACTTCAATTGTTATTATTATTTATTTATCTAATTGTTGGTATTAATTAAATTCCTCTATTTGTTATACAATTAATATTAAAGGTGTTCAGTAGATAGGATCACTCACTGAGATGAGTAGCATCTCACGTTTTTAAATTCCGTTCCCCTAGGTCCAGGTTGGGAGACGTTGATCGTTCGGGACGAGCCCAACGTCTCAGTTCGTTGCCGAAAGTTCAAGAAGTATTTCTTCCCTTTTTCCTCTCCATCTTGTATTGCTTCTTTATCTGTCATTGTATTAATTCCACATTTATCTGTATAATGCTCTGCATACTGTATTGGACGGATTTTATTAACTACGCACTGATTTACTGTTATTCTTTGAAGTGCTGTAAATTTGTGGAAACAAATTGTAGTAACGTGGGAGGAATAAGGGGATGTGTATAGAAGTGTGTTTTCAGTACAAGAAATTTATGGTAAGTCCTACCCTTAGGGGAGATGCTGCCGGATTTTCCATTGGAAGGTTCGGTGGTATTTCCCTGGGATCAGGGCTTGTCTAGGGTTTCGGTGAGGAATTTTGGACGGGTCCTGACAGTTGGTATCAGAGCTCTAGGTTCTAGTATTCCTAAGGGACTGTGCATTGTTGTGCGTCCCATCCACGTCTAATCTCTTGTTTTACCCGTCTTAAAGTGTTCTTTCCGTATGTCTCGAAGCAAATTCATTGCCCGAGTTTGAATAACTCTAACCTTCGAGGGTGTCAATTAGAATCATCAATCCTAACGGGGAATTCCTATGGCCTAGTCAATGGTCGAGGATTGCCTTTTCTTTTTGAAGGTCAAGTAATGGGGCAGATCCAATTCTGTGAATCTTTTTGGGATTCGAAGTGGTCCTAGATATGGGTTGAGTAGTTCTTATGTTTTTGGACCACTAGCATAAAGGAGTAAAGTTAAAGTGTCTCAGCTTACCTGAAGTGGTGCTTCGTGGAGGAATTAGGAGGCCTTTGCTGTGGTTAATTTTTGTCCTTGTCTCCAAGGAGCTATCGGAGAATGGTTGTTAAGGGTCTATGGCCCAGGTGGTTGATGCCAAAGAAGATGGTGAGCATTGGAACCGCTAATAGTGGGAAGCAAATCGGAAGCGTTTTTCTCAACAAGTTATCTGGATTACGACCGTAGAAAGGATTTCAAATCACCATTGAATTGGCGTTGGACATCGACCTATTTCAGTACCGCCGTATCGCGCGACTCCATCAAAGTTAAAGGACTTAAAGGGTTAGCTGCAAGAGTTGGTGAATAAAGGTTTCATTAGATCAATCTTATCATCGTGAATGGTATCCGTTTCATTCATGGAGAATAAGGATGATTGCCTAAGGGTGTGTATCGACTACCAACGACTTAACAAGATCACCACCCATAGTCGATACTTGTGGTCGAGTATGGACGTGTGTCAATCAACCTCAAGGTGTCAAGATATTTTTCCGATCGATTATTAAAAATTAAATACTTTTCAAAGTGATATTTGAAATTAAAGGTATTTTTTGTTTATGTTCGTACATGTATTTGTATGTTATATTGTTTGATATTATATTGCATATACTGCACCATACGGAGGCGGCGAACCAATGTGGTCCATGTAGAGCTAGCCGCATAATCATGTTGCCTACGAGTCCATGGGATCGGACGGCCAATATAGGCAACCACCCTGGTTTGTATTGATAGCAGAGTGTCGGCGACAGCTGGAATCATGGATCACGTAGCATGTTAGAAGGATATCATTGAGTTCAAAAGGAGATCCTAAAGAAAGCACGTGATTCAATGTATGCGATACACCTCAAGGGTACAAAGATGTATGGAATGCTCACTAGATGACATTATGGTTTGGCACGATAAAGGAAGTTGCAAGATTCGCATAAAGGTACTTAAGTCACCGACAAGTAAAAGTGGGGAGTAGAAACGTTTGAGGTAGTTTCAATCCTTGGCCATTTCCGTGTCGGGTGGGGAGATGTAAACATGGATTTCGTGCTTAAACTATCGTTCACAAAGAGAAAGTACGACAGCGTTTTAGAGAATCAAACAAGATCCGGATAGCGATTAAAGTTTTACTTGGTTGTTGATTTAAGGATGCATGCTTTAGAAGCACTTTATGGTTAGCGTTCGACTGTGACCAAGACTTGTAGATTGTGTTCTCGTGGTCTAGTTTGAATATCCTTAATTAGTGGGCATGAAAAGGAAAGTTGCACAAGAGGAAAGTTAAAATTCACTATTAGGCGTGATGGTAGTGTAGTGACAGTGGATGAGGTCTCTATTATACTTGCTAAGTTAAGCTGCTCAGGTTCGGAAGAAGAGATATACAGTTGTGTTATACAGACACACTTGGAGCGAGACTTAACGACTGCATCGCCTTCCACCGCAAGTCATTGGACGGGTCTTGACATATATTATTACTATATACAAATAAGTAAAAAGGAAATTAATTATTAGTTAAAAATATAATAATAATTTTAATTTTGAAATTATCGAAAAAAGAATACAAGAAGCTATCTTTAAAGCCTTCTTATATTATAATTTTTAAAAGAGATGGATTATTAAAGAATTTAAAATATATAAATTTATCAAATATTATATTCAATGAAAAAAAAAATCTCCTATAAACTAAACATTGGGGTTTAAAAGCAATCCCAAAAAGTATATTAAATCATCTGTCTAGTATTTATTAAATGTATAAACAATAATTCTAGAGATGGGACGAACCTATTTATAGGCCTAGCCCCCAATCTTTTGCATTTTCTCATTTTTCAACGTTTCTCTTTTTTTTTTTTTTTTTTTTTTTTTTTTTGGATAGATCAACTTGTACATGTTTATGTACGGTAATTACGTGAAAAATTATTAGAATAAAGGTATTTGGCCCCCTAAGATAAATATAGTTAATTCAATTCCATCTTAATAAATAATAATAGTTTGGATAGAAAGATAGGAGGATACCGCCAGCATTTAATGTTGAGAGTACTGGTCCTATCACTGTATGCTCATATCTGAGAAAGGTGCTGTTGAGAAGTGTTAGTCTCACAGCTACAGGGATGCCTCTTCTTCCATGGAAAAAGAGAATAAATCTTATAGCTCCAAAATGGAGATGTGTGTACCTTCTTTTTTCCATGTATCTATGAGAACTTGGCAGATTTCAAGATCTATGTTGGACAAGAGGGTACAATCCCTTCACCTCTACCTCCCAATCCTATTATCCAGACTACCTCATTACCATCCCATTCTCTTAACCAAGCCACTTCATCAAAGGCTTCTCCAACAAACAGAATAATTATCACTGATGAGATGAGAAATAAATGGAAAGATGGTAATGGTGATCCTCTACCTGATTATGCCGTTGAAACCCTCATGTTAAACAAGAAAATTCATCAAATCCTCACTACACCATGACTGACACTTTTTCAAAACTCGCAGGACCCATGGGATTATATTGGGTCACCATCAACTCCTGAACTGAAAAACTATTCCCCCAGTCATGAGCCCATTTTTGGAAAGGACTAAAGCCTACTAATAAAATAACTTCGTAAAAAGGTGGGTTAGATGTGTGATGTGTGCTTTTTAAAAAGCAATTTCTCTTTGCTTTGATCTAAACTAAATGATAATAGTTTCTTTTTTTATTTTGCTAAGAAAAAAAAAAATATATCTCTAAGTAGTATCATAGAAATCAGACCAATAGTTATACATCACACCATGGAAAACACCAAAACAATACTGAATCCTATCTAAATTTAAACCATAATTTTCGAACTCACAGATATGATTGTTGAATCAGTTTCATTCCTCTAAACTACCATCTTTATTAGTAACAACTAATAATAGTTTAAATATATAATTACATGCGTATTTTTAATAATACTATTTGCTTGAACCTTAGCTAATGTTTATAAAAGTTTTTTTATAAATATTTTTAAGTTAGCCAAGACCACTTTCACTTTTTAAATTAAAGTATAAAAAGTTTATTTTTCTCGTCAGGACAATAAACCAGCAAAAGTTTAAGGCAAGGGATCTAAGAGACAGTATGGGAATTACATGTACAATTTGCTCAACAGAACCCAATTTTTTATTATAGAGAAGATGGAAAATGCGGTTCATTTGTTTATGCATGAGTTAACATTCAAGCATCTCGACAACGGTCAGTTAAAAAATAAAAATAAAAAAATTAACAATAATAGTGATGCTTTCAACTGCAGCTGAACAAGCATTCATGAAATTGAAATACAAGAAAACTTGTCCAAATCCAAGTTTAAGTACATATGAGAGGCCTGAGGGAAAGAAAAACAAGAATTAGCAGGTCTCTCGGCAAATCAGACAACCTGCCTTCTATTTTCCAAGTAGACGACGACCGCGTTGATTTGCACCTTTAATTCGGTCATTAAGTACATCGACATCATCAAAGACATGATCCAGAGCTTTGTTATGCCTGCAATAATCACACAAGTACAATATTAGTCATACTTGTTTTCTCATTAACTAGATAAAAGCTCGAAATAAAATGTTAGAGAGCTCCAAATTCAATTGCTCTTCCAACAAAGTATTTTCATTTGGTGTTCTAAATAAGGGACAGAGAGGATGTAAAAATTTCATATTATATCTATGGAAGATGTCATATTATCTAAACAAACCTCTCAATTTCAGAGCCCATGTCGATGGCCATATCCTTCAGCTCTCCCAAGAGATTACTTAGATCAGAAAAGGCATCATCCTGCTTCACTTTTTCTACCTGTTTTATGACAATCCAGAATTAACAGTGGTAGTACAAAAATGATAAGCACAATCATTTCACAAGCACGAGGAAAGAATGTCTGATTTCAAAAGCTGAGTTTCTAATGTGATAATTCCCTTTTTACATATCCTCCTCTTGGTTGGGGAGACAGTAACAAGAAACTAATTAATTCTTACATCCAGGAGATTTTATGGCGAAAAACCAAAAACAGAACATTTTCAACAAGTAAACATATAAGCACATCCTTTTATCTAATCTCCATATGCCAATTTTCTGTCTGACTGAATTAGTAACAATATAATACAAACCTCAACTTTCTGAAGAGCATCAGTTGGCTCAGTAGTCAGCTTCTGAGTGTTTGAACGTCCTCCGGGTGCAGGAGTCAACCCCAACTTTTCCCTTTGCTCCAAGTGGTTGCCCTTTCTTACAACTTCATCATCTGGATTACCAAGTAATTCAAATTAACAAAAACAGAAGAAAGCATGCAGCAATGCGAGTAAAAGAAAAGATTAGCAACCTAAAACTTTATTTTTAAATTTTTAAAGCTTGATAATATTGTCATATTGAGTTTTATGGCCTAACGATAAATGTAGAAAAACAGCCACATAATTAACCTCTTGTTATGACAGGGCCCCTTATTGGACGAGTCCTCTTAGGCTTCCACGTCTTCGAGAACATACCCCCCAGACTTCCCAGAAGCTTCTCTCCCTGAAATAGCCATCAAAATTGTTCAGCTTACATCTTTAATTTCACAAAGAAAATACTCAAACCAACTGAAGAAAGGCCATATGACAATAGCAATACCAAAGGAAGAAAACTTGATAAAAAGATAACTTTGACAATAATAAGCTACTGCTACACATCATAAGTCTCAAATTAATTTACAAACAAACAGTCACAATTAACAGTGTATCTAAGAAGTCATACAACGAACTCAATGATTCTTCAATTTGAATTTTGCACATCAATACAGAAATATTTAAGATAGAACATGGTGGAGGCAGTTGAGGAGAGATGATAGTGGTGGTGTGAATATCGGCTAGAGATGCATCCAGTAAGAGTAATAGAGAGGCTGAGTTCAGTAATGTAAGGAGTTGAGGAAAGAGTGATGATGCTTAAAACTAAAACACCTTACTAGTCTGCCTCTCCCCCACCCAAAAAAGAAATACTCCATTTTAAGTGATATCTTACTATCAGAACCACCACCACTTTAATTTGATAATTGTTCTTAATGAACAAAAAAGAAGGCAACTAAAATGTTTCTGTTCCCTTGATAATTAACTCAACAATTCATTAAAACATATTCGTTAAGTTCATAGTTTCTGTCTCTTGCATGCAATTTACATAATGAACGGATGATTCTGATAATGTAAAATATGACACTTGATTTTAGATACAATTTAAGAAGTTAAGAACTATAAACAAGACCGACCAAAAACTGTTTGCAAAAACAAGCTTACTATTGTTCATCAACTTTTTGTTCCCAATGCAACAGTTACATAATTGGCATGTTAACAAACCATAAGGGAACAAATTACAAGTGTTATCCTTATAGCATTTAGCCACTAACTTGACATTTGGAATTTGGAATCCACTAGGAAATGGAAAATGGGAGATAAAGACCTTAAATATTTTTGTCAAAAGTTGATTTTCTATAATGTATGTAGTTCTCGTTTATATGCTTTTTTCTATCTTAATTTTCTTCAATCAAACAATCAATTTCCTCATAACTTTCCTCTTGCCAAACATTTAAAGTAAAATCCTTTTCGAAGTTCCTTAAATAGCCTAGATTTTTAAAGTAGGTAGTGATTATTCAGTAAACAACAAACTCACCCGACTAAGATCGTGATCAATGTCAGCAGCAACTGTATGGGTCCTAGTAATCTGCTCACCCTGCTGATGCAAGACAACCAAAGTCTTGGTAGCATCGTCTCTTATGTCCTCTGCAATCCTCAAGCAGCCATTAACTGCCTTTGTAGTTTCCTCAGCCTTGTACACTGCATAATTCTCCAATTCTTGCACTGACTGATTCTCAATTCCTCCAGCATCACGGAAATCATTTTTGTATTTGTTTTTCGCTGCTGAATTATGCAAGTATGAAGAAGAAGAGACTCCTCTTCCTTGCTCATCATCAAAAGGATTGGTGCTGGAATCTGGTATGGCTAAATTAGGCTCAGAAGAAGTCCTCCTTGGGGAAGTATATTTTTGCTTGGTGTCCAACTCGTCATCAGAATCAAAAGGATTTGATCTAGAGGAAGCAGGATATATAGGATCAACAGTTTTATGCTTAGCAACCTTTACAGGAGATTTCCGTAAACCAAACATTTTTCAATGGGTGAAAATCGCACAATATGCTTCCGCAGTCTGGGTAGATATTCAAAGTTCGGGAATGACAATGAAACTGCAAAATTATCAAATCTGCACAGATATCGACAAGGATCCTGGGGAAAACAAGAAAGAAAGAAAGTGTGAGCATGTGTTAACAATAAATACATCATGTGGAACCAAGTTAGCATAACAAGTGCAGCATAAAGGACAATGGAAGCAACAAGCATAGTTCAAGAGCCAATTCCGAGGAAACAAAAGCACAATAATTGAAAGATCCAAAAAGACGGCACAAGAAAAATTATGATTAAGATTACAAAACATATAAAGTGGGGAATATACCCAAAAGCTGTCTAAAATTCCTAAACATAATGGAATACAGTTGTTCTTTGTTACTTTACTTTTTATATTTTTGAAAAGAATCGGTACAATAAGGAACTTTAACAGAAATAAAATTAGAAGATATATTAAAAAAATAAAAAATAAAAACCCAGAAATGAACACGCTTCGAAACCTAGATACCCATTTTGTTCCGTTTGTTTGCTGAGAAAATATGGAAAAGAAAAGAGACCTAATTCTAGAACTATCCCCCCTTTCTTGACATCCAGGAGAACTTAAAACTCCGCTAGAAGAGCCAGAAACAATAATTTGGCACGGTTGACTTGACTAAGACAACCAAACAACCACAATACCAAATCGAAAAGTCCACTATATCGTAGTTTCCTTCATTTTCTCGGCAAACAAACATATGTTCAAGGAGAATAAAAAAAAAATCACAAAACCCAAGATTCCAAACATGTAAACAGCATATGGGTTCGCCAGAAAAAGCCCGAAAATACCAGAAAACATAAAGAAAATTAGAGTGAGGTTAGACAATACGATAATAAAGGGAACATTAAAAAAAAAATAGCGAAAACAAATATGAAAATTAAAGAAAACCCAAGTGGAAAGGGAGATTGAGGAAGAAAAAAAGGATCAGACAATAGATTTCAGAGTTCAAACAGACAAAACCCAGAAACAGAATTGAAGCAAAAAACCAATCAGAGCAAAGAAATGGAATTGGGTACCTGAGAAAGTTCAGTTAAAATGGTGAAAAATCCTGGAAAAACTCAGAGTTAATGAAGACCCAGAAGAAGTTGAATATCTTTGCCGTAATGGAGGAAACGAAGAGAAAGAATTTTAAAGAGAGAGAGAGAGAGAGAGAGAGGAGACTTGGCAACGGATACAAAAACGCGGAGCGGGCAGGCCACGAAGTCTTGAAAGTGGAAATTGGTGAGAAGGTGCGATTGGGATTGGTTCCTTTTATTATTAAAATTTTTATTTATTTCTTTTTTTTTATATACAAGTCTTTTTCATATTAAATTCACTTCTTTTTTTCCCCCCTTCGTTTTAATCAGGAAATTCATTTTTTTTTCTTTAAAAAATTATAATACAAATTTGACAATGACATATTTTATATTTTTCTCAGATCTAATTTTGTATTTTTCTCTTATAAAAAAACAGGTGGCTTTTAACTTCACATTTCTGAATGCTCCAAATCACTTAATTTGATTATATAATAAGATTTTTTGTATTTGTAAAATTTAATAATTATTAAGATTAAGATTTTAAATTTTACTCAATTACGCCTCTTAACGTCAAATCATAATTTTATATTAGTAATAAGATTATATTTAGAGCCAAAAAATATATATTTTCATAAATTCAATAAAAAAAAAGTTTTTTATAAATTGACAAACTTATTCTCTTAATTTGTCTAACATTTTCTACATATATATATATATATATATATAAATTGTTTAACAGTCATTTTTTTTTACGTTGATTAATTTGTTTTTATATCTAAAAAGTTATTCACATAATATAAATTAAATGGGTGTATTTTTTGTTTTTCAAAATAATAAACTTATTTTTTCATAAATCTTAGCAAGATAATTCTACCATTTGAGAAAAAAAAATAATATAAGATGATAAATTTCACATTTGAAAAAATTTGTCAATGTTAGTTACTTGGCTGTAAGAAATACATTCGTGAAAAATATTTAAAATTAATGAGGTGTAATTAACTAATTCTAATCCCTGAAAATACAAAATTATATTTTAAAAATGTTAACACGTTATTTTAATTGATTTCTCTCCTTTTTTTTATTCCATTATCTTTAAAAATTTTATTATACTTTTATAATTAAAAGTTCTCTGTCATTGAATCTATCAAACCCATTTCTCTTTCACTAATAAATACTTTTCTTTTGCCAATATGCATTAAGGTCTAACTCTAAGAAAACCAAATTTGACTATTTCATTGTGAAATTGGTAAGACCTCAGCAAGTCAGGTTTGATCCTTTGCATCAATTATGGATTGAATGTGTGTACCCACTGCCTCTTCCTTTCTTATGCTTTCTTTATTGGGATATTTTGATTTTAATATTACTTGCAGATATTAATGTAAAATGTGTCATATTCTCTTCATTTCCCACTTGAAGCGGTATACTTCTTTGAATAATTCAAACTCTTAAGTTTTGTTATATATTTTCAGTCAAATTTTATTTACATATTTTAGTATTATTATTATTTCACTTACATTTTGTATTTTCGAAAAATCATCATTAAGTAAAAATTTATAGTATATTATTAAATAATATTGTAAAAATACAACTTTAACTTTTAATTATTAAAATTAATTTGTAAAAAGGATAAAAACTAATAGATTAGTTAATTTTAATAATTTTAGAAAACAAAAATAGATATTTCAAAAAAAAAAATGAAAACAAAAATAGATAAATAACGATTATTAAAAAATATGGAGTGTAAGTAAAATAATAGTACAACTTAAAAAGTGTAAATGAATTTTTTTTTTTTTTATATTCCATTGATTAAAGAAATTTAAAAAGAAAAAATTTAATAAGAATCCATCATGTTGCTAATCAAAATGCTCTTGATTAAAGTTTTTATTCTTGTAACTCAATAGAAGTAGTCCGATGGTTAATTGTTGCTGTCTCCCTTAATAATCTAAAGTTCAAATTTCAATAATAATGATAAAACCCACAACTAGTTAAAAATAAGCAAAAAATTCGAATCCAAGTCAATGTAATGCCTCTGGTTAAAAAATAAGCAACAAGTTCAAATCCAAATCAATGTAAGGCCTCTATATATATATATATATATATATATATATATATATATATATAATTCATCTATTACGGGGAAAATGCTCACTTTTTGTGTATCTTTTTAAAAATATATAAGTTAATTCATTTATTTTATCAGTCACTAGCCAAATGGTAAGTACATTTCCTGCCATAACATCACCATAACAATTATATACATATATATATATATATATATATATATATATATATATATATATATATATACATATAAGCAAAAATTCGACAGTCAATGTCCCTCAAAAGAGACGCGTGCATGTTGCAGTAGTTGGGCTGAATCAATTGCAAAGAATTCTTCCCAAAAAATGAAAATTGTTTGGCAACATTTTGTTTTTGCTTTAAAAAAATTTTCGGCAACAATAAAATTTATACATATATTATATATATATACATACTAGTTTTATACATGCAATTCCACAATAACCTTTTTCTTAAGCAACTTCTTGAAAGACCATGTGTCATATATGACAACTTTGAAACCAGCAAATATTTTCCAGTTTAACAAGAAAAAATTGAAGTAGTTTACTTTGTCCATGTCTGAAAAAAGTTATGGTTTAGAAGGAATGAGAAGGATCTAGATCTTCCCATGACCAAACGGAGACAGATTGAAAATATAAGATTGAGAACCTCATTTAAAGTAATTCAATAAATTAATATAGTGCAATAGTAAATAGGATTCAAATGAATCAGCTTTATCTTTATGGTGGGTAATTAGTAATCATTAATGGAACATCAATATAAATAGTTTCACATTCATGTATTTTCACTTTAGTAGTACTAATTAATAGTTCCCCTCATTGTTTTGTTTTTTTTTTTTTTTTTTTTTTTGGTGGAGGAATAAATATGTTTGACTAAATTAATTTAATAGGTAATTTTTTTTCCCCCTTCAATCTATCTAAACTTCCATAAATTAAATGAACCATGTCAAACATTTGGCTTTTTGAAATAAATCATATTATACTCCCAAAGAAGAGTTTTGGCATGACAAAAAATAATAATAATTATCACAACATTGAGTAAATAATTAATGTTTCTGTTAACCCCTAAGTTTTTTTTTTTTTTTAATCCCCAATTAAACTATGAAGATTATTTTTTACATATTTTATAATAATACCAAATAGTTCTAGTAATTTTTAATAACAATTGACTTCATAAATAACAAACTTTTTTTTTTTACCTCAAATAACTAATTTTTGGAGGACCAATTATTATATCAATAATCATAATGGCACTTACTACATTCGAAGTTTCAAAAGGCATGGATTTCCTTAAAGCAATAATTTTTTTAGGTTTTTATTTAGTATGAGAAAAACTTTAAAATAATTGAATCAAAGAAAAGGAGCCAAGAAATTGTTTACACACATTTACCATTGGAATTCTACATACTATCCAAAACATGCAATTTCCAAGTTCTTATCGGAAGGGGGAAAAAGAGTATCTGAAAGCTCCAAAAGACATGATTTTGGAGAAATCGCCCCAAGAATTAAAGCACTGGGACATCCTTCTTCTTTATTTTTTCTTTTATTATTTTTTTTTTCCTCTCTTGGCATTGAGGGTTGGGAATTCAAAATCTCGACGTTTGTTAAAAAAAGATTATAATAATAGAAAATAAATAGAAAATAAAAAAATAATAATAACTATGCCACTAGAGTGTAAGTTAAAAATTTAATACTTTATGCAGTGAACAGTATCTATTCAATTTGTAACTTCTTATCGTATCTAAATCACATCCCTTTTATTTTACCTAAAAATAAAAAAATAATATCACATCCCTTTTGTAGCCACAATCTTTGCAAGAGCAAAAATACAATTCGTTGCCATGGATAATTACTTTTTCACTTACCTAATTTAGATCTATTTACCTTTTTGTATAACCTTATTAATGGTTTCAACTATTAAAATTCCTTCCTTATCAAAAACTTTATCACTAGAAAATCAAAAATAGTATTTTTGTATTTAAGTAGGTGGATTAATAATGCTTTGAAGTTTGATTCTAGCACAATTTCAATCATCACCTCCAAATGCATGTATTGGAGATCATTTTGAATATACATGATAAAAAAAAAATAAACTTAATTAAATAATTGGAAATGTTGCAATTAGCAACCTTTGCAGACATATATTGACTTTGTCAATGCATATAAAAACCTTGCTATTACAAAATTTTCAAACATAAATATCTACATCATTGCCTCAAAAGATATACTACAATTGCTAAATTCAACATAAATTGACTAGACAAACAAACAAGAATATTCAAAAACTACAGAATCAATCACCCAGCAGTCTGTTCAATGCTCCACTCCATTGTCCAGCTATCCCTAACTCCATATCTACAGCAACAAACCACCCAAATTGCACTTCTAACCTACCATTGTTATCTGAGACTTCATTAGAAATGTAAGCCTATGAGATTTCACAAGGATCAAATCTGATAATTTCTTTATGGAAAGAAGTAGAACTACTAATATTTGGCACTTATTTGACATTCAGCACAGCCACAAAAATCTTTCCCCTTCCTGCACAAATTTTCATAACATTACCATGTTCAGCAGATTAATTTATGCATTATGACCCAAATGTCGGGCATCGAATAAAATAACAGGGAAAATAATTGAAATAATGGCATAAAAGTAATATAAAAATGATTCCTAGTCAATTATCCTATGATGAGTATGTTTTGTCGAGTTTGTTGTAAGGCTCTTGACAGGGCAAATAAGGTCATGTCAAAAATTTTATTGCAACCACATGCAGTCAACACCGTCACTCCCCATTAATCATCCAATTTATGATGAAGCTTGCTTTCGATGAAGCTATTATTTGGAGACTTGTGATTCTTTATATGTTCATTGGTGTGAAAGTAAACCAGTTTTTTCACCATTTTCATTCTAAATTTGATGCTATGTACTCCATTCTCTGTTCATGGATGATTAAAAATTTAAGCATTTTTCACTGGAGTTGATAAAAGATGCATGTAGCCCATCAAAATAGATGCAACTGCGTATATTTGTTTCCTCTTCTCTTCTACAGTACGTAAAGTCCTTCATTTTCCATATTATTTCAGGTTTGTCTCTTGACTGTCCAAACTAATGTCACAACTTTTCAGCCACTTGTCAAAACCAACATCCATTAATGGCATGACCATCCAGGTCATCAGAATACTAGATAAACTTAAATTTTAACTCAAAGGGATTAAGGCTTAAGGACATGTTGGGTTGAAGGAGTTGTTAGGTTCAAATCTTGACACAGAAAAGAAAGAGAAAAGATCAGTTGGAGCGAGATCACTACAGAACCCCAGCTTAGAAAAAGGATCAGTGTGTGCAAGAGAAAGTTCATGATTGTGTTTCGTCATAGCATTAATGATAAAATCATAAAGTGGATGATAGAAACCTGCATAACATTTATCCTCGAGAGAAACTATCTGGATATTGTTACCACCAACTCTATGCTCCATGTAGCTGCCTAACAGCATCACTGGTTTTTCTCTGTTTGTTTTGGAGCTGCACAAAGAATATTTAAATTTTTAGAACTGAACTGCAGTTGCTTCATCGGTTATAAAAACATAGAGCTAAACATCAACACCTGTGCCTCTAATTCAGCAATTCTCTGCAAAGATACTTGTTCAATGCAAGCACGGCGTTTACACTCTTCTTCTAGCAAACTTGTAAATTGGTACCTGACCTCAGCCACTTCTTGAGCTAAATCCTCTGCTTCTTCCCTTGCCTTCAACTTTTCTTGTCTCAACTCTTCCTAAGAATCATGAATTGTTTAAGATTTACAATTAAACTCAGAAAACAACAACCTACTTGACTGAGCTCTTAAACATTTTAAAGTTGTTTTCTCTACAGGAAATTATTTCTGTGGTAGTACCTTCAGTTGCTCCACAAGAAGTTCATACTCTTGTATTTCTTGTGACATCTTTTCCTTCTTCTTCATGACATCTCCATCTTTTGCCAGTGCAGTAGCCAGTTTTGAAACGACTGGCAAGAAAACATCCCTAAAGATGCTTCAGCAATATTAGCAAAGTGATACACCAGATAATAGGGAATTCCACAATATAGAATTTTAGAAAGTGAACATTATCCCTAATTAGCATATAGAAAACAGAAATTGATGAGCATTTTCTGCTGATTCAACCACAGCAAAAGTTTCATAAAAGCAGCTTGAGTCTTTTGAAAAAGATATGAAGTTATAGAATCCATAGAATACCAAAAGTAAAATGAGGCAAAAAAAAAGAATAATGATCCCATAAGAAATGATCTTTCTCATTTTCGAAACATTGTCCTCCTTTAAGGAATTAGTGATGCTCTTGTAATTTGACATATATAATATAACACATCTATTTCTATGTATTATCTATTTCCCATTTATAGCAATATATTATTACAGTACAAGAAAGTTTCCTTATTGCATTATCCATGCTCTTTATTCTTCTCCCTTTTTCTCTTGACAATTATTAAACAATCAAACAACATTTCAATTTAGTAATTACATTCTGATTAAATAAGTACGATGTCTCAAACACTAGAACTACATTATTTATGTTATATTAAGAAGCAAAGATTCCTTGTGAGGAACCGTTCGACATAAGAAGTAAACATGGCAAGTCAATGGTTCAATTAGCAAATTAAAAAATTTAAAAAAAAAAAAAAAAACCTCTTTTTTCACTCAGTGTAATAAAATTAAACAACATCATTTAGTGGACATGAGACACATATAAATAATAAACTATGAACAATCAAGTAACTGATAGCATACCTAACTTCTTTAGACATGGTGAGCTTGCTCCCTAGTTCACTTAATGAAGAGTCCAAGTTGAATTGAGAAATGTCCATTTCCAGCCACTTATCAAGTCCTCGGCAAAATATCCTAAAATTTGTTTCTGATTTCTCAAGCTTCTCTTTAAGTTCCTTATTTTCAATCTCCAAACATTTGATAAGTTTCAGAGTATTCTGAGATTGAAGTTCAGCTTCTTGAAACAACTTCCCCCTGGCCTTTACTTGAACAGTTTCATCGTGGATTTTGTCAGTATGCAAACCACTTTGTTCCAACCCCATTATATCAAGCTTCATGCTCTCAATTTCACATTGAGACTCTAATGCTATGTATGAAATTGATTCCTCCAGTTTCTCTATACACAAATTTGACTTTTGTAACTCCAATTCTTTGCTAACTAATTCCTGCATCAAGTACAGGCATTCAGAACTGGACCTATGCAACTCCTCCCTTAACCAGCCCAGGTTGTCCTCTAAATTTTCCATGCCTGCTAACGTCAATCTGAGGCTGTGAACTTGCTCTTCCAGGCAGTTCACCTCCGTGTTCCTTTCATTTAGTTGATCCTGTAAGTAATCTGTCAAAAATTTTAATGGATTAAGTCTATCAACATTAGAATTTAGAATCTTTAAAAAAACCTTAAGTACAAGTAAAGGTCCGTGGTCACATGCTGTCGGAGTTCCCACTGGACTTACAAGGTTGAAACTGTCTTTCAACAAGTGCCATAAAGGACACGTTCCATGCGGTACAAGCAAATATATCATTGTGCCACATGTTTAAAAATGGCATCATATGTGAGACCTCTTGAACTTTTGATATAATTGGTCATACCATATGTATATATGTATATATATATATTATCTAGCTTTTATAAGTCCCTGCATTCTTTTGACATGCCTATAAAAGATAGATTTCACCCTCATAGAATTCATTGAAATATAACAAAAGTGAAATTATCAGGTGCTATATGTACCAATACCCATTCATTCATCTTCTCATAGAGTTCCTGATTAGGTTCCGAAGCAGTTAGGCTTCTTTCATTGCAAGATTTTCAGGACCCAACATAATAACGTATCAAAATTCTCTTAGTAACATGAAACAGTTATTTGGTTTTCTCTATGTTTATCTTTTACAAGTCAATATACTCTCTTGTTCGTCAGACACAAATAAACGTAAAAGCCATGATTTTCCTTCACTGCACATTGCAAATATCCTTAATCAACAAAAGTATCCATAATTTGTTTCATTTAAAATTAATGAATCGATGCAACTACAAACACAGAATACAGTATGGAAAACTAATATTATTAATTTCATCAGAATAAAGATATAATTATATGATGATAAAAAAAGGAAATGACAAACCCTTAAGTTTGATGATATAATTTCTGTAAGCATGCATAGAGATGATGAGGATAGTCAATATACAAAAGACCAAAAGTATTCACATCCATAATGTCAATCCAATAATAAATCATCTGTCCAAAAAATAAACTAGACCTAAAGAAAACTAACAAACTAAGAAAAGGAAGTAATACCAATTTCTTGAGAGCAGTTCATGAGCTCTTTTTCCAACACTTGAATGCGTTTCTTGTCCTTTATACGGCCTTCTGATAATGATTTCACATGTAGTTCTAATTTCTGCATAAAAATTAATGAGACAGTCAAATAATTTATTAAAACTTTATTATATTTGGTGAACTACTTTTTTATTTTATTGATCAGCACAAAGCACCAAAGGGCAGAGAAACTAAACCACCAGCAATGTCACTTCTCATGCTATTGTCTTTGTTTTTACCATTTTAAAATCTCTGTCATTTCTTCCTCTCAACTCCCCACACTTTTTTTTTTTTTTTTTTTTTTAATCATTTTGCTTCAGACGGTTTATCGAACTATCTATTTTCAAAATATTGCAACGTGAATATTTGTAAAAGTTTACGAGAATAACTTCATGTGTCTTTGACATCATTTTTCCAATAAGTTTTAACAAAAGAGAGAATAGACTATAAAGTTATATATCATCCTAAATTGGCTTTTCTCAATACATAACTAAGTTACATATCCCACAACAAAATTTGAGGTGCTAGCATCGATTCCATTGATAAGCAGTGAGAAGTCATTTCAGGTACACCATTCACCACAATTCAGTTTTTCTCCCTAGGGATCTGCAGTCTAATCATGAATTTTAATATAGATAATATATACATTTTTTCAGAGCCAATAAATTAGGGTAGTGGTATTCTATGCCAGCTTGATAATTTGGCCGAAAGAATCTACAATAAAATCAGCTAAATATCGTAATAAGATAATGAACCTTGCATATAACTGTTACCTTGATTAATTCAAAACTTTCAGTTTGTGATTCTTTCAACATGTCTTTTTCCTTTCTTAGCTGCAGACAGATAAACAATAATTAACTAATAAAATTGATTAGATTATAATAAACAAAATATTTATTAACATTGAAATAAGAAGATATACAAAGAGCAGTCTTAAATTGATAATAAACTGATATCCATGATTAAATATGTTGGCCAGAGGGTATTAACGAACCAAACTTTTCTGGAAATAAAAAATAAGCATATCCTTTACCACCTCCACTTCCCCATTGCTGTCCCCTTGGAAACAGCCTAGTGGCAAAGCTAATAGTTCTTTTCAGGTAATGATCCTAAGTTCAAATCTCCCCCACCGGCCCCACACCCCCATATTAAAGAAAAATTTCCTTACCATGCTTGCTCTCACAATGAATTTCATACATATGATGCTTTATATGCATATACATTTTGATATACCAAAAAATATCTAACTGCTTTTCATGACATAGAGAAATGTTAAAATTGAAAACTATCAAGTAACAAACGTTCTTTCTTTTTGTTATACCACAACTTCGCGAAGAGTTGGAAAGTGCAGAAACAATACCTCTCTGCATCTTGTCCCAAACTCTAGGAGTTCCTCAAATTCAATGGAATTGTCACTTTCACTCCCGGGGCTGCTTGACATTTGAGTAAGAAATCCCGACACAAATGTGCAAAAGAAGTAATGCCTGAATTACAGAACAAAGTAATGAATCTCCGTACAAGCATAGATAAATAAATAACTCGGTATAACTACAAAATGAACATATTTAGTCTAAAATATCCAAAAAAAAGTTCCCAGAAGCTCAATCCCAACCCCATAACAAGAGAAGGAATGAAAATACAGAAAATAGAAAAAAGAAAAAGCAAAATTGCTTGTACATGAATATTATTTGTTTTAGCAAAAATATAACCAGCATTAGGATAACCTATGGCCTATGATTGAAACTCTCTGCATGTAAATTATTCAAATTTCGAACATAAAACTTACAATTTCTTTTTTAAATGTTTCTCCAGGCAATTGATCAGAAAATAATAATAATAATAATAATAATAATGATACAAAATTTAAAAAATAAAATTAAAGAAAGCAAAAAAATCAAAGGAAAAATGAAAATTTAACAAACTACCAAATTACCATTTAAAGGAAAATGATAATAAAATCTAATTTGAACTTCATTGTTTTCAAACAGATTTCCCAGTTTTACTACATTCCCCGGATGGTAAATACAAAAATTAAACCAAAAAAAAAAGGGGGCAAAGGTTTCAATCATGGTTGCAATAAAAACCCATAAACGAAAACTTGTGAAAAAAACTTATTCCATAAATTCATAAATAAAAATGGCATATGAATATTCCCAAAAACCCAACTAAATAAACTTCCAGAAATAACGAACGCAAAGAAAGAGAGACAAGAAAAAGAGACATTTTGAAGCTTGTTTGTTTACCTACGGAGAAGGGTCTCTGACTCTCTATGGTTTATGCAATCACGAATCAAAATCACGACAAAGGTTTTCACCTTTTTTTCGAATTTTGAAGATGAAAAAGACGAAATGGTCGTTAATTTGGAGAGCTTTTCATCGGAAACATTTTGAGAATGGCCAGCTCAATTAAGACGATTAGTTGAGCTGGCAACAACATTTTGGGTCGTGTCAGTGGCCCAGCTAATCAAATCCAAAAACAGCCCAAACTTTTTCTGTTTTACCAAAAAAAAAAAAAAAAAAATTCATTCACCAATATTTTACCAAGTTAACTTTTTTTCTTCTTCCATTTAAAATTTATTTTCATTTTATCTTTAAATAAGAAAATACGGAAATGGGATTTACATATTCAATTTAGTTGTCCAAATTGAATTCATTATATAGACAAAATTTACAACCTTATAATGATTTGGTATTAGTAGAAACTTTGTATACAAAAATGGAAAATATCTAAAACCGTATATTTTTGCCCCCAAAAAAAAAAAAGAAAAAGAAAATACCAAGGACTTGGTTGTTTTATAAATAAATGCTACAAAATAATTAATATAAAATTTCTCTTTATAAAACCATGACTAGCTTCTTTATTTATCTTTTTTTTTTTTACCAAAAAAAATATTGTATTTAAACTTGGCCCCCTTTTTTTTCCCCTTAAAATATGCATTGAAACTAATTGATTGCTAATTTTATTACGGCGCCATTTGAATAATCTTAGAAACCAAGTAAAATTTTCTTCTTTCTTATACGCTTCAAATTTATTTATTTTTCTAGAAGTAGAACCTGGCCTTTAATCCAAAGCCATCAAAAACTTTCTAAATGTTCACAAATATTAAAAATATCCTCAAATTTTATTAATATGTTCACAAATATTACCATATAATGTTGCAATTACCAAAAAAAACAAAAAAAAAAATTAAAAAAAAAACCAAATTAAAAAAAAAAAAATCCTTAAGGGGCTTAATACAAGTTAAGTTAGCAGAGCATTCTTCGATGGATTTGTTTTATTAAAAATTTTATCCTAATTGCATGTTGATTTGATTTTTTGAAAATCATATTATTTTAAAAAGTTATCATAATTCATTAAGCACGGTAAAAAATAATATAAAAAAGTTATCAAGGCAAAATTCCCAAGTTGAAATCCCCCAACCTTAGTGTATGTATATAAATTAAAAATTAAAATAAAATAAAATAAAAAATTAACTATGCCTATTTGATAGAATAAATTAAGCATGTAATTTTCTCTACACATTGTAAACACCCCTAGTTTATAATTTATTTTACACCAAAAGGATACTTGCATAAAAATCATGCTATATGCGCCTATTCATACCCAACTTCTGGATATGTATCTATGCCAATGCGCCTATTCATATCCAAGTTCTGGATATATATTTATGCCAAAGGGTGCAATTGGGAATAGCCCAAACAAAAGAGAACTTACAAAATCTCATCTTTGTTTGCGGCATTCAGGCATTAGGAAGTGAGAAACGATTATCAACCTGCAGTTGCCATTCCAGCTTTTGCTAATTTATTCATCATATCTTTATGCTTCTGGCCGCCAAGATGAGAATCTAAAACTGTCTGACTGTTGCATGCCACATTGCAAATGGTGCACATTCTAACAGAGTGGGCCGCCGTTCCACTCTCTACAATCTTACGTCTCTTCATCTCCAAATCCTCTTTCACAGCCTGTGACTGAGTAGCATTTTCATGTGGTTTTGGAGTATCAACACTTTTACCCTTATTGGTTTGTGGGTTTTCTGGTGGACCAATCACCGGTATAGATCCAGCTGACGAACCTATTGATGCAGCAGCATTAGAAGCATTGCTTAACTTTTTCAGTTGCTCCAGATTCTTTAGGTGTTTCTTTCCAGTTAAGTGCTTGACATACACATCATTGCTGTTGCAATTGATTTTGCAAACATCACACCATGCAGATTGAATAACCTTGACCTTCTTTGGAACTTTACTCCCAGTGCTACTGAATTGAGATCGAACTGCAGCAAAATATGGTCCAATATCACCCAGTGCTGCTAGGCTAACCTACAAAGTGAAAGAATGTTTAAAATGGAATCCAAAGAATAATTAATCTACAACATAAAAGAGACGAAGACATGATGCCATGTGATGGTTCCTCCACATTTCCACTTTTACATCTTAAGTTCTCTGAAATAAAGAAATTAACGAGAAAAGGAAAACTTGCATGTTTTCATGAAAAGATAAACTTATACAGTATAAAGTTTCTTTCCAATTTTACTGATTGTTACATAAAAATGAAAATTAAAATTTTTTTATTTATTTATTTATTTTTTTTTGAATTTTTTTTATGGTCCAGCCTTGTGGTTAGAGGCAAGTTGGATAAGCATTCCAGACAAAGAATATGAAAGGGACTAAAGAACAAGAGATCCAGAACATAAGAACACCATTGCATGACTCCAAAAAAAAAAAAAAAAAAAAAAAAAAAAAAAAAATCCAGGACTTGCTGATAAAGGATAGCTCTTCCCTTGTTAGAATTGATGGCGATTTAAAAGTATATTTGGCTCCATATTCAAGAGGCTCAAATCTCTTGTCTTTATTTATTTACTTATTCTTATTCAGTTATCTCCCTGGCTTTACTACAAAGTTTCGAACATATAAATTCAAATAATTACTATTGGAAGACACATATTCAAACACAAACATATAGCATATAGACCCTGAGGACATTGAGACCACTTGAATTAGATAAATTTAAAGAATTAAGGATGACAATACCTGAAATAGTTTTAACAATCTTTTATAGGACTTGTGAGGTGCAACTAAGCAGATGATGACTTATCGATACATTACATAAGAGGCTTGTCAAAGAAAGGGGAAAAAAAAATGATCTACCTCACTCATAAAATGCAGCAACCAGCAGGAAAACATTACAGATTTGATTTAGCACCTTAGCAAAATGAGTATCAAAAGCAGTATCAGAAACAATTTTCTATAAATATTCCAAGAGAAAAAACAGAAGTTCATAACAGCATCCATGCATGGAAGTTCCAACTATGTAGAAGTGGGTTGAAGGGACATAACAAGAAGAGGAAAGCCAATGCTAACCATTATTTTTCATATGATTTAGTACAAACCTAGTTAAATTGTTTCAACTCACCTGAGCAGCGTGCTTTCTGCCAGAAATATGTTTATTGTACACATCTTGGCTGTTGCAAACAACATCGCATATAGTGCATAACCTTACTGAATCAACTGCCGTACCACCACTCACAAGCTTTCTTGTCTTTTTCGCCAACTCTGCACTAGTAGGCACAACCACACCCAAACTGCCAGCAATTACTTGTCCATTTACACTGCCTGTTCAAAATAGAAGACAGGTACTATCGACTGTATTAGATCTGTAGTGCAGGTTTAATTGCTAAGCAAATCACTGTTACATTTCTTTCCAGTATGTGTTTCTCCTAAACATCTTTGGCATTACAATCAATGTTATAAACGTCACAATAAACAGACTATATGACCTTACTTTGGCTTAAAGTATTGTTTGTCACATCATTTGCTAGTGGTTGATGTGTCCAAGTGTTGTTCCCATAGGAATTTGAGCTTGTGGGCACTAATGAATTCTCATTGTCAGATTTCACAACCTTCAAGAACAACACATAATTCTCTATAAATTAACAAGACGTGCAATATACAAACCTTTCGGTATACGTATAAGCTAATTGCAGCCTCAGGGCAAATTAAAAACAAAAATGAATTGAAAAACACAATGGCTGACATAAAATCAAAACCTCCACAAACACATAAATTTGTAATTTGAAACACATTCATTTGAGGTGGGGAAAAAAAAAGATTAAATTTTTATTTCCAATCAATCAATAGCAAACAACAAAAAACAACAGACTTCAAATTTCTATTTCCAATAAACCAATAGCAAAAATAAAATTGATTGAAAAAGGCAATGATTGAAAGCAGAAAATCACAGTTGAAAAAATTTCTATTTCCAATCAATCAATAGCAAACAACAAACAGCAGCAAAATTCACACTAAAAACTCAAAACTGAAAAATTAATATACAAAGAAAATCCAAATTCTATGTGCACCGAAAAACTGAAACAGAAAATTTAGAACAAACAACTTACATTATCGTATCTGATGGATTCGGCTTGATTGACGACCCAATTCTGGAAACTTGCGTTTGGGTCTTCACGATATTGCGTTTGGCCATGGAACCCAACATGGGTCAATGGGTAGGTACCCGAATTGGCATATGGGTCGGTTCCAGGTGGGTGAATGGGTGGGTCTGAAGGTAAGGTATAGGGAAGCACTGGTTGAGGAAATGACAAGAAAGGATTAGCAGTGTGGTTTGTGGTGGTGGAAGAATGGTGGGAGAGTTGAGAGGAAGAATTGGAGAACGTGAATTGTGTAGGATTGAACATTTGAGAGTGAGGATTTGAAGGGAGATTGTTGGAGCTAGGGTTAGGGTTTGTAATGGGGTTTAGTTGGTCTGGTGGCAATGGAGTCAATCTTGTGGTGGAGTCCATGGAAGGAGCATTTGGAGAGAGCGTGACAGAGAGAGATTCGCAGAAAGAGAACTGGAAAACCCATCGGGTTGCAGGTCGAAGCGAGCCCATATCTCTCGGCAAAATTGGGTTATCCAGCCCAAATTAGAAAACTAAACTAAGTTTCTTAGCTCACCCACCAAGAAAAACTTTATACACCTCACATACATATAACGTTAATAATTTCGTGTTGTGTGAAAGAGACTTAGTTGGGACTTGGGAAGATTATTATTAGTATTATTATTATTATTAGTATTACACATTTTCTTCTAAAATGAGTTGGAAGATTATCATTTAATGCTATTACCAACTTGGTGAGATCAAGTAAAATTCTAAATAAATTGTGTTCAGCTATTTTTCGTTGAGTTTGGTCGGCTTTATTCATGTTTGAGCACAACAAATTAAGCACTGTTATTCACCACCAATGATAATAGACATAACAATTTATATTGTATTTTGTTTTTGGTGAAAAATAACTTAAATTGTAGTAATTGGCTTAGAAATATGCAAATAATAAAAACTTATATGGTGAAGAAACAATTGGCATACTCGTGCTAACAAATTGTTTTTATAGACAAATTTCCATAACCTATTTGCTTTTTTTTTTTTTTGAAGGACAAACAAGATAACAAATCTTACAAGTTTTCAGCGACTTTACTTTGGTCCACCTGACTCTCATGTCTTAAAAAATAAAAAATAAAAAAATAAGCTCCTGTCTTACCTTCTCTCTCTCTCTCTCTCTCTCTCTCTCTCTCTCTCTCTCTCTCTCTCTCTCTCCATATATATATATATATATATATCCATAATTCTAGAGAGAGAAAGCAAATCTGCTGCAGTCGCATACTCCCCTTTCAAATAAAAAATATTATATGTAATGGTAATATATAATTCATATCATTTTAAATTATTATATATAATGTCACATAATAATAAAATAGAATATATGAATTCTATATAAATATTTTTTACGTGTTTAATAATGAATTGTTTCTTTTTTATAAAATTCACAACAAAAAAATATAAATATTCAACATTCGATTGTAGAAAGAAAAAACATATATTTTAAAATTAACGTAGTCTAAGTAATGCAAAAGTATATATATAATTTTTTTAATTAATTAGTATATAAGATTGTTGAATTTCATCATGTTAGGATAATCATATAATCCTAGATTCGCTGGAAAACACTGACATCAACATCAATATTATTGAAAACTTTATATACTATATTTTAGAAACTATCATGGACTGCTTTTAGTAATTTCCTTTTTTTTCATTTAAAATACCAATCAATCGTAAATGGTTTTCCAATCTTTATAAATTAAAATTAATATATTAATACAACAAATATTAAAAGAAATCAAGTTATAACACTAATTCTAAGATGAAACTATACGATATTATATTTTTCTATGTATTAAAAAAGAAAATTAAACATAGTTACAAATAATAATTATAATAATAATAAATAGTTCACAATTATATTGTTATTCGCTAGCCCAAAAAAAAAAAAAAAACACATGATATGAAATGTGACTTGTCCTTTATAGGCTATGCATAAAGAGGTTAGTCTTTCCTTGATATTAGGATTTATTGTTATTATTGTTTTGAGTTAGCCGTTGCAGATTCTGTCTTATTGACTAGTTGAAGCTGTTAAGCTATTATCTAACTTAGTGGGTGTGTAGCTGCTTCTTAGAAGTATTATAGTTGCTTTTTTTCCTTTATATACAATTGTAAGTGGCGTAATGGGGGAATAAGATATATCATAGACTACTTTCTACCTCTTTATTCTTCCCTTTTACTTGAATCTTTTCTTTTTATTCTAATTTTTGCTCTATATTAAGTGACCTATCAGTGGTATCAGAGCCTGGTTCCTTTGTAATTGATGATAAAACCAGAGCAATAACCCAAGCTGAATTTCAAGGCATGGTAGAAGCATTGGTCAAATTAATGCTAACCTTGAGCAGATCAATGCTATGTTGAAAACAATGTTGTCTGACCTCCAAACGCTGCATGCTCAATCCCTTAAGAGCGTGGAGGAAAAAGGCAACCTCACCTTTAGTCCTAGAGCACAATTGTGTACCAAGTTGGGACCATATTTGGGGATGCTGCAGCACACTAATCAATTTGATGCAGGCAAATGAAGCTCAAGCAGCAATTTCCAAAGTTTAATGGAAATGACCCAAATGGTTGGATTTACAAATGTGAGCAGTATTTTGATTTCCAAAACACCGAGGCCATCCAGCAAGTTCAATTGGCTTCTGTTCGTCTAGAGGGAATAGCCCTGCAGTGGTATCGTTGGCTCAACAAGTTCAAGGGTCCACTATTATGACTGGAATTTACCAAGGCAATTTTACATTGTTTTGATCCTACGAAGTACGAAGATCCCTCGGAAGCACTACGAAGGCTTAAGCAGTCCACTATGATGGACCAATATCAAGCACAGTTTGAAAGGTTGTCTCAACAAATTAAAAATCTTCTAGAGTCCTTCTTGGTAGGTTGTTTTATTGGAGGACTGAAGGATGAGATACGTTTGGATGTCCAAATCAAGTAGCCCAGGACTTTATCAGATGCACTTTGTATTACCCGACTTGTGGAAGAATGAAACACCCTCCAGAAGCGTTCTTATGGAGTTCCTCGTTCAACAAATCTTGGACTGTAATCAAGATCCATCGACCGCACAACTCCAAGCTTATTAGGGTCTACACCAATTAATAAAACTCCAGTTATGCCAAATTCGACACCATTTTAAAAGATTTTAGCTCAAGAAGCACAAGAGCGAAGAACTAAGGGACTATATCTCTATTGTGACTAGAAATTTACACCATGATATCGCTGCAACCCCCCCCCCCTCCCCCCCAAAAAAAAATTATTCATGATCGAAAAGCTAACCTCGGCCAAAAGAAGACAAGGATATTTTGAATCTAACAACTAAAGAAAATATTCTAGAAATATCCTTACAGGCTATGACCGGAGCTAATTGTCCCCAAACTTTTTGAGTTAAATGACAAATCCAGAAGGTACGTATTACTACATTGGTAAATGGAGGAAGTACTCATAATTTTATTGATTAGGCTTTGGAAACAAGATTAAGCATACTAGTGGATCAGAGCTTCAAGTTTCCTATCATGGTGGCAAACGGAGAACACATAGAATGTTCAGGAAGATGCGTGGGAGTAACCATGAACATCCAAGATTGCCCCATTCAAACCGACTTCTTTGTGCTACCAGCAGCATTGTTTCAGGTTGTTTTGGGCATCCAATGGTTAGAAATGTTGGAACCTATTGAAACAAACTATCGGAAACTCACCATGAAATTTCAATTTAACAGTAGAACCCATGTAATACTCGGAATTAGGAGAGCTTTTATTTCAATGATGGAAGCTAGTGACTTATATGCAATCTACAGTGTTGTATATTTCCTGGTAATTTCAGCAGAAGCACACGAGATTCCATGAGAGTCTATACTAATTGACATGGAGGACCTGTTGACAGTTTAAAAGATATATTTTCAACCCCTATGATGTTACCACCAAACAAGGAACATGACCATGCAATTCCATTGCTGCCACACTAGCCGTCTATGTGCATATATCCTCACCGATATCCATACTATTAGAAAGTGAAAATTGAGCGTATAGTGCAAGAATTCTTAGAAGCAAGGCTAATCTGACAAAGAAAAAGTTCCCTTTCCTCTCCAATTCTACTCGTCAAAAAGGTAGATGGCTTGTGGCAATTCTGTGTAGACTTCTAGGTTTTAAACTAAATTACAATCAAAGATAAATATCCTATCCCTATAATTGACAAATTGCTAGATAAACTACATGATGTAAAATTTTTTACAAATTTGGACTTGAGATCGGGTTACCATCAAATCCGGGTAAAGGAAGAGGATATACATAAGACAGCATTTCACACGCATGGACACTATGAGTTTCTGGTAATGCTATTCGGGCTTACAAATGCACCGACAACCTTCCAAAACCTTATGAATGATTTGTTCCGACCCTATCTCCAAAGGTTCGTTCCAGTATTCTTTGATGACATACTCATTTGCAATAAGAATTGGCCTGATCACTTAATGCACTTACGTATTATTTTGGAGATTTTATATGTTAAAAAGCTATTTTTCAATGAAATCAAATGTGGTTTAGAGTTACGCAGGTGGATTATTTAGGCCACATCATCGATCAAAATGAAGTAAGTGTCGATTCCAAAAAAATACAAGCTGTTTTAAACTGGCCAACTCCTAATTAGCAGAAAGGGGTTCAAGAGTTTTTGGGTTTGGCAGGCTATTATAGGAAATTCATCATCGATTTTGGAGGAATCGCTGCACCCTTGACAAAACTATTAACAAAAACAAGGTTTTGTTGGAATAATGAGGCAGAAGATGCTTTCGATCGGCTTAAGCAAGCTCTCACCACACCACCTGTGCTAAGATTTTTGGATTTCACCAAAACTTTTATTGTAGAGAATGACGCCTATGGAGAAGGGATCGAAACCATACTTATTTAGCAAGATAAACCCATCGACTTATGAGAAAGAAATGTTAGTTATCAGTAAGGTCATTCGCAAATGGTAGCCTTAATTACTTAGAAAACTCTTTGTAGTACGGACTAATCATAGAAGTTTGAAATACCTCTTGTAGTAAAGAATCACTACTCCGGCCCAAGCTCATTGGTTGCCAAAGTTGTTAGGTTATGACTATACCATTGAATACAAGCAAGGTCGTGACAACACTGGAGCGAACACATTATCGTGACAGGTGGAATTTACTTGTCACACTATCTCCTTGCCTTATCCAGATTGTTGCACTACGTTACATATTGAAGTTTAAAGAGAATCATATTATACCAAACTTCCTCTTGACAACAAAATAGCCTCTCAAATCTATTTGCTTCACGAATAAAACTAGATTGTTCTGAGTCCTACTTTAAAACTACTTCCTTCTATCTAGGTGCATATGCACTCCTTTTTAGTTGGGGGACACTTTAGCTATCACCGAATTCTTAGTCAAGTTAAAAAGGATTTCTATTGGCCTCAAATGCAATCTACCATAAGGAATTACATCAAAGAATACGAGATTTGCTAGAGGAATAAGGTTGACTATACCAAGCGATTCGATCTACTTCAACCCATAATAGAATTTGGACAGATGTTTTACTGCACTTTGTTAAAGAATTGCCTTCGTCATATGGGTATTCCGAAATCATGGTGGTTGTCGATTAACTATCAAAATGCGCCCACTTTATTTTTCTTAAGCAATGATTTATCACGGTTTCTGTGGCCAAGACATTTATGGATCAAGTGGTAAGATTGCATGGCATTACATCCTCTATTGTTAATTACTGTGATAAAGATTTTACTAGCTCCTTTTAGAAAATACTATTTTAATTGTAGGGAACAACCCTCAATATAAGTTCTAGCTATCATCCGCAATCGGATGGGTAAATGAAGATCGTTAGTCATACTTTAGAGTAGTATCTTCGCTATTTTGTTGTGGATTGGCCGCATTTGTGGAAAGATTGGTTAGCCTGGGCTGAATTTAGTTTCAATACCTCTACTTATTCTGCTATTAAGATGACGTCTTTTGAAGCTGTTTATAGAGTTTTAACCCTACGGTCACTTCCTATATTCTTGGACAGCAAAGGTTCTAGCTGTGGATGATATGTTACGAAGTAGAGATCAAATCCTCGAGTGTTGAAGCGAAATTTAATTCTGTCCAAAGACCAACTGAAGATGCAAGCAGATAAGAATCGAAAAGAAAAGGAATTCAATGTTGGAGATTATGTTCCAACATTACAACCCTATCGTCAAAGTTTGGTGGTCCAACAACCTTATTTAAAATTTTCTTCCCATTTTTATGGTCCTTATTATGTTTTGGAACAGGCTGGTTTAGTAACATACTGTTTGTTTTTGCCAAAGGGTTCCTTGGTACTTAACGTTTTCCATATTAGCCTATTAAAGAAACATGAGGGTCATGTTCCTACAATTACTGTCTTGCCAAGCTTATTTAATCCCAAGATATTGCAAGGGGCACAACGTGAACAAGTTTTGGATAATCGGGTCATACAGAAAGGGAAGTATTCATCCTTATAGATAAGGATGTTGTTAGGGAAAATGATTGATATGTCCTGTATAGACTGTGCAAAAGTGGGTTATATAGGATATTATTTCCTTAATATTAGTACTTGTTGTTATTATTGTTATTATTGTTTTGAGATAGTCGTTGCAGACTTGGTCTTATTGACTAGTTGAAGTTGTTAGGGTGTTATCTAATTTTAATGGGTGTGTGGCTATCTCTTAGAAATATTATGGTTACTTTCTTTCCTTTATATATAACTGTAAGTGGTGTAACGGGGTAATAAAATATACCACAAACTTCTTTCTACCTCTTTATTTTTCCCTTCTACTTGAGTCTTTTCTCTTTACTCTCTTAACTCTCTATTTTCATTCTTATTATACATTAAAGTACCTATCACAATGAAAAAAAGTAAAAGACTAAAATTAGGAATTTAATATAAATTTTCATATTTGTCACTATTAATGATCATTATCAGATTATGTAGAAAATTTTAATTTAGACATTTAATTATATTATTGAAACTCTAACATGAACAATGTTATTAATATGTAGATCACACTAATGATTGTTTATAACAATCACTACTGGTGATAATAAGAAGATAATTTATTTTAATAGTAGGTTGTACAATATAAATACGATGAAAGACTATAGTGTATTTAGATTTGGTTTTTTTTTTTAATCTAAATAAGAATAAGTGATAAAATAAAAGAATAAAAAAAGAAGTTAGATTAAGATATATTACAAAATCTTTAATATAATATGTTATAAACATAAGTTAATTCCTTATTAAAATAACATGAGTGGAGATCAAATAAATAAATAAAACGAACCAATTTTAGAATGGGGGCTAATTAAGGCAAATAATCAATAAAAATGAAAAAAATATAAAATATTCATAAAAATAAATAAATAAATGGAGGGCCATATTTGCGACTAAAAATGTTTTTCCATAGGAGTAAGGTTTTTTAGAGTTACTTTCCCCTCTTATTTCATCGATTTTCGTGCCTAGTCTGGTGAGAAACAAATGGCTATGGAGATTACTTAGTTTTTATTATTCGCTTAATCAATCGATGCAAAAGTGTGCACTGAAGCAGAGGCAGCTCTTACACAATTTCAAGAGCAGTGTTGACGAAACAAAGCCACAAATATTTGAAGCTACTGTGGAGATAACTTAGCTCTCTTCCTCAATCTGCTTGCTTGCCATAGCTCTTCAACTACGAGTGCATGAGAAAGCAATGCTCGCAATTTGTTCACTTGCTTATACCATTTGGACTTATAATGTCCATAACGTTTTTGGTATTGAATGATTTAACATTTTAATAATTAATGGGGGAATAAATGGGTTTTAATGGTGATTTTTAATAAATCTTATATTTGGGTCTTATGAGGCTATATATACAACATTTTGGAGCTTTCTTTTGAGCATAGAGAAGAATTGAACTAAGAGAAGAATTTTGAGGAGCTTTAGTGGAGTTTACATTATGTGCATAAATATGGTAAAGTTTAGGTACATTAAATTCATAGTGAAAGATTTTGATGGTACCATGTCCGAAATCTAAGTCGATCCATTGTATTCAGGGAGACAATCGTCACAGAATCATCTACACTGGTAAAGTTTAGGTACATTAAATTCGTAGTGAAAGATTTTGATGGTACCATGTCCGAAATCTAAGTCGATCCATTGTATTCAGGGAGACAATCGTCACAGAATCATCTACACTGGTGGGACAAAATTCATTTTAAAAACATTATGGTATCAAACAGGCCTCGGATAAATCATTCAATTCATACATACATATTTTGAAATTTTTTTTTTTTCTAATTCTCTTACAGGACCTTACTCTAACAAATACATGCCTGAATTCTACAAGTACCTAAAGTTGGAATTGTGTAATGTGAAGGAGCACTAGCTCTGTGCCATTGCTATTAGTGTGGTTGGTGATATTTGCTCTGTGCTAAATGAGAAGGTATTACCTTTTTGTGATGGGATTATGAAACACCTGATGAAGGATCCTTCTAGTGAAGAACTCGATCAGTGTATGAAGCCTTTCCTATTCTTTTACTTTGGTGATATTGCACTTGCAATCGGAGACCAATTCGAGTAAGTCACGGATGCAATGCCAAAGATGCAAGAGAATGGAGAGTTTACTGCCATGCAAATGAACACAGATGATGACGATGATGATGATGATGATACACAAATGATGATGATGATAAAGAATTAGTGGAATATGGAAACAACCTCAAGTGTAATATCTTCGAAGCTTATTCTGGTATTGTACAGGGATTTAAGTAATGGAAGTCATTTGTGATAATGATCATTCCATATGTCCAACATCACTTCAAGTTCATAGAAATGGTGGTCTTTAAAGAGAAGTAGAGGAGGGATAAAAGTGTAGCCAAAGCTACTATTGCTGTGATGGCACTGATAGGTGATCTGGCAAATGCAATTGGTCCAATGGCTAAGACATTGTTTGGAAACTCTGAATTTTATGATGACTTTTTGGGTGAGTGTGTTGAATCCGAAGACAAACTATTCTTGGATACTACCATCTGGGCTAGAGAGATGATTGAACATTATGTCATGGTTTAAATGAAAGATTAGCCAGACTAGTAATCCCTTTGCATATATATATATATATATATATATATATATATATATATATATATATATATATATATATATATATATATTTTTTTTTTTGGTTTAAAATAGATTTAACTAAAAGACTTTTTCATTAAATTTTATTACATTATTTACATGAATTTTCTTTTAAGAAAGGTAAAACTGTTAGGATGGCATGTCTTTATTTGGACAATTTACCGAAATAATCCCATTTAGATTAAATACTGGCCCACAAGTCAATATTGGAAATGTGGACTCCATTTTATATATAATCTTTTTTTTTACTATATGGTAATTAAGATACAAATCGGCAACATGATTTTTTTTCTCTCTATTTAATTGTATATAGTTTTGTAAGTGATAATTATTGTTGGTTGGAATTTACAAGACAACTCAATTAATTAACTAACAATTTAATGGAAAAAAGATATACATGCTAAATGAAACACAATTTAAAATTGTATTAGTTTTTTTTTTTTCATTATTTCTTTCTTATTTTCAAGTTTACAGTTGATTTAGATGCGTAATTCTAAGTAATATTAACGAAACATTTACAATGAACATATCGTACATAATTAAATAAAAAAATTAATACCAAAAATAAAATAAAAAACCAGAATCTTAAAACTGCATGTTTTCTATGCATTGGGAATATAGTTCTCACATTGCCTTTAAACTCTATTGATATAATAAATGCTAAGGTACATAACATGCACAACTAGGTAAGGTTTTTAGTTCAAAATTGTTAATCAAAATAACACCTTTAATACTTAATAAATAAGCACATGTCAAATTAGTTGGACTAATCGTGAATTTGAAACACCAAAATGGAAGAGGATCATTATTGTAATTATAAGGGATATTATTATAAATAAATAAAATCAAATTGGCACATTCTCATCTTTCCCAACTGTTTATGAGTCAATTAAACCTTCCCAACTAAATGCATATAGAGTTTAAATATTATGTGGAAGTTGTTATTGGTTTTTCATGCTATATCACCAACACCCTTGACTATGGGAGTGAGTAGACCTGGTAATTTGGATCATGACACGGCGACACGACTCGAAAACGACACGGAATAAATGGGTTTGGGTTTATTATAAATGGGTTCGGGTCATAATCGGGTCAACCCGTTTAACACGATTATTAATCGTGTCATTTTCGGGTTGACCTGTTTAACTCGAAATTGACCCGTTACGACCCATTTATTAAACGTGTCAGTTTCAACCCGACACGATTATATACCTATTACAACCCATTTAAATTTAATTTTAAATTAATATTTTATCACTAATATAATATTTAATAACTAAAAAATATTATAAATTAAAAATTTTATAAAAATAATTTTCTATTACTAATTTTTTAAAAATAAAAAATACATCTTTAATAAAACAAAAACATAAAAATAAAAAAAAAATAAAAAAATTTTCGGATTAATAGGTTAATTTTCGGGTTAACGGGTTAATAGGTTATTTTTCGGGTTAATAGGTCAATTTCAGGTTAACGGGTTAATAGGTCAACACGACCCATTAAAATAATCGTGTTAAACGGGTCGTGTCGTGTTGACCTGTTTATAAACAGGTCGGGTTAGTGTTTTAGGTACCTGACACGATTAATAAATGGGTCGGGTTCGGGTTAGACATTTTTGACACGATTATTAAACGGGTTGACACGAACACGACCCACCAACCCGAATTGCCAGGTATAGGAGTGAGTTTGTGGTGCAATGGGTCGTTGCTTGCACGTGCACACACACATACACACATATAGGTTGTAAAGCAATTAAATTTACATCCCCCACCTTTTTAACTGCATTTTGGAAAACTTTCGGAGCATTAATTTTTCTTGTTGAGAATTCAATACTTTTTGTCTCAACCATTCTTCTTTAGTCAACAATGTGTTGACATAATAGTTTCAAATTTTGAAGAACCCTTGTGGAAGATAAAAATTTTCTTCCATTTTCTTTTTTTCATAACTTCTTCATAATTGGTTACTCTGCAAATGAAAAATCCAGTACGAAGAGTACTGACATGGTAATGCTGGGTTGTTCATTATACCCTCAAGAATATATTTATGGTCATACTATAATTGCAAAACTAGCAACTTTTTACGTAGAAGATTTGCAAGTGTAATTGATATTTTTAGTTACCATTTCACAATGGTTGCATTACAAGTTATAACTTCAATGATTGCATCTAAGTTTTTGGAGTTAGAAGTTTCAGGTTTTGATTTACAACAACCAAGAACTTTCCAGTTTGTAACTTCTTTATGAATATTTTTGCATGGAGAGAATAATTTCCTTGAAAACTACTTTTTAATTTATAATAAACAATGATAATGACATTATGATATCAACGGTTGAAGGGGTAACACCTTAATTAACATTTTAAAACTAAAACTAAATACCTAGTTAATATATAGTAATTGTTTGCACTTATCATCTTACCATATCTTTTATTATAAGTTAGAATATAAGTTCGAATCTCCCATCAAGATCATATCTTTATAAATGGAATTGGTTTCATGTACATGATATGTGATAATTTTTTTTAAAAAAAAAATCATCTTAACTGTTAAAAAGGTTCATCAAACAATATGCAACTCATGCATACAACTTCTTATTAATTACGCTTGGTTGAATTTATCCATCGAGTTGTTAAGATAATTTGTTAAAAATACTTTAGTAATTAAATACCTTAATACATGAAACATTCTCTTATGTACATATGTATGCAAAAACTTAGAATTGTAAAATTCATCTCCAAGAACAATTAATAACAATGAATAATTTTTTCTCAACCAAAAGAAAAAAAATGAATAATTTCTCCATTTATCTCACATTTTCAATAATTTAGTAATTTACAATTTTTTCTACTTTTATATGGAAATCTTAATGATTTCCATTGGTTCTAACATTAAAACTATTTTTCTAAGAATCCGGTTAATTTAAACCCTATTTACCATACTTTTTAATTTTGTCTCTACTTTTATTAATGTTTCTTCAAATATAATTTTTAAAGAAGTTATTTTTCATTAATTTTGATTAAAAATGTTTTTGAAAATCTCAAATAATTTTTAAAAACTATGGAAATACTCTCAAGCATATCTTTGAGCCTTTGAAGTGTTTCTAGCTTCTAAAAACTCATATCAAATGGAATCTTAGCTTTGGAGTTGGTACACATTCTGAACAAGACAAAAGCTCTTTTTTCTTAGTTGGATTCGAGATTATTTTGAATCTTGATGTATTTTTTTCTCCACGTTTTAAGGGGACAATTAATGATGTAGTGACAAGTGCACCATTCCTCAATTTTTGACCAATTCTCACAAGAATTGAATGGAAAATGTGTGATATTTAAGGTGATGAGAGATTATCTCTCTTTCATTACCAAAAAAAGGAAGAGATTCTCTCTATCTTACCCACGTTTATGTTGAAAGGATATTATTAAAATGTTTTAAACACTTTTTTTTTTCTTTCATTTTTTGGCATAGTCTTTGTTAAGTTCTACTACTTGATAAAGCAGTCCTAAATACTAATTATCAGCTACCAGAGCAAGTAATACCCAACATTTTCCTTGATTTTCGCAAACTATTTGCTTTGCCTAAGTAGTTACTTTAAAACTTAAAAAAAAAATTAAAAAAAAAAGCACTTAAATAATGGATTTAGACAATTCAGTTGAAAATATTATTTTGTTTTTGAATTAATGGTATATGGGTTGGTTTGGGGCGGGTGAATGGCTGGGTCTAAAGTTGAGGGTATAGGGAAGCACTGATTGAGCAAAAGACAAGAACAAATTAGAGGATTTGCATGGAGATTACTGGAGATGGGTTTGAAATGGGGTTTACTTGGTTTGGTGGCAATGGAATCAATTTTGTGGTGGAGTCCTTAAGAGCATTTGAAGAGAGAGAGATTCACATTTGTGGTGGAGTCCTTAAGGAGCATTTAAAGAGAAAAGCAGATTCACATAAGAATAGTAAAATGACACGGTATGTCTATCCATGCAATGCCATATCCCTAATTGGAAAGGGTTACCCAATTAGTTAAGGTATTGAGGCAAGGACAATGCAAATTATTTGAATCCGGGTTTAGGCTAGGATGGGGACGGGAAATATAATGCATGCTTTGAACTCACCCCGTATACATATATATTAATTAAACATTGTTATTTATATAATTTTTTTATGCATTTTTATTATATTTTTTTTCTTTTGTTTGAAAAGGGAAATGAAAATATTATTAAGTTTTAAAATATAATTTTGCCCATCGGGTATCTTCCTGGTTTGATATATGGGTGGGTCTATCCTGGCCTGAATCTCTTGAAAAGATTGGCTTATCCAGCCCAAGTTAATTGTTTGGAGTTTCTTTAGTTCACCACACAAAATAACTATATACACCCACATTTACGAAGAAGATAATATGCAAAGAAAGTGAATGTGTGTGTGTACATATATACGTATAGATTCTTATAAAATAAGTTGGAAAATAATTAGAAAATTTTTAGTTCCGATGCAAAAATATTTCTTTACTATTTTTAAAAATTTATATTATCATAATATTCTTAACTCCTATTAAATAGTTTCTTATTTTTAACTTTTAAAAGTTAAAATTTTCTATCTATTATTATTATTTTATCTAGGGACTTGAGCATTGAGCCCAGGGACGTGAGTATTGCGCCCAAGCCGTTGTGAACTTGTCCATGTGAATTAGGTGCTCAAAGATTGCTTCTTTGGAGCCGCACCCTTTGATGCACTTGGAATGGAGGAGACTTCTAACATGCATCGAAGGGAAACTGTCTTATAGTGATGTGCAGTTGAAAACTTGGCTGAGGATGGTCTTTTGAACCACTTATGACGGAACCAGCTGCCATAGTAGGTTGTGAGAAGAAGAAGAAGAAAAAGCAGAGAAGTTGTGCAAGGGAACAAGAAGGGTTATCAGTAAAAGAGAGAAAGACAGAGGTTTAGTTAGGTGGGCTTGGCGATTTCTACTGGATGTTTGCAGTGAAAATGACCTAAAAACTTCATGGTCTTATGATGTTCTTCTATTATTGGTACATCCCTTAATGAGTGGCTCATCGTTTGAAAGAAGAAGAGGAAAGATATTAAAAATCAATTGGAAAAAAAATTGGAAAATTGAATGAGGGTATTTTGATAATTTAAATTTTTATGAACTGTATAAAGCGTTTTTTACATTGCACAAAGAACATTTGAAATAATTATTTAATATTATTCACAATTTGGTCTAGTCCAATTAAATTCTAAATGGTATTCATAAGGAGTTCTACCATTCAAACCCTGACATAGCTCAAATGTTCCCTCGCCCAATTATTATGGATTGTACTATTGACTCAAGAAAAAGAGAAAGAAAAAAATTCTAAATAACTTGGGTTTTGGCTGTTTTTGTTGGAGTTAGGTTGATTCTATTTATGTTTAATCAAAACAAAATAAACATTGTTTCTTATCATTATCATTAGCAGTGATAATTACCAATGATGTAACAATTTATATTGTAATTTTTTTTTTTTTCCTTTGGTGAAAATAATTTATATTGTAGTAGTTGATTTTGAAAGGTGCAATAGTAAAGTAACAACTCACATACTCATCTGCCAACAAAATATTTTTATTTATTTTTTAAAGGACAAACAAGATGGCAAATCTTACAAGTTTTTAGCGTCACCACTTTTGTCCACTTAACCCACCTGTCTTTAAACATAATTTAACCAAAAGACTTTTCTTTATATTACATAATTATATGATTTTATTATTATTATTATTATTTTGTTAAGAAAGATTAAAGTCAGGAGGGCACGTCTCTGTTTGGACGTGACCAGAATAATCCCTATCCGATTAAAAAAATACCTCACAAGCCAATGGAAAACCTAGCACCACTAATAGAATGTGGGCTCCAATCTATGATTTTTTCTTTTTCTTTTTTTAAGTGCTCTTATAGTAATTAAGGTGCCAATTGGTGACTTGTTTGATTTTGAAACTTGTCTATAATTGTAATTGTATGTAGTTTGTTTATTTTAAATATTAATTAATATTAGTTAAAGCTTATCAAACATGTCAATCAAACATAAATTTGAAGGGGGAAAAAAGATATAAACACCAAGTAGAATACAATTTAATTTTTTTTTTTAAAGTCAAGATGGATAACAAACTATAATTAATATTAATAAATATTTGAAATAAGTAAACTACACATAATTAAGTAATAACTAAACATGTTACCAAATTACATCTTAAGACTATTTCATTTTGATATATTATGAATATAATTTTGATCTTGTGTTGAAAAAATAATTGATGTTGTAAATGCTAAGAAGTGTAATTTGCCTAATTAGGGTGAATATGATTTGCCAAATGAGGCTTTTAGTTAAAAAAAAAAAATTAATGGAAATAACACCCTCAATACAAAATACATCAGCAATTCTCGCATTCTTTAATGAATCATAACTCAATTAAATTCCTCCCAACTAGATGCAACAAATATAAAACCTATATATTATGTGAAAGTTGGTGTTGGTCTTTCAAGCTATATCACCAACACCCATTCACTAAAGGAGTGGGTTTGTTGTGCAATGGGCTGTCATTGTCACAAAGATAGGCTTGAAAACCATGAAGCCCCACCTTTTTAACTACATTTTGGAAAACTTTCTCAGCATTAAATTTTGGGTTTGTTGTTGAGAATTCAATAATTTTGTCTCAACGATGTTTTTTAATCAACATTGTATTGAAAGAAAAGTTTCAAATTTTGAATGAACCCCCTGTGGAAGATATAAAGTTTCTTCCATTTTTTTTTTTTTTTTTCATAACTTGTTAATAGTTGATTTCAATTCGCTGCAAAAGAAAAATCAAGTACATGGGAGTATTGACATGATACCATTGGCTGTTATTTCATTGATTACCCTCATGAACATATTCATGGATCCTTATACTAGAATTGCAAATCGCAAATTTACGGTAAAAGATTTATAAATGTAATTACAGCTTTAATGTTTCCGGTTACCATATCATAATGTAAGTACAACTTCAATGTTTGTGTTTACAACTTTGGAGTTAAAAGTTAGAAGTTTCAGGTTTTCATTTACAATAGCCAACTATTTTTTTAGTATTGTAGGTATTTATAACAAATATATTAGGTTGAAATAAGATCATTAATTTTTTAATAAAAATAAATTATTATTTTAAATTCTAATGGATGATATGATGACATAACAAGTTGAATGGAATAACAATTTTTTTTCTTTATCATTATAATAATTCACAATTGAAAGGAGAGGCTGAATTTCAAACCCACATTTAATGTGAGGGATAACACTTTAATTTATATTATAAAACTAAAATTTTTTAAACAAAAAACTAATTAATATATGGTACTTATTTGTAGTTGTTATGTTGCCACATGTTTCATAATAAGCTTGGAGGTAGTTACCAGTCCCCATAAAATCAAATCTATATGAAAGGAATTGATCCTAAGTACATAACACTTGACAAATTTTGTTTTTTAAGTATCATCTTGACTGATAAATGCAAATAGATTTATTCAATGGCTAAAATAATTTGTCAAAAATTCTTTATTTAAAACCTTAATATATGAAACATATTCAAAAGGTTCGAATTATAAAATTCAATGCCAAGAACAATTAACAACGATAAATCCATTTATCACCCCCTTTCAATAATTTAATAATTTACAATTTTTATTTTTCTATTTTTATATGGAAATTTTAATGATACCATTGGGCCTGTTGCTAACATAAAAACCAATTTCCTAATAACCCAGTTGACTTAGCATTAGAGTTGACTCTCATGTTCTGACCAAGACAAAAGCTTATTTTTTCTTGCTTGGATCCGAGAAAGCCCAATATTTTGATGTACTTTCTCGCATTTTATGGGGAGACAATTTATGGCGTGGTGACAGGTGGACCATGCCTCAATTTTTGTCCAAATCTGACATGGATTGGATGGAAAATGTGTGATATATAAGGTGATGAGAGATTATCTCACTTTTATCCAACTTTATGTTAAAGGATATTGTCAAATTGTTTTAAATATTTTTTTTCTTTTTTTGGCATAGTCTTTATTTCCACTATTTGACAAAGGAGTCCTACATTCTAATTATCAGCTACTAGAGCAAGTAATGCTACCACTTCATTTTCGCAAATTATTTGCTTTGCCATGTATTTATTTTACAAAAAAAGCACTTAAATATTGGATCTAGATAATTTAGTTGACATTGTCATTTTATTGTTAAACTTAGATCTCAACAAAATGCAAAACATGTGCCTATAAGAATATCTTGTATATAAATTTCAATAAACTCATTTAAATATTTTTTTATTTAAGTAAATTACTTAAATACTTAAGAAAGTATGAATATTGATATCTTTATAGAGATAAATTGTTGAAAAAAGAACAACAACAACAACAAAAGCCAATTTGACGCATATCATTTGAGTATATGCTTGGTTTGATTTATGGGACCAAAAGAGTTGCGTGTTTGACCCACCAAAAGTACACCTCATTTGCAGTAAATTTGAGATTTGGAAAAGCTCTTGGGGCTGAACTAAGACAAACTTGCATATATCTAGTGGTCCATACTTTATTTCTAAAGAATCAATTATAGATTTTTTTCTTTTTCTTCCTCCTCTGTTGAGCTTTGCATTTTAGCAAATAAAGATCATACTTAGCACCACTTACATATGTACATCAAGTTTGAGAAAGAAATGGGTAATTGAGATGGGTTTATCATGTTTTTAATGGTAGGTGACTAAACAACCACCTTTGAGCTCACATGACAATCTTTGCTAGAATATAAAATTTGCTTTTTTCGTAATCCTAAAATGACTTTAACATAGTGAAAAAAAAAAAAAAAAAGCCCCTAGTTTTCAACATCTTACTCATTTTCTCTTTGATGCCAAGAAAATATAATTACTCCAAAGAGAGACAGATCACTTTCTCTATGTAAAAATGAAAAATTACACATTTCTGATAAAGAATGAAATTGTACTTTGGTTACAGTATTTGAAGTTTGGAGGTGAAACAGTCTAATAAAGATGAAATTTAGAGATATGGGTATTCTTATTGTATAACCAAAGAGGGGGTTAAAAAAAAAAAAAAAAAGGGAACTTGTAAGATTGAAAATTTTTGATGAAGGCCTAGCTTTTTGAAGGCTATGAGCAGCAATACCTCAGCGGGATGTTGAACATCTGTAAAGAATTAATGAAATAATTGTCCAGAAATGTGTATCTGTACACTCTTTTGGAAATCTTTTATTTGGAGAAGAACAACAATGGCTTTTGGAACTGAGTCAATGATTCTAGGACTCAGTTGGAGATCAGACCCACGAGCCCTTCATGTTTGTGGCTGCCATTTCCAACCCACCATGGCTTAAGTGAAGCAACATGACCATCATTGTTTTCTTCTTCAACAGGAGCTGGAAGATTCAGATCAAGAAGATCTCTGATTTCTGGGATTGGTTTCTGAATCACTATTGTTTGGTTGCTTTTAGCCTCTGAACCGCCACCAATTAAATGTGACCTTTTATGACCTCCCAAAGCTTGGCCTGATGAGAAAACCTTGAGGCAAATTGGGCATTCATGACCTTTGCTGATTTTCCTGGACCTTACACTTGCTTGATCAGCTTTTTCTTCATCAACACCACCACCACCACCACCACCAGCCATTTCATTATCAATGGAGTTGTTCGCAATTTTGCTGTTTTTGATTGGTTTGCTTTCAGCTGTCACTGGTTCAGGGGAGATATCGGTTTTGAATTCGATGCTGTTTTCGCTGCTTTCGATTTTCGTAGCAAAGCAACCTTTAATCTTCTTATGACTAGCTCTATGACCTCCTAAAGCTTGATAAGAGTGAAAGATCTTGTTACAAGTAGTACACTCAAATTTGCTTCTCTTCTGTGAACTTTTCCGGATTTCGCAATCAAAAGCAGAACCATTTGCTAATTTCTTCAAAGAATCTGATCTCAATTCTGGACCATAATCATCATGAATCTTTCTCTTGTTTGAATTATTCAACTTGTTGGCAGAAGCACCACCACACAGTTCTGCAGCTTCATCTAACTCAGTTCCTTTACCAAAACATGCTTCATTTTCATCTATCTTGGACTTCTTGATAATCTTATCTTTCTTGAAAAACCCATCAATGGAACTTTCAGTTCTGTTCATCCTTGACAAATTCTTTCGAATCCCAGAAGAAACACCACAAAATTCTGTTTGTCTCCCTTCTAAAACCAGAGAGGAATTCAACTTACCGGGCTCTTTACCGTTGAGTAATTTCTTCAACTTTGGAGTAGCTTCTTTAGCATCAAGAATGGTGATCCTACTGGTTTTTGATACTGGTGGTGTTTCCAAGAACACAGAAGAATTATCAGAGGACTCAGCAACAGATTTCAAACCACCACCACCACCAACCCAATGACCACCAACATCTCTAGAGAGCATCATCAAACACATGGCGATCTCTTCTTGTTCTTGCTCATCAGCAACATCAGAATTCAAAGATGAAGATACATTAGGAATGGTAGAGAAAGAAGAAGAATTCGCAGTAGTACCCAAATACCTTGTTGTTCTTCTTCTGGATCTCCTTCTCCGACTAGGAGCAGTAGTAGTTGTTTCATTGTCAGATTGGCTATCCATGACAAGCTGCTTCTGGTGGTGGTTTCCACTAGTCCATGAATCTTGCTCTTCGAAGCTGTTTGATATTTTCTCTTTCTCTGAGTGGCATTTCATGTGACCAAACAGAGCTTTCCAAGACTGAAAAGCTTTACCACATTCTTTGCAAAACTTGTCTGGAAGTGAATTGGTGTCTTCAGTACTTGAATCTGCAATCCTCCATGTCTTTTTGGGATTTTCTCTGAGACCATAGCCAGGATGAAGAACTCCTGCAGCTTCAAAGCATGTTGTTGATGGAGGAGAAGGAGAAGAAGCAGTAATTTTGATTCCACCATTGTTGAGAGATGAGTGCTTATTATTACTTCTGCTGCTGATGATGATGAGCTTTTCATCATTCTCTGCTGAATTGTTGTTGTTGTTGTTGTTGTTGTTGTTGTTGTTGATCAAGTGAGACCTCATATGACCTCCCAAAGATCTACCACAGGGGAAGTTCTTGTTGCAGAACTTGCATACATGTTTGAATTCTTGATTTTCTTCCATTGAAAAATCAAAATTTAACCAAAAATTCAAGCAATTTATAGAAAAACGAAGAAAAACCCAGATCAGATTAGCAAATTTGGGATTCAGAATCTGATCACAGAATTTGATACAATGCTTGCTGAAATGGTAATGAAACAGAGGAACCCAGATCAGAAAATCAAGCTAAGAAGCTTAAATTTGGAGAGAAATTCGCATCAGATCAAAGCTATATGTTTGCTTTTTCAATGAACTAACAGGAGCAAGAAAAACAATTTCAGATTTCATGAAATTGATACCCATAAGGAAGGATCTAAACAAAAAAAAAGTTACTAACTTTGCCTATTTTTACTGAGGACTAGTTAAAAACTCAAGGAGGAGATCAAAATCAATTTTTTTTTTTTTTCCTTGAATAACTTTGTAGGTAAATGATATGTAAATTGAAGAAGAAGAAGAAGCAAAAGAGGCAAAGAAAAATAAAAGTGAGTGAGCAAGCGTTTGTTTCTCTTTTTTTTCTCTCTCTCTCTCTCTCACTAGTTTTCTCTCTTTTCTGAAACTTGACTATATTTGGAGGAGAAATCCATGCATGGAAGCAAAGATAAAAATAAAATAAAAATAATAAATTAATAAAAAAGCAAAAAAAAAAAAAAAAAAAAAAAAAAGAGGTAAAGCGGAGGAAAGATAGCAGCACGTGTACTCAACTGAGGATCCTACGCCACCCTCAGAAAAAAAAGATCCAACGGCTGAGGATTTGTCCAGGTGAGCATCCCAATGGCTCAGGAACCTACTTAAACTAACTGCCTTTCCTTAACTATTCCTTCCTTTGTCTTGCTATTAAGGAATTGCCCCCACACACACTCTCTGTCACACACACAACCAAGTGAAAGGTTCTACTCTCCGGCCGTTATTCCTTTGGAGTTTTTTTTTTTTTTTAAATATATATTATAGAGGAAATTTCTTGAGGTGGGTCCCTCACAAGTAACCCTGCATCCAGTTCCTTCAGTTTCAACCAAAGCATATAGAATACACACCTACTGTAAAATGAGTCTGATTCATCTGGGTTAAAAGTCTTGAAGGGGTACAATAATTAAATACCCAGTAACAATCAACCAACTTTGATGTGCTATGATTGGTTGGTGATGAATTGGAGACCCAAAAAATAATAATGATAATTGTGAGTTTGTGACCATTGGGGATGCTTTCCTTGCAGAATAGTAATTAGTGCAGCTAAATTTTGGCATATTTGTATGCATTTCTATCACCCATGTGTATGTGTGTATATATATATATAGATATATACAAAAGTTAGGCTCAAATCACGTCAATTTGTTAATTTTATCATTAAATTTTTGTTTTATTAGTATTTGGTGCCATTTAAACTTTAAACGGTTAAAATTTAAACTCTATGTTACAAATTTAATATGAAATTTAGTGATATTAAAACTTTATTTATGCAAAACAACCTCTATATAGATCAGAAAATCATTAGTGCATTTATTAATTCCAACTTTCAAATTAATCTGAAAGCAAATAAGAAAAAATTACGATGTTAAAAGAAAATTACAATGATAAAATATTAGATGAATATGATGTAAAGAAATATTATATATATATATTAATATAAATATAGTATGCCTTTTGATTCTCCCTACAACTAATTATCCATACGCTATGAATTTTTGAAATTATTTTTCCACCAAAACTATCCAAATTTATATTTGATTAACCTTTAGAGGAAGTATATAAGGCATGAAGAATAAGAGGATTTACTAATATTTAGAGAATGGCCTAGACGAAAGTCTGACTACTTTCAAATGCCAATTGGGCAGGTTATTTTTCATACTTTATGCCTTTTTCACCAACTGTCTCATAAATATCATTTTTTTATGGATTGTGAACTTCCAGGAAGCATCATGTGTATTCTAAACCTTATATGCCTGATAAAGAATTTTTACCCCAATAATGTTGCATAAAAGTGGGAGTTTCCATCCTTTAGAGGGTATGATAAAAAATACCATATGAATAGTAAATTTGGAAATTACATATACATGGAAATATATTATGTCATCCAAATAGCACAGCAATTTCGGAAAGCTAACTGTAAAATGAAAGGTAAACGTCACTAGCAGTGATAAGCACCAATATAACATACAATTTTTTTATTTTTTTATTTTTTATTTTTTTGGGATAGCAATAGCATGCAATTTATGTGGTGTAAATCGAAGAATATTCACTTGAATTATTTTTTTATTTGTAACGTTGACTTACTATTACATGCTTATAGAAAATCTCATCGATAACAAATAGTAATTTTTTATTATTTTTTGGGTTAAAGATTGGATAAAATTATTCATATTTCACCATAGTAAACATGAATATCCTGTTCACAACCCATTGAGGAAAACCAAATTGCTTATATTTAAGAGCCTTGATATTTAAGAGTTTGATATTTAATTAAATAATAGTGCGGTGGTATCTTCCCAATTAGTTTTTAGAAATCACTAATCCCATGATGCAACTAAGCAAATTAATTTAATTAGTACAAGCTGTCTAGGTTTGTGGGTTTCTTTATTATTATAAGACAAATGGTGGGTTTATTTTTTGGATTTTCGTCAATGTTCAGCTGTTCACTACCACAACAATGTCACAGGCATTTGGCCTGGCAGCGTTTGGCCAATCTGCAGAGTGATTGTGCCGGCCTTTGTTTCATCATCTTCAAGCCGGCTTTTGATCATTTCATTGCCCTAACCGCAACATCAAATGTCTTATACGTAGCAACTATTAAACCATACTCATCTTCATAGCAAGAAAAACCCTTCCTTTTCCGTCACTCTTTTTAAGAGCACTTTACTACATGGGTTTAGCCGCTACATGTATATATATTATATATATGACTGTGTGTATGTATAATATAGATATAGATGCATCTATACAACCAGTTTTACATGAGTTCCAACAATTTTTCCATCATGATTTTATTTATCAAAACATATCAGTGGCTTATATAGATCCATATAGTATTCATGTTGTATATATAAAATTTTAATTATTCGCTAGATCCGAATAACCTACTAATACATTTTTAAATCTCAATCCAAAAATTGATAAAGGAGATTTGATAATAATAATTAAAATTGATCTAATGTGAATCTTACTCTAAATATACATATATATATATATATATATAAAGAGTTACATTTGTTGGGCATATATAAGGTTAGAACTTGACATGGAAAATGCAAAGATGCACCTCAATTAATAATTTATATATATATATATATATATATATATGTATGTATATATCTAATAGGGCAAATAGAAACTATAGCACTTATCACCTTTGTAGATTTTTAAAATGAGATGCAAGGTTTCCAACATAATATACATAAATGTGTATATATGTAGTAAGCCTTTGTCAGAGATTCCTAATTTAGTTAAATGATGCATACTCAGGTAGCAAAAATTTAAACCATTAGATAAGTACTAATTAAAATTTGAATTCAAATCATAAGCCCCAAATTAGATGAGACAATCTTAACCCTCATCAAATAATCATCCATTATTTATTGTCAAGGAATCCTAACTAAAATTTTTGTGTATGTATATATATACAACCAGCTTCAATTAGGTCAACTTAATTATTTTAGCATCAAGATTTCATTTTTCAACACTTGAATCGTTTTAAGGGTTAAGATTAAAAAATTTATTTATTATTATCTAGATATTTATAGGGTAAACTTTGTCTAAATAAGTTTTTAATAAATTACTAAATTCATATTTAATAAATAATTAAATTATAAATTTTAGCATTCAATGTGATTTAAGGGCTAAAAACATCTCCAATGATTCTATCTATCATTAGCATCTCTAACCACTTTATCTATTATTGACTTTTTTTTTTTTTTTGGTATATCAGAAAATAGTAGTCACTAAAAAAAAAAAAATTTCTTCAATAGATCTATCTAAACACTTTATTAAAATGATGTGGTAAAAAAATATTCACTATCAAAGTAACATTTTACTTCTGATGGGTTTGTTAGACATTGTGAAATTTCCTTAAAAATAAAATTTTTTTTAAAAATTATTTTTTTTAGAAAATTAATAAAATTTGTAAAATTAATTACCAGTCATAAACATTCTTTATATTAACATTCTGAAAATAATTTTAAAATAAACTGTATATTAATGCTATTTAGATTTAAATGATGTCAATTTTTTATATTACATTAACAATAATCCACATTAATTATTAAAGATGCTCTAATAATTAAAAATCTCATACTAAAACCACTAGTTTGACTTGATGTGAGCACGGGGAAGAGAGGAAGAGAAAGTTATGTTTTCTCTATATTGTTTTATTTGAATGGATGAGAAGTCATATAAATATAAATTTAACTGATTAGTCACAAGATGCATCTTAATGATTGCTTTTGGAAACTATATATATAATTTAAAATGACATGTTCATGCACATACATTATTTTGGAGCCTACCATATCTGCTATATAATGTTGCTGCCAATTATTGTATGGTTCATTTACTGTATCATTTATCTTTTAACATTATGTACCGTACCAGAATGTAGATCTGACATAAATTGTCTTCTTAAAGAAGAAAATCAGTGGAGGGTTGGTGTTTCTATGATGTTTCTATGATGCAACAATCTTTTTGGTTTTTAAGTTAAGAAGCAAAATTTTAATAAAAGGGTCGTGTCGATTGGTAAGTGATTATCTAACATTGTCATCATTTAAATATCAAAGCATTATGAAAACAATGACAAAAAGCATAAATAATACAAGTAATCGTAATAGCTAGTTTTGCTATAGATTCTACTTGAAAATAAGCTTGAAGGTATATTTTTTTGGGTTTTAGTTGAAAAATATGGGTTTTCATGGAGGTATGTGTTAATTACTTCAAGACAATTAATTTATGTGCATAAATATGAATGTATGTATGTACATATAGTCTGTATATCTGGATGTGTTTGCTGTTGGCCGTTGCCCACAGGAAAGAAAAAAAACTTCACTTAAGAGTAAAGAGTGTTAGGATTTGATCCCAAAAGTGATGCTCAAATTGACAAGTAGACTCCTTCGAATGAAAGATAGGCCAATCCTCCGTAGACTTGTAAATGTATTAAGAGTAAGATAAGATGCCTACTTTGGCTTTATACTTTCTCAAGCTCTTAATATTCCAATTATATTCCTCACCATCCAACACCAAATTCAATATCTATATACATATATATATATATATATATATATAACGTCCATACCTACACACTTTTAGACAAAATTAACCAGTTCCCCTGCCTCTGTCTATCTATTCTTCATGAATTACATCCCAATTCCCCATCTTCCACTCTTTCTTTCAATTTTTTTTTTTTGGGACATATTAAATTAGAAGAGGAGAGGTTTTAATTAGGCCTATAAAAATTAGGATTTTAACACTAGATGTCATTTTAATTTTTCATTTTAGTTTTAAGAGCTCCTTTCCATCATTCTATATGAACAACTAAATTAAGCAACATATTTAAGGGTGCACTCATCAGAAGAACTACTGCAACGTTCTGACTTTTTGGTGGCTTTTGATATCTATATATATATATATATATATATGTATATGATAGGTAGTCTCGGAAGGGTGTAGGTGAAATTAATTTGCATTTTGACCAACACAATAATACCTTTATTTTTGCTTTTGGGGTGGCTCTTTATAAGCAAATTAAGGTGGTTCAACTGCCAACTTACTTCAACATGAACTCCATAAAGATATTATTGAAAGTGTGTGTATAAAATTACATTAATCTTCTATTTATTTTACATATTGTGTGTAGACACCTTTTAAAATCTTCATAATCAACAAAATTCATCCTTCAAATTTCAGTTTTACAATCTTCATAATTAACAAAATTCCTCCTTCAAATTTCAGTTTTGTTACAATATCCTTTATATTTTACATAATTTTTAGAAAATTTTACATGTAAATTAACATGTTCTAGAATTGAATGGATGCAATTAATAATGTGACACAGATTTATATACATTTCTCACATCCACATTGTCCTGATTAGAAAACTATTAGGATCTTTTTTATTAGTCTTTGAATTTTCTAAAAATTAAAATCTAAATATGTATTTGAAATTTAAATGAATCAATACAGAAATCATTTTAATATGTATTAGACTCATATAGTTAATGATTATATTCTTAGAGCTTTTAAATCAATTTAAATCTAATAAAAAAATCATAATAATAATCTATTATCCATTAGTACGTCCTGATAAAAAAAATAACTATATGTAAATATATATATATATATATATATCCTTTTAAAAATAAAAAATAGGTTAATCTATTATTATTTTTGTTTATCATCCCCTCTAAATAAGAAGTCCAACATATTTTTACATGATATATACATAAACACATTTTTGTTTTTTGGTAAGTATATACATAAACACATTTGCACATACATACATACATACATAAGTACGTATGTACGTACATACATACATATACATATATATATATAGAGAGAGAGAGAGAGAGAGAGAGAGGGAGAGAGAGAGATGGAGAAAAAGAGAGGTCACAAAACACCACCTTTAAGATTACACAAAAACCGAATAGAGACAGTATCTGGCCATATATATGTGCACTCAAGTGAAGCTAAAGAAAGTGACGAAGAAAAATATCGTATAAAATAAAGTTGGTTGAAGCTGGAATAGATCTCTTTAGGCCACGTTTCTTTCCTTGGCTGCATAACAAAAATTTCTCCCCAACTTCATCATCATGTGCCACTTAATTAACACTCTCTCCCCTTTTACACTTTCATAGCTCAGTTGGGGGTTAAGCCGACATCAATTACTACTTATTAGAATATTATTATTAATTTCAAAAAATTGTTAAATATTAAATTATTAAAGCTCTAATCAAAATCCCAAATTCTTTAGGGGCATTCCTACTCAACCGGTGTCCATGGAAGTGGTAAGAAGTTTTCTTTTCTCTTTCATTTCCTTTTTTCTTGGTAAAAATCTTTAAACGTACTACACACATGTACATGTGTATGTACATATAGATCATTTATTTATCCTTTATTTTTTTCTTGGTAAGAAATTAATCTATACTCCTAATGATAATTTGTAAATTTCTTAACATATGTTTACATATTCAGATACTTATATATAAAAATTCTTAAATGAAGGAACCACTAACTTTGTTATGAAGAATATTTATGCAGCAGCTGATTAGCCATTAGCTTGTCTAATTCCAAATAAGAGACTAATATATATATATATATATATATGCATGTAATACACAAAGCAACAACATATCAGTTATCCTCATTTATATATAGCCTAATCATAAAGGTGCATGTGTTTCGTCATAAGGGTAATAATGGTGCATGTGTTATTGAGCAAGTACACCAGCAATGCTTATGGACTACTCAAAAAGAGTCAATAAATTTCAAAAAGAAGAAAAATAAAAAATAAAAAATAAATATAATGAAATATTTTATGTGAGACCCCACATCTTACCTTGTCTTTTGGTTGGACGAGGGTCTGGCTTGGGGTTTAGCAACCTAGCACCACTATCACTCTTCTTTAGCTTTGTTTATTGGTTGCCTTTAAGTTCACCAAGCAAGATTTCCTTGCATACTTGCATATTCCTTATCCTAACCCCATGTGGGTGTAAGAATCAAAGATTTCCTCGCAAAAGGACAGAATTGGTTTGTTGTTGTATTCTTTTGACAAAATAGCTAAGCATTCCTCTAGGTCCCCTTGTACAACTAACAAAGCTCATATTTTCTCTACAACCCAGAAAAAAATTATCTATTTTTTTTTTTACCCTTTCATTTTCTATGGCCATTTTGAAATTTCTCTGACTAATAAACTATTTGTTTTCTATTTATTTGATTACCTTTCCACTCAGCTAGAGTTTCTTTCTGTTTTTTTGTATTATTATTTGGATTGTTGCAGAGAAAAAGACACACCAATAAAAAGGAAACCTATATCATGTCCTATCCGAAAATTATCTTTTGCAAGAAAATTCTAAATTTTATGAGTAAGATTTACCACAGGAATGCGTTATAAAGTGTTCCAATGCTTTGCTTGTTGCACTAAAAATTTAATTTAGTCACAATTGCACTCCACCAAACATGTTTACCATGATTTCCAATTTGTACTACTTTAACTAGATTGGTGAACAATTTTTTTTTTCTTTTACCGTCTTGCTGAGTTAACAAGTAACATGTAATATAATCAACCAATGGACTACAACCACTGTGATGAAGAACCATGGCTTATGTATAGGTGGGGAGTCATTGATTTATTAGCTTCTTAATCACTGGTTTAGGACAATTTGACCATAAATTTCACTGAATTTAAGTGCTCATCTGTAGCTTTTATGTTCTTTTTGTCTTAGGTTTTCAATTCTTTTTATAAAGGTTTATTTGAGTTGTGTTTAATCAATTATAGTTAGATTTCTCACTTCGAACATATCAAGGAACTCTTTAAAGTAAAGAGCATATTCTCCATAATAAAAAGTATCTTTTGAGATAACTAGTAAAATTTAAAAATATTCTCCAACAAAACTTTTTATTTATGCTATTTATTTTTATTTTTTTTTATAAATATTTATTATATTACTTGTAATCATTTTATATTATACGAGTTAGTTACTTTTTAAATATTATAATAGTGGTAAGAACATGTGCTACATTCAATTAATTTTATATAATATTGAAATAAAAAGTAGTTTTGATTTTATGTATTTGAAGAGCCAAATCAACTCTTTACACCAAAAAGTTAAAATAAAAAATCCATTGAAACTCTTTTTTAAATGCTTACTTTTTAAAATAAAAAGTATAATCCATTTAAAAAATTCCTTGGGAATGCCCTTAATACAAGTTTAAAAAAAATGCTACAACCTTAAATAATATTAAAAAGAAAAAGAAAAAACAGAAACACCAAAATTACAAATCATTCAATTTTTTTGTAAAATAAGGCTCATTCTAATAATTTTTTTTTTCTTGTAATTACAAATTGGTCTCGTAGTATTCATATATTATTCTTGTATGCTTGATTTTTGAAACAAAAATCAAAAACAGAAGACTAAAAAAAAAAAAATGTTACAAATGGCCTTTTAAGTTATTTTTTTTTAAAAAAAATAGATAGAGTGTGTGTGTGTGTGAGAGAGAGAGAGAGAGAGAGAGAATGAAGGATTGTCTATATATATATATATATATACACATATGTATATATAGGTATATACATATGTGTATATATATATATATATAGGTAATGGCCAGAAAATAGCAATAGGGCACTGCTCTATTTTAATAGAAAGTATTTGATATTAAAAGCGTTGTCAATTTTCAAGATGGAAGTTGATAGAAAGTAGAAAATACAATCTTTCAAAGAACATATTCCATAGTGCATTACTGTTGTTGCAGATTAGGGAGGTGTGATGCAGCAATCACACTTGATCAGTCATGAGTCTTTTTGACTGACTATATACTATACTCTCCTTTTCTTCCAACCAATGCTTTTAAGATGTTGCTTTTCCATTCCCACTAAGCTAACATATCTTAGAATTGGAATTAAGAATGTTCTGAATCTTTTGCTTTCCACAATAATTCAAAACCCATTATAATTGGTCAGTGAAACACATCAGATAAGAAAGATTTATATATATATATTCCAGTAATGACAAACTCAGCAAGACTAATAGGTGGAAAATCATCCATTATACGATTATCATTCTCCAATATCGCTTCTAAAGCAGTTGATTTGATGTCTTCCCTTCCATTTTATTTATTTCTTTTTTTTTATAGATAAATTACTTTAAAGCAAACTGACCTATAATTTATAAGCTACTATATAATCACGTTCATGTATACTAGAACTTTGCTAGTGGTACAATTTTCTTGGCCGACAAATAACTAATAAAAAAAACTCCTTTCCTTGTTTCCATACCAACAAAGTACTTATTAGCAGTTAAAAAAAAAAAAAAAACAGATAGGCAACCATGTAATAATACTCATTTTCTTGGACCCTAGAATTTGGGCTAGTTCGAATTTTCTTCTTTGTTAAGTTCTTTTTTTTTTTTTTTCCATTGAAAAGAACTAATTGAAAAATAAAAATTAAAAAGTTCCATCTCTTACAATCTGTATATCTTCTATTACCCATCCCCCATCAACGAGGGGATCCTTACAAGGATTCTTTTTTTCTTTACCCCCTTTATGTAGGAGTGCCTAGAATTGTTCAATTCCAGAAAATAGGTATTATAAATGAGCTAAACAGATGAAAACCAATCACCATATAAACACTATCTTACAGCAAATGCAGGCTCTCATCTTTCCTAATTTGTACAAATGGAAAATTGTACTCTCGTAAATATTCTGAGAGAAGATCTTCTGATGATTCACTGGATGCAAAAGCCTCAATGCTGTTCATCTCTTATGTAAAAGAAAGGACTAGCATTTACTAACTCAAATTCTTCCCATCTCTAACCTTGTGATTCCATGACTCTTCTCCAAAAACCTCTTCAATCATATTGGGAGTTGGCAAGAAATCAACCTTATTTTTAGAGCAAGTCATATACCCAACGTCCCAATCTTTAGCATCACAATGGTCCAAAACATATCCATGATTGCCGCCACTGCTCAACCCATCAAAAGTACCTGGGCAATGATTGCCATTTCCAGATTTGACCTGGTTTCCCAGTGAAGCAACCCCTGTATCAGAGGATGTACACGAATCATCTTGGACATCTTGATCTCCTCCATCATCCCAAGCAATTTTATCCTGAGAATCGACCATGTGACCGGAACAATAATTGTTGAGAAACTTCCCAGGACATGACTGCGAAATGTGGTTCATGCCCCCACTGAAAAATTCTAAATTACCATTCTCATCACAAGTATCATCATCACCATCCTCCTCGTACTCATGCAAATCTTCCTGACAATGATTATTGCCAGCACCATCTTCATATGCAGGAGACTCAACAACTGAGTCATCATCTTCCTCTGTCACTCCAAGTTCATTATCACCATAATCATCACTTTCTTGCCATTCATCATTATCACTATCGATGTTTGCTGGGTCATATCTATTCTGTTCAGCTCGTCTCCGAAGCATAAAGACATTGAAGTAGTAACTGACAATCTCCCTTTTGGTTCGGGAGGGGAACACAGCAAAAAGATTGTGCCAGAAATTCTTGCCCAATGACACTGGATTAGAGAAGACCACTTCATGGAATACTTGTTCCTCCTCTTCACTCCACCTGTGTGCCACTTGCTCCCCCATATCACCAAATCCTAGCTCCAGAAATCTCTCTCGCCCAAAGGTTTTTACAAGTTTCTCTCTGGCTTCCGAAATGTGTTGTCTAACACATCTGATTGAACCTCCATCCTCACAACTGCAATCAGTTCTACCACTACCAACTTTCCCATCTATGCATGCAGATGAAGTCCAATCAGGCATTGGACAGACACATACACCCATCCATTTTTTTTCCTCCTCAAGGTCCAAGTTTGAAGCTGCTTCAGGTGTATCTAAATGGTTTGAGATATTATTAGTGCCTTGCAATCCCCATTCTGGAACATCAGCTTGATGATCTGGTCCAATTGGAACAAACTTCCGTGGAGGGTGATTTAGAAGTAAAGAATAAACATCCTCGCAATGAGTTAATGGCCTACGCTCAGGGGTAAAATTTTCAGGGAAAGAAGGTACTTGAAATGGTGGCTCTGATAGGGAATCTTCTTCACTGGTACTGCTGGTGGGCCATGATGAGAAGGAAAAGGAGCCAGGTGCACTGGTTTCAATGTCCTCACAAACATTTAGAGGATGGGTAAAGATGTCACCAGAAAGTTTCTCATCACCTCCCGTGTCGGGATTTGGGAATCCATCATCTATAAATCATATACTAGAAATCTCAGTATTCAAAAACATACATAATATGTATCTATTACACTCAAATATATACTATTTCTAATGGTCCGAACCCCGGGTACAAAATGCAATAAAAAAGGACACATGAAATAGGTAGATTACAAACTGTTGTCGACTGGAAGACCGCTAACAAAATTAGAAGTCTAGGACACAAAAGACTACTATTTTCTACGAACACAATAAAAATCTGTATATTTTCCCAATTCAGGACAAACTTGGAAAGCAATCTATTCAATCCAGTAAAGTCTTGCTGGAACAGGAAGTACAGCTCAGTCGAGGTAGGTAAAACTGACAACAACCATTTCCTCAATTCCAACTATAAGTCTTGTCTAGGACAGATTATTCAATCAGAGCATACTGATGCACCGAGGTAACTTACCCCTTACAGTGTAAATATCCCTATAAAGGTTTCAGATATATCTGGGAGAAACTAAAACCTACTCACCTAAAGTCCGCGGTGTCCTGGAAGCATCATCTACAGGAAAAACAGATTCTGAAAACGAAACAAGCTGTTTGCTGGGTTCCACCTGTCTTGGGTGCTTGACAGTAATCTTGAATATTTCCTCATCATCATAAGGTCGTTTCTGTACCATCTTTAATTAACTGCAAAAATGGAATTGGATAATTAAAAAATAGCAATGCTTTGAATCATTTGATCATAAAATATCCATCCACCACCAAAACATCACTCAAAAATTGAGCGCTCACTTATCTTAAGTCTAAGACAACCAAGCACACGAAAGTCTGTACATAACCTCATACCATAATTACATTAAGACCACGAATTTCATTATAAGCAACATATCTTAACAGCAAAGAGCATAAAAGCGCAACTCCAAAGTATTATACATTTCATATACAATCAAGTGAACGTAACAGATAAAACTGGAAGCAAAATATGCTCTACATAGACAAACAAAAATCTTTAAGCTTACCACTATCTTAGAGCATAGATACAATTAAGACCGTTTAGCTAACCACTCCTAGCATTCATACCAGAAGACTAGTAGTACAAAGACTACCATTGTTCTTCTTTCATGTTACTTGCCTCTTATCAGAATATTTCAAATTTTTCCTCCTCATTATTATTTTGATAGAGTGGGCCAATGATTTGGGCACCCTCAATATGTGAAAGATAAATTTATATAATGAAAGGGCAATTAGGTAATAACAATTAACTATTATTAAATATAGGGCGCCCCCAATCAACGAAAAATGGGCGCCAACGTTAAAGCCCAAAATTTGCAAATAATTAGACTTTGATAATTTAATTAATTAATTAATTAAAATAAAAGCCTCGAAAAAATTTAAAATAATAAAATAAATAGTGGTCATCTATACCTCGGAAAAAATCTCCGACGAACGATACTGTAGATCGCTAAATTGGACGATCAGGGCACAAATTACAAGCCGTAAGGACACACAACCTTAACAAATCAAGGAAATCTGAGTTTACCCTAAACAAATTGAACCAAAAAATCAAAAGCCCCAAATTTCTGAAAACCCTAACCCTAGATCTCAAATTTTCAAAGAAATCCCAAAAATTAAACCTGACCCAGAAAAAAGTTCGTCGATTACCGTCTTAGATAACCTCGAATTCGAATGAATCGGCGAAAAAACCAAACCTTAAAAAAAAAAAAAAATCAACAACCCCAAATCCCAAAAAAGGCGAAGAAAACCCAAAAAGATTTACCAAATCGAAACGAATTCAAAGCGAAAAACAAAAAGAAACGATCGAAAATCTCAAATACATAAAAGGATTTCCCAGATCTACAATTCCAATTCCGGGATCGAAAACCCTAACCCTAAAATCAAAAATAAAGGACGGCAAGAGCTGATATTGGGATCGATCGGTAGAGGATGACGAGGATTGAAAGGATCCGAGATCGATTTGGGGAAGAAGATGAAAGATCGAGATGAAATCGAGGTGGGAGAGATTCAGATGAAAAAGAGAGGCGGCGATTGACGAAAAAAAAGGGGCAAAAAACGCTAGGGTTAGCTTTTTTTTTTTTTTTTTTAATTATTAAGTGGTTGTCAGGGTGGAGAATAGAAATTTAATTGGGAAAATAAAAGGGCACGAATATGAATGTAATTACGAGAGATACCCTTTGGCTCGCATACGAATAGGTTGGGCAGAGAGAGCAAAGTGGTATATATGGGGGTAATTGGTGAACGATGGTGATTCGGAATCCTATAGGGACTCCATTTCCTTGCCACGTGGCGATTTGTTAGGAAAGCTTGTTTCAATTTTGACTTCTGCTTTTTATTTTTTTATTTTTTATTTTTTTTTTGGAAGGGCCAAAATTTGAATCTACCGCCGGAAAATTCCCAATTTTTAAAAAAAAAAATTATATATATATATATATATATTTTTAAATCAAACGGTTTAAATTTTTTTGTCCAATAATTTTTTTAATATATATATATATATATATATATATTTGTGGATTATTAAATAAAGATTTCATGTAAATGGAACTTTTATATTTTTTTTCTTTACCTCAGCGTTATTTTTTATTTATTTATATTTATATATATTCTATGGGAGAAACAATGGTTTTGCCGTCTTCAAAAGCACACATTATCTCAATTGTTTTATAATATATATTATGTTATTGTAAAGTTTATTTTTTCAAATTTCATATCCGACAAGGAAAAAAAAAGGGAAGAAAAAAAAAAAAGTCTCTCTTGCAATTTTAATATGTTAAATGTTATGGTATCAAGAATTTTAAAATGGTTTCATTTCATTCTTATTCATGTCATTAATTATTTTGGAAAAATTACACTAGTACTCCTCTATTTTATTATTTTTCCATAGATTCTCATAAATTATAGAAAATATCCTTTCATATTTTATTTTTTGTTGCAAACTTTTTTTTTTTTTAAACAAAATTTTTGAAATTTTCACTTTTAAATTTGGTGTAAAAAACATACAAATGTCAATTATAGCTTTTTAATTACATTCTATATTAAAATGGGACAATTTACAGGTAAAAATCCAAAGAGTATTATATAAAACCAGATAAACATTACAATAAAAATGAAATGTGAGACGCGGAGTCTGTAATCAATATTAAGGGATGAAATTGGAAACCCCTTTTCCCATCCACTTGTCAAGTTGTCACAACTCACAACCAGCAAGCAGATCAATCAATTTTGTTTTGGACTAATTTCCAAAACACCATAAAAATAAAAAGTAAAAAAGGACAATACATAAAAGTAACTTTTTATTTTATTTTTTCTGTTAAGCTTGTAACAAAAAAGTAAATGCCTGTTTGGCTACAAACTTAAAAAACAAAAACTTCACCAAAGGAAACACTAAAATAATCAATTTTTATTTTATTTTATTTTTTATTTCTGTCATCGTTTTAGAAAACTCTTTTTTTTTTTTTTCAATATCAACCTGTCAAAATGCAGTTAGAATTTAAGTTAGAAGAGTAAGTTATTGCCAATTGTCTGTGACACACAGATAGAGGTATTGATGGAATAGAATTGCTGGAGAAAACAAATCCATCCATGCAAAATTATGTGAAAAATGCCCTTAAATAAACAACTTTGAAAATATTAATAGGACATTTATATAGCCATTCTCATTTGCCAATTTAGTCTGATAAAATCTGTACAGGAATTTGATTCATTATTCACTCTGCAACCATCTTGTAAAAATAAGATCCTTGAACACAATTTTGAGAAGCGTTTATCATTTACAAACGTGCCAATGACAAGCAAACACTGAAAAGGAAATGAAACAACAACAATCATGTGTAATGAAACAGAATCTATGATATGATAAATATATTTAACAATGTTATGTTCCTCTTCGTCTAAATTTACAGCATCAGCAAGAGATGGGACCATCCTTCCCTTTGAAATCGCATTGACCGATCAACCTCTGTTATTTAATTGATTCAGAAAAAAAATCAATGATAAATTAAGCCATGATTGCAAAAAGGAAAACAAGTGAAGTGAAATAACATTTACATGGAGCTGCAGAACTGCAGAACCAGCCAAATATAAATAGTGCTCTTCGGATTAGAAACTTCTATAATGAAAGTACAGAAACTTTGCACTCGACGCTAGCAATTTTGTTTCTATAGGTTCTATTTTTTGTCAATTTCTGTATCATCGGTACTGTAGGCAAAGACCACAAAGACATACCAAGGGAGAATTATGCTGAATTACTCGATGTTTTTAATTTAAGTGTTACCAAATCTTATACTGATAGAACAGGTACACTCCATACATTATGTTGTCTGCAAATGCCATTTTTTGGATTATCAAAACACGGCAGAGCAGGCAACACCAAAGCAGAAACTGTGAACCTAACATGCTAAAACCAGTTGAACAGAGAGGAAAGGATTTACACATGCATATTTAGTATGCTGATATTTAAAAAGACATTCAATGTAGAATTTAGAACCCACGCAATAATGGCTCCGAAGAACACACATTTCTAAACCTTTTTCTTTTCCTTTTCTTCGCAACTGATAACTGAAGAACTTAGTTTAGTATATTTACAGACATAAATTTTTGACAATACAAACCCTCAATATGTTAGCATACAACAAAACAAGAATCCAATATTGATACAGTCACCATATAGGTAGTGATGCGGAACTTACGTGGAAATACCAGAGCTATACTCTTAAAGATCAACACCCTCATCAAGGCCTTTGGAACCGATCATCACATTTGAATCAATTTGCTTGTCAAATTTCTTCCTCCTCCTTGCTTCAAATTCTTGGAATCCTTCCATCTGAATATAATTTGCTCAAATTTTGATACATACATTTTGCTGAAAAAGGATAGTTAAAAGACACTACATCAGGGAAAAGTAGACATACCTGCTGAAACTGATCCATTGAAATAGGATTCCCATGCAGGGAAATATTCTGCAAAGCTTTACAATCTTTCAACAGATTTGTAGGTATCTGTCCAGCACAAGATACATAATATCAAACAAAGGAAACATTCATATAATCTGTGCCTAAACACATATTTTTTTTCGATATAAGGGCCTGAAATTTCGCATGCCATGTTTAAAATGAACCCAATTCTATCAAATTGTAGTTATGATATAGCACTTCAAGGATAACTAAAATATCTTACTAGTTAACATTTTTTTGAGCTAAGCATGAAGTGAACAACTATTGACAGTCAAACAACCATCAAGCCTACTATATCTTCCAGGTTTGATTAATTACACCAGGTGTACAGTAAATGAAGAGAGAACTTTTTAGGCTTAACTATCAAGAGTCCAAAGTTGATGTGATATAGCACTTCAAGGATGACTAAAATATCTTGTTAATATTTCTTCAAGTTAAGCTTGAAGTGAACAATTATTGACAGTCAAACAACAACCAAAAAGCCCACTATATCTTCCAGGTTTGATTAATTACACCAGGTGTACGGTAAATGAAGAGAGAACTTTTTAGGCTTAACTATCAAAAAAGTCCAAAGTTGGACATTAGACAAAGATAATGGGGGGCATCATGGGCATTGATAAAGTGGATTCCTCAAACTAGTTTAACTTGTATATAAATTACCAAAGCATTTCAGAAAGCACTCTTTGGGCCTGTTTCCAAGTTTGACATAGAGCACACATTATCACAGATGTAAATATGTTAACTAGTAAGACCAATAATGCTCCTATCCCTGGCAGACATGCCTCTGTTTCCAACCATCACAGGCTTACCAAGTCAAATGAACATAAAAATAAAAAAATAGAAAAAAAAGGGAGAAGAAGCAAAAGAAATGGAAAAATGAAGCCCTATGATATTTCAATTCCGCTCAAGTTTTACCTGCTTCACATTATTATTGTCCAGGGAAAGTGACTTTACGTGCATAAGATTGCAGACAGATTCAGGAAGACCTTCAATAAGATTATCTGAAAGTGATTCAGATTGGTAATACTGTGAGTGAAAAATAGTTAAAATATAGAAAGTACAACATGGAAACACAGAACAGCTTCACAACTCTCATATACAACCAGGCTAAAATTAAAAAAAAAAAAAAAAAACAAAAGCACCTCATCTCCTTACAAGTAGTTAATTTACAGAAAGAGTCCAAACTAAATACAAGAAGCCAATAGAAACTACCTCAGCAAAACTTTAAAAAAAATAAAGGCACAAAAAAAATCTCAAAAATGATGCAACAAAGTGGAAGCAGAATTTGTAGAACATATGTAGTTGCTTTCAAGTTTGCATGACATTTATCTTCATAATTTTGCATGACAATGCGCCAATAAATCACTCAGAGAAGACTTCAACACCGCCAAGGAAAACAACAATGGCAAACATATCATTCTCTGAAGCTCCCTTGCCAATGAAAATAGAAGCAATGAATGATTGACTCCCTCCATCTCTCTCAAAAATCAACACCAACTTACAAACACCAAATTCTAGACAAAACCAATTCCACTTCATCATTTGTCTCACTCTCAATGTAATACAATAGAGAAGTGTAAGCAAAATCGATGAATGCACCTGAACTTCAAATCGTTACAATTTGCCTGAAATTAGATACCAATGAAATTACGTTAACGAAGTATAATTGGCTTTAGATGCTGCTATTCCATCTATAATGCCACGAGTCAATATTTGTTAGGAAGAAATCAGCTCAGTGAAAGCTTAGTCCAAAAATTGGCAAGCTGCAAATTTTAATATTTTTCACCATTCTATGTTACTGGACTAGAAAGAAGAGCAAGGAAACAGAGATCCATCCACCTTTATGCACTCTTTCCTATGGTCCACTAGGCAGCAAAAAGGAAAATTCAAGTTGTTCTAAAAATCAGATATCTATGTTCAAATTTAATAAAAGAAGAAAGAGTCAAGTGTAGAAAAGAAGTTTAGACATCAGATGTTGATCTAATGTTCGAAACAACATTCAAGTCCGATGCTTTATTACATATAACATCTTGTCAAAAATAAAAAGTGAGCATCAATCTGGAGAGAAATAATTTAAGGAAAAAGAAAGATTAAACCTACCATTTGCTTGCAATTCTTCTAACGAGAAGCAACTCCCAATTGATTCAGGAAGAGATTTCAATTTGTTATTTGACACATTTAAGATCAATAACTGCATGATCAAACAATAAATACCCCTGGTGTTAATAAGAAATGAAAAGATATCATAACAACGTTCTCTACTGACTTTTAAATTATGTAGAAGAATGAGACAAACAGATCTAGGGTAAAAAAAGCCCAAAGTACTTACATTGCGCAAGCTGCCAATAGTTTCAGGCAAATATGCTAACAAATTCCCTGAAATGGATAACCGCTCAAGCCTCACCAACTGCCCCACTGGACATGATAAAATAAATCTAGTCACAAGTTGTGAAAAGTCATTGCAAAAAAAACCCTTGAAGTTAGCAGACGACATCAAAAGAGATGGAAACTACTCTAATAACAAGATTTTCTTACTTATTTAGAGAAGAGAATTACATTCATCAGGTAAGGAAGTGATTTTATTTCCATCAAGTGTCATAACTTTTAGAGACTGTAATTTCCCCAAATTTATTGGCAGGTGCTCAATGAGGTTATCGGCTAAAACCTGAAATTTGAGCATTTCAACAAATACTCATTTTTCACACCTCAATGAAGTTTTATCAACAACCATGCATATAAACAACAATTAGGACAATCCAGTATGCAGACCAAGATGAAATAAGCATACAACTATATCATGAGGATTCACAAAATTCAACTAAAGTTACAAAAAGTATACATACATATATATATACACATATGATGAAATATAAGTAGGGAAATTCTATATTTATATTATATTCTAATACACCTATAGTCTACTTCGTTTGAATTTTTCCAATACGTCATGCCATGTCAATAATGATTCAATCACCAACTTCTCCAACTCTTTTTCATAAAAATTCTAAGGGATGTAGCTTTAATCCTCATTGAAATCTCTCTGTTCCTCACCCTCCTCCTAGTTGCAGCATCTTTTATCCAATTGGATAAACATTTTGTGTGTCCAAAGTGATTAACCCAATACATGATACTGAATATCTTAGTTACTCTTAAAATGTCTGCGTCTTGAACCACATACATAAACCATTATTTTGTTCTTCTATCTCTATTAATCTCCTCAGCTTTTTTTTATTTTCTTTTTTTAATTTTTCCATGTCAACCTGTCTACAAAATTAACCTGTGTATTGTGGAGTAACAACTAGTTTTCAGAAAAGCGAGCAAGTTTGAGAAGCTATATCTGTTTCATTCCAAGCATTGAATTCATAAAATGCAAACTAATAATTGGTGAAAAAAGGCAACCTTTCCATACACACCAAGTGTACATATATTTAACATTTACATATGAACCTAAAGTTCACTTTACCATACACAACAATAGTTAAATTAAAATATCATAGAGAATTCTTTATAGTATGCATTTAACATACCAGTCGCTGCATGTTGATCAATTTGCTTATGTCCATAGGAACATCCACTGCATGCAAAAAATAATAATAGTAATAATGATTAAAAAATAAATAAATAAATAAAGCATTCAAATTTCAAATTTCATTCTTTAAGGAGAATAAACATCTAAGATTATTTCCTTAGTGTTACTTCGAGATCAGCTCCATAATCAAGGACAAAGCCTGAGAGAGACTCAATTTTAACATTAAAGTTTGTAAATTCAATACTTCCAAAGAATTACCAATTTTATTGTGAGTTAAATCAAGAGTGCGTACAGATCTATCCAGATCAAGAACTTCTTCTGGAAATGTCTGTTACAAAAGAAAAGTAAACTGTAAATACAACATAAAAGCACACACAAACATACATAAACAGTAAAGCATCTTTTAGAAAGCTTGTCATATTTCCAGTAATTGCTTGATTATCAATATAGAATTCATATTTACTTTAAAAATCTTACCAGGAAGTCAACCAGTGAAACACCAACTTCTGATTGTTCTTCTTCTAATCTTAATGCATAGTGATGTACATTACACAAAAAGCACAGAGTATGATTTTATTAAATTTACTATGTGTATTTATTTGCTTACTTATAGTAGTATATAGATGAAACACAAAGAGTTATGTGCATCCTCGTAAATACAATTAAATTGGGATGCTCAACAGCTGTTTTAATTGCCGCAATCCAAAGTTGTATTATTCTTTTAAATCTGATCATTCCAATTCGTAATCCAATTAGGAGAATACAACGCATTAAGATTCATAAATCGAGCATCAGGAAAATATATATATATATATATATATATATATGTATATTTCTATTTGACATCAAATGTGCATAGTAAGCACATGAAGAATCTAGAACAACAGAGTCAAGGAATTAATAACAATCCATATCACATGTATCCCATTTCAAAGGGCCATACCACGCTGGTATTTAAAAAATAAAAGTCTTGATCAAAATTACTGATCATAAAAGCTACATGGTACTGTATTACGCTACTACGAAGTTTTACATACACATTATTTCATATACACACATTGTGCATAAAGTACGTACTGTAGGCATGCAAACATTATCCCTCCTAAAATAATGTGATAAAAACAACGTGAAGAATTCTCAAAATTTAACGAGTTTACACCACCCACTTCCTCTTGTCCCCTTAATCAAAGCTTTCCTCTTTTCCATTTTCAAATCGAAAACACAACTCAAATCAATAACGACAAAACTGGGATTCTATGCATACATACCCCACAACCCAAAATTCTCACAAGTCAACCAGATTCAATCACCCAAAAAAAAAAAAAAAAAGCAAAATACATAAAATCCATACAATATATACATATATAGGAGGTAAAAAGACGGATAGAGAGAAAATTACCTTCAATTTGGAATCACGCAGAGCAACAATGCCCGTGGATCTCCACCGAGCGACCCTGTTGACCTTAGAGTCCGCGTTTTTGCTAGAATAGCAACCCATGTTGCGACCCAATTCAAATAAACTATATATTCCCCCAAAAAAACAAAAAAAAAAATTGAACCCCGGAAAATTGAACAAAGAGCCGGGCCTGCCCAAGCTCTCTGTCTCAGTCTTCTGGGATTTTGAGAGTGAAAGAGGATCAGATAAACAATATGGGTGTTTGAAGGTTGCAGAGGTTTTGGAGGTCGGGCTCAAAGTTCAAGTTGAAGAAGAAGAAGAAACAAAAACGAACAGTCATCATTTTCAAAGACTTTTATATTGGCCACCAAAAACCGCGTTTTGTCTTACGATTTTGATGCGTTGTGCGCTGCTGGTTGGTTGCCTCTTTTTCCCAAAACACCATAATCTGAACAGTCTTTTTCTTCAAATTTATATTGTGAAAAGCATGTATTTTATTATTTGTCTTTTTTTTTTTTTTTCTCTTGTTTTTACAAATACATAATTTATTTATAAAATAAATTCTAAACAATGGAATTTTTTTGATAAAAATGGAATAATAAATTTTTATTTTTAATATTTTACTTTGAAAGTATTTTTACCACTACAAAATATTTTAAACATGCTGACCACCAATTTTTCTAGTTTAAAGAAAATGAAATTATATAAAAAAAACTTAAAACTCTATGCAATTTAGAACAAAAATAACAAATCGAAGGTGTATATTAAAAAGAAAATTAAATCTGGTGAATGAGTTTGTGTAATTTACTTTTAATTTAAAACTATGGTTTCTTTTTATAATTTTTTTTCTTTTTTTTTAAAAGATAGGGGGATTTAACTCAAAATGGTTGTGTAAAAAATAATATTTGTTCCATTAAACTGTCTCCAAAAATATTAATTTAAAACAGTTATTAAAATTTACGAGAAATAAAAGGAATTAAATTAATAAATTTATTAATTTAAGCATTTAACCAATATTTGTAGTTTCTTTTTTTGGAATTAAAATATATGGTTGACAGAACATATATGATGTATTTATGGTATAATTTTTACTATATTTTTTTTTCTATTTTAAAATATCATATTCTATTGGACTAAATGCATAAACTCTCCAAATTTTGGTGAAATAAGATACAATTGTCAATCACACAAATAATCATTTAAACTATTTAAATAACAAATAAATAATAGTTATACAACAAACTCTAAATGCCTTTAAACAAAATTGATAAATAATAATAATGAACATGGAAAAAGATTCCATTAACAAAAGAAAAACATTCTAATACATCATTATGAACAACAATGATAAAAAATAAAAAAAAATAAAAAAAAAGAACAGCATTTATAAACTATAATATACACTAAAGAATGGGGTTTTGTAGACAACTTAAACATTTGAATAAATTATGTAAAAAAAAAAAATGACATTTTAATAAATAACAATTTTTTTCCGACTATAATTGGAACAGTAATTCAAGGCGGAGAAAGGGAAGTTATAACTGCATTTGCAATGTCAATGTTGAAGATGATGAGCCCATTAGCAGTTGAACTTACAATATTGGGAGGCTAAAATTGTCATCATATTTATTTGCTAAACTTAACCATATATATTAAATATGAATAAAAAAATTTCAAATTAATAAATAAATAAAAAACAATAATATATGTTCATATTATTTACTATGTTATTTGATAAATATTTTAATAACGCTAATGATAATAATTTTATGTTAGAATTATTTTTTATGGAAGATGGTAGGTTTTTGCTCGGTTATTTTAGTTGTATTTTCTCATCTAAAAGTACAAATAAAATGGCTCTTTTTGTTTAGAGAATTTATTAGTTTGGATGAAGGAGGGGTAAACTTGCCTTTTACTAAGATTAAGCATATATTTGTTTTGATATTAAATTATTTTTATTTAAAATAATATGAATTACTAAAAATGATCATGACCTACTCAATTTATCTCTGCCTTAGCTATAAAAATGATCATGACCTACTCAACTTATCTCAGCCTTAGCTAAGAAAATAAAAACATATTTAGAATAATAAAAAGTGAATCTAAGAAGATAATTATCACATCATTTGACATTCAATATTAGGAAATAAGAAAATTTGATTAACAAATTTAATGACTCTTTTTTTATATATAGTATTTTTTAACTTTTTTTTTTGGTTGCTTTTGATGAAACAAATTAATATAATTAAGATTACATAAAGTGAATCTAATTAGATAACTATCACATTATTTAAAGTCCAAAAAATTGTACTTACACCTTTCTAGTTTTACCGTTATTTCATTTAGACTCAATATTTTTGAAAAATTATTATTAACCTTCTTTTAACATTTTATATTTATTAAAATAGATTCATTTGTCAGCTTTTACCAATTAATTTTAATAATAAAACACCAAAAAAGAAGTTAAAAATTAATATTTTGTAATTGAATAATATGGTAAAAATAAAATTTTAGCTTTTAACTGTTAAAACTAACGGATAAAAATTAATAAAAAGTAACAACTTATCTCTTTAGATAAATTTGTATAATTGAATAAGGGGTAAATGATATTTTTTTATAAGTGTGGGGTCTAATTGAAATAGTGACAAAAATGAAAAGGTGTAAATAAAACTTTCCCTTTTAAAAATCCACTATTTGGAAGTCAAAATATTTAAATTTGCTTTTCTTTTTTTCTTTTTTTTTATATTGGAAGTGAGAAATTTGAACCAGAATTATTATTTGAGAGAACAATAGCTTTTGTCAATATTATCCCACATTGATTGTAAATTTGACAACTCTATCATTGATGTCTTCATTACAAAAGTGCTGATAAGTGAGGCTGGTCTAATGGCATCAACTCTATCATTGATGTCTTCATCAGCTATGTTGAATGTTTAATATGGGTTTAATTTGTAATATTTGAATTGACAATTATAAATGCATGTGGAATTTTAGTGTTAGATGCTTTTCTTTTATTTTTTTATTTTTTTCTTTATTTTTTGTTATTTTATTTTATTTTTTAAAATAGTTAGTTTATCAACAAACATGTTCCTTTGATTTTTTTTCTTTTTTTATCTTTTTTTTTTATAAAGGATTTATTTTATCATTTTGGTATTTAATTAAATTTGGCATATATGCTAAACAAATGAATAGATTGGTGACAGATTTCATAAAAATTTAATGAATAAGTTTGATATACAATTTCAACAAAAGCTTAATGAATCATGTTGAGGTAAAGAAAATTTGACACAAATATGATACGACATGACAAGGCATGAACAAACACAATTCAATACGATACGATACGATACATTGTTCGGCCTACTTTATATATTCTTCCCATTTTTCATTCCTAACTCAATTTCACCACATACCCACCAATGAATTCTATTTGTTCCCTAATCTATTTTAAAGTGGTTAATGTAGTTTTCCATTCGTACCATACTTTCTAGGGTACACTTTGAACATTTCCTCCCATAATCTTAAATTCAGATGCCCAGCCATAATGTTGAATCCAAATAACATTATTACTTTCAATTATAATAATTATTAAGTATTTGACATCCTTTGTAACGATTTATTTTGAGAAAATTATCCGAATTTGAATTTTTTAGTGCTTTGACTAATTTTGATCAAAATTAAACTTTGTGTGGAATCAAGTTTGGTTTTTCTTTAAAGTTGGAATTTGACTTTGATTTTTGTGTTATTACATAAAGCTTATCAATACGAGTTTGTATGTTCGCAACAAACCTAATTCTAAGTTTTATTTAAAAAGTCATGATTTTGAAAAGTTTGGTTTATCAATATTTTATCTGTATCCAAACAAGTATTCGTTTTTATCTTTTAGTGGACCAAAATGACTATTGCTATTGTTTTGTTCTATTTTTCGCAATACTATCGATCACTAGTTCTGTGCAGACCAAAGTTTCAATTTTTAAATTTATTTCGTCCGTACAACATATATATATTTTTTGAGGGTTTTTTTTTTTTTTTTGGATGTATTAGTTGTTACAGCTCTATTTGCTCACCTTTTTTTGTACCAATCTTTATCAATAAAAGTTTACCTCTTTTTGCCAGTGATTTTTTTATCAAAGATTTTACACAGAAATCTGTGTGTCTTTGTCTTTTTCTATTGCTATTGTTTTATTCTATTTTTCGCAATACTATAGATCACTAATACTTTAGGGAAATATTGCTGGATCAACAAACCCCAAAATGCCCATTCTACCCTTAGAACAAGTGAAACCAGCTAGCTTTCCCTCTCTTCCAATGACCCATCGAACTAGCAACTTTTATTGTACAACCCAAACTTCTACCTTAGAATTGACCAAGAAATCTTTCAAACCAAGCACCACATGCCTAATGATTGTATTACTCATGAAAATCTCGACCAAGTTGGTGGAGTGATGTACCGGCCACGATTGATCACATCGAATTTCGGCCAATTTCGACAAAAGAATACCCTTTATCCCTTATTTTGGATCCTTTAGATTCGAATATGACCTTTTTTTGCCAAATTTTAAGTCTTTTATAAGATATAAAGTTTTGAAATTTAGCCAACTGATGACTTTTTAGATTAAATTGAGCTTAACATTTTGTCACCCATTCCACAAGTTTTGTTTTGGTATATAATTTGTGAATTTTGATTACTGTTTGAGATATTTCCATTTTTGGGTCGATTAGCTTAATACTAGACAATTGGATTGAGTTTAAAAAATTTAGGATCAAATTAAAGCTGGATATATATAATTGGATGTTAATAGGTCCCAATAGAAGTTCAATTTCAAAAAATTGATGTTAGGATGAAAGACACTAATTTTGAGTACTGGAATATAAGGGTTTGCAGTATAATTGGATCTTTTGATATCTAGTTTTAGAAATTTTAAAGTTGTAAAAGTTCTTTTAGGATATTGAGTACATATCAATGTCCTTGTTATATTTTTGAAAATCTAAAAAATATTCTTATTATATTCTAGGCACTGAGACTAAGACTAGAGGTGATCCAATAATGAATAAAGAGTGGATTGTATCTATGCTATTAGAGTTTTCTTTTCATTAACATTTTGGGCATATTGAATTTATAAGTTCATAGTTTTAAAGTTTTTTAAAGTTTTATGTAAACATTTGCTTTATGTCAATTTTTGCTAAATTATGGTTATATTATTATATATATATATATATATATATACTGAATTTATGTAAAAATTATCATTTGATGTAATTTTTTATAGAATTTTAAATGCTTTCAAATTTTAAAATGCTCATAAAGTGATTATGAGCTTTGACATTAAATTGTTTTGACAATTTTGAATATTGAATATTAAGGGTTTTTGATGTTTAAAACGAACTATTGGATTTTGAAAGGGTTTTCAAATATCATGATTTAATTTTGCTTAAATTTACAGTTTTTTGGTATTTCATGGAATCAACAGGTTGTTGAGTATAAATGTGTATTTTTAATTATTGATTTATGGATTTGAAATGTTTGATTAATTTATAAAACATTTCTCATATAAATGTTTATTTGGGTATATGTTAATAAATGGATAAATGATATTTTTGTTACAAGATATATGTGAGATGTGGATTTGTGATAATGTTATTCAAGTAATATTATGGCTACATATACGTATACAGATACAATTATGAATACAATCACTCAATTACTTGCTATTATCACATGATGTAAAGGCTGGTTGAGAGATTTCAGCTCTATGATGCCTCGAGAATATTGAAGGTCATATGATAGTTTCCCCTTTTTCTATTGGATTTACAATGCCTTGGAATGCTAAAGGTCGTATGATAAGATTTGATATTAGACATGAGACACAAGTTTTGATATCATATGGATTATATGTTATGAAACTATTCTTTTTGCTTATGGTTTATTTTTTGATAGTACAATTGATTTATTTAAGTGTATGAGTTTATGACTGATATAATGTTTATAAATATTTTCATATAAAATATAAGATTTGTTTTATTTTGGGAAAAATTCATGAGTTTTATGAAAGACGCTTTTTAAAATAGGAGAACTTTAAAAAGAGTGAAAGTAGTGTTTTGAGAACAATATTTTAAAGATAAATAATTATTTTCATCTTATTATTTTATTTCACTCATTGAGATTATTTCATCGTTTTGTTTTTAAACTGTTCCGTTAAGTCTCAGCTGGCAAGTTCTATATATCATGTTCAAATATCTTCATCAATTATATATTATTTCACTGTTAATGTATTGTTATTTTCCTTTAACTCTAATGATATAATATATTCTTTTTTACATCCATTCTAATATTTAAATTATATTAAGCACATTCTATATTTTATTTTTGTTCATTTATACTTGTTAGAATGCTTTTATGGATTAGCCAAATATGTATGACTTTTATATTAGTTATATCCAAATTATAAGTAGGTTTTATTGGATTTTCAATAGCAAATTTGGTAAAACAAACCTAAATTGGGCTACTTTAGATGTCTGAAAAGGATCCAAGGGGTGTTCCTCCTATCATTTTACATAATCTTAGAATTCTGATATTGTCTACCATACAAAATGACTAATTTCTCTTTGGTTTTTACTTAACATACTTATAAGCAAATCAACATGGTAAACTCTCCCTTTCTTAGATATGCTTCTCATTTTCGAGATGTTATCATCAACTTGCAATAATAACTTGGCACATAATAAAAAACTTATCATGCAAGTTTGTAACGAGACCTTGAATAGTATCTTTTAAATGACAAAGTAAAATCCTCCAAGTATCCTAAGTACTTTGAAGCCACTATTTTAATTTTGAATAACTCATACACCTTGAACCAACATCTATTTTAATTTTGAATAACTCGTACACCTTGAACCAACATCTATTTTAACTTTGAATAACTTTCTCAAACCTTGGCAACTTTTATAAAATATTTGTAAAAAAATAAATGAACTAGTTTTTGCCAATAATGTTTTTGTATAACTTGTTTCATTATATTTTAAATATGTAGAAGAATATGATACTTAAAAAATAAATGGAGAATTATTAATGGATGGTTGATACTTAAAAAACAAATGGAGAATTATTAATGGATGGTTGTTGTTTTGAAAATGTTTAGATTAAATAAAAATGTTATTTTCATATAGAATAATGCTACAAGTACAAATACTAATATATTTACCAAGATAATAGGTGTTATTATCTAATTGGTTAAAAAAAATAAAATAATCTAAATATATATATAAATAAACATTTGAAATTTAAACTAATAAGCTAATGACCCATTATATATATTTTTTCAAAGAAATAATGGCCCTATATATTGTTTATACTTCTTAATATTTGTAACACTATTATTTCAAATGTAAAAAAAAAAAAAAAAAAAAAAGCCTTCTAAGTTACAAATTTTCTTATTTTTTAAAAGGCTTATTAGGAAAAACATAATCCCATTAAAAATCAGTTATATAATATACTAATCATTTTGTTTTAGCAATATATATAAGCCAATCAATTGTATAAAAAATCAAATTGAAAATGATATTTATCATCGCTGGACAATTTAAATGGTTGTCTAAAAATGTTTATTTTCCAAATTATGTTTTTATAATAAAAAATTATTATGTAATCAAAGACGATCAATGAGCAATAACCATATAATAAATTTAATTTTTATCAAAAAATAAATAAATATTATTGATGTTTAACTATCTACCTACCTATTATTTGGTATGATCATCACAAATTTAATATTTATATAATTATTATAAAGTAGATATAAATGATAATATAGACAAAAATACAAATATACATGTAAAATAAATAATAACTATTATAAATATGTACATAGAATATATTTCTCCAAATGTAGTTAAGGGCGTGTTTAGAAATGCGTTGGAGCTCCAATATATGCGTCCAAGAGAAGAAAAACACCTTTTATCATGTTTAACAAAAAACTAGAAAATGTTTTAAAAAAAGAAAAGAAAAAAGCACTAAAGGTTCTTTTAAAAGAAGCACAACCTATTAAAAAAAGTGCTTTAGGATTTTTTTAAAAAATTAAATAATTTAATTAGAATAGAGAAAATATCAAAAATAAATTTAAAAGTGTTTTTTTATTGTTTATAGTTAAACATTCTACCATTTATTTTATAAAGCACTTATTAATAAAAGTGTTACAAAAAATAAGTGCTTATGAAAAAAGCACCTTCAAACACAACCAAAATGAATTGATGAAATATTTACGGAATATTGTTAAGTATAACTCGTGAGCATTGTTTTAAACTCAACCATAACAGGATAATAATTTTATGTACAATTAACCAATATCATATAATGATTGTCGACAATAACAACCACATTTAATATAAGATTTATATAGTTAACATACTAATAATTACATTTAAATTATCAATGAAATATAATTTTTAATAACTACTTTTTATATTTTATATTTCAAAATGAGGATGAGAAAGGAATCGACAATTTCAACCACTCAATAATTTTATGTAGTATTAAAATAATATTTTTATTACATATAATATAATTATAATAATTATTTTATATATCTTAATTAATAAATATTTTTATCAAATATGTATTTTTTGCATTTTTTATTGATAATAACATATTTATAACTTTTTAAACATACTATACGTTATTTACTAAAAGAAATATAAATTCCAAATCAATATTTTTATAATTTTTATAGTCAATTTGATAATTGATTAATCAAATAAATTCCTCCAAGAGTTTCAATAAAAAATTCTGTTTTTAAGTAAATTTCTATTTTTTTAATAAAATTTTATCAATATTCGATAATTTTCGATATTTTAATTGATATTTCAATATTTAAAAACTTTGATATTTCTGTAAATATTGATATTTTGAACCTTGGTAATGGTTGGTTTAGTAATATACTGCAGTTTCAAAGACTTTATTTAGCCACGTCTCGCATTAGAAAAGGAAATACCTATTAATGCACCCATTCTCAATTTGGTATAGGGTTACCATGTGGTCAAAGACCAAAAGAAAAAAAATAACTTTTTTATTCTTGAAATCACAAGCTAATAACCTCAAAAATTACAAAATCATAATTAGAATATAATAATTTTTTTTTATTCAATAATGCTAAAGTTACCAAAATATTTATCAAATTTACGTACAAAATAGTATAAAAAATGATATGATAATATTTAATTGATTTATTTTTTTAATTCACCTATCGATTTAAGAGTTTATTTATCGATATTTAAGTTTTATGATTATGCTAATCTATGATATCTTAACATGTGTCATTTAGTAAATAAATTTGATAAACATACAAGCTCATTGAAGTTTAATCTAGATTTTTTTAATTAATATTTTAATAATTTTTTATTAGGTTTGAAGAAATATGGTAGGATGAAACAAAAGATTCTAAATTTATAATAGATTTATTTAATCATTTATGGGGTTACCTATACTCAAAGACGACGAGGACGACAAAAACAACAACAAAAACCTTCTTTAATTTTGAAATCACAAGTTAATAACCTTTAATAATTATAAAATCACAATTAAAATATGTTATCTTATATTTTTTATTTTATACTGTTAAAATTATCAAAATATTTATTAAATTTATTTATCAAATAATATGAAGGATGATATTGTAATATTTAATTGATTTATTTATTTTTTATTAATATATTAATAAATAATATTTTAACATTTATTATTTGATAAATAAATTTGATGTATATGTTAGCTCAATGGAGGTTAATCTAGATTTTATTTTATTAATCAATATTTTAATAATTTTTTACTAGGTTTGAAGATACTAACTTTATAATAGATTTATTTAATGATTTGAATGATATTATTTTTATGAAATATTAAAGGAAACCAAGATTGTAATTTATTGTCGTTTCATAATATATTGTTTTTATTTTTTATTTTTTTTACTTAATTGTGTAATTTGCTATCTTAATTTCTTAAACGTTTTTTAATATTATTATTGATAGTTACAATTTGTTAAAAATCTCAAAAAGCTTCTAACTTAAAGGAAAAAAAAATATAAATTGTATTTAATTTGGTATCTATTTATTTACTTTTTTCTCCTAACTTTATAATTATTTAAGATATCTAATTACCATTAATCTATATAAATCAATATTTAATTAAGTAAATTAGACACAAATAAGGCAATTACAAATGTAAGCAATAATGCTATGCTGTAGTTATTTGCCTCTTTTTTACTATAACCACATGAACTCTAGTCTTTAATCATTTAGAGTTTTAGCCTAATCTTTGTCAGTTCGCTTGATAATTTATGCTCTTTTTTTCATTTAATTCTTCATTTTTATGGTTCCTGCATATGGAAGATATATTCCATGTTCTCAACAATATAAATTTTCTTCAAAATTAAGATGAAGGAACGTAATATTTGAAGGTGATTCAAAGAGTTTATAAACAAAATTATTTTAGAGGTTACTTGTTTATCATTGATCTTTGCTACATCAGTTGATGATATTTGAAAATATTTACATCAATTTGATTATGTTGAAATCTTTTTGTTCCAAGGGAATTGAGTGAAGTTGCGGATTGGGTGGCAAGATCATCGAGAAATAATAATTTTTTTTTCTTGAATGGGCATATGTTTGCCTTCTCCCTTTTTTTTTTTTTTTTTTTTTTCTTGTTCTTATTATTTTGAACAACTGATTCATGCTAATGGGCATGTAATTTTGTCATGATCTTTTAATAATGTTCTCGTAACCAAAAGCTCGTAATCAAAAGCGAAAACCAATTTGTTTTTTTACTTGAAATGTGATTCATTAAAATCAAAAGACACGGTTATAAAAAAAAAAAAATTAAAACATAAGAGGCTTCCTCAGATACACTCTCTTATATCATAAAATCAAAAAAAGATGGATGCAATAAGCTTGTTATTAGACAACACAAATTTTTTTTTTTTATCTCATTTGAGTTTCAAAATTAATTAAAGCATGTCTATATCTAAACTTTTCTTGATCAAATTTCATAACAATTAAAAGACAATATAATTTGAACAAATTTTATTTATACAAACCAACAATTTTTAATATTGATAGGTCAATTTTATCAAAATTTTAACAAAAATAAAATTTTAAAAAAGGGGTATGTTGATGCTATGTCAAAGTTTAAATGAAAAATTGTTCAAAATATAGTTTAAGAACAAATTATTATTATTATTATTTTTGACAAACAAACAAATTAAAACTTTTTTTTTTAAATAATAAACAAATTAAAACTTTCATCATATGTGAGAGCATTTCTAATATGCTATATTTTTATTGTCACATAAGAAATAGATAAAAATAAAAAAAAATCAACAAAATAATGATTTTAAAGAATATTACATTTTAAAAAAAAATAAATATATACATAATTTTCAAGGAAAAATAAGCATGCATATTATTAATTAAATGAAATTTAGAGAAATCATAAAAATACATTTTAAAGTTTTTTTACCTATTAAATAAATATTCATATTATGTAAACCACAAATCTTGGTGATCGACATAGCAATTGGTGATGCTATGAAAGTTCAAAACATATACTGTTTTTTTTTTTTTTTAGTTATAGATTTATGTATTTATTTATTTATTTATTTAATTTTTCCAAAAAAGATATTTATCCTTCCCGCCCAACCGTCAAAGTCTGGACCCTCGCTCACTGAAGTTAAAACGCACCGTATTACTTGTCATACGCCATGCCTTGCACACTGAAAAAAACAAAAAGTACAGAGGCAGCTGGCAAAAACGTCCTCGTCTTTTCCTTTTATTTCTCTGTGTCGTCGTCTACCTCCGGCCACAGCTGGTTCTTCCGGCGGACGATTAGGGCTTTTCTTTTTGTTTTGTTCAACAAGTTCCAGAAACCAAATCAAATTGGTTTCTCTGCTGAAAAAAGAAAAAAAAAACACAAAAACAAAAACCCTAACATCTTAAATTGTCAGGTTGGTTTCTATTCTAATCGTTTGCTTTTCAAATTTTGAAGTTTGTTTACCAATTTTTCTTAAGCGGTTAAAATGTTTAACAATTTAGTGGACAAGAATTTGTTTAAAATATAGATTGTTTTATTGTTTATTGGAACTTGTTAGTTTAAAATTTTCTCAAAAGTGGAACTGTATTTGTTGGAAATTTCAATTTCAGAGCTTCAAGCGTGAGTTTTGATTTTTTTTTTTGAATTATTTTGGCTGTTCAATTAGTTTGGTAATGATTTATTTTGCTTTTTTGGGGGATAAAATTTAAATGTTGAAATGCAGTGGATATGGGTAGCGAGAGCCATCTGAGAACATGGGTGTCTGATATGTTAATGTCACTGTTGGGATATTCTCAGTCCACTGTCGTTCAGTACGTTATTGGGATAGGTACGTTATCAAATTTTTTGCTTATGTGTTTGATTTTGCTTTTTATGTATTCCTCTGATAGAAGCATTGTTAACACTGTGCTATTAATATGGAAATTTGGTTTTTCTTGCAGCTAAGCAAGCAACATCACCATCTGATGTGGTGAGCAAGCTTGTGGAGTTTGGGTTACCATCATCTAGTGAAACACAAGCATTTGCTGAAGAAATCTTCTCAAGGGTACCACGTAAAGCGGCTGGTTTGAATGTAAGCTTTTTTTTGTTAAGAATAAATCAATTTCTGATGTGTTTTGGCTATCATATGAAACCGGGTTTGCATGTGTTTTCCATATAATTTTTGTCTGCTTGCAAAATATAACTAAAATCAGGCTTCTTGTTTTTCCTTTTATTGTCCGTATCAGCTTTATCAAAAACAAGAGAGAGAAGCCGCTATGTTGGTGAGAAAGCAGAAGACTTATGCCATATTGGATGCAGATGACGAGGATGATGATGATGATGGTGACGCTCCAAATGCTAAATCTTCCATTGAGACTACTTATGAGAGTAGGAAAGTGGTATCCCATAAGAAGCGATTTAGGAAGAAGACTGAGGAACAAGATGAAGATGATGAGGCAAAGTGATCATACTTAACTCATGAAATTTGATTTTATTTCATTTTGATTTGCTTTAAATGGTAAACTGCCAAATGAGCTTCTCCTAATAACTTCTTATTTCCTTTCTTTTGTAATCCTTCAGGTGGTTGCACGGGGAGAAGAAGAGAGACGGGTTAAAAGACGAACTTCTTCAGATGAGGATAATGATGCAGAGGTACTATTTTGTTTTTAAACATAGATGCTTCCCTGTCCTTTTTTCATTATAGATTTGTAGTTTTCATTAAAGAAACGTTTTGTTTCTGTGGGTGTGAAACCAGCCAAACATATTGAAATCATTTAATTTCATGCTGGTTTTGACCATCTCCTAGTTGGTTCGTTGTTTAATTTGTCATCTTGTTATGCGATTGTAGGATCTTTATGGCTGTGTGCTTTTATTTATTATGTACCTCTTAAGGTTTATGAGAAGATTTTACCATGCTCTAGTTGTAGTAAGCTAAGCAATAAGCTTCAGTCAATTTTGAGATTTCTCCTTTTTTTGAAGTGGCATTTTGATATATATGATATGCAGTCAGACGAAGAATTATTACGCGATCAAAGAGAAAGAGAGAAATTAGAACAAAATTTAAGAGAACGTGATGCAGCAAAGACACGGAAGGTATGAGTTCTAAATTTGGATTTTGATTTCTTACCACTAGGAATTGATGGTAGATTTTCTTGGACATTCATTTTCCTTCAGCTAAGCTAAGTTCTTTCTAGAGTTTCACACTAAAATCATTGATTGATGATATGCCTAGTGCCTCCTCTATCTTGGCTGGCTTTCTTTAGTTTAGTTATATATTTTGTCCAGAATATAATAATCATGTAGATTTTCAGAAGACTTGCATTAAAATAGTTATGTTCGTGCAGAGTATGAGTCATTACAGCCCATTAAATTGAGTTAACAAGTATATATTTAATTGTATATTAATAGTGTCTGCGTGTGTTCTGATTATTTAAAACCATTCATTAAAATCTTTTGTCACCAGAACGCATTAGATTGAGCTATGGCCTGTCTTCTGCTGATGGCTTGTTGAATGTGAATATCTAAATACCCATGGATTATTTATAGAATGATTTTTTTTTTCATTGATTTTTAAGTCACTAATGATTTTATTATTTTTCTTGTCTATAATTCTGTGGGCAACAGTTAACAGAGCCAAATTTATCGAAGAAGGAGGAAGGTAAGAACTGTTTTTAGTCATGTATAATTGTAGTTGCATGCGTATGCAAGATGTGTATCCTTGGGATCATGGGTATAAGATACATGCTTGAGTACATATCTTTCTACATACATGCATTTATCCATGCATATGTGTTCCCATATTCATGCATTCTACTTGTATCTTATATTGTATAATCACGATGCCTATTATTGCATGACAGAGGAGGCTATTCGGAGATCAAAAGCTTTGGAGGAAGATGACACTGAAGTTTTGAGGTTTGTCTTTGGACATCTTGATTTAATTTATTTCACTGTTTTCCATCCTTCTCTCTTCTTTTCTATTTTACTCTTCGATGGGTGCTTTAGCTCTTCTTTTTCCTTTTTTTGTTTTTCCTTTTTTTTTATTTTAGTTTTCTTTTGTGGGTGGTGAGGGGAAGCAAAGGAGTAGTTGGGTGTAGTTTATGACTGCTAAATTACCACAAGATAGAGTGTTACATGCCAGTTATGTTATTCTCATCCACTGTATTTTTGTTTTTGAGGATTTCTCTGCCTCTCCTTCATCGTTTGTATTAATTTCCCTATCAATAAAAGGTTGTAGTCTTGAAAAGAATGTTTTCCTCATCCGCATGGTTTCAGCTTCACTATTTTTTGTTTTAAATTATTGTCTCTATGTTTTCTTGTTCATTCACGTTTCTATACTTTGGCATGTTTTTCAAGCAAGAGTGTTGGCGTACTAAGTTTATGAGCCTGTTTATCTTCCTACGTGAATATCCACTTGTTTTGTTTCCACAATTTGCCTCTTCAAATTTTACATGAAGATTAAGGATGTGATGAGACTAATCCTTTGAGAAGGATATTTCTCAGGTACATTGTGCCAAAGAAAAAATTAATGATAAATGGTCCATAGATGACCATGCAAAAAATATTGGGAAAGATGACTATGTTTATATCTTGTATGGCGGATACACTTATTTTACATGATCATATTTGAGTGAGAGTGGCTGTCAGAAAATTTGAGTTATTATATATAGCTGCTACGAATTGTCTTAGGAAGCAACTAGTGGTTTAAGGATCTGTATAGATATTGTATCTGTGTACCAAGTTTGGTTCTTAATTTATATTCTGAAATTTGGATAAGCAATATATACTAATTCTCCTTCAATAATTGCGTTTGATTCAGAAAAGTGTCGAGACAAGAATATCTAAAGAAGAGGGAGCAAAAGAAACTGGAGGAAATAAGGTAAGCACAAAGGTTGCATGCTGCTCTTTAATAATTAATTAATTTATTTTTTAGTAAAGGCTTACAGATAATTTTCATCCTGAAAGAAAACTGCTGTTAAAGAGTATTTGAATTTAGGCTACTCATTTAGTATTTCTTATTTTATTCTTCTTCAATCTTGTGTTCGTAATATCTCAATCATTTAATGACTATCTCAGAGATGATATAGAAGATGAGCAATATTTATTTGATGGTGTGAAGCTTACTGAAGCGGAATATCGTGAATTAAGGTAATCACTGTTGCTGGCTTGGCATCCGGATCTTTTCTCTCATTTAGTTTCCTTCAATGTAAAATGAAATTATTAATTGTATCATTTTATTTTTGTTTCAATTTTAAGATGAATTGTTAAAGCAATTCTGTTGGTTGTATTCACAATAATGGTATTTTTAGTACATTGTGTTGATAATGGATTTTTCAGTTGATGCTTGATCATAATGTCCTTCATATAATAAAATGCGCTTGAGTCTTAAACTTTATGACTCAAGCATTGTGAAATAATCAAATTTTCTTACTTGTATTTCATATTAAAATTGAAATAATTTGAAACCATTGATGTTGGTTGGGCATCCAAGCGATCCTAAGGGCAACAAAAGTTTCGAACTTTGGAACAGTGTCTTCATACTAAAAAATTGACTATCCTTTTTCATCATTCTCAAAAAGTGAATAAATCACCAAATTCTGGATTTATTTAGGCTTCCTATTTTGTTTCCACACATAGAGATAGAAAAAGGAAGAAATAAAACCTCTAGTAACAATCTGGTGAGTAACCAACCTAATTTAGACATAATTTCCACTGCATCTTCTTCTTGCCAGCTAAAAGCCATCTATATGAAAGTTGTGTTTGCAAATCTGCCTTAGCTACTTATGTAGAAGATGCTTTTGCAAATCTGGCTGATTTGTGACTTATGTAGGGTTTGCCAGAGTTTTAACTTAGCAATTTTATTAAGGTGGTATCATTGGTACTCACAGCATATATTTTGAAATTTTGCATGTGGAAGATTATCTAATTCTTTGTTCATTGTGCTTTGATGAGGATGTAAAAATTAAAGTCCAACTACTATCACGAGCCTTAGCTCATTTTGGTTATTCATCAATGTATATTTTGTTGTCTTTGGAATGATGCTGAAAAGTTTATTGGGGCCTTATATGTTTGTATTTCTATAGGTACAAGAAACAAATATACGAGCTTGTGAAGAAACGCTCAGAGGAAGCGGAGGATACGGCAGAGGTAAACATCAACTTTAGCATGCTTAGTTGGTGGATCAACGAAATCTTTTATTATTCTGTTTATTTATATTATTTGATGTTAAATTATTTTTTGTAGTTATTTAGATTTTGGCTCATTATGAATTTTGAATTAATTCGTTTGGTTGAATTTGATGATTTAGTGGCACAAGTGTCATAGTGAAAATGGAGAAATATTTGGTACGAAGTATACTATTGGAATCTCATTTTCAATGCCAAGTTCTGGTTTGATAAGACTTGTGTTTAATATCTCCAATCCAGTTGTTTATCTTTCAAAGAAAATAATAAGAATAAGATTAACAATAACAATAACAATCAGTCCGGCTCTAGTCAGGTCCTAATAATAATAGGCTTTTGTGTTATTATTTGATTAATTCCAGAATCTGGACTAGGATATCTGCAAATTGGTGGGTTAGTCAATAACAATAACAATAACAATAAAAATACAATAACAATAACAATAATCAGTCCGGCTCAAGTCAGGTCCTAATAATAATAGGCTTTTGTGTTATTATTTGATTAATTCCAGAATCTGGACTAGGATAACTGCAAACTGGGTGGTTAGTCTTGCTCCTAGTCTGGACTGTTGAAGCATTATACTCATCCTGTTTTGATGGTCATTTTCTGAATCTTTTCTAGGGAGGCGTCAGACCCTAAATGTAACTAGATTTAGGGTGTGATCATAGACTGTTAATGCAGTGGTAGGAGCATGGTGGGTTTAATAAGATTTGGCATTATGATGTCAGGAGGATGAGATTCTGGTGGATGTTTGGTGTGGTCATTGTTTTATGAAGAATTATTCCAACTTTGATTTCTTTAGCTGGTGATAAGGTGACTTTTTAATTTTGGTGCAAATTTGGAAAGGGTGTAGCTTTATCATACAATTGACCGCTCTATTATTAAAGCTTTGAGTTTTTAGGAAGTGAATGGGGTGATCAATTTAATTCTTTTTGATGATTTATGGAACGGAAGTTTAGGTAGGAGGATGGATAAGGTGGTGCTTTTTAAAATTGAAATTTTTGATGTTAGATCAATTTATCTTTGCCAGAATATGGCATGATTTCCTTAAAGAGTGGCCTTCCCCACCCAAAAACAAAAAAAAAAAAAATGTTTATCTTCTGTTGAGATATTCAAATAGTAAATAACTAGGTTTAGAGAGGGTGTACTATTGTTCATTTGTGTTCATGTGGGGGGGGGGGGGGGGGGGGGGGGGGGGGAAATGTGGCGAATGGGTCATGGATGGTAAATCATTTGTTATTATTTTTTGCTTTTTCTGGTGTCGATTCATCTTCTAGTTGTCTGGTATGCTGCGGCTGCTATAATTATCTTTACTATCAATTTTAAAATAACCATTTATATCTAGTTAGCACAAGAGATTGTTGACACTCCCCTCATATATAGGTCCATTGAAGAAAGGTGTTGCAAATTGGACCTTTCATGTGCAACATGATAAATTAAAATTGTCAAACATAGCATGATTCTAGCACAAGATCCATTGGATATCTAAGATTGGTATAGTGTTGTGTAATCATTAGTCCCAAAGTTTTAGATTTTATGATGTGGAACCAACTATGTGTATCAAATTATCACAAGAGAATCAATGAATTAGACGATTTGACATGGTGGTGTGGAAGATTGTTGGAAACCTTCGAGGATGTGTTTAGCATAATATATTTGGTTTGAGAGGAATAACAAACCTTTTTAAATAGTAGAAAATTCTGCTTTTGGAGCTAAGGTTCCCTAATGTATCTTTTTGACGTACAGTTGTAATTTTTTTTTTTTTTTTTTTTTTTTTTGGGGCTGTCTCTACTTTCTTATATTTGTTATTTATATACTTATAGTGTAGTGGGAGGTCATGTAGGTGTTTTTTAAGATGATTTTTTTCTCCTAAACATAAAAAATCAGTGAGGCCAAAAACATAATTACTCTTTCTTTTTCCTTCAAATCCTTAAGTTCTTCTTTTGTTGTTTTTTCACCTATTCATATATGCAGAAATGATTTCTAATGATCTTATGAAGTGAACGACTATTCTTTTTTGGATGCTATAGCAATACTCTTTTTCAATCTAAGTCCTTGTTTCAAACAATCTGATGATGATGCTTCTTCATATTTTTTCTGACATCTTCTACTCCACATGGAATCCACTGAAATAAATGAAATTTACTAGTGATTTGGATGACTATCTTCTACAATATGGCTTATTTGTTGTCCTACTGTTCCTGCACATTGTTTAATTTTGTGCTTAATTGTCATCCTTGTTGGACGGCAGTATAGGATGCCAGAGGCATATGATCAGGAAGGTGGTGTTAATCAGGAGAAGAGATTTGCTGTGGCCATTCAACGTTACAGGTTATCACTCTAAACTAAAGAAGACAGATGTTACACATCAGCAGAATTATCTAGGACACAGTTGCACACATACATGCTACCACTGCACAAACTTTTTATATGGTCTTTATTTTTTGCAGACTTACACTTGACTGATGTAGAGTCTACATCAGGAAATGTATCTATTGAACTGTTTGTACGTTTCTGCCTAATAGGGACTCGGGTGCTGGGGATAAAATGAACCCATTCGCAGAACAGGAAGCATGGGAGGATCATCAAATTGGTATTTTTATCTTCCTGAAGTTTTGAACTTTCTTTTTTAGCACGCTTCTGTTATACTTTTATTGTTTATTTTTTAGAACTTTCATCTATGGCTTGACTACAGGTAAGGCAACATTAAAATTTGGTTCCAAAAATAAGAAGCGATCAGATGACTATCAGTAAGTTTGCTTTTCATCTTTTATTATTAATCTCCCTGATTAATTGTGTTTCTACTTGTTTTGGATTTTCATTATTACGTGCTGCCTGCATTTTGAAGTAAAACTAGATAATTATGGAAGTCTGTCGTCATGGCTTCTATTGTTTACACATCTGCATCTAACTTTCTGCACATTTGAATCTTTTGATTTTTAGGTTTGTGTTTGAGGATCAGATTGAGTTTATCAAGGCATCAGTAATGGATGGAGATGAGGTATATCCTTTAACCTCGTTATTTCTTGTTGAGACATTCTCTGGAAGTGCAGTGAATTTTGAGATTTTTCTCTGGTCTCTTGGTGAATTGTCAATTTTTCTTTCTTTTTTTAAATATGCAGTTTGATAGCGAGCAACTTATGGAGTCCAGTGAGAAGTCTAAGGCACAATCAGAATTGGAGAAGCTTCAGGTTGGTTTACATTTTTATTGTTTGTTTGCTGTTCTACAATAACTTCAGTGTGTGTTTTCTACAACATTTTATGCACTTTGTCTGAACTTGTTCTGTTATCTGTTGCATACGATGTGCTTGGCATTGAAATTTATTCTGGAAGACATGAAATTGTTGATACAGTAAATTAGGGGGAAAGGGTATATTATAAAATGTAATAATGATTTAAATGTTATGCTAATATATTTAAATTTTTTATAAAACAGTTAAGCAACATCAGTATTATTCTCTTTGTAGAATATTTATTCGTGTGGTTTATGATCCAACAATAATTTTTGTAACATTCATTATATTTTATAAATGGATGGTTTTATAGTAAGTTAGAAAAACAAAAAAAATTCATTTGGTATATATTATGAAAACTACTTTTGTTCTTAAAAGCAATTGACAAAGTGGACAAAACGATAGCTGTTTCAGACATTTAAGCAACATCAATATTCTTCTCTTTGTAGAATATTTATTCGTCTAGTTTATGATCCAACAATAATTTTTGTAATATTCATTATATTTTATAAATGGATGGTTTTATAGTAAGCTAGAAAAACAAAAAAATGCATTTGGTATATATCATGAAAACTACTTTTGTTCTTAAAAGCAATTGGCAAAGTGGACAAAATGATAGCTGTTTCAGCAATTGTTTCTAGAAACAACTCCGAGCCTAAAATTTTCTATTAAATTCAAAAATTGTTTGTGAGCATAGAAGATTTTATTTTATTTTATTTTCTTTTTTAATAACAAATTATTTTACCCATTAGATAACTATATCTTACTTTTCGAAGTGGTTTTTTGCCTTTAATTCACTCTATCCTGATCTTCAAGTACCCTATATCATAGAAAACTATTATTTCGATTGAATAACTGTTTCCCCTTGTTGTTTAATTAGGCTGACAGGAAAACTTTACCAATATATCCATATCGGGATGAGCTGCTCAAAGCTGTTGAGGAACATCAGGTATATTTATTTATTTATCTATTGGTTTTACTTTCCTGTATACAAATTGCAATTTCTTTTGAATGAATTTTCTCTCTATGTTTGTATACTAGAAAATTTCATAAGAAATATATTAATCAATTTTTGCTTGTATGCATGTCTTTATACAAAGTCTATGTTTGGATATATGTCTTATGTACACCTTTCATATGACTCTGTATTTTTTTATTTTTATTTTTTTTTTGTGGTTTTAGGTTCTTGTCATTGTTGGTGAAACTGGTTCAGGAAAAACCACACAGATACCCCAATATCTTCATGAAGCTGGATACACAAAGCGTGGAAAGGTTTTAGTTTTCTTCTTTGTAATATAATCATATTTGGCAGATATCCTTAAGTTTTAATTTACTAAGTTGAAGTTATTGTAATTTGAACCATAATTTGTGTGCGAAAAAGTTTGCTCCAAGCAGCTTGCAGTAGGTTTATTTTAAAAAAAAAAAAAAAAAAAAGGTTCAGATTGATTGTAGTCCATGATCAAACGTTGATGGAGTTCTAAGTCGGAAGTATTGTTCATACAAAGTTCTTTGTATTTATGATGTGGTTGGTTTTGAAGAAATAAGGACAAGTAAAAAGGGGATATATTCAACAATAGGTAAAAAGGAGATATTTTAAAATTTCTCTTGTTTGGTAGTTAATTTAGGGGAGAATTAAAGTGGAGAAAAAAGAAAAATCTTCTATCCGGTTCCATCTTTCACTTATCTCTTAAGAACAGAGAGATTTGGAGTTGTGTAGTCCATGTCTAAGAAATCTTAAATATCTTCTATTTACGGTTTTTTTTTTTTTTTTTTGCTCCCATTCTCTCTTCCCTTAAATTTGGCAATCATACCGTTCATTTAGTGCTATGAAATTAAATTCTGTAATTTCTTTGCAATATTGAATTTGTTCTATAATTTTGACATTTTTCTGGAGTTTGTACTAGCTATATATACATGTCCAAAATAGTCTAGTAGGTTTGGAACTTTTGTGATATTAAGAATATTTGAAATTTAGTTTGTTTCATGCGATTCCATTGATTATTCACAGGTTGGATGTACACAGCCAAGGCGAGTTGCTGCTATGAGTGTTGCTGCCAGAGTTTCTCAAGAAATGGGTGTCAAACTTGGGCATGAGGTATGCTATGTTTAGTTTTATGCTATGATTGTTTGGATGGTGCTAAAGATTTTTGTTTTAAGTGTTGTTTTGACGTAGTATTTGAATTGACAAGCATTGTTTAGTCAGTAGTTAACTACTTTTCATGTCATTTGCAGGTTGGTTATTCCATTCGTTTTGAAGATTGCACATCTGACAAGACTGTTCTGAAATATATGACAGATGGAATGCTGTTGCGAGAATTCCTTGGTGAACCAGATCTGGCGAATTATAGGTATGTTAGGTGTTTTATATCACTAGCTCACAAGCATGTAGTTAAATTGGTTATTCTATTTTACTCGCCGTGTCTTTAAAATTTTCAGTGTGGTGATGGTGGATGAGGCTCATGAAAGAACACTCTCAACTGATGTCCTCTTTGGTTTGGTAAAGGTATGCATATAGTCTGTTCGCTAAAGATGTTTATCTTGATATTCCTTTTCTTATGAAAAAGAGTTCATTACTGTTGAACCAATATATAATGGTTCCAATAAGGAGTGTCATTCCTATTGTTACCTGTAAGCAAATGTGAAAATTTGGTTCCAGTGTGTTGCTGGATGGGCTACACGTAATCCCGTTTCTGAACAGGCCTACTTAAGCAGGAGTGTTACCCTTCAACTGTTAGTTTTAATATTCAGTTAGACCTACCTAACAAAATCTTTTGGGAACAGTTGTAAATTTACATTTACCAAACTGCATCTGTTGACACATTAAAATCCTTATCACTAGATATTTGTTTATCATGGGTTCAGCTGCTGTCTTGACCAACAGTGGGACAGAACATGCTGCAGAATTATTAAAGAAAAATGGGGTTAGTAGGTTCAAACACAAGACCACTTAAACAAGTAGGCCAAAATACAATGTCAAGTGACCACTCCTTTTAGGGGCTTAAATTGTTAGAAAGTGGCCTGACTTTATATCAAGCTAATAAATTCAACATTTAACAAAAATTAAGTTGGGCTAAGCTCCGATTGATTAAAACTAACCTGTTTTATTGATTGCGTCGAGTCATTAGTTTCCTCTTTGCATTAAGTACCTTTGTTTTATTAATTTTGTGAGTCAAAGTATTTTTGTGTTACAGGATATTGCAAGATTTCGTCCTGACCTGAAGTTGCTTATATCAAGTGCAACACTTGATGCAGAGAAGTTTTCCGATTATTTTGATTCTGCTCCAATTTTCAAAATTCCAGGTAGGCGGTTTCCTGTTGAAATACATTACACCAAAGCACCAGAAGCTGATTATATAGATGCTGCCATTGTTACTGCCCTTCAAATCCATGTGACACAAGCACCTGGGGATATATTGGTATTCCTTACTGGTCAAGAAGAAATTGAAACAGTAGAAGAAATTTTGAAGCATAGAATAAGGGGCCTAGGAACGAAGATTGCTGAATTAATAATCTGCCCCATATATGCCAACCTACCCACCGAGTTGCAAGCAAAAATATTTGAACCAACACCTGAAGGTGCAAGGAAGGTGGTCCTTGCCACAAATATAGCTGAAACGTCATTGACTATAGATGGAATTAAATATGTCATTGACCCAGGCTTTGTAAAGATGAAGTCTTACAATCCTAGAACTGGAATGGAGTCGCTGTTGGTAACGCCTATATCCAAGGCATCTGCAATGCAAAGGGCAGGTCGATCTGGTCGAACAGGCCCGGGGAAGTGTTTTCGATTATACACGGCCTACAATTATCAGTGTGATTTGGATGACAATACTGTGCCTGAGATACAACGGACTAACCTTGCAAATGTGGTTCTTATGCTTAAGAGCCTTGGTATTCATGACTTGTTACATTTTGATTTCATGGATCCACCACCTTCTGAAGCATTATTAAAAGCATTGGAATTGCTCTTCGCATTGAATGCCTTAAATAAACTTGGTGAGTTGACTATAATGGGTAGACGAATGGCAGAATTTCCTCTTGATCCCATGCTATCTAAAATGATAGTTGCTTCTGACAAGTACAAGTGTTCAGATGAGATCATTTCGATTGCTGCCATGCTTTCTGTGGGTAATTCAATCTTTTACCGACCAAAGGATAAGCAAGTCCATGCTGATAATGCCCGAATGAATTTTCACACTGGCAATGTTGGAGACCATATCGCATTGCTTAAGGTTTGGTTATCTGCTAAGCACTTCTTTTGGTTCTTTTAGGAGTTAAGTCATATTTGTAGCTTAGAATCCAACGGTTGTTTGGGGGGGGGAGAGAGAGAGAGAGAGAGAGAGAGAGAGAGGGGGGGAGGGGGAGATGTTCAGGGGTGGGAGCATGGTAGTTTTGCATCTTACATCTTAATATCCTGAAAATTAGATTGGGTTTCAATTTGTATACTATTTAACTTTACAAGCAAGCAGTGACGGCCATATTTCAGAAAACATTACTGATCCTATTTATTTTTGTTTCATCTTAGGTTTACAATTCATGGAAAGAGACAAATTACTCGACACAATGGTGTTATGAGAATTATATTCAGGTACTCTTGGATAGATTGATTATTAATTTAGATATATACTAACTTCAAAATGCTACCTCTTCCTTCCTTTTTTTTTGTTTTTGTTTTTGTTTTTTTTTTTTTAATGATCTTATTTGTCTCCAACCCTTACAGGTTAGGAGTATGAAACGTGCTAGAGATATTAGAGATCAACTTGAGGGGCTATTAGAGAGGGTTGAGATTGAGCTATCCTCAAATGAAAATGATTTAGAAGCTATAAAGAAGACCATTACATCTGGTAATAGGACCCTTTGCTTATAATGACCCAAAACTAGGAGTGCTTCTTTATGTTTATCTTTCGAAATAGAATCCTAAATTGATGTTTCTTTTAGGTTTCTTCCATCATTCTGCAAGGCTTCAAAAGAATGGAGCTTATCGAACAGTTAAACATCCACAAACTGTTCATATACATCCCAGCTCAGGGCTTGCACAGGTAAAAAAGAAATGTCTTGCTTCTAGGATTCATTTTCTGTATAAGCATATGGGCTTGAAATCAGCATCTGGGTTGATCTTACACATGCTGTTTGATGAAAGAATATGCAGTGTCACACATTTCTCACACATATTGGGTTATTCAAATTTATGGGGAAGAGTAATTTGTTGTGTTAGGCTATTACTTTATTGGTGTTAGCTGACACTAACTCCTCACTATCAGTTAGGTATTCTTTTACATTGCATTTATGGATGCAGGATTTGCTATATCAGTTGTTTGACCACTGTTTTGAGTATGGTCTAATCGGTCATATCTTTCTAAGAATGTGTCAATTTACCTGGGTAAATTTTATACTATCATGGACATGCAAGAGCATATGCTATCAAGTTCGGAAGCCCCATTTTAACAAAAGCTAAATTTTTGTGTCATTGAAATCACTAGCACATGTATCTGTGGATGACAAAATCTCTTAAAAGATTAATAAAGTGAAAGATATGGATGTTAGGAGACATGTTTCTTCAACTGAATTGTCTGTAATTTTCAGAAAACCAGGTTGAACTCGGTAGACAGAAAAATGTTCTTTTTAGAAGTTCTCTTTGGTTTAGAAAAAGAAATTTATTGAAAACAACTGCAGAATATATTTTTATTGTTTTCTAAAAAATATTTTGAAAAATATTTCTAAAACGTCCCTACATATTTCAAGGGAAAGTAAGTAATATAATGTTGATTCTTGTGCATTAATTATTGCTGTTCTTTGTTTTTGTCCAATTTTTTCAGGTTCTTCCTAGGTGGGTTGTGTATCATGAATTGGTGCTTACAACCAAGGAATACATGAGACAGGTAACTGGTTACATTTAAACTATCTGGTTACATTTAAACTATCTTTCCATTATACTGGTCCTCTGTTTGATTTATGTTTTGTAAACTGGCTAATACATTGATATCCAATTGCAGGTAACAGAACTAAAGCCAGACTGGTTGGTCGAAATAGCCCCACACTATTACCAGCTGAAGGATGTTGAAGACCGTAAGTTTCTCTCTGTATTATGCTTTATAGGGTATCAGAAGTCCCATTATCATTTTTGACTAATTAGAAATGCTCCTTTGTATTTAGAGAATAGAAGCAGCATTCCATGAATAAGATGACAGCTGCTATCTTGCAGTCCATTTTGCTTTCAAATATCTCCATTAAATTTTTTTGGTTTTAAGTTTTCCAATCATTTCCTATTTATTTCCGAGTATTTTCTTGTGAATAGTTGAACAGCATTGTGTATAATTTCATCGTCAAAAACACTGTTGCAAAGCCTACAGTATAAGATTCATACCTGTCTAGTAGTTTTCATGGCGGTAATGTTTAGCATGCAGTTGATCAATTATGTTATACAGTCAGTAAGTTGCCAATTATTCATGTTTTTTGTGGCAGCTGGTTCAAAGAAATTTCCTACTGGACAAGGGCGTGCATTGTAATGCTGACAACTATATTGCCCAAGTTGTTTCAGATCCCGTTGTATCTCACAAGATACTGTTGTATATATAACTGGTGGCTTGTCAGGGGAAAAAGAGACCAGGAAGAGGTAAAAGGACCGAGTGCTTAACTTTTTATATTTCTCTTGAACTGTATGCAATTTTGTAACTAGTTTTACCCTGGCTGCTGTTTCCTTGCTCGGTTTTCATTTAGGACTTGGTGTGCTGAGACTGACCTTTTGCAGTCGTCATTTATCAAACCCAGGATTTTGGCGTGTAGGGTAGGGTTCAACCCCACTATAGATTAGATATTTGACATGATGTATAAATTTGTCCAACGATATATTAGATTTCTCCACATGGTAGCTTTTGTTAAGTTTTGACGAAGTATTAGCAAGTGCACATAAGAATTTGGGGCTATTTTCAATTAGTATCTGACTTATGTAATATTGATGAATTTTGTCCATTGTTCTTTTAAACTGTTTCTGCATTTTATCTGATTTATCAGAGTGCGTGTTAGCTTCTGTCCTTTTGATATTTGTTAGTTATGTCCTCTTTATTCAACCTTTTTCTTCTGCTTAAAATGTTTTCTGGTCTAACTTAAGTGGCTTTTAGGCTGAACACTACCTAATTCAGGTTGACTTGAAGTTTTGAGAGTTTATTCAAGTTCCATTGGTGCTACCATGCTGATATTCAATCAGGGTTCTTGGGACTCAGATTCAGCCAATGTCGGAAAATGAGCGAGATTCTGCCAAAGTTCCCTTGACCTGAATGTAGGCTCCTGCAGATCCATGTACCCTGATATGCCTGTTTGATAATCTGTTGTACTTGAAATCATGGAATCAAGATTTTGAGTTTACTAAAAACTTTAAATATATCAAAAATAATTATACCCTCCTATCAAGTCTTATCTATAAAGTTTTTTTCACGTGTGTGTTTCTATGCTACAAGGGAAATTTATGTGGGGGGGGGGGGGGGGAAGGGGAATATAAATAAAAGGAAAGTTTATTATATTCAATCGAATAGAAGAAAGACAATTTTGGTATCCAAATTTTAGGGGAAAGAATTTGTTTGGCTTAGTTTTTATTCATTTTTTTGGTTAATTGCATTCCGATACCTTTTAATTTGGGAATGTTGCAATTTTTGTCCTCATTTTGAAAATTCACCATATTGAGTCCGCAGTTTTTTGATTTATTGCAAATTGATTTATGGTAGCTTTGATTGATGGAAATTTGATGGTTATCCCATATGAGTTCCATATGGATATGGGCTATCAAAATGCAATCTTTTGAAAAATAAAAGTTACCGTAGCGGGAATTTTAAAACTATATCAAAATTTCTACAATTTTATTTTATATAAATTAAAAAAAAAAAGAATCCTATTTCTTGCCCCACTTTTAAAAGGTTGCCGTTTAGTATTTTTTTATATTTTTAAAAAGGTGCATTTTGATATCCCATAAATTCTACGTGCAACTCACATGGGATGACGGTTAAATTTATGGTTTTTTTTTTTTTTTTTTCTTCTGTTTAAGATAATTATCAACATTGTCGTTATGTTGCAGAATCGAATCTGAATAGGAAAAAATAAAAAAGTAGGGCATTTGCCAATTCGGCTGTAACTTTGGCCGTTGGTTAAATTTATGATAGTTAAAGTTTAATTACTCTTCAATATGCAATAAATTGAAAGTTGTGGATTCAATGTGGGGAGCTTTAAAACTAAGGGCTTAGACTGAACTTTTTCAAATTAGAAAATATCGAAACACAATTAACTCCTAATTTTTATAAAAATCTATATAAAAAAAAAATGATTACCAAAAAAAAGTCATCTGAAAACAGCTTATAAAATAGCTTGCATAAGTTATTGCACCCTTTTCATGTGTTTTTTGTTCGTATAATAAGGATTCAAATTTTAGATCTTTATCAAAGAAAATGAATTTTTTTCCAAAAAACACTAATAGGAAATTTAAAATCAAACCTGAATAGAAAAAGGTAAGAAAGTATGGCATTTGCCAATTCGGCTGTAACCTCAGCCGTCGGTTAAATTTATAATGGTTAAAGTTTAATAACTCTTCAATATGCAATAAATTGAAAATTGTGGATTCAATGTGGGGAGCTTTAAAACTAAGGGCGTAAACTGAACTTTTCAAATTAGAGAATATCAAAACACAATTAACTCCTAATTTTTATAAGAATCTATAAAAAAAAAAAATGATTACAAAAAAAAGGTCATTTGAAAATAGCTTCCATAAGTTATTGCAACCTTTTCATGTGTTTTTTGTTCGTATAATAAAGATTCAAATTTTAGATCTTTGTCAAAAAAAATGAATCTTTCTCCAAAAAACACTAATAGGGAATTTCAAATTGAACCTGAATAGGAAAAGGTAAGAAAGTATGGCAATTGCCAACTCGGCTGTAACCTCGGCCATCGGTTAAATTTATGATAGTCAAAGTTTAATCACTCTTCAATATGCAATGAATTGAAAATTGTGGATTCAATGTGGGGAGCTTTAAAACTAAGGGCGGAAATTGAACTTTTTCACATTAGAGAATATCAAAACACAATTAACTCCTAATTTTTATAAGAATCTATAAAAAAAAAAAATGATTACAAAAAAAAGGTCATCTGAAAATAACTTATAAAATAGCTTCCATAAGTTATTGCGCCCTTTTCATGTGTTTTTTGTTCGTATAATAAGGATTCAAATTCTAGATCTTTGTCAAAGAAAATGAATCTTTCTTTGTCAAAGAAAATGAATTTTTCTCCAAAAAACACTAATAGGGAATTTAAAATCGAACCTAAATAGGAAAAGATAAGAAAGTATGGCATTTGCCAACTCGGTTGTAATCCCAGTCGTTGGTTAAATTTATGATAGTCAAAGTTTAATCATTCTTCAATATGCAATAAATTGAAAATTGTGGATCAATGTGGGGAGCTTTAAAACTAAGGGCGGAAACTGAACTTTTTCAAATTAGAGAATATCAAAATACAATTAACTCCTAATTTTTATAAGAATCTATAAAAAAAAAAAAAAATTTGATTACAAGAAAAAGATCATCTGAAAATAGCTTTCATAAGTTATTGCACCTTTTTCATGTGTTTTTTGTTTGTATAATAAGGATTCAAATTCTAGATCCTTGTCAACGAAAATGAATTTTTCTCCAAAAAACACTAATAGGGAATTTAAAATCTTAGAAAAAAATTAATATAATATGCAAAATTAGGGTTTAGAAGGCTAGATAAAAACAAGTGAAAATCTATATGAAAATCATATCTCACCATCCACTTCAGATGCATGAAACAGCAGGCAGTAAAAATGTCATAAAATTTGCTTTATTGAAAATTAATTTAGAAAAGAAAATGCAACATTGACTGTAGAACTAACTGTTAATACATGTGTTTTCAAATAGTTCAGATTAGCTGATGAATTTAAAAATAAAATAAAAAAGATAAAATATAAAATAAAATTGCATTCTGAAAGCTCAGCTCCAACTCATTCTCAAACGTCATGAAAGAAATTTCCTTCTTATGCCATAGCGGGCATGTCCTTGAGCCATGGATCCAATGGCTTCCCAATGGAGTACACAATGAATCCAATCTCTCTCAGCTTCTCAACATCAGCAATATTCCTACCATCAAACACAAATGCTGGTTTCTGCATACATTCAAAAATCCTTTGGTAATCAAGTTTTCTGAACTCATCCCACTCAGTAAGAATGCATATGCCATGCGAATCCTTAGCTGCCTCATAAGCATCCCAAACTACACTCACTTGCTTCACTGCAGAGGGGCTCATTGGCTGCAGATGAATTGGATGATCCCAATCAAATTTCTTCATTGTCAAGTCCCTTTGGATTTGATCCTCAGTCACTTGTGGGTCATATATGCTCAACCTTGCTTTGTCCCCCAATAGCCCTTTGCAAACATCAATGGCTGGGGTTTCCCTTGTATCACCGGTATCTTTCTTGAATGCAAACCCAAGAATGGCAATCTTTTTACCTGAAACCGTGTTGAACATCGAAGACACAACCCTGTTCACGAATCGGTTCTTTTGGTAGTCATTCACTTTGATAACTTGTTTCCAGTAGTTTGCTACTTCAGCTAAGCCATTGCAATCACAGATATAGATCAAATTGAGTATGTCTTTTTGGAAGCAAGAACCACCAAAGCCAACACTTGCATTGAGGAATTTCGGTCCAATCCTGGTGTCTGTGCCAACAGCATGAGAAACCTGTGAGACATCAGCTCCAGTGGCCTCACAGAGAGCAGACATAGCATTGACAGATGAGATCCTCTGTGCAAGAAATGCATTGGCTGCAAGCTTTGAGAGCTCTGCTGACCAAAGATTGGTTGTTAAAATCCTGTCTTCTGGTACCCAATGAGCATATACATCTTTCAGTACCTGGATTGCCTTTTGGCCATCAGGGGTTTCTCTACCACCAATCAGAACCCTGTCAGGCTTGAAAAGGTCCTGAATTGCAGTCCCTTCAGCAAGAAACTCAGGGTTCGAGAGAATCTGAAATTTGATCCCTTTGCTATTGTGGGACAGAATTTTCTCAATTGCCTCAGCAGTTTTCACTGGAACAGTTGATTTCTCAACAACAATCTTGTTGGACTTTGAAACATCAGCAATCATCCTGGCTGCACTTTCCCAATATGTCAAGTCTGCTGCTTTGCCAGCTCCAAGACCCTGAGTTTTCGTTGGGGTGTTAACCGAGACGAAGACTATGTCTGCCTCTGCCACATGCTTTTCAACATCAGTGCTGAAGAAGAGATTCTTTCCTCTGCGCCGCTTCACAACCTCATCAAGACCTGGTTCATAAATGGGAAGCTGGTCACTGTTCCAGGCTGCAATCCTGGAAACAGAAATGTCAACAACAGCTACTGCGATCGAAGGGCACTTGAGTGCAATTACAGCCATAGTTGGCCCCCCGACATAGCCGGCTCCAATGCAGCATATCTTCACCATCTTTTTCAGTTAAAATCTGAAAAAAAAAAAAAATAAATAAATAAAAAGAAGAAAGTAATCCAACAATATGAAACTCATTTTCCACACAAAGAAGCATCCTTGTCACCTTCGCTACTGTCAAAAGGCTGCCTAATTTGATTATTACATGACCAGAAAGTACAATGGTATATAAAAAACGAGCCTATCAGAATGGGAGTCAAAATTTTCAATGAAATAAAAAAAAATGGAGGCTAAAGAAAGGAAAATGCATTTGAATGGGTTCTGAAAGAGAAAGGGCTGGCTGTGGCATTACTTGACAAAAGTTAGACAAAATAGAAACATATAATTACACTGTCCTCCCAAAAGATGATAATCTTCGATAGAATTTCATAATCAAAGTAAGAAAGTAAAACTTGCTTAATCCTTTTTTAGCTTTTCAGATTGCATGACAACAAAATAAACAAATATGTATGTATGTATTTTACATTATAGATGTTCAAGCCTCGTGGACATTGTGCAGATTAGGAACATAATGTGATAGTGGTAAGGAAATCACAGAATCTACCAATGAAACAAGCCTATCTTATTCACATCCCATTTGTGAAAATAAAGCTTAGAACAATCACAATCTAGAGAAACCAAATATGTTTCATAGATCAAATGAAACAGTACATCAAAGCATTAGAAAGCGTAACTTATAACAAAAAAGAACCACATATTCTACAAACACAAATGTAAAAGATTGAAGAACACATATTCTATAAACACAAATGTAAAAGATTGAAGCAAACAGCTTTGACATACATAGACAAGAACAAGAATCCAATAATGGTTTTTTCAGGAGCTTTGAAATTCAGAGCATGGTACCTTAATTTATATCTATAGAAACTTCAAGAAGAACTATTGAAACAGGAAAGAGTGGGGAGGTACATAAATAATAAAGGGCCCCTATCTATTCTATGACGAATAGAAGAGACCACCAACTAGTACAGCAAAGCAAGGAGATCTAGGACCTCCTTAAATACCCAAAAGGCTAAAGCCAAATCTAAGATCTACCTACTTTTTTTTATGCACTTTCACGAACCAAAGCAAAGTCAGATTAGTAAGCTGGAATGGAACATTAATCATGTTGCCTAGAAAAACACCTTTTAGTGACAAACAAGGGAAAATTCAGCCCACCCATTCAGTTCTTTTTCTCTTGCAAAAACAGAAACCACAAAATTCAGATTTCCCAAGAATAATACATCAGTTTCTCATGAATGTATACATATTCCACTCGTAACTAAAGTCATGCGTCTCTGTACCATCATCATTTCACGCAAAAAAAAATAATAATAATAATAATGGTGTTATTATTTTTAAATTTCTCATCTTCATCCAATAGGTTATAAATGTTTTTTTTTTTTTTTAAAATCCCAATAAGTTATAACGAAAAGATTTATACAATATATATTTACTTGGGAATTTAGAGAAGACAGAAAAATATCATATGGAACTCTACCTCATTAAAGTCATAATAACAGAAAAATATTGAATACAAAAGCGCGTTCAAAGATATTTAGACTTGCATTACTTTAATCAATTTATATAAGAAATAAACAATTTCAAACAAAATCCATGTCCCATAATAATCCAAAAGGAATATTTTTTTTTTTTTTGACTTTCATCTTTTAAAAAAATTGAAAGCATTTTCAATATCTTATTTGGGCCTGTGCATAAGGTCATTAACTAAACATTAAAACTTTTTTTTTTTTTTTTTTTTTTTTTTTTAACCATTTCAAGGTAAAAAGGAGGCATGAAAGTCCGGAAAACAACATGCTCGGTGGGGTTCAATAATCCGGAGCATCATCAAAGCCATGGGATTAGAATATTACATCTCGTGACAGTTTAAGTGTTTTATTCAAAAGCAATCAATGAAGATTAACGTGTTGATTACCTGAGAAAAATGCCACAAATCAGCACCAAAAAAGTTGATGGAAAGCGTGAAGTAGACAGTAAAAAATTATATAAAAGAGAAAAGCGAGAGAGAGTATGGTTAGAGCACCAAAAATGGAGGGGCACCCTTTAGCCTCCTGAACACTGACTATATATACAAAATTTGAATGTTTATTAACTTAATTTGCTTTTACAAAAAGAAATATATATTAACTTGATTTACGTCTTTGTTTTACTTGACCAAAATGGATTTACTTGATTTTGTTACAATGAATTATCAAAAAAAGTTATACATGAAAGTTCAATGGGTTGGTGACACGTGTAAGAAAAGGAGATCCCAGAGAAGTTTGAGGTTGTCCAAAACGGGGATTTGGTGGACTGGCATAAATTTCAAAACTGTGGTTGGTTTGACTCCAAAAATAAAAAAAAGCATTTTGACTTGTTTTGGAAATGTGCACAGCCCATCATATTTTTAGATCCATGGTTGAATTCTAAACTTCCCTAGTTAGACAGAAAATCACCTTTCTTCAGCTGCAACTTGGTTTTCTATTAAATGTGATTTGCAAATCTTACCAAATTGGCTTACAGGACATGGTATTGTTTTCTCATGCTAAATAGTTGTAAAAAAATGCTTTTCTTTCTTTCTTTTTTTTTGGTTATTTAAAAGATAATTTTTTTTCTTTTTTTAAAAAAGTTGTTCATTTTATAATCGATATATATATTATATTTTTTGCTTCTAAAATCAGAAATTACAAGTTTCAATATTTTACCAAATAAGTTTTTTTTAACAAAAAAAAATATATAAACTGAAATTAGCAATATTGAACTCTAATAAGTTAGCTATACATATTTTTAAATGCTATCAATTGTCAATTATCATAAAAACAATAAAAAAATAAAAAAAAAGTAAAAAGGAACTAATATAGCCTGCAAATACAATGTGGTGTTTGGTGGGGATTGGCATATTTCTGAATAATAACCTGATCTAAAAGGCTAGACCATTAGATTCGTACATAAATTACTACAGGAAAGACTTACTGGACCTAACTTTTTATTTTTATTTATTTATTTTTACAACGAACTGGACCTAATTTTTAGAAGGAGGGAATGTTAGGCCATTTAGGTTGTCTCTTTAACTATTGATGGTATTATGACCCAAAAAAAAAAAAAAAATCTATGGATGGTATTGAAGAAAAAAAAATATATATATATATATATGGATGTTAAGTTGTTAATTTTTGACATATTTTTAGTACTAAATAAATAAAAAGCATTGTCTCCTTGATTATTATGGTTTGTACCCAAGATTGATCGTCAAGAGGAATATTTTGTTATTATATTTACTCAGCCAAAAGAAGGGGGCATAGAAATGAGGGAATCCAACTCAAAATTATTGTCAAAAAAAAAAAAAAATATTGGTTCTGCTAATGGAATGGATCATCCTTGTATAGACAACATAAAGCCTTTATTTGATAACTTGATTTGTAATTTTTTTTTTTTTTTTGGGTTTTTTATGAGTTAGAAAATGTGTTTTAAAGGTGGTTTTCACATTTGGATATTCAATTTTAACAAAATCCAATTAAAATCTTATGAATGCATTATCTTTCAGTGTCATGAGATTAACTAGAAAATAACAAAGTTCGAATGTAAAAAATTTTATATGTTTTAAATTGGTTGACTTCAATATAAGAATACATGTTTCAAATTGTAGAAATGCGAACAACGAGGAATTAGGAGCAGGCATATGGAATGTTTATAAATTATAATAAGATATATAGTGCTTCTATTTGGTTGGATCTCAAGCAATATGCTACTACTCAACGCTCTAAATGACAACGATGTTGTTCATCTTTCTATATATATAAATATTATACCTATATATTAATTATAATTTATCCGACCATATATAATGCATTTTCCTTCCATTTGTCCCATTGAAAGTAATTTTTAAGATTATCCTAAAAAAAATGCTTCTAGATTTTTTATGGTATCATATTTGTGTTTCTTATTAATAATGACCATTAACATCGAACCATATGTTCCTATGGCAACAACCTAATCACAAAGCAATTATTTTACAAGTTCAAAGTTGGAAACTCTCCACTTTTAATATTCTAAAACGATAAGAAAAGAAAAAAAAAAAAAAAAGAAAATCCAACACACACATTATTAATAGTCCCTGTGATTCAACCAGCTTAACGGATGGAAGTTCATTCAACCAACTATTACGGTAATATCTTGTTTTTTTTTTTTTTTTTTTTTTTTTTTTTTTGGGGGGGGGGGGGGGGGAATATTACGGTAATATTTTAATCATCCAAATATCCTTAACATACATTTCAAAAAAAATAATAATAATAAATAAATAATATCCTTGACATTTTACCACCCGGTTATCCCCTTATCTTTTTTCTGATTGATCATTTTTATAGAAGAAAAAAAGGAAAAAAAAAAAAAAAAAAAGAAACAAAAAAAAAAAATTCTGTCGACATGAATCACTTTACTCAATCCTGAGAGTCCCGACAAATTCACCAAAAAAGTTCTCAAAACCCATTTTAACTCATGTCTCATGCCAGATATTGTCTAACGCTGACTTATGAGTTTAACCACAATGACACTCCATTTGAGAACATGCCACATAAAGACGTATAAAGCAATGCAATTTTCTTGTTAAGCATTTCATTAACCAACGTTACTTTCAATGTAATCTTCCACTCATAAACGCCTCACAATTCTTAATACTTTCCGGCTAAGAAAAATGGGAAGCTTTTCCAACCGAACAGAAATCCCAAGAGAAAAACAGTCATCGAGAAGTAGTTCAAACCACGTCAAATCCCAAGCCATGAGCCCCGTATTGAGGTTCAGCCCCAGATATAATGGCAGCACCCTGTATGATTCCTATGAGTTTCAAGCAGTAACAGAACAGCTTAATAAAGCCATTCAAGGTTCGAAAATGTTCTCATCTCCTTACCTGTGCTCGTTAACGTCACCTTTCTACCGACAGCGCTTAGATCGCCTTTACAGAGAGAGCATCAAGAAGCCAAAGAGAATTTCACATCCGAGAATCTCCCATACAGCTCATGATGACAAGCCGAGCAAAAAAGGTGCTGGGGAGGTCGCTACGGGAGTTGTGACGTGGTTATGGAAGAAGGTGAAGCATGGCTTTATGAGGAATAGGGAAAAAAAATTAGGGTAAACAATAAGCAAATACAGGTTCTATGTATTTTAATCAAGCTTTTGCTGTTATCTTTGTGTAGCATAATGTTATTATCTCCCAGACAACTGCTTGACCGGAGTTTTCCCTTTTCGCTGTGTATGTATAACTTCTATATTCTATGAAAATGAAAACAAAAACAAATACAAGATGGTGAAGAAAGAAAGAATGGATGAATTAAGGGTCAGAATCCCAATCTTCAGTGACTTTATTTCCCATTGCTTAAGCCAGAACACCAACACTCAACTCAAGTCAGTTATAGTAAAAAGATAACAAAATACAATAAAATGATAAATTTTTCAGGGTTGGGAAAACATACAAAATTTGCTTTTCATTGATGTTGAACAAGGTTCATATACAATATGCTCCAGCTGAAAGCATCAAGTTCAACACCACAACATATAACATTGAAATGCAAGATACATGTGCTGTAATCGCAGGGTAGAACATGTAAATATTTTCAACAAAAAAGAGAAACCACAAACAAAACCCTAACTACAACAGGAGTACAAGAAAAAACCTCTACGTCAACCTCAGTGCCATTTCCTGAAGAAGAGCTCGTTTTTGTGAAGCATTGATTACATGGCTGGTTTCTGCATTCTCAAGGACATCAGTGATTATGGCAGCTGCATGACCAAGGGGTTCCTCAGCAGCCCTCTTCAACATGAAGGCCTGTGCCATCTTAGATGTTGTTAGCAAATCGCCTTTATGCTTAATCAAACGTAACACTAGTCCAAGCAATATAATGTATAGCTTAGTGCTTATGCAATGGCAAAACTAATCAAACATTGAATTAAAATTGGTGGAGGGGCGGGAATTAAAAAAATAACCAAAAAAAAAAAAAAAATTTTGTACAACCAAACAAAACATTTTTTCCTAGTTGACTAATTTCTCTAATGGAACAAGTAATAACGAAGTTGAAACACACACACAAACACAGGCAGAACAATGGCAGAACAAGCTTGATTTATTAATGACTCATTGAAAATGATGAAGGATATTGGAAATATAACAAACAAAATGACAAAATGATTGATGCGACGCTGACATGAAGGATGTATTTATTGGGAGAAGTGTGCATGCAAGTACGTGTTAATCCATCTACATGTAAAGGCAAATGGAGAGAGAAAGAGAGGACCTGGCCATGATGAGATATGATCAATGTGCATGGCTGCTGAAACCAAGGCTCTCCATCAATTTGAACAGGAAATGGAGCACAGAGCTGTATCTTGATTGACTGACCCTGTGCAAGCCTACCAGCACGAGAAAGCCCCACCTGTTCCCTCAAAAAAAAAAAAAAAAACAGCATTTCAGAAACATTTCCACATAGTCAATACAAGAAATCGAGCTGTTACAGGAACATGCTAATCCATTGTATCAAATACAAGGACAACCAGAAAATTAATACACAGCAAAATAAATATTTGGCTAAAAACATCACTTCATTTAAGCAAAAAGTTAACAGATTCTAATATTTTGGGGGTTGCGTGGGCCAGAAGGGAAGGAAATAAAGATAAACAAAAAACAATTAAAAAAAAAAAAAAAATTGCAAAACACTAACTGTGAACCCATATAGCAACAATAGAGAGTTAGCTTTATAGCTTAAATATGCAGTATACCTGGAGCTTCCCAAGGTGCCATGTCCCAGATATGCTGACAACTTCTAGTATTTTATCATGCATTGACTGTGGATCAAAATTATCATAATTTTCATCCTCATTTTGCCACAAATCTACACCACCCATGTAGCTTCCAATGTTTGCAAGAAGTACACCTTCTGCATCCTGACAGTAACAATAATGTTAAAGATTGTAAAATCAATATTATAGTCACCATTCGGAGAGTTGAATCGCATTGGGAAAAAAAAAGAAAAAAAAAAAAGGATCTATATTAAGACACCAAAGCACCAGTACGAAGATGATTGTGTATCAGCAAAGAATACTACTTTATGCTTATTGTTGAAATCATTTTTTATACTAACCTCAGGGACATCTATCTCAACACCATCCACTACAACTCGTACTTGCCAATGGAAATCTGCAAATGTCCTATCCATAATATTCTTAGCACCTTCTCTTGCATAAAGAACTTTATTCATAAACTGCAGTTAAGTTGCAACAAAATAACATAGGTCAAAGAACGTAGGAAAACTCAACTAGAATAAAAATATTGAAAAAAAAAGAAAAAAAACCCAGAGGGATAAATACTAAATACAGATTTAAGAATTGCTTCAAAGTGATTGGAGATAAAATATACAATGTTATTTTTTATTTGCTACCTTTTCTCTTGATAAGTGTTTGTGATCATGGATTCCAATAGGCATAATCTATTCCTTTCTTAGATTTAGATACTTAACAATTTATATTTTGACTGTAATGTAATGAGGTTTAAATACCTGGTTATAAAACTTATCTGGATTCTCCTCCCGTAGATTATGAATGTCCAGAGCAACCTTTGCATCACAACCAATTCCTGCAATGAATCTTGTCAGCTCATCAACATAGTGCATAATAATTGACAGACCAGACATTTATTGTGGTCAGAAAATAATGGGGTACAAAAGTCAAAGTATGTAATTAATAGGAAACATACACTGTTGGAAGTTAGAACACCATAAGGGTACACATTTTTTTTTTTTTTTTTTTTTTTTTAACTTGAAACCATAAGGGTTCTTATGCAATGCTGAACCGTGTATTATTCACATGTTAATCTTTTTTCATATTGAAAAATATTAGTTGTACAAAAAGAAAGGAAACATATGTTGTTGGAAGTTAGAACACCATAAGGGTACTTATGCAATGCTGAAACATGTATTATTCATATGTTAATATTTTTTCATATTGAAAAGTATTAGTTGTACACAAAGAAAGTTCTACAACGGTACAAATGGACAGCATAACTAGTTGCTATTTGATGAAAAACAGATAGGAACCAAGACAATGCAGGATATTAGATAGAACTCTTGATATTAAGTTGAGAAAGTTAAGCCATATATCAGGTCAATAAATACATATATACATGCAACAAAAATGCAATTGATACCAATACAACCGAGAGACAGCAACGCAAGTAACCAATGCAAGTTCACTACATTTGTATAATGAAGCGTCCAATAAGGGCACTTTAAAATAACCTACACAAGTAAAGTGGATATTTCCCCAAAAAAAAAAAATGTTTACATACCAAGATAATTGTTCATGAATTTTGGAGGTTGAAGTTGTTTTCCTTGTTGATTTACAAGTGTCACCTTCCACCTGTCTAGAATGGTTACTGCAGCATGCTCTATATGATGCAACACTGTGCAAAGACCTCCTTGCCGCTCCACCGAACTCAAACCACCTCCCCATGACAGAACTCTAGCCAGATCATTTCCAGTGCCAGCAGGAAGAATGGCAACAGGAGGAGGAGAAACAAAATTTTGTTTGTCTATGGCATTCAAAACCCAACCAACAGTACCATCTCCCCCACAAACAAGAACTCTGAAATGAGACACCTTTCTAAATAAATAAAGACCTACCTCTGGTCCTTGTGTGGAACTTAATTCAAAAACCTACAATAGAAGCAAAAGCAAATGCAACATTAAGACGCAGAATGTGTCAATATGATAAATATTAAAAGAAAAAAGCTGACCAAAATCCTTGAAAACAAAATATGACAATTGCCCCATTTGTCCAAGTTGATAAATGGCAACAACTGGAGTTCGTATTTAGGTTGCATTTTGCAACAGCAATCAAAGTGGAGAGTTCTTTTGAGTTAGTTATAAATTTAAAGGTAGCCATCCCATAAAATATTATCAAGCCTAATCCAACGAGCTTATTTGACTCCATCCAATTATGAAAATAGAACACTTTATTATTTCCATATGATGTTACTCCAAGTCTTTCATATTTTACTTTAGAAAGAGTTGCACGATTTAAAGTACACTCATTTTTCCACACAATAGCATATGCATATGTTCACTTAATCAAGCCCACTAAGACAAAGAAAGTGAAATTAACAAATTTGATGTAAAACACACACTCATAAAAAATTATGTAGCAATATATCTCAAACCTGAACTGGATTTAAAAGAATATTCAGTCGCAGCCTTAGAGAATCCCCACGCTGAGCCCCACTCTTCTTGTTGATAAAAACTAATAGGGGTCTTGCATCTGATGGCAAATCTTTCAACTCATACTTCTGTTTCATCTGCAAAACCTGAGACTCATCCTTTTTATTTATTGAGGAGGTTCTTTTGAAACTAGGCTTTGAATCCAACTTATTATCTATGTCACCGTCCTGAGGCTTATCATCTACATTTGAGTTACCATTACAGTTTTCTTCAGTTCCATGAGAACCACTAATGGCTTGGTGAGTATCAGCACTGCTTTCTGTAGACATATCAATGATGCTACCGCTATTTTCTGTGTCAACAGAGGTCTCATTGAGGTTCTTGTATTTCTTGCTCTGACTCCTAATAGTTGCACGTACTGAAGATGCTATTTCATTGGCTCCCTGAGTAATTGAGCTCAAAAAACTGCCAGCAGGATTCTTGCTCAATTCCCTAACATAGAGTGGTGACAGAATCAACCTTCTGAATGGACCTAAATCACAAATATCACCTGTTTCATTAGACATACTACTGTGACAATCAACATGAACCAATCGTTGGCACCATAAGCAGCACCATATTGGGGATCCACCAAGAAAAGACCCACTACATGGCTCTTCACAGTAGCTACAAAAAGAAGCTTCATCAGGCTGGTCAGTGACCTCAGTCCATCGGACAGCCCATTGATGCGTCACATTCTCACACTCAACCATAGATACACACTTACAATCCTTGTGTGCACTAGAAGAGCAATTGAGGTGAGCTGCTGCACCACAAATGCTACAATGGTGAATAAAACTATCTGAAGCCACTATAGGCCCAAGAGTTTGAGAAGGGGACATCGACTTTAAGCAGACGCAGCAGTTCAAGTTCTTTCCACGAGATACAGATTCTAGAATCCAAGTATGAGGAGCTACAGGAACTTTATGCCTTGTCTTCGGGTTTTTCTTTGATCTTGCTATGGCTTTCATCCAACAAAGATTAATATTTCTCCTCCATTGGAAGGCTGTGTAGGCTATAGTTAAAATTCCAACTAAGGCAGCAACAAAGCAAGAAATAATAAAAAGACGATCTGTTGGATTCCGGTTGTTCCAACCAGGTAACGATATCGCAATTTCTCTTTCATCATCCATTCCTCCAGACTTTCTTTTCTATTCTAGATGCAACTGCATAAGCAATAAAATGATTTCAAAATTCAATTCAACATCGTACTTAGTTTCACTTGTGATGAAACAGAAGAGTCTCTGGTGCTTTTGACATATGTAACTAAATATAGCTCTCCATCCAATTTCTTGAGAAAGAGGATCTTCAAAGCCTATCATGCATTGTCATCCAAATCTGTGGTATTCACATGAAAACTATGGGGCAAAGAAATTACCTGCAAAAGCACCAAAAATACCCCCTGATAAATCAGTGTACATTACTTGAACTCTTATACAAATAGAGTTTAACTCTATCATTGCTAACAGATAAACATATGCTACAAACACACATATGTATATGCTTGGGATGTAACTCCGGAACTGGTCAGATGAAGTAGATAATTTGCTTAAGGAAAAAGACAAACCATGCTTCATTTTTCATTTACACACGGATTTCCCCATGCATAGGAACATTAAGGATAATTTCGATTTCCATGGTTGCACTGAAAATCAGTCATCATTTCTATCAGCATTTCTCAAATTCACAAATTAATATTCAAGATTTACAATCATCTTTGCCCAAAAAGAGTTACAATCATCAGTCAACACCATACAAATAATTTAGGGAACAAACCAAAAAGAATATCCTACAAGCAATCACTATAACACAAAAGCAGAATCCAAAAATAGAGAAAATGTTAAGAGGAGGAAAAACTGATTAACAACTGATCAATACTTTAAACCAAAATGCTCCCTCGGGCTGTTTTCTTGCACAGTGAATTAGTAATTTAGATCAAAGCCCTCTGCACAACCAAAAACTCCAATACAAACTTTTATCCTATATAAACCAAAACAACATCCGTTAACTCCAAACCAACTAGCTTATTTGCATATCAAAGACAGGAACATGGCACTGAAAATGTATAATAAAACTTCAGAAACAAAAAGGAAAAACAATTTTTTTTTTTGGTTTCTGCCACAAAAAAAAAAAAAAAAAAACGAAACTCACAGTGACGCGGTGTGAATGAGAGGTGCAAAGGAAACCCTAGGAGCTTGATCCACAGAAGCAGAGAGATGAAGGAAGAGTTTGAGAGAACCCATAAAATACCTGAGAATCGGTGCTAAACTTGAATCCGAGGCTATTCAAATATGCTAATTTCAAGGAAAAATTTAAAAAATAAAAAATAAAAAAGCTAAAAATAAAAAAATAAAAAAAAGCACGCGATTTTTAAAGTGCCAATTTTAAAAAAAATGCTTTTGGAAAGAAATGAAGTCCTTTTTTTTTTTTTTTTTTGACCACGCATTGGATCCTATTACTCGTAAAATAATCCTAAACACTGTTTATTACAACTAAAATAATCTTTTTAAAGAAAATAAAAACAAAATTTAATACGATATCGTATTAAATTTATCTTATTAATTGTTTTTTTAGAACTGGATTTTTTTGTTTTTATGAATTTATTAATTAATAATATAATTTATTTTATATTTTATAATATATAACTAATTTAATTATTTAACATTATAAATTCATATCCCATTTTTTTCACACCAAGGAATTTTAGAATATAATTTTTCTATCCAACATTTACATATTAATGGGTTCCGTTCAAATATAAAAGCATTTATTGTTATCTACTTTATTAAGTTCATTAACGCAGATTATTTCATTAATAGCATATTGGTTGTACTTTCTCGTTTTTGTCACTATTTTTTTAAAAAAATTAAGAAAAAAAAAACTATACTTCTTTTTTATTAAAAATAAAACTAACTTTTTTTATAAAGTATGAGATATAACAGAGTTAAAAAATTTCCCTTTTTCATTTTATTTTTAACGCATTAAAATAAAATATATTTTCTCTTATACATCAAAATTGTAAGCTCTATATCAGATGTAGCATCTTGCTTTATAATTTTCACAATCAAATTAATATAAAAATATATATAGATAAAGCAAATCTCTCATGTTAATATTAAAATATCTAAAACTATTGTTTATTTTGCATATTTATTAATTATAAATTTAATTTAAGAAAATAGCCAAAAAAAAAAAAAGAAGAAAGATTCTTATGGTGGTGAAGTCTAAAAAACGCAAGGGTGCGTAGAGATACGAATCTATCTCTGGAGGCCCCACGTGGCGAAAGGCAACGGGTGGAATGTCAATTTGGGTCCCACTGCACAGTCATCGTGGCTTCTCTAACACTTGACAGTTCACCGATCTCGGACACAACGCACCTGGCGTATTTAAATAGCATGCGCATGTTAGTATTTATTACTACAACGTGATTTACCGACAGACTCGTCGATTTTGCTCTTACGACGAGGGATGATATGTACTTCTATTAAAATCAATTGAAGTGAAACACCATCAAAAAGGGAATTGGCATGGTTGCATTTCAAAGTATACCACATTCCATTCTAAATCAATGGCGGATTCAGAAAATATTGTTAGAGATAATTGAAATTTAAAAAAAATTATATATATTAAAATTGAAAAATCTTAAATATTAATAATAAAAGATAAAATATAATTATCCATGAATATAAAAAGAGTAATTTATATAATTTTTTTCTCAACAAATTTATAATTGTCCTACTCTTCATGCTTTGAAATCTGTTCATAACAACTTCATTTTCACTGCCTTTAAAAATATTTTTTTCAACGTATATAATTAAGCAATCATTAATCCATTGATTTCTCATTTGATTGCATAATTTATTCTTTATAATATTCATAGCAGAAAATACATTTTCGATAATGGCAGTTGCTATGGAAAAAAGTAAGGCCAATATCAATAGTAAATAAACTAATGGTTAAACTTTATTTTTATTTTTCTTCTCCGTTTTTTATGCAAGATCACCAATTCCATTCAATTTAGAAAATTCGGTACTAGAGTTTATGTCTATAATATATTTCTCAATTTGATTTTCAAGCATTGAGATATCTCTTTCACCAAAATCTTTTAGATAAAATTGAGTAAGGTGGATCAATTCTTGTTTATCAAAAGATGAGAAAGAATTACTTGGATTTAAAAATCCAACACAAAGTAGTAATTCAGTTTTCTAAGAAAAACAATAATTCAATTCTTGGATATGTATATCTGTCATATGATAAAACAAATTAACATAATAATTATGTACGTATGTAATTTCATAAGTTTTTCACTATATTTGCTTTTGAGTCATAAACATACTATCTATGTTAGGAACTTTAATCTCAAGAATTTCATAAAAAGAATGCACATTATGGCGTAAAGAATCAAAATCACTTAAGTTCATATTTTGCAATTGTTCTTTAGAAACTCCAACTAACTTCATAGTATTTACAATATCTTATTCTTTCCTTTGCAATGCTTATATAGATTATTTGAAGTTGCCAATGGTTTGTCATCATAAATAAACTAAAAAGAAAATTGAATGTATGAATAAAATCCACTAGAATTTTTACTTCATATTTCTATTCTAAGTTTGATCATCTGTCCGTTATTAAGTTAAGTAAATTCAATACTGATGGAAACAAGCAAATCAAGTTGATTAAAGTTACATAGTGTAAGCTCCATTGTGTGTCAACAAGTCATTTAAGATTAATTTCTTTATTTAAACTTTGCCCACTTGAAAGATTACAATTAAATAGAGTTTAAAAACTTTATCACCATGTTTTTTACAAAGAATATCACAACAACTTTGATGCTTCAACAACATTCACTACATTAATAACTATTGTAAAAAGACTAATGGTCTTTCCGTGTCTCTTTGCCACAACCACAAGTGTTAATTGAAGTTGATGAGTAAAACAATGAATATAAAATATTCTTTTATTTTCTTTCATTATGATTGTTTTAATATCATTAAACTCACCTTGCTTATGGCTTACTCCATCATATCTGACAATCTAGATATGCTGTGGCCATATCTAAACAAAAAGTGTTGTGATCCTTTGATCACCAAAAACACACAAAACTAATACAGAAAAATAAAAAGAGAAAAAGGTACAAAAATTAAGAAGAAAAAGATGTATTATTTACTATGAAATTTATACATAAAAAAAACTTCTCTCAGCCTCTTTCAAAACTTGTATTGTCTATAGTGTGTGTTCTATTACCAGACTGAAAATGAGTATCTATTTATAATGCTCTCTCTAAGGTTTCTAGGGTTGAAACCCTAATGGGCTTGGGTTTTAGGAGATAAAAGGTTGAACCCCACAATTCTCCCCCTCCAGCCTCATTTCAAAAACTTGATGGTCACCCACCTTCTAAACCAGCTATGTCTCTACACAGCTTCAACTTCTCTGTTGTGACAACCTTTGTAAACATATCTGCTGGATTCTCTTTTGTGTGAATCTTCACCAACCTGAACAATTTATGCTCAGTCAATATGCTTTGTTCGGAAATGATACATTGAATTCTTGTTCAAATCCATAGCACTCTGGCTGTCACAATATATCTTGTAGTCGTTCTGCTTTATGCGCAGTTCATGGAGCAAACATTTTAACCACAACATCTCCTTACCAGCTGCCGCTACGGCAATATATTCTGCTTCTATTGTGAATAAAGCTACACATTTTTGTAATCTTAACCGCCATGACATAGCTCCTCCAGCAAAAGTGTAAATGTAACATGAAGTAGATTTCCTACTATCAAGATCTCCGGCCATATCTGCATCTATATAGCCATGTAGAACTGGATCACCTCCCCCATAACACAAGCATATTTTTTATGTACCCTTAAGATACCTGAGAATCCATTTGACTGCTTCCCAATGTTCCTTTCTAGGATTTGAAAGAAATCAGCTCACGGTACCAACTACATTTGCAATGTCCGGTCTAAGTACACACCATTGCATACATTAGACTTCCCATCGCTGAAGAATAAGGCTCTGAAGCTATCTCCTCTATCTCAACTTTAGATAAAGGGCATGGTCTCTTACTCAACTTGAAATGGTTGGCCAATGGAATGCTGACTGGTTTGACTTTCTCCATGCCAAATCTCTTTATCACTCTTTCGACATACTTCTCTTGAGATAGGCACAACTTATGATTCTTCCTATCTCGGACTATTTGCATTCCTAAAATCTGTTGAGCTGGTCCCAAGTTCTTCATATCAAATGGCTTAGAAAGTTCCTTCTTCAGCTGACTAATTTTCATTACATCTTGTCCAACAATCAACATGTCGTCGACATACAGTAATAGTGCAATGAAATTTCCATCTAAAAATCTCTGAATATAAACACACTGATTTGCATCAGTCTTCTTGTATCCTTGACTCACCATAAAAGAGTCAAACTTTTTTTACTACTGCCTAGGTGCTTGCTTGAGGCCATATAAGCTCTTCTTTAGCTTGCAAACGAGGTTCTCCTTTCCTAAAACCTCAAAACCTTTTGGCTGCTCCATATAAATCTCTTCATATAGATCACCATGAAGGAACGCTATTTTCACATCCATCTGCTCAAGCTCTAGGTCTAAACAGGCTACTAAACCAAGAATAACTCATATGGAAGTCATCTTCACCACTGGTGAGAAAATCTCATCAAAATCAATTCATTTCTTCTAAAGGAAACCTTTGACGACCAAAAGGGTTTTGTGCTTCACCACATGTCTGCTGCTATCTTTCTTGAGATTGAACATCCATTTGTTCTTCAGTGCCTTCTTTCCCTTTGGAAGTTCAACCAACTCATAGGTATGGTTCTTCTGCAAAGATTCCATCTCATCTTACATTACATCCGGCCATTTTTCTTTCTCTTGATAAGAATTAGCTTCTTGAAAATTCTCTGGCTCCCCCTTTTCAGTAAGTAAAATATATTGAGATTCTAGATATCTCTTTAACGGAACACAGCCTCATTCAGATCTTCGGAGAGGTATACCATCATTTAACTATTGTGATAGTCCTGCAGCTTCTGGTGTTTAAGAATCTCCCTGCTTAATATCCTCTTCTCTCTCCTGTTCTGCTTCTGGTAATTCTCTATACACCTCATCGTCATCTGTGGCGGGTTGTGCTGGTGCTGAATCAAGAATAAAATCATGGGCGCTGGTACTAGAAGACTTCATTGGCTTCTCAAAATCTTCTATAGTCTGATTTTCTTAGAATACCACATCTTTGCTTCTAATAACCTTCTTTACCTTCAAATCCCATAATCTGTATCCGAATTCTTCATTTCCATATCCAATAAAGATACATGGAGTAGTCCTTGTGTCAAGCTTCTGTCTAAGCTCCTTGGATACGTATGCAAAGGCTAAACATCCAAATACTCTTAAATGAGAGTATGAGGGATTCTTACCAGACCACACTTTCTCTGGAATTTCAAAATTCAGTGGTACTGATGGCAATCTATTAATTAAATAGCAGGTGGCACGAACAACTTCTCTCGAGAATGACTTTGTTAGCTTAACCATACTGTTCATACTTCTGACTTTCTCCATGATCGTCCTATTCATTCTCTGGGCTATACCATTATGATGTGGGGTGCGAGGGACTGTCTTCTCATGCCAAATGTCATGTCCTCTACAGTAGGCATCAAACCCTTGGAAGGTATACTCACCTCCATTGTTTGAGCGAAGACACTTCAGCTTCTTTCCTGTCTCATGCTCTACTATGGCATGGAACTCTTTAAAGTGATCTAAAATTTGATCCTTCGTCTTTAGAAAATAAACCCACACCTTCCGAGAAGCATCATCTATAAAGGTCAGGAAATATCTGTTGCCACCTAGAGATTCCTCTTCCAAAGGTCCACAAACATCAAAATGCACCAGACTAAGCAATTTTGATCTTCTCGTTGAAGAGGAATTAAATGAGACTCTGTGTTGCTTACTATATAAACAATGATTACAAGGATCTAGCATAGCATCCTTGGAAATAGTAATGAGCTTCTTATTTGTCAAGGTAGACAACCCTTTCTCGCTCATGTGACCGAGTCTCTAGTGCCATAAATTTTGAGATACGTCTCTCTCTGTAATATTGAAGCTATCTGTACAAATCTTCACATGAGGCTTATAAAGTGTTCCACAAATATGTCCTCGAGCAACAACCATAGCACCTTTTGTTATTTTCCATGTGCTATTGTAAAAATGGTTGCCAAAACCTTCCTTGTCAAAGGCTATTCCTGAGAGTAGATTGAGCCGAAGGTTTGGAACATGTCGGACATCCTTCAAAGTAATTATATGTCCAATTTTGGTCTTTATTTGAATATCACCAGTTCCGACGATCTTAGCAAAGCTGCTATTTCCCATCTTCACTGTGCCAAAGTCTCCAGCTTTATATGTTTTGAAAAACTCTACGTGCGGAGTAACGTGGTAGGATGCTGCAGTATCAACTATCCACTCGACTTCTTGGCTTGAAGTGTAAAGGCATGATTCTTCATGTGTGGAACAATATGCTACTTCTCCTCTGACAGTGACTAAAGTTTCACCATCCTTCTTCGGCTGATTGCTTTTCTGCCCCTGCTTTCGCAACATCTTCCTGCAGTACTTCTTGAAGTGTCCTTCTTGACCACAATAATGACACTGTATGTTGGCCTCCTTCCATCTGTGGATCTGCCTCTTCTCTGACTCTTGCCTCTCCCCCTATCATGAGTACCTTCTTACTGTCTCCCCCATTTCTCTGTGATAAGTGCATGTGTTTGATCATTGCCAATGTCCTTTCTCTTGGCCTCCTCATTAAATAAGACATCCATTACCATAGCCATGGTAAGTTTTCCATTCAGGGCCGAAGTGCTGAGAGAGACTACTAGTGTCTCCCAGATGTCTGGAAGAGAGCTAAGAAGTAAAAGTGCTTGTTCTTCATCCCCTAGTTGTAACTTCATAGTAGACAACTGGTTTACCAAGTTCTGAAACATATTGGTGTGCTCGGCTACAGAAGTTCCATTCTTCAACTTCAAATTCACCAAACGCCTCATCAGCAAGGCTTTATTCCAAGCAGCCTTGGCTTGGTACATGTCCTCCAATTTCTTTCAGAAGGTGTATGCGTCCATCTCTTACGCAACATGATGAAAGACACTGTGGTTGATCCATTGTCGGATTTGACCAATTGTTTTCCTGTTCATCTTCTTCCATTCCGCTTCTTTGGTGGGATTGGGATTCTTTCCTTCAGCATCTAAGGGGTCAAACAAATCCTTGCTGTTTAGAAGATCTTCCATCCGAGATCTCCAAAGTGCATAGTTGGTGGTAGCAAACTTGGTCATAGCTCCCGAATGTGACTCGTCCATTGACATTTGGTCTTACAAAAAATTGGAGCTGAATTTGGAAAAATGGAGTCCACCAAGGCGTCTGAAACGGTCAAAAATGTTAGGTTTGACTCTTCACGGGCCAAAATTTGAATCTTCAAAGTTTTGAGGTTAAAGTGCAATTTCCAAAAATTCTAAACCAATCTGCAAATATCAAAACTTCTAGAAAAACCTGCAAATACCAAAAATATAGAGGTATTTCTGCAATTTCAGAAAAGTATGGACCGGTGCTGACGTGGCTAATGATGTGGCGAAACATGGCAGCAAGGTGGAGGATGATGTGGCACAGCTCGGCTCAGCGGCTTGTCTCTCGGCTTGGTGGGGCTCGGCTTGAATCAGCTCAACGGCTCAACTCGGCTCTGCTTGCGGCTCAGCTTGGTTCAGGGCTCGGCTTGGTTCTTCCCAAATCTCGGTTGCGGCTCGGCTCGGCTCGGCTTGACTGCGGCTGGGCTCAACTGATGGCGCATGGGTGGCACTTGAGAGTTGACCCGTGTGTAAAAACATGCAAAAAACTTTGAGGGGCACATGGGGGTGAGTGCAGCGCCAGATGGCAATCCGGTTGGACTCGTTCTCTTCTTCTCGGTGAGGTCTACCTCTTGGTATGCTCAAATGCTTTGTTTAAGCTTTTGGATGCCAAACCCTATACCTGAATCTTGGCTCTGATACCGCTTGTTGTGATCCTTTAATCACCAAAAACACACAAAACTAATACAGAAAAATAAAGTGAGACAAAAACATGAAAATTAAGAAGAAAAGGATGTATTATTTACTATAAACTTTATACATAAAAAAAACTTCTCTCAGCCTCTCTCAAAACCTGTATTGTCTATACTGTGTGTTTTGTTATAAGACTGAAAATGAGCATCTATGTATAATGCTCTCTCTAGGGTTTCTAGGGTTGAAACCCTAATAAGCTTGGGCTTTAGGAGATAAAAGGCTGAACTCCATAAAAAGTTATCAATAGATTCCTTAAGTGAAAGAGCTGTATTGTCTGTGACATACTTAACACCCATAAATCACTCAATAACTTGTACTTTATACAAATAATTTACAACAATAGTCATTTGCACCCTTAAAGATATGTTATAAGAATGTAAAATAACAAATCATCAATATCTCTTTAATTGAGCCTATAATTTCAACTAAAGTAGCATCTATGATATCTTTTTGAATACAAGATGTTGTTAATTTCATATTTTTGGAGCATTTCTTAGTGAAATAGATTTTATGTCCTCATTATGATCATACAACTATTATAAAAGTTTAAGAAAATTACTTTTATTTCTTAAGTATTTAGATTTATTATGCCCACGAATTGCCAGCCCTTGTTGTAAAAGAAATTTAATACAATCATTTGGTGCTTCTATGCAAATACGACATTCCTTTCTTGTCTCATCTGATTGTTCGCATAAAAATGTTTGAATATGTTGGTTTTGATTAAAAAGAGCTTCATATTTGAATAGAGTTTGGTTATAGGCACTATTGATCTACCTATATGAGTTTGCAATTTTTCTTTTTTCTTCCAATCTAAAAATCCTTCGCCAATAAAAGAGTCACTACCTAATTGTTTTCTAATTTGTGGTTTAAAAAGATAACAACATAGACAATATACAACATCTTTTAATGTACTATACTCAAACCAATTAAGATATTCACTTAACAAAGTAGAATTAAATCTTTTTTATTTTTCTCCAAATTGTTTTTGAGGAAAAATGTGGTTCTTAAGCTGCCAAGGACCTTTTTGCAAATATGCCATTCTAACTTGATATCAAACATTAAGATTATAATTCAAAATTTGAGGTTTCAACTAGGATCAGCAGGGAGCTTTGCCAAGTTGATTTCTATAGAACTTTGTAATGAATTATTCTCAATTCTTTTTTATGATGGTGATGATTCATCGGATGCTGATTTTCTTTTAAAGTATTTCTCCATATATATTTCAAGTTTAATAAATATTTTAAAATTTATTAAATATTAATAAAAAAAATTTAGGCAAAATAATAAAAATTATTATGGTTTTTTATTTATAATTAAATAAATTATAATTAAATTTTCAGCCAAAAAAAAAAAAAAGGGAAAAAAGAAGTTTTGACTGGGAAGGGGTGAAGATCATGGGTAAGTGGTGAAGGGATGAAGGCCAATTTGGTCCTTTTAGTAGGAATTTGCTTGCACGATTACCTTATTACCCTTTCCCACCTTAATTTCATTTCCATTATCCAAGGGCAAATCCATCCTTTTCCAAATAAAACTTTTTCAATTACCTCCTTACCATTAGTTCTAAAGTCTAAAATTCTAAGGCTAGATGGAAAGAAAATCCTTTCCCAAAATTTTGAATATTTATTTACCTAACAACAAAACTAATTCTCATTGGTCTTAAATTAAAAATTTTGGGTATTTAATTTAATTAACAAATTATGATAAATTACATAATTGGTTTTCAAACTATACTACAATCCACATGTTAGTCTTTAGATAAATTTTTTTTTTAATAGTTTAGTTCTTAAACTTTTCAAAATGTTGAATCTGTAACGTTTGCAACATTTTTTTTATTTTTTATTTTGAATGATTTTAAATTAATGGACTCTAATGGGCCTTTATGTGCATTATATGTGGCCTTTTAACTTTCCAAACATGGGTTTCGACTTGATGGATGAATTTTTAGTAAAAAACAAGTTTTTGGAATAATAATTCCCAACGAGAGAATCAATTTGGAAAGAAGAAAAAGAGAAAAATTAGTTTTCTGCACATTTTGGTTAGTGAGTGTGGTAAAGATCAGGTACTCTGAAAGTTCGAGGGAAATCCAGGTGGTGTTTTGTCTGAGATTTTGAATCCGTTGTATCCTGGGAGACCGTCGTCGGAAAACACCAGCACCGGTGGGATGGGAATAGTCTTAAAGACACTGTGGTATCACATAGGCCTCAGACCAATATTTCAATAAGTAGATCAAATCTAGAAAAATACAGGTTCCCAATCTTTTTTATTTATTTATTTTCTTTTTTATTTGATCATTTATTTGTATTTTTATTTGTATCTTCATTCCACATATATATTCATATATTATGTATATTTTTCATAACATTCTTAAGACTATTCCGTGAATATATGTTTATGTATGTGGGATTGAGGAAAAAAAAAATAATTGCTTTCAACCCGTGGAGATTTAATGAATGGGTATGTTGTTATTTTAAGTTTTGTTTAATTAAAAGAATTTTATTTAAATGGTTTTATTTTTATACATGCCTATTATTTCATCTCTTTATTATTATTGGGTATGAAAGCAATATATTTATATATTTTATGTTTTTAATTTCTTATCTTCAAACCCGTATACAACTTGGTGAGGGGCTTCTATTTTAATTATTTATTTTGTTTTATTCTAGTAAATTTGATGCCCATGATTTTATGATATTTAGAGTTTTCAAATTTTTTGTGTATCGGGTTTGAAAAATGAAGAAAAAAAAAATTTGTTTCTCGTGGGTTTGGAATTTTTTGGGCAATATTTAGTTTTGTTTTAAATCAAAATTTTTTCCTAAAATTGAGTTGCCCATGAAATTCTAAACCTTTTGGTGTTTTTCGAGCAATTTACCGGTGCCGAAATAGTGTAACAAGCAAGAAAAGTAGTGAATCGGGTCCAAAAAATCCGTTTACCAGTGAAACGGGTTGAAAAAATCTGGCTGGAGGTTGAAGATGGGTCAGAAAAAGGGTTAACGGGTCGGAAAAACAGGTTTGGCTAGGTTTCTGGGTCAGTGGCCTGAATTTTAAATTTTAGTGGACCTATCTTAGTTCCAAAGCCCAGCCCATGGTTAGAACAGGCTACTGTTCAGACCAAGCCCAGTCCAAACCCAGGCCCAATAAATTTTGGCCCAACTAGACATGCCACATGTCGCTTTAAGAGAGCTTCACGTGGCAATATGAAACGATGACACATGGCTCACCGTGGCGAGGCCACGTGTCATACAGTAGTGAAGCCACATGTCATAACCACATCTCCACGTGTCGGATTCCATGGGAGCCACGTGTCTGCCTTTGCTAGTGCCATGTGTTTACCTGTTACAGGCAACACGTGTCACGTTCAAAGCAAGCCACATGCTGTGCTAAGGATGATCCACATGTCGATCAGTAGCAGATGACACGTGGCCATCCCAGAGTGTGGCACGTGTCGGTCTTCAGTGCGACACTTGGCAGTATCACATGGTGACACGTGGTAGTGAATAGTGACAGTGAACAATAATGAAACGTGAACAGTAATTTGTGGGTGTATACAGTAATTTTTGTGGTGTATACAGAAACTCTAAAAATCATATTTTTGTCTGTTTTCCTTTTGGAAATTGGTTAAATTAGTTTGTTAAAATAGAAATAACAACTAATTGATTTCTGTTTTTGTGAAAAATACAGGAATGGCTAGTGGAGATGTGCCTGCTGCACAAGTGCCTTCACAGACTCCTGTTTTTCAAGTGCTTCCGCCTGCAAGCCACGCAAAAAGACCTGAGAAGTTCGATGGAGCAAATTTTAAAAGGTGGCAACAGAAAATGTTGTTCTACTTAACTACTCTGGGCCTTGTGAGGTTCCTAATTAAGGATGAACCTCCAAGTGATGAAAAAAGTGACAAAGAAACTTTGATGGCGATGGATGCGTGGAAGAATTCCGATTATTTATGTCGAAATTATGTCCTGAATGGCCTATCTGATACCTTGTACAGAGTGTATTGTGGTGCGAAATCAGCAAAAGAGTTATGGGAAACTCTGGACCAGAAATACAAGACTGAGAATGCAGGGTCCGAAAAAATTTATGGTAGGCAAATTCTTGGACTATATGATGGTGGATACCAAGCCACTGATGAGTCAAGTACATGAGCTGCAAGTGCTCATCCAAGAACTTCTTGCCAAAGGGATGTTCATTAATGAAACCTTTCAAGTTGCTGCAATGATTAAGAAATTGCCTCCTAGTTGGGGAGACTTCAGAAATTATCTTAAGTACAAGAGAAAGGAAATGGACATGGAGGCTTTTATTGGAAAGCTTCGAATAGAAGATGACAATATGAGGTCTGATAAAAGATCCATGAAGGCTGGAATAAAGGCTAATGTTGTAGAGCATGGTAGTAGCTCCAAGAACAAGAAGAAACCTGAAAAAAGTTCCAAGTTAGGGCCTAAAGAAGGCATCTCCAAGAAGGCCAAGTTCCAAGAAAAATGTTTCAATTGTGATAAGATGGGTCACAGAGCGGTAGACTGTAGACTACCGAAGAGAAAGAGGAACATAGAGACAACGATGATGGAGCACATCACAAGAGAAGTTGATGAAAATGACCTAAACGCTGTTGTTTCTGAGGTGAATCTAATGGGTTCTAACCTAAGAGAGTGGTGGATAGATACAGGTGCAACCCGCCACGTGTGTGCAGATAGAAGCATGTTTACCTCTTTCGAACCAAAGGCAGATGCGGAGAAGTTGTTCATGGGAAATTCTGCATATTTAGAAATCCAAGGAGAAGGCAAGATTGTCCTGAAGATGACCTCTGGGAAGGATCTGACTTTGAATAATGTACTATATGTTCCAGATATTCATAAGAATTTGGTGTCTGGATCGTTGCTAAACAAACATGGTTTTTGCTTAGTGTTTGAGTCAGACAAGGTTATCTTGTCCAAGTATGGGATGTTTGAGGGAAATGGCTATGTAGTCAATGGTATGTTCAAATTGAATGTAATGACTGTAATGCCAAATAATATTAATAATAAAGCTAGTACTTCTTCTGTTTACTTGCTTGAGTCTTCCATTTTGTGGCATGGTAGACTAGGTCATGTTAATTATAATTCTCTGTGGAGGTTAATTAACTTGAATCATATTCCCACGTTTGATATTGATACCACACATAAGTGTGAAACTTGTGTAGAAGCAAAATTAATGAGATTATCATATCAAACAATTGAAAGAAATAATTAACCTTTAGATTTAATACATAGTGATGTATGTGATTTAAAGTTTACACCAACTAGAGGTGGTAATATATATTTTATCACCTTTATTAATGATAGCACGAAATATTACTATGTGTACTTGCTTAAGAGCAAGGATGATGCTATAGAGATATTTATTCTCTATAAAACGGAAGTTGAAAATCAACTCACTCGAAAAATTAAAGTAATCAGAAGTGATCGTGGTGGAGAGTATGTAACTCCATTTGGAGAGTATTGTACTTAACATGGCATAATACATGAAGTTACTCCACCACACTCACCACAATCAAAAGTTGTGGCTGAACGGAAAAATAGAACTTTAAAAGAAATGATGAATGCAATGTTGATAAGTTCTGGAGTACCTCAGAACTTGTGGGGGAAAGCCGTTTTGTCAGCAAACGACCTTTTAAATAAGGTGCCTCGAAAGGACCAAATAAAGACACTTTATGAATTATGGAAAGGAAGACACCCTTCCTATAACTACTTACGAGTGTGGGGGTGTCTACCTAAAGTTGTAGTACCCACTCCGAAGAGAGTGAAGATAGGTCCTAAAACAGTTGATTGTATTTTCATAGGATATACACAAAATAGTAGTGCATATCGGTTTCTCGTGTATAGGTCAGAAATTCCTGATATACACAAGAATACGATTATGGAATCGAGAAATGCATCATTTTTCGAACATATTTTTCCTTATAAAGTGAATGAAGGACCGAGTTCGTCGAAACGAACTTATGATACTATCGATGAAGATAATCATGATAGTGATCAAGAACAAGAAACTGATGTTGAGACGGAGGTTGCACTTAGACGTAGCAAGAGAGTAAGAATGGAAAAATCCTATGGTCCGAATTTTCTTACGTATATGCTAGAAAATGAACCTCAAAGCTTCCAATAGGTTATAAATTCTCCTGAAGGGAATTTATGGAAAGAAGCTGTGAAAAGTGAGATAGATTCTATTTTACAAAATCAAACTTTGGAGTTAGTATATCTTCCTCCAGGTTATAAACTTTTAGGTTACAAATGGATTTTTAAAAGGAAAATGAAAGTAGATGGAACTATAGACAAATACAAGGCAAGGCTTGTAATTAAAGGATACAAGCAACAAGAAGGTCTTGATTACTTTGACATTTATTCTCCAGTAATGAGAATAAATTTCATAAGGATGGTACTAGCGATCGCTACACTGCGGGATCTAGAAGTACATCAAATGGATGTGAAAACAGTATTTCTTAATGGAGATCTAGATGAAGAGATCTACATGGAGCAACCCGAGGGTTTCTTCGCTCCAGGACAAGAAAAGAAAGTCTGTAGATTAGTGAAGTCCTTGTATAGACTTAAACAAGCTCCAAAGCAATGGCATCAAAAATTTGGTAATGCCATGCTAAGTAATGGATTTAAGATAAATGAGTGTGACAAGTGTATCTATGTAAAGGATACAGAGAATGGATATGTCATTCTTTGTTTGTATGTAGATGACATACTCATTATGGGTAGTGACAACCATATGATCCGAACTACGAAAGCCATGTTAAATTCTAAATTTGATATGAAAGACATGGGACTTGCAGATGTAATTTTAGGAATAAAAATCACAAGGACTTCGAATGGAATCATTCTTAGTCAAATGCATTATGTGGATAAAATATTGGCTAAGTTTAGTAAAGACGATACAAATATAGCCAGAACACCCATAGATGTGAGTTTACACTTATCCTAGAATAAAGGAGATAGTGTATCTCAAGTCGAATGTGTAAGGATGATTGGAAGTCTGACGTACTTAATGAATTGTATAACACCAGACTTAGCCTACGCTATAAGTAGACTAAGTAGATACACGAGTAATCCAAATGATGATCATTGGAAATGAATCATTAGAGTATTAAGATACTTATGATATACTCATGAATATGGACTGCACTATAAAAGATATCTGTCTGTATTAGAAGGATACAGTGATGCAAATTAGATATCAGATATCAATGATTTAAATCCACTAGCGGCTATGTATTTACATTAGCGGGTGCGACAGTAATAGCTCGATCCACAATAGAATCTGAGTTCATCGCATTAGATAAATGTGGTGAAGAGACCGAATGGCTACGCCAATTTTTGGAAGACATTCCAAGGTGGCCTAAACCTATATTAGCAATAAGTATATATTATGATAGTCAATCTGCTATTGGCAGGCCACAAAATATTATGTATAATGGAAAGTCTAGACATATTCGTCGTAGATATAATTCTATTAGACAACTAATCTCAACTGGAGTTATCTCAATAGACTATGTAAAGTCAAAAGATAATATTGCGGATCCACTAACCAAAAGGTTAAATAGGAAATTAATTGAAAAATCATCGAGAGGAATGAGATTAAAGCCCATGAGTAAAGTTGATACGATGGAAACCCAACCTAGTTGACTGGAGATCCCAAGATCTAGGTTCAATAGGACAACACAGTTGTAGAGACTAGTATGTTTCACTGTGGGGGTTAATCATTTGCCCATTTCTGTGATGAAACAGTGATAGAAAGAGGTTAAGCATAAAGTATGCTTTTAATGAGTCCTATAAGTGTATGTATAGTAATCTTTGCATAGTGATGCTGATTACATTGGAAAAAAATCACCTATGTGAGAGAGAAGAGTGACCGCTTCAAAGGAGAATTATTAAGGGCACAATTCTCTAAAAACTCTAGCAGAACCAGGCATGTGTTCAAGGCCAAAATGAAAACAACAGTGAGAACTGAAGTGTACCAGGAAGGATTCTATGTGAACCATGTTGTCATTTACACATACGACGAAATGGTTCAAAGATATCGCATCTACCATTAGTCAGTAAAGAAGATATAGTCTCACAATGGAAGGTTCAAAGAGTAACATCTACCTATCCTATGCAGGTTCCAACTGCAAAGCTTTACCACCAGAGCCTTGCATAGTAGTCAAATCATTCATGTGGGGGATTGTAATGTTTGCAACGTTTTTTTTTTTTTTTTTTTTTGAATGATTTTGAATTAATGGACTTTAATGGGCCTTTATGTGCATTATTTGTGGCCTTTTAACTTTCCAAATGTGGGTTTTTACTTGATGGATGAATTTTTAGTAAAAAACAAGTTTTTGGAATAATAATTCCCAACGGGAGAATCAATTTGGAAAGAAGAAAAAGAGAAAAATTAGTTTTCTGCACATTTTGGTTAGTGAGTATGGTAAAGATCAAGTATTCTGAAAGTTCAAGGGAAATTCAGGTGGTGTTTTGTCTGAGATTTCGAATCTGTTGTATCCTGGGAGACTGCCATCGGAAAACATCAGCACCGGTGGGACGGGAATAGTCTTAAGGACACTGTAGTATCACACAGGCCTCGAACCAATATTTCAACAAGCAGATCAAATCTAGAAAAATACAGGTTCCCAATCTTTTTTATTTATTTATTTTCTTTTTTATTTGATCATTTTTTTATATTTTTATTTGTATCTTCATTCCACATATATATTCATATATTATGGAATCTTTAGTCCTTGGACATTATTTTATCTAAAATCTTTCATTAGATGCATATGACACACTCGTGAGTGAGTTTTAAATGAAAGGCAGATCTTATCATTCATATGCATTTTTAGATACTAATTTGTAATATGTAATATAGTTTAGAAATTAATTTGTAATGCTTAATATAATTTGAGTATTAAAGGAAATTAACCTATTATTCATAATATATATTAAAAATAATATTTTCTTCAAAAATGTATAGTTTGTTAAAAAATATTATTTTATTCAAAAAACTTCTTCAAATTATAGTTTGTTCACAAAAATATTACAAATAATATTTTGTTAGAAAAATAAAAATACTATTTTCGTTCTAAAATAATTAAAAATAATATTTTCTTAATCTATATTAAAAATAATATTTAAAAATTGTAATATTATTCAATTTAATAATTAATAATATTTTCTAAAAAATGTATTATTTTTTTATAATAAGAATAATATTTTCTTAAAAATATTAAAATTAACATTTTCTTAAAAACATTAAAATTAACATTTTCTCAAAAAGTGAAATAATATTTTCTTCAAAAGTATTGAAAATAATGTTTTCTTAAAGATTTATATTTTTCATTTAATTAGCTAAAAATATTTTTCTAAAATTTGAAGAAAACAATGGCATGTTTGGTCATATCTTCTGTTTTCTATTTAAAAATAAAAAATAAAAAATAATTTTTTATACTTTTGAAAAAAGTTGGAGTGTTTGGCAATCCAGGATCTTGAGCTCGTTATGGTGCTCCCAGGCTTGACTTGTTCGAATGGTGGTCCTAGGCATCTAGCCTTTCGAGCAATTCCATTTGTTGGGCCCCTTTGATTGGTCTTGAACTTTTAGTTCATTTAGGCAATCCCCGAACATAGGGGCCAATTTGGGTGTCTCGGGCCATGGCTTGGCTTGACCAATATCGAGCCTCAACCTTATTCAGCAATCCTAGGCCTCAATCTTGTAGGTTGATAACAAATTGGTAGTTCGGAGAAAATATTATTATTTATTAAAATTAATAATATTACAATTTTCTAAGAAAATATTATTTTTAATATAAAGAAATGCTACAATCGCATAATGGCATGTGTACATTTAATAAATAACTTGATACATTAATTGGTTTCTTTAATATTTTATATATATATATAAAGAAAATATTGTTTTCATTTATTTAAGAAAACGATAATTTGCATTTTTAAAATATTATTATTTTTAATTATTTTAAAAAAATAATATTTTTGTTTTTCTAATAAAATATTATTTGTAATACTTTTGTGAACAAACTATATGTTAAAAATATTTATTTGAATAAAATAATGTTTTTGAGATTTTTTAACAAACTATATCTATATATTTTATATATATATATATATTTATATTTATATTTTTTTAAAAGAAAATATTATTTTTAATAGATATTATCAATCCTTAAATTATATAAGATGTTACAAATTGATTTCAAAACTATATTTTGTATTACAAATTGATCCAAAAAAACTTATGAAAAATAAGATTTACTTTTTATTTAAAATTCATTTGAGTGTCACGTGCACTTAATAGTAGATTTTGGATGGTATACTATCCATAAACCAATGACACAATGTTTTGAAAAGTTTGGGAGCTAAAATGTTAAAAAAAATGTTTTAAGGACCGATACGTAAATGACGTAGAGCTTGGGAGCAATTATGAAATTTATCTAACAATTTAATAGGAACAATTAGTCATATAAATGGCTAAGTAATATGTAAAAATTTGAAAATTTTAGAAAAATTCATTACACAAAAACTTACTTGGACCATAAAATTTAAATTAGGTAATTAATCTCCAACTTGAGACTTTGGGATGTTAGAAATAGCCCTCTAGATCTAAGTTGGTCCCAAAATTACGTGTCTTTTGCTTTTTCTTAATTTAATTACAAATAATGTTATTCATGCATAATTGGCCTGGCCAGTTTTAGATTGTACATCCTCAATTATTGTCCTTCGGATTAGATTCAAGTGTTTCATAGTCAAATCGAAATTACGTGCCTTTTGCTTTGCTTAATTTAATTAAAGATAATGTTATTCATGCATAATTGGCCTGGCCAGTTTCAATTTATACATCCTCAATGATTGTCCTTTGGATGGGATTCAAGTGTCCCATAGTAAAAGATAAGCCTTTGTCATAAATTAGTATGCTCTTCCCAATGATCACATTTAAAAATGAATAAATAAATAAATAAATATTATCACCATAAGTTTGTTTTAAGATTATACTGCAAGTCACACTTTGATCCTCAAATTGTTTATTTTGATAAATTGATCCCAAAATTTGCTATTTTATTTCAGCATTACTCCCTTGATCCAAAATTCTGTTATTTTAAAGGATTAAAGTAAAATTTTTATATAGTTTAGGGACCATTTGCTTAATAAACACTAAAAAAACCTAAATAATATTTTTAATATATTTTCAATAAAATAAATATTTTTATCAATAATTATTTTAAAATCTTATTTTTTTCATAGAAAACCACAAAAATAAAAAAGGAAAAATACTTATTTTTTGAAATATTTAAAAAATAAAAGATAAAAATTTTAAAATATGTATAAATTGTTTTCAAAAACTTCTTAAAATCAAATGCCATTTAGTTAAGTTTCCTTTTATATACTTCATTTGTTTATTGTAAAAAAAATTATTTTTGAATTATTACAATTTTTAGATCATATATGCTAATAATTAAAAAATGTAAGAGAAAAAATGAATGACCTAAAATGAAAATTTACTAAAACTATATTTAAAAAATTTTAATATATCGCACATGTAGTCTTTAAACTATATATTTATCTATCATGCTAATTGAATTTTGAATAAAAGGTTAGGTAGAGACTAATGCTAAAAAAAAATTCAAAAATTTTAAAAGGGACCCGCTTGTTTATTTAAAAAAAAAAAAAAAAGAAAAAAAAAAGGAGGACTTTTGAATGAATCCAAATGTGCGGTTCTAATCTTTTCCCCAGTATTTTAAAGAAAAATAGGAAATAGAAATTAATTTGGTAGTTTAGGATTTTGGAATGGATCCAAGTGTGCTGTTCTTTTTTATTTTTTTACTTTTTTGATTTTATTCCTGTCTCCAATATTTTTTTATATTGATAGATATAAGTGAAAACAGGGAAAGAAAATTAGTTTGGTGGTGGGTATCTGATGATTGATGGAAATATAGTATTTCAAATAATTGATGAAAATTAATATGCTCAACAGTTCAAATTTGGGCGCAAGTTATCTTTCTTCTTTTTTTTTTTTTTTTTTTAAAAATAAGTTATCTTTCTTTATGAGATGTTTATATATTTATTTTTCTAAAAAAATGAAATAAAAAGGGAAAACAAACAACAAACAAACAAAAGAAAAAGGAATAGGAATGCAGTTATTTTTATTTTGTTGTATTTTACAAGTACTTATTTTCATTTACCCATGTATCAGCTTTAAAGAATAAAATATTTTTCATTTGTTTTCAATTTTCCCGTGATTTTGTTTTGGATGGGATAGATAGCTTATTACTTGTGCGGGAACATTTAAGGGAGGATTTTTTCAAGATTTATAAATAAATAAATATCGAAGAGTAAAATTATTGGAATAGATCGAAGTACAAAATTCATAGGGAAATCAGATTGTTTAGAAACTCAATGCAAAGTTTGCATTAATATAATTAGTGTTAAGCAATAGAAGATATAATACCTACTTTTTAATAATTTAAATTTTTAAAATAAATAATAATTTAATATTATATCAAAGTTTAAAATTCTAGATATTTAGGTTAAAATCATATCTCATTTATTTAAAAATATCTATGAGGATCAAAATTGCCTACAAATCAGAGAAATGTTAAACAATAGTTTAGATAAAATATTAAGGGATGCATACACTTTTGTCTTCTTGGACCATTATATATTTTGCACATTACCACTTAAACTTTAAAACTGTCATATTACCTTTTGAATTATTATTTTTTTGTCACTTTAATCTTAGATGAATTTTATGAAATTAATCATACAAAGTTAATGTAACTCTATTAAAAACAATTTTATTCTGTTTTATTTCATTTTTAATAAATGTTTATGGTCTAAGTCTACCAAATTTGTTTGAAAAATTGAAAAACTGCATTAAAGTGATAACAAAACAATATATAGTTTCGATGACAATGTTATACTTCTTAAAATTTAAATTTAGATAATAAATTGTAAAAAATTCAATAGTTTAGGGGCAAAGTGTGTGTAACTCTATTATTGAACTCACTTTTTAATAATTTAAACTTTTGAAATTTATGGTAATAATTAATTACTTTCACTTTTTTTAAAAAAATATTTACAATTTTTTTTTGCCCCGAAGTATTTTCTTCGTTTGGTCAACAAAAGGATAATTAAGCTGGATACATATCATCGTGAATCAAAATCTTTAGGAAAAAAAAGATATATATATATATATATATATATGCAACCAACTCCTAAAAACAACATAATAAAATAAAATATAATGCTATTTTGCATATCAAGCTCCCAAATTAATGTATTCCTAGATTTGGTTTTATATGGGGAAGCAAGTCCTTAGAAGCGTCCACTCCTTAAAAGTTGTGTCAAAAACGAAGATTAAGGAGTGCATCCAAATAGAAGAAGGCAAACTAGCTTTAGGATTGGTATTTCAGTACAAGGGTTCACAATGATTGTATTAATTAATTCTGTTAATTATATTGACTCTTGCATTTATATAACAAAGTTCTTAGACTTTTTTGTATACCTGGCAACTTATTAGTTTTCAAACAAAATTTCATTTTTACAGTGATAGGCCTTAAACCACACATATTAAGCTAATTTATGAAATATGGGACACCTTGATTTGCTGTAGCTTTTTTTTGACTTTGGAATGGATTCACATGTTAGTTAAAAATATTACTCACTTTCACCAATATATTGAAATTTTGTATTCAAATTAAATAGTCAAGATAGAGGAAATGTATCTCTTTTTTCCCATCAATTTCCAATAATTAATCAATGGGGATATTTTATATTAATACTTCGATCAATTATGTGTTTTAATGTTTGCCAATTAGACATTGTTTAAAAAATTTTAGTATTTCTAATGGAAAATAACAATATAATATTGTTAACGATAGTGATAAATATTATTGCACTTTATCATTCTGTAAAGTTTAATTTCACATACTTTTTCAAAGAGTTCCAAAAGCAGAAATAGAAACGAAATAACTTTGCCAAAGTTGGAATAGTGCCCAAAATTGGTGCAATTGGCTTAGCCTATGTACATTTTCTTCATCAAAATCAATTTGAATTCTCATATTAGTTGAGATGAGTAAAAACAGTGAAAAGAAATTGATTTGGTACGTCCCTAATAATTGATGGAAATTATAGTATTTCAAATAATTGGTGGAAATTAATCTGCTCAACATTTCAAATTTGAAAAGATAAATTATCTTTTATATTCATGATGAGATGTTTATATACCTTATTTCTTTATGTGACACTTAGCAAACAAACAAACAAAAGAAAAAGGAATGCATTTATTTCTACTTTGTTGCATTTTACAACTACTCATTTTATCTTGCCTGTGCAAATAATGCATATATCACTTGCATTGTTGACCTCTGATTCCATACAATAATGCGTCAAATTATACTAAATTCAACATTCTTTCTACAGTAAATAGGTCATTATAGCGACTTTTTTTTTTCTTTCTTTAAATCTTATTTTGTGTTAATTGAGATTTCTTTGTGGTTTATATGAAGAGATGCATGGATTCTCTAATCCTAGATTTCAATGACGTTTAATTAAATCCTAGCCCAAGAAACTAAGGTGGTTCAAATTTTTTTTTTTCTGGTGATTTGTTTCAAAGAAAAATAAAATAAAATCTGGTGATTATGTTTTAAAGATTTTTTGGATGAACTAGATAGCTTATTACTTGTGCATTCTTTATTTATGGATGTGATTATTGTGAGAACAATTGAGTTATAATTTTTTTAGGATTTATAAATAAATCAATAAGGGAAGAGTAAGAATTATTGGAGCAGATTGAAGAATGGAAAATATAGAGGGTTAAGGAAATGTCAGATTGTTTAGAAACTCAATATAATGTTTGCATATATATAATTAATGTTAAATGTTAGACTATAAACATAATATTAAATATAATTACTTTGTTAAATATAATATTAAGACTTTGTTTATGAGAAAATCAAATCTAGCTGTAATGTATAAAAAATTTGTTACGAAAAGAATGATTAAGTATTTCATAAACTATTATTTTATAATTGTTATATGCTTCAAAATCAATATTTAAATGTTTAGTAGATAACAGTATTTAATTACTTATACAGTATATAATTACTAAAAAATTATTATTTATTATATCTTTTTGCTTGTAATATTATTTTTTTATTATTATATGTAACATATATTACTAAATATTTAACATAGGTTTTCTTTTTCATAACAACTATAATAAATGTTAATCTAGAAAAAAGAAATATAGTCAAATAACAAAAACAAAGAATAAAAAATGCTGACCGTACCAATCGCTTATGATACGTTAAGAGCCACAAAAAAAGAAAAAAAATGTGGAATATTATTTTTTAAAATGAGTTCATCTACAAATTTGATCAAAGAGATTTATAATATTATTTAGTAGAATTTCAATAAATCTAGGACAAAATGATATTAATTTTTTAATAGGTTCTTGTAAAATTAAAATTTTAAAATTTTTCTAACACTTAAAATAACTTTGAAACTTTGAAACTTAAACATAATTTTCAATAGCTTAAACTTTTAAAATTTGTAATAATTTACTTTGATATAAGAGCTATTGTAATTCAAAATCTAAAATCCTTTAAATACATAATTAGGTCTCAATGAAATTCCCATCTTTTTTAATTTATAATATAATATAGTCATAATAAATTTTTTTGTTCCTAAAATAATATATTTATGACAAAATTCCAAATTAGTGTACTTCTAGATTTGGTCTATGATAAAAGCATTGATAATATAGCTCCATCAAAATATTAAATTCTTCTATCAAAAAAAAAAAAAAAAAATCAAAATATTGAATTCAATCTAAAATATATTATAATCCCGCATAAAAAATAATAAACCAAATTATTTCTTATATGCTTTAATGATTTTTAATGTTATCCTTTTTCACAGATTTTCCGTTAAACCCACCAAATTCTTCACCGTGCTACTTTTTGTTGCACCATATTTTCCATGAAACTTTATCCATCATTTTTTTCAAAGCGTTCGCAAAGTGGGTCACCGCCCCTGCATGGATAAGAACATATAGTCCTACTTTTTTTTTTTTTTCTCCTAATTGATTAGTTATATATATATATATATATAAAGGTGTATATAAATGATACAGATAGTTTTTTGATTAGTTATATATATATATATATATATAAAAAGGTGTATATAAATGATACAGATAGTTTTTGTGTAAACTATAATATTAATGATAATTTTTTATAAAAAATTATTATTAATATTATAAAAAATCATCATTAATATTACAATTTTCATATAAATTATTTTCATCATAAAATATATATATAAAATAAATGAGAAAATTTAAAAGAGATCATTTTGTTAAAAAAACAAAATAAAATAAAAAAAAGAAAGAAAGAAATAAAGGAGGACTTTCGAGGAAAAGCAGGGAAAAGAAATTAATTTGGTAGTTGAGGACTTTGGAATGGATCCAAATTGTGCTGTTCTTTTTCTTTTTCTTTTTCTCTTTTTCAAGTTTTCGTTAAACCCAAGAAAGTTGAATACGCATGCTTCACCTTTAATACATTTTCTCTCTCCATATTTTCCACAAAACTTTATCCATCCTTATCCTACTTTTGCAAAGAGGTTCACTACCCCTGCATCGATAGGTACGTAAAGTCATATTTTTATTTATTTATTTATATTTATTTTTATAATTAATTAGTTAACATAAGTGGCCGACAAATAAATTTTGGGAGGATCACTATCGTACTTTTTTACCCACGCTGAATTCTTTTATTTACTTTAATCTAATTGATTCTACTTTATTCTCATGATTATTTTAAAATATATATAGATTATTTCCAACAACTTTTATCTTTAAAATCAAATGCGTTTAGTTAAGTTTCATTTTATGTCATTCATTTGTTCAGTTATATTTTTTTAATTATTAGCATATACGATTGAAAGATTTTAATAATTCAAAAGTAAATTTTTTTACAATAAATAAATGAATAACATAAAATAAAACTTTACTAAATGATATTTAATTTTAAATATAAAATATAAATAAATAATTTTATATATTTTAAAATTATTATCTTTTTAAACAATATTCCGAGGGATAAAATACTTTTCCAATTTTATGAAGAAGCAAGTCCTTACAAGCCTCCACTCCTTAAGAGATGTGTCAAAAACGGAGATTAGGGAGTGCATCCGAACGGAAGAAGGCAGACTAGCTTTTGGGTTGGTATTTCAGTAGAACGGTTCGCATTGATTCTATTAATTAAGTCTTTTGTTTGAAATTCTATTAATTAAATCTGTTCATTGTATTGAATCCTCTTGCATTTATATAACAAAGTAGTTATTACTCTTCTTTCTTCTTTATGTGCCTGGCTACTTATTAGTTTTCAAACAAAATCTCATTTTTACAGTATTATTGTAAACGATTAAAAAAAAATAAAAAAATCTTGATTGAGATCCAGAATAATCCCTCATAAAAAATAAAAAAAAGAAAAGAAGAAACACGCCAAAATATGCCTCACATGCTTTAGTCGTTTTCATTGTTGTCGTCTTCTTCAGATTTTGCGTTAGACCCAATAAACTTGAAGCCACATGCTTCACCTTTAACCATCATTATCCTACTTTCACCACCCCTGCATAGACACGTACACAAAGTCATACTTTTATTTATTTATTCATTTTTATTTTTGTTTTCATAACTGATTAGTTAACATGAGTGGCCGACAAATAAATTTGGCAAGATCACCATCATATTTTATTATCCACGCTTAACGTGCTTGGATTCTTTTATTTACTTTAATCCAATTGATTCTACTTTACAATTCATTATATTGGTGAAGCAGAGTAAGCACCAAACGCCCTATAAATCATTGGAAAGGGAAGCTTCATATCTCTCACGGTATTATTATCTCCCTTAAGTTTCCAAGCTTTAAACAGTTATTCTCTTTTGCTTCCAATATAATGGCAGAACCAATTCTCTCCGGCCTTACAGAAGGAATCATAGGCCAATTGACCAAAGCTGCAGTGAAAGAGATTGCCTTGTTGTGGGGTGTTGAAGATGAGCTTGACCAGCTTGAAGACACCATTAAAACTATCAAAAGTGTACTTGCTGATGCAGAAAAGAAACAAGTGCATAGCGAACAAATCAAAATATGGCTCGAGAAGCTTGAAGATGCTGTCTATGAAGCTGATGACTTGGTGGATGAGTTCTCTACCGAAGCTTTGCAACAACAGGTGATGACTGGGAATATAATGGCCAAGCAGGTACGAACTTTCTTCTCAACAAATAACCAGTTAGCTTTTCGACACAGGATGGGTAAAAAAATAAGAGATCTTACAAAGAAATTAGATAAGACTGCAAAAAATCGGCATGACTTCAGCTTAGATGTAGATGTTCAAGACATTCACATAATGACTCCCACTGTTAGGGAAGAAGATGTTGTTGGAAGAGATGATGACAAAATGAAAATCATAAAACTTTTGTTTGAAATGGAAACTGAGAAAAATATAGGTATAATTCCTATAGTTGGTGTTGGAGGCCTAGGAAAAACAACACTAGCGCAAAAAGTTTTCAAAGATGCAAAGGTTAACGAGCATTTTGAGCCCATAATGTGGGTAGATGTACCTAAGGATTTTCACGTGGAGTCAATTGTCAAGGAAATTATTAAACCTGGAGTAAAAGATGAGAGAAAAATGAGTCATTTGCAAAATGACCTTGAAGACAAAATAAAAGGAAAGCGATACCTCCTTGTCCTTGATGATGTATGGGTTGAAAATCGAGGAAAATGGTTGCAGTTGGAAGAATTGTTAAGGGGTGGTGCTAGTGGAAGTAGAATAATAGTAACCGCGCGCAATAAAATGATTGCACAGTTTATTAATGGCTCGGAGGGATTAGTTCATCTTTTAGGGACCTTAGATAAGGATGTGTCATGGTCTTTGTTTGAAAAATTGGCTTTTAAGCAAGGGCAGGAACCAAACGATGGCAACCTTGTGGAAATTGGAAAGGAGATTGCGAGCAAATGTGGAGGAATTCCTTTAGTTATAAGAACAATTGCAACCATGTTATTTTCTATAAAACATGAAGAGTGGTCATCTTTCAAAGAAAAGGAACTATTAACAATACATGATTATCAAAACGATGTATTACGCACACTTAAGTTGAGTTATGATTATCTCCCATCGCATTTGAAACATTGTTTTGGCTATTGTAGTTTGTTTCCTAAAAATCATGTTTTCGATGTGGAAATGCTAATAAATCTTTGGATGGCTCAAGGATTTATTAAGTTATCAAATGATCATAATCAGTGTTTGGAGGACATGGGTTATCAACATTTTAAAGATTTACTTTATAGATCATTTTTTGAAGTAGTTGAAATTGATGATGATTCTTCGAAGGTAACAAAATGTAAGATGCATGATTGTATGCATGACCTTGCAACATCAGTGATAGGAACGAAAGGTCTCATATTAAGTCCGAAAGATGAAAAAATTGATAAAAGCACTCGTCATGTATCATTTTGTTTTACTTTGGAGCCACTGCAAGTTCAAGCTTTATTGGTGAATGCAGAAAAGATTCGAACAGTTTTTTACAGTGGATATTATGGAACAAGGACGTTGGAGAAATCAATTCTAAAATGCAAGTTTCTACGCACTTTGGATCTTCATTGTTCATATCTTGAGATAATACCTGATTCAATTGGTAAGCTAAAGCATCTCAGGTATCTTGACCTGTCAAAAAATAAGATGAAGGCATTGCCCAATTCTATTACAAGGTTGCAAAATTTGCAGACACTAAATTTGTCCTATTGTGAGGATCTTCAAGAAATACCAAGTGGCATTACAAAAATGTTCAACCTTCGACATCTTCATATTGAAAGTGATTCTGATACCACTTTACATGGTATGCCAGGTGGGCTAGATCAACTGACTAATCTACAAAGGTTGTCATTACTTCCACAAGGGCATTTATGGAACCAATGGATTCCATTGAATAACGAATCCTTTTTCTTGCATCATATATCCAATTGGAAAACTCTAGATATGATGGATATTGGCGATCTGCAACATTTACCAGATGGGTTGAAAAGCTTCACTTGTCTTCAGAAGCTTAGTATTTCAAGATGTTCAAAGTTGGAATCTTTATCGCCAGGCCTGAACCATCTCACATCACTTCTAAATCTGAGTATCGAAAGGTGTCCAAAGTTAGAAACTTCATCTCCAGCTCTTCACCATCTCACCTCACTTAAGCAAATAAAAATTTCAAGATGTTCAAAGTTGAAATCTTTATCTCCAGGTCTTAACCATGTCACATCACTTCTAAATCTGAGCATTAACGAATGTCCAGAGTTAGAAACTTTATCTCCAGCTCTTCACCATCTCACTTCACTTCAGCAACTAAAAATTTCAAGATGTTCAAAGTTGAAATCTATATCTCCATGTCTTCACCATCTCGCATCACTTCTAAATCTGAGTATTGAAGAATGTCCGAAGTTAGAAACTTTATCTCCAGGTCTTCACCATCTCACCTCACTTCAGCAACTAAAAATTTCAAGATGTTCAAAGTTGGAATCTTTATCTCCAGGTCTGAAACATCTCACATCACTTCTAAATCTAAGTATCGAAAGGTGTCCAGAGTTAGAAACTTTATCTCCAGCTCTTCACCATCTCACCTCACTTCAACGATTGAAAATTGGGTTTTGCGACAAGTTAGATATGTCAAATGGCGGTAGTGATGCAACAATTCCATGGCAACGCTTTCAGAGCCTTTCTGTTTTGAGGTTGTGTGGCCTTCCAAAACTAGTTGCTCTCCCTGAGGGCCTTCAACAACTTACTACCCTCCAAGAAATTAGAATTTTCAAATGTAAAAACTTGGAGTTTCTTTTGGAATATGTCATCAACCTGAAAAAATTATATGTTGTTGATTGCCCCAAATTGAAGTCGCTGCCTGAAGGGATCGGTTCCCTAGAGACACTGGAGATCAGAAAATGTCCCATCTTGTTGGAAAGATGCCGAGATGATATTGGGGATTATTGGCCTTTGATTTCCCACATCAAACACCTGATTTTGTCTCCAGTTGGACGAGAAGGTATGCTTGTTTCTAAATAAGCTCTGTTTTCTACACTGATTTTGTCTTCGGTTAAAAACAGGGTGTGTTCGTTTTTTTTTGGGGTTTGGTTATATCAACTGACTAATCTAAAAGACGTATTTTCACTATTGCCAGCGGAGTTTTCATGTGAAGGGGTTTCTCTTCTATGGGGAGAATCGATTCCAATGGATAGCGAATCCTTCTTCTACCATTTATCCAATTTGAAATCTTTGAAAATCTATGGTATTGGGGATCTGCAGCATCTACCGGATGGGTTGAAAAGACTCACTTCTCTTGAGACGCTGGATATTCGAAATTGTTCAAAGTTGCAATCTTTATCTCCAGGTCTTTACCATCTCACGTCACTTAAACGATTGTATATTCATCGGTGCGAGGAGGTAGAGATGCCAAATGATGATGGTAGTGATGCAATTATGTGGCAACACCTTCAAAGCCTCTCTGAGTTGACGTTGCGGGGACTTCCAAAACTAGTTGCTCTACCTCAAGGGCTTCAACAACTTACTACTCTCCAAATAATCACTATTCATGGATGTGAAAATTTGGAGGCTGTTCTGGAAAATATCAGCAACCTCAAATCGCTGAAGAAATTATATATTCGGAATTGCCCAAAGTTGAAGTCGCTGCCTGAAGGAATTGATTGCCTCACGTCTTTAGAAACACTGCGAATTAGATGTTGTCCCATTTTATTGGAAAGATGCCAAGAGGATAAGGGCGACTATTGGCCTAAGATTTCCCACATCAAACAGCTGGAGCTGGAGCCGATAGAAGGTATGTATGTTAAAACTCAGTGTTTTGTTCACATTAAGTCAGATATGTTTTCCATGTTCATTTGATATAATACTACTAATTAAATTAGTTCATGAAAAATAGAAAAACTAATTAACCTTCAACAATTAATTATATTCTTATGTATCCAACTTTTTTGTATATGACGGAATATACGTTCACTGCAGAAGAACAACACAAAATTGATCCGCAAGAGGAATCCAGCTCTTCCAAAACTCGTGATCTCTTCAATTTTGCGAAAATTTTCAAGCATTGAGTAAACTAATTAACCTTCAACAATTAATTATGTTCTTATGTATTCAACTTCTTTGTACGTGACGGAATACAAAATCTTTGTTTTGTTTATAATTTTCTCGACCTGAGCTTCTAAATTGCTCTTATATTGCAGAATGGGAATCCAGCTCTTCAAAAACTTGTGGGCTTTTCAATTGTGCAAAAATTTTCAAGCATTAAAGAGAAGGTAAATGAATAATAATGGCCTTCTTTGTTATCTTGTGATGCTCATGGATGGTGTAGATGGTGGTTCTTTATATCTTATGGATTGTGTAGGTGATGGTTCTTTATATCTTTGTATTCCAGGAGGCTAATATTGATGTTAGCATGGGTGGGTGAGAGAGGACGGAGTTGAATGAGAGAGGAGAAGTAAGTGGGGACTGAAGTGATGGTTCAGAATGAGAAAGCAGAGCTGATGGCACTGCTCTTTGCAAAAAAACAAGGTTGCAGTTACTGTAAGGTGGCAGTTTTTGGGGTTCTGAATTCGTGGCAATACAATGTTTCTTAGTTGAAGATATCAAGTTGAAATTGAGGACCTTGGTTTTCCAAATAAAGAGGTGATAAATATGTCTGTACATTTCCTACTTTTCTCTGCCAAGAACATGCATTTGTGCATACCTTTGCAATTTGTTTGTTAAGTGCCCTGTTTATAATTTTTGTAGTTTTCTCTCATTTATTTTGGTTATGTTTAGAAAACTAGTCACTGGGTCTGAATCATTTATGATGCAGAGTTGCTTTTCCCTCACTACGGCTCTTTATTTTACCAATTTCGTGCAGTTTATTAGATCTCTTAGATTGTTTTCAATTATTGCATGATTTGTTTGTACAAGGTCATCTAGGACGCTTTCAGGGTTAATCACTTTTAATGAATATTCCACATATTAGTGATCTGGTTTAGTTTTCGTTTTTTATGATTTTCTCCTAAAGTGTATATTTCATCTTTATTTTTGAGTTCTTCATTCATTTGGATCTGGTTTGGTTAATTGGTTGATATGCTATCTATGATTGAGTCTCATCAAATTCAATCTCTTTTATATGGTACTGGTTAGCAAATAGATATTAGTTGTAGATATATATAATTAGTAGTTACTATTTTCTTTGTATTCCTGGCTACTCATCAGTTTTCCAAGAACATTCGACTTTATAGTGATATTCTTTGGCCATATATATAAAGTTGATTTACGAAAAATATGGGACAACATGGTTTGCTGTATTATTCGTTGTTATATAATACAACTTGATTAAATCCTGCATGTTTGAATTGATGTTGTCTGGTATCATTCTGTTGAATTTTGTTTCCCTTTTTGTTATATAAGGCAACAGCTTATCGACAGTGTTGGTGGTGGTTGTTAATATCTTTGAATTCTATGAGTTTTGATATGTTTCTATTATTGGGGAGGACTTTGAATTCATGGGGAAAAGATTTTTGAGGGTTAGAGGTACTATAAGAGGCTGAATAAGAAACAGATCATTATGCAGGTGAATATGACAGAGTTGATGTAGAATATGATGGGTGCTTACTTTTTGCACTTAAAAGATTAACCTTCGTCTGGTGTACTTATTGAAGTGTTACCTAAAGAGACCGTTCATCACAATGCTTGCCATGAAGACCATTATTGCCAGAGAGTTGGAATTAAAATCAGTGAAATGCTTGCTAGGGTTGAAACTCGCATTCTTTGTGCACCATGGGTAAGTATCTCTACTTGTGTTGCTAATTGGCTGTCTTTATGTTTTCTCAAGGTGTTATGTGTTGCTGTTTCTTGGTAGGAAAAATTTTGCGGAAAATGATGAATGGTAGAATAGAAAATAACTGACTCTAAGGTGGCAGTTTTTGGGGTTCTGAATTTGTGGCAATACAATGTCTCTTAGTTGAAGATATCAAGTTGAAATTGAGGACCTTGGTTTTCCAAATAAAGAGGTGATGAATATGTCTGTACATTTCCTACTTTTCTCTGCCAATAACATGCATTTGTGCATACCTTTGCAATTTGTTTGTTCAGTCCCCTGTTTATAATTTTTGTAGTTTTTCTCATTTATTTTGGTTATGTTTAGAAAACTTATCACTGGGTCTGAATCATTTATGATGCAGAGTTTCTTTCCATCACTACGGCTCTTTATTTTACCAATGTGTTACAGTTTATTAGATCTCTTAGATTGTTTTCAATTATTTCATGATTTGTTTGTACAAGGTCATCTAGGATGCTTTCAAGGTTAATCATTTTCAATGGATAAACCATATTTTAGTGATCTGGTTTAGTCTTCCTTTTTTATGATTTTCTCCTAAAGTATATATTTCATCTTGATTTTTGGGTTCTTCATTCATTAGGATCTGGTTTGGTTAATTGTAGATGTATATAATTAGTATATAGTAACTAGTGAATATATAAAAATAAAGTTTTCGCTTTTTATGATTTTCTCCTAAAGTATATAGTAAATATTCTTCTTTATATTCCTGGCTACTCATCAGTTTTCCACGATAATTTGACTTTGTAGTGATATGCCTTTGGCCATACATATAAAGTTGATTTACAAAAGATATGGGACAACATGATTTGCTGTAATATTCATTGTTATATAATACAACTTGATTAAATCCTGCATGTTTGAATTGATGCTGTCTGGTATCATTCTGTTGAGTTTTGTTTCCCTTTTCGACTCCAATGACTTCCTCGTAATTATTAAAGCTAATAGTTTTGTGTGTAAACTATTTTATATATGCAACAGACATAAAATAGGAGAACTTGTTATATGCAGTTACTGAAAGATAGAAGATGCTACTGAAGATTTTGGCAGAGACCATAGGTATATATATGAGTATATTTTCTGAATATTTGGCAGGGGTAATCACATTATGTATCATGCAGCTGCTTATTCTTGTTATTTATTTATAAAGTGCTTATATCACTTACATTGCTTACCCTTAATTTCAGTTAATGGATGTTTTATATGGATTTATATAGTTAGAAGAACTAAGCAAATTAGTTACCAGTCAGAGATATCTTTGGAGTTTTTCTTCCTGCTTATCATAGCATATATACTGTGCTAGTCAAGGATACATACACATATTAAGGATTTACTAAAAATAAAGAGGTGATAAATACGTCTGTACGTTTCCTACTGTTTATTATTTTTGTAGTTTTCTTTCATTTAGTTTGGTTTTGCTTAGAAAACTATGGATCCAAATCATTTATGATGCAGAGTTGCTTCTTGTTCACTATTGCTCTTTATTTTAACAAGGTTTTACAGTTTATTGGATCTCTTTGATTGTTTTCAATTGTAGCATGATTTGGTTGTAAAAGGTGACTTCCATATATTAGTCTTTAATGACCGTTCCATATATTACTGATCTAGCTTGCTTGTTTGTTTGTTTGTTTGTTTGTTTGTTCTTTTATTTATTTTTATTTTTTTATTTATTTTTTAACAATTTTCTCCTAGGGTATGTATTTCATCTTATTCTTTGAGTTCTTCATGCATTAGGATCTGGTTGGGTTTATTGGTTTATTTGCTCTCTATGGTTGAGTCTCATCAAATTTAACGTCTTTTATATGGTACAGGTTAGTAAATAGATATGAATTGTGGATGTATATAATTAGAAGTTACTCTTCTTCTTTATATCTCTGGCTGCTCGTCCGCTTTTGAAGAGAATTCAACTTTACAGTGATAAGCCTTTAGCCACACATATTAAGTTGATTTATGAAGGATGGAACAACATGATTTGCTGTCACTTGATTAAATCCTGCTTGTTTGAATTGGATGCTGTCTGGTATCATTCTTTTTAATTTTTTTTCTCTTTTATAGTACAATAACTTCCTCTTAATTATTAAAGCTAGTAGTTTTGTGCATAAACTATGTATACAACAGACAGAAAATTGAACTCGTTATATGCAGTTACTCAGAGAGAGCAGATGCTACTGAAGATTTTGGTAGAGGCTGTGGAGGTGTATTTATATATTCTGAAGATTTGGCAGAGGTAATCACATAATGCATCATGCGACTGCTTATTCTTGTCATTTATTTATAAAGTGCTTATATCATTTAGCTCCTTGATAACCATAATAATCTCAGTCAATGGATGTTTTATATAGATGTATGTACTTAGTTCAACTAAGCAAATTAGTTACCAGTCAGAGATATCTTTTTCTTCCAACTTATCATAGCATATATACTATTATCATAGCATATATACTATACAAGTCAAGGATATATACACATATTAAGGATTTAAATATGGTACAACTTGATTAGCTGTGATGCAGTTAGAGAGCAAATGATGCCACTGAAGATTTGGTAGAGGCCAGAGCCCATGGAGGTACACACACACACACACACACACACACACATGTTGCTTTCTGAATATTTGTTGCTTTTTCCTTTTCTATTTCACCAATCACATTGTGTAACATCTAGCTGTTTATTCTATTTTACCAATTACATTGCAGAGACTGCCAATAAAGAAGATATACAAAAATTCAGCAAAAGGAATGTGAGAATGGATCTTTGCTTTTATTGCTTTCTGATTAACTCTAATCTATGATTATTTGTTTTAGCTTTTTTTATTAAAATAAATGTAAAAACCTGTTGACTTTGCCCTCTTTCAGTGACCAAAGCAGCACAATGAATGCTGAAACAGACTTTTGCAAGCCCTTTTTTATTTTTTATTTTTTTATTTCTGGTGTGACTTCAACTGAAATGTCATGCACTTCTCAAATTTTGAAATAAACCTTTCATGTTTGTGATGAGCTGTTTATTTTTATTTCTTTACTACAGCACAAGCAAAAAGCCAGAATGCCTGTTTACACAATCATCATTATGCAAATAACTCCATTTTTTAATCTCAAGTCATTTATGTTGGAATGCTTAGATCACTTGCATTGCAGATCAGTAATTCCCATAATGGCTTCATTCTGGGAATGGCTCTGTACCTTCAAATTGTACCGTATTCAATATTTATTTTTATAATAAATAATTCATTTCTTATTTATTTATTTATTTATTAATGAATTTCAGGTTTATCCTGTGGCTTATGGGGGACATAGATTCTCTAACATGTGTTGAAATATTTTTTTGCAAAAGGGAGCATGTATGACTCTGCACCTTCTCTTTTGTTCTCCCCTTTTTTACTTTTTTTTTTTTTTTTTTTTTGGGTTAATATCAATGTTAGATCTACAATCACCATTAAACAACCATCATTGATTTTCAGCAAGATGTTAGTAGAAGAATATTTAAGAAGACCGTGCTAATGAATGAAGAACTCAAAGATAATTATGCTAATTATATGAGAGCAGAGGTAGTTTATGCAGTTTGTTCTTTATTTTTGAGTTCTCCATTCAATAGCATTGTTCTCTTAAATATTGTCCTGTGAATTTATCTGGTATGATGCTTATAATATATATACATTATTTTTATAGTGATATTCTCCTCTTTTAGTTGTTCTTCTTTGTAACCCTGGCTACTTATTAAAATGGATATAACATGGACATCTTTAGATACAGTTATATATATTGACTACTCATTAGTTTGCAAAGAAATTCTCACTTTTTGCATGGATATGCTCCTTGAACCATACCTATCAACTTGATTTATGAACTAGCGACAACCTGGTAGCTGGGTTATTGTTTTATTTTTTAATTTGTTCTTAATGGTTCTATATGGTACACTGTAATGAAATGTAAAGGCAATAGCTTATGGACAGTGTCGGTGATGGTTGTTAATATCTTTGAATTCTAGGAGTTTTGATATGTTTCTATTATTGGGGAGGACTGAATTCATGGGGAAAAAATTGTTGAGGGTCAGAGGTGCAATAAGAGGCTGAATAAGAAACAGATCATTATGCAGGTGAATATAATAGAGTTGATGCAGAATATGATGGGTGCTTACTTTTTGCACTTGAAGATTAACCTTCGTCTGGTGTACTCATTGAAGTGTTACCTAAACGGACCATTCATCACAATGCTTACCATGAAGACCATTATTGCCAGAGTTGGAATTAAAATCAGTGAAAAGCTTGCTTGGGTTGAAACTCGCATTCTTTGTGCACATGGGTAAGTATCTCTACATATGTTTCTAATTGGCTGTCTTTATGTTTTCTCGAGATGTTATGTGTTGCTGTTTCTTGGTGGGAAAAGTGTTGTAGAAAATGGTGAATGGTAGAATAGTAAATAACTGGTTCTGCATTAATTTCTCTCCAAATATGCAAGACGATTGCTTCTGTATGTTATGAGATACCCAACTTTGCTTTTGGCTTGAATATGTGTGTTTCTTCTTTATCTTGGTTTAAACTTGTGTTTGCAATAAGGTTGTGGCTTCTCAAAACTGGCCTGAAGTTAAAGTATGCTGGTTCAAATTTAAATCTGTTGTTATATTCCTATTTTCTCAATGGAATATGCTTTCTTATTGAATTTTCTTCTGTTATTTGGCAGTTCCCCCTGCATATAATGCTCATGCTGCTGCCCTTCCAAGCTTATTTTTATTGGAGTGGAGACTTCTGACACTGGATCAATGACCAACGGTGCTTCTGTGGATTGTGGAGGCATGGGAGAACGAGCAGGTAGATGAAGCATGCAGGCACCAGGTCTGAATGCTGCTGTTAGCCCCTTGCCTGCCTGCATACTAAGCTGTGCATGATTGCAATGATTACAAAATGGTTAGTATGCATCTGCATTGCTATATATCAAGGAGTTAGACATATACATTCAAATTCTGCACAACTTCTCACGAGTTTAGTCTTATGAGGTTAGATTTTTAAAGTTTCAACTTGAGAAGGAAGAAAGTTATAAATTTCTTATTTTATTTGTATCTTTATTTTTATGTTTTCGTGTTTTTCTATTAAATTTTTCCCAAATATGAATTTTCTCATTTCTGGATTATGAAGGAGCTCTATGCATATTACTAATAATACATCTAAAAATTCTCACCAATAGGATTTAATTCATTTGCCTGAAAAAACTGCTCATTTTTGGGGACAATTTTTCTATTGAAATTGTTGAAAATTTCAACTTGATTTATGAAATAGGGAGAACTTGATGTACTATTTTTTTGTTTTCCTTTTTTCTTAATGGTTATGTATGTTGGCTATGTGGAATTTGTTGAAATACAGTACAACAGCATTGTGAAGACAAGGCAACAGCTTATGGCTAGTGTTGATGATGGTTCTTTATATCTTTGAATTCCAGGAGGCTAATATCGATGTTAGAATGGGTGGGAGAGAGAGGAGGGATTTGAATGAGGGAGCAGAAGTAGGTGGGGACTTGAATGATGATTCAGAGTAAGAGAGGAGAGCTGATGGTGCGACACTTTGCATAAACTTTTGATATTTTGCATAGTTATTCTTTAAGGTTCCGGTTTTGGGGGTACTGAATTCGCAGCAACACAATGTTTCATAGTTAAAGATATCAAGTTGAAACTGAGGACCTTGGTTTTCCAAATAATAAAGAGGTGATGAAATTTCCTGATTTTCTCTGCAAATAACATAATTTTGTGCATACTTTTGCAATTTGTTTGTTCAGTGTACTGTTCATAATTTTTGCAGTTTTCTTTCATTTATTTTGGTTATGTTTAGAAAACTAATAACTGGATCTAAATCATTTATGATGCGGAGTTGCTTCTCACTCATTACTGCTCTTTATTTTGCCAAGGTGTTACAGTTTATTGGATCTCTTAGATTGTTTTCAATTATTGCACAAATTGGCTGTAAAAGGTGACTATTCCATAGATTAGTCTTTAATGACTGTTCCATCTATTAGCGATCTGGTTTTGTTTTGTTTTTATTTTATTTTTATGATTTTCTCCTAAAGTATATATTTCATCGTGATCTTTGTTCTTCATTCATTAGGATCTGGTTTGCCTTATTGTTTGATATGCCATCTATGATTGAGTCTCATCAAATTTAATCCGTTGTATATTGTACTGGTTAGTAAATAGATATGAGTGTATATAATTAGTAGTTACTCTTCTTTCTTTGTACTCCTGGCTGCTCATCAGTTTTCTCAGAAAATTTGACTTTATTGAAAAGTAAGGACAACTTGATTTGCGGTAATTTATTTATTTATTTTTCTTTTTTCATTGTTATATGTTACAACTTAATTAAGTCCTGCATGTTTGAATTGGATGCTTTTTGGTATCATTCTGTTTAATCTTGTTTCTCTTTTAGACTACATTAACTTCCTCTTAATTATTGAAGCTAATAGTTTTGCGTATAAACTACAATTTTTATATATACAACAGATAAAAAATTGAACTTGTTATATATACTTTATATATATATATATATGCGTGTATTTTCTGATGATATGGCAGAGGTAATCACATTATGTATCATTACGCTGCTTATTCTTGTCATTTATTTATAAAGAGCTTGTGTCACTTGCATTGCTCACCCTTACTAAGCATAATAATCTCAGTTAAAGGATTTTTATATAGATGTATGTAATTTGTACACCTAACCAAATTAATTACCAGTCAAAAATATCTTTGGATTTTTTTCTTCCAACTTATTGTAGTCTATATACTATACTAGTCAAGGATATATATGCTTTGGGCCACACAAACTAAGGATTTACTAAATATGGTGCAACTTGATTTACTATGATGCAGTTACTCAGAGCAGATGATAGCACTGAAGATTTGGTAGAGGCCAGAGGCCATGGAGGTATATATATACTTGCCCATATATATATGTATATGTTGCTTTTTCCTTTTCTATTTTACCACTCACATTATGTAACATCTAGTTGTTATTCTTGTCATTACAGAGACTGCCAGGAAAGAAGATATACAAAAATTCAGCAAAAGGAATGTGAGAATGGATACTTGCTTTTATTGCTTTTTGATGAACTCTAATCTATGATTATTTGTTTTAGCTTTTTTATTTGAATAAATGTAAAACCTGTTGAGTTTACACTTCCTGTATCCAAAGCAGCACAATGAAGATTGAAATAGACTTGTGAAAGCCCTTTATTATTTATTTTTTTATTTATTTTCTTTTTCTGGTGTGAATTCAGCTGAAATGCCATGCACTTCCCAAATTTTGAAAGCCCTTTCACGTTCGTGATGAGCTGTTTATTTTTTATTCGTTTACTACACCACAAGCTAACAGCCATATAGAAAGAAAATAAGGATTCCATTATACTTTACTACGCAAATTTTTAAATAACTCCTTTTTTTAGTGTCAGTCATTTATTTTCTAATGCTTAGATCAGTCGCATTGCAAATCATTGATTCCCTTAATGGCTTCATTCTAGAAGTGACTCTGTACCTTCACACTGTACCGTATTCAATATTATTTCTACAATAAATAATTCATTTCCGATTTATTTTGTTTTATTATTCTTTTTAATGTATTTCAGGTTTGTCCTTTGGCTTCTGGGGGACATGGATTCTTTGGCATTTGTCAAAATATGTTATTGCAGAAGGAAGCGCGTATGACTCTGTACCTTCTCTTTTGTACTCTGTTTTGTTTCAATGTAGATCCACAATCACCATCAAGCAACCATTGTAGAATTTCAGTGACAATCGAGCAACCATAGTAGTAGAAGAATATTTAAGAAGACCATGCTAATGAATGAAGAACTTGAAGATAATAAGGGTAATTATATGAGAGTAGAGGTAGTTTATGTGGTTTATTCTTTATCTTTGAGTCCTTCATTCATTAGCATTGTCTTAAATATTTTGCTATGAATTTATCTATTATGATGTTTATAGATAGAATATTGCATTGCAATATTCTGCTCTTTTAGTTGTTCTTCTTTGTAGCCCTGGCTACTTAGTAACTTGGATATAGCATGGATATTACTAGACTCAAGCTATATGTATATATATTGACTACTAATTAGTTTGACAAGAAATTCTCACTTTTTACATGGATATGCTCACGAGCCACACCTATCAACTTGAATTATGAAATAGGGAGAACCAGGTGGCTGGTTTGATGTTTTATTTTTTGTTTGTTCTTAATGGATATACATTGTACATGGTAATGAATTGTAGACAAGGCAACAGTTTATTGATTGTGTAGATGATGGTTGTTCATATCTTTGAATTCTAGGAGGCTAATACTGATGTTGGAATGCATGGTTGGGAGACAGAGGGAGTTTTGATATGTTTCTATTATGGGGAGGACTCTGAATTCATGGGAACAAAATTGTTAGAGTGTCAGAGGTACTCTAAGAGGCTGAACGAGAAACAGATTGTTATGCAGGTGAATAAAACAGAGTTTGATGTACAATATTGCAGGAGCCTATTTCTTGCACTTAAAAGTTTAACCTTCTTCTGGTGTACTCAATTGAACTGTTTCCTGTACAGACTGTTCATCACAGTGCTTACCATGAACACCATTATGCCACAGAGTTGGAATTAAAATCAGTGAAAAGCTTGCTTGGGTTGAAGCTCATTCGTTGTGCACCATTATGCCATAGAGTTGGAGTTAGGTATCTCTACTTGTGTTGCTTATTGGCTGTCTTTTATGTTTTCTCAAGTTGCTATATGTTAGTGTCTCTTGGTAGGAAAATTTTTGTAGAAAATGGTAAATGGTGAGAGTAAATAACTGGTTCTGCATTAATTTCTCTCCAAATGTGCAAGACAGTTGCTTCTGTCTGTTATGGGATACCCAATTTTGCTTTTTGCTTGAATATGAATATTTCTTCTTCTTTAGCTGTATGTTCAAACTCTTGTGTTTTAACTTGGTATAAACTTGTGTTTGCAGTACAGGTTGTGGCTTCTCAAGACTGGCCTAAATTTATTGTTATTCCTATTTTCTCGTTGGAATAAGCTTTCTAATTGAATTTTGTTCTGTTATTTGGCAGTTCCCCCTGAATATTATGCTAATGTTGCTGCCTTTCCAAGCTTATCTTTTGGAGCCGAGACATCTGACACCAGATCAATGACAAGCGGTGCTCGTGCAGGTGTGGACGCATGGGAGGAAGAGCGGGTATACTAGGCATGCAGGCATCAGGTCTGAATACTGCTGTTAGGCCCCTGCCTGCAGACTATTTAATGCATGATTACAATGATTATAGAAGGGCTATTCTTCATCTGCATTGCTATATATCAAGGAGTTAGGCATATATGTTCAAATTCTTCATTATCACCTTTTCCCAATCACTTTTGCTATGCTCTAAAACAGAATATAGTCTTAATGAGTTTAGATTTTTAAAGTTTCAACTTGAGAAGGAAGAAAGTTATTTCTTATATTTGTTTTATGTTATTCGGTTGTTCATTAAGGTTGTTGCCGAATATGAATCTCCTCATTTCTGGATTATAAAGGAGCTCTATGCATATCACTAATAATGCCTCTAAAAATTCTCGCCATTAGGATTTCATTCCTTTGCCCAAAATAACTGTTCATTTTTTTAGACAATTTTCTATCGAAGTTGTTGCAAATTTGAATTCCATAAAAAAATAAAACATTAAAAAAACGGCACATATACTTTTGTAAAAGCTAAAATTTTAGAAAACATAATTTTGTTTTAATCTTTTTATTATCTATGCAATTCTTTCCTTGTTTCTTTTTCAATTTGAAACATGAACTTCTGTTCGTTGTTTTCTAAAATAAATCAACCGGTTGATAATCTATCATAATAGCAAAGCATTGAAAGTTTTTGATTCATAACTGGTATTCAATATTTTTTTTTGGAAAATGACGGAGCAAAATTTTTAAATATTAGGAAAATAAAATTAAAAAATAAAAATAAAATGAAGTAGATGGAGTACTAATTGAGATGTTTTAAATATATGCATGCATTGCACTAGTTAAATCGATGAACCATTGAATATAAGAATAGCTGGTTCAAAAACTGAAAAATAAGTCTTTAACAACTGAAAATAAAATATTGCATGATTATAAAACACATTGGACTCAAAATTTATAGCAACTTCTAAAAATTCTTCATTCAAAAATTAATTGGTCAAGATACCAGTGGCCAATTGAAGTGATTCTCCTTCTACTCGTTATAAATTTCAAAATATGACACGTCCAGGAAAAACTCTCATTTTGGAGCCTGTCATGACAAAGCAGATAAGCATTAGTAGCCAAAATGGGCAATTTATGTTAGTGAGCATTAGTGTGCCATCAAAATTGCCAAAGACAGAACAAAGAATCACGACTAGACAAGCAGAAAGCTAGTGACCAGTAACATAAATAACCAGAAACCAAACCAAATGCGAAGATAAAATTCAAAACAAGGATTATAATTTACATAACAAATGAAACATGAAAAATATCACAAGAGGCGCTCACCTTCCAAATAAAGTCCCTGTAGCAATTCTTCTTCCTTGAACATAATAGTAAACACTTTCAAGTGCCTATCCAACAAAAATGTGCACATTAACTATATGAGTCTGTTTCATCAAAAAAAAAAAAAAAAAAAAAAAAAAAACTATATGAGTCTGTTATGTGGTCTGTTAATAACATACGGGTCTAAGTTGTGAAAATAAGCTTGAAAAACAAGCCGTGCAAAAGCAAATATGCTTGAAAAAATAGAAAATCCAAGAATGGAACATCTTAAGCTAATTTAACCACAGACGACAGAGACATTTCTTGAAACTGGCAGAACTTTTGAATGAATTATATAATTAATGCTCATCTGCTTTGATTAACAATGAAGACTTTTATAGAAACACATAAAATGAGTTTTGTAAGAAATTAAATAAATAACAAAAGTGCCCTAAAACAGTAAGAGAGTATCTAAAGAGAAAATAAAAGAAAGCTATTGATTAATAGAAAAAATGAAGTTATATACGCACTCACATCTTAACAGCATAAAGTTATAAGCTCCACTTTTGCTTCATTCCTTATTATTAATATTATACCAAGCTTGCTTCTAATATCCTGCACAAAACAACAGCAAATGCCTTTTAACTGGGAAACACCAATGGGAAAAAGTTACTTGTGGCTGCATGTAATATGAATGAATAAGAAAAAATGTTTAAAACTGAGAAACATTAACCCAGAATTTAGTAGCAAATCATGAGGGACAGAGTGGGATTGCATGCATAGACAGGCACTTCACACACACACACACACACACATATATATATATATATATATATATAATATATTATTCTTATAAAAAATTTTCTTTTCCAAAAAACAAAATACTCTATACGATAAAATTGTCTTGATCACTTTTTTTTTTTTATAAATATTTTAAATCTCTGTAATATGTACATATTTTTATTTTTAGAAAATTATATTTGTATTTTTTATTAAAAAGTTTATAAAAGTTTAAGTTTCTTTCCAAAGTTTATACCATTTTTTCGTATTAAAATTTTGGGACAAAAAAATTTAAAATTTTACAAACTTATTTAAGAGAGCTATTATTCTTCTAATAAATTAATAAAGTATTAAGAAATACAAATATATTTTTTCAAAAAATAAAAACAGTAATATATACATATTATAGTGATTGAAAAAAGAAAAAAGAAAAAATAAAGACCTCTAAAAAAAGTGATCAAGTAATTTTTATAATATAATGTAATTTTTTTTTTTGGAAAAGTAAAATGTTTATAAAAAATACATATTATATATATATATATATATATAATACATATGTGTTGTTTGGTCGGATTCAATGATGAGTTTTTTATATTTTATTTTACTGTGGTTTTAAATTTTTTTAGTTTACTAATCTATTTGTTAATTAAATTGGAAAAAATGAAAAAAAAACAAGTTACTACTATGTTTGGATTAAAGTGAGGAAAGGAAAAAAAATGGAATGAAAAGTGTCTATAAAAATTATTATTTGGATATTTAATGAATAGAAAGAAAATGAAATGATATAAAAGACAATAAATATTTTCATGTGGTAATAATAAGAAAAATTTTGGAATATTAAAAAATTAATTATTATATTTTTTTTCTTTTTATCCATTTCCTATCAAATTTGAGAGGAAAATAAATTGATTAAAATAAAATAATTAATTATTTCTATTTCCTTCATTTTCCTTACTTTTCCACCTATTTTAACCATCCAAACAAAGAATTTGCACTGTTTCCTTTCTATTCTCTCGTATTCCATCAAACCAAACACAATATAAAATTCCACTTTTTAATGGTTTCTGTTAATTTTAACATATTTGTACCAGTTTATAATAATTTTTAAGATAGAGGTATCAGGGTGTTAAAAAAAGAAAAAAAATACAAACCCCTAAACAAAATAATTTGATTTTAGAATGTATTAAAGTGTAATTATCCCCAAAAAAAGAAAAAGAAAAATAAAATTATATACTAATTCATGGAAAGTGAACTCAATAGGATTACACCGCATTGATCATTTGTTAACCAAAACTTGGTTCTCTAGCATTTCTCTAAAATTTTTATTAGGGATTGGTTTCATGTACGAAGGAAAAGAATTTTTTAACAAATATTATCTTGTAACTCTTATCCATGATTTGATTAGATTTAACTATACATAATAAATCATAACAATAACTACCATCATTCTCAATATTTATCCACCATTTGATGTATTCATTCAAAGGGCAAAATAATTTGCCATAATATATATTTTCAAAATATTCTGTGCATTTTACCTTATTTATTTGGATATGATTTTTTTTTACTTGTCTTTTTGTAAATTGAAACTAAAAATAAAGAAGGAAAGTAACAAAAAAATATATCAAAGCAACTCTCTCTCTCTCTCTCTCTCACATAATAATCATGAAAAAAGAAAAAAAAGAAAAAGGAAAATTGATGAGGACCAAGGATTTTAGAAAGAGTGCTGGGTAATTGAGAGAGTGGGAAAAATAGTAAAAGATAAAAATTCTAAAATAATATACAAGTGAAACCTAAAAAGTTTTCACAGGAGAAAAAGAAATCTTTTATCAAAAAAAGAAAAAAAAAACAAGAGAGAGAAAGAGAGAGAGAGAGAGAAGAAATGAAGTATTTGCCAAAAAAGAGAAAAGACTTCGAATAAGTCATAACCTAAAAATTGAATCTGGAAATTCTTTTATACAAAAGTACTATGTTAGCCTTGATTGTTCTCATTTCATTAGTATAGTGTGGGGGCAATATTGAAAGTGACCCCTATGGGCACTAAAATCACGGCTAAAGCACTGTTATATAAAATTTATTATTAGATTTTACTTTAAGAATGTGTATTCATTAATAATAAGTGGTTCTATATTATTAATTTTACTTTGATATCTCATTATTTACCCATTTTTATAGAAGAATAGGAGATAAAATTTCAACCAGAATCGAATCAAGAGTTCTTTTTTTTTTTTTTTTTTTAATTGAGAAGACCCAAAAAAATGTACACAAATTCACTTTATCCACCTTAAGTCTCATCCATTCTATGTGTTTCACCAATCCATCACCAAATATTAATATCACTCATAATTCATGCCAAATTAATCTCTTTTTATTTCTTGGCACATTCTTATTTGTAAATTCATCACGCTTGACTAAAATTGGATCAAACTATAACTAATTTGAACGCTTCCAAAGATACTGCCATAAGTGTATATTAATTTACGTATGGTATATGATCTTTCGAAAAAAAGTTATATACAGTGGTTGGTAAATTAAGTGTTATCAATAATTTACATATGCAATGCTAGTACACTCATTAATTCGTATGCGATGGCTTTCTTTTATTTTATGCTAGTAAGTGTTATTATTTCTTTTAATTTACATATGCAATGCAATTCATATATAACTCATTAATTTATTGCATGTGTACATTATTAGGGATTGTAAGGAGATAGAGATGCCAAATGATGTTAGTGATGCAATTATGTGGCAACACTTGCAAAGCCTCTCTGAGTTGTGGTTGAGGGGACTCCCAAAATTAGTTGCTCTGCCTCAGGGGCTTCAACAACTTACAACCCACCAAGATATCTTTATTTCTACATGTGAAAATTTAGAGGATGTTATGGAAAATATCAACAACCTTAAATCGTTAAAGGAATTAGACATTAGGAATTGCCTAAATTTGAAGTCGTTACCTGAAGGAATCGATTGCCTCACCTTTTTAGAAACACTGCATATTGAAGGTTGTCCCATTTTAATGGAAAGATGCCAAGAGGACATGGGTGACTATTGGCCTAAGATTTCCCACATCGAAGAGCTGGAGCTGATAAAAGGTATGTTGTAATTCTGTGTTTCGTTCACATTAATTCAGATATGTTTTCCATGTTCATTTGATCTATACTACTATTAGTTCACGACAAAAAGGGAAAACTAATCTACCTTCAACAATTAATATTCTTATATATTCAACTTTTGTATATGATGGAATACTAAATCTTTATTTTGTCTTTAATTTTATTGACCAAAGCTTCTGAATTGATCTTGTATTGTAGAAGAACAACACAAAGCAGAACAACAAGAGGAATCAATCTCTTCCAAAACTTGTGGGCACTTCAACTGTGCAAAATTTTCAAACATTAACCAGTAAAGGCAAAATGAGGAATCCTGTCCTTTTTCATTTCCCCTGGATTGATAATGCTTGAAAATTTTTGCCCAATTGAAGAGCTTATTTATGGACAATTAATTCCAATCCATTGGGAAGAAGAAGTTTGCATAATGAGTTTGGTTTATGATATGTAGGTAATTTTCTTACTTTTCCTTGTGACTCCATATCCATTTCCATTAGACCATAATTTTGGTTATGGTTTTTTTGTTTATGAGAATAACGAGGTAATCATTGTGTATGAACTTCCACCCCTATAGGATTTTGTATGGGAATGGGATGAAGCTGATTAGTGATTATTTGTTCACTAATCTTGTGTGGTAGAAGATGTCTAAAACATACTTATGTAGCAACTGAGAAACAAAATGGTATCATCTCATTTTCGACCTTCTAAAGAATTGGCAGAGGTAATCACACTATGTACCATGTAGCTGCTTATTTCTTGTCATTTATTTATAAACTGCTTATGTCACTTATATTGTTCACTCTTAATAGCCATAATAATCTTAGTTAATGGACGTGTTATATTAATTAGTACAACTATGGAAATTAGTTACCAGTCAGAGATATCTTTGAGTTTTTCTTCCAACTTATCATAGCACATATGGTAGAAATTGATTCTGTGAGGCAGTTATTCAGAAAGCGGATGATATCTTAGAAGATTTACCAATCACAGTATGAAACATGCAGCTTTTTATTCTTGTCATACCAGAGACTGCCAGTAAAGAAAGAAAATAAGGATTACATAATGCTTTACTGTGCAAATTTTTAAATAACTCCATTTTTAAATGTCAGTAATTTATTTTTGAATGCTTAGATCACTTGCATTGTGGACCGCTAATTCCCATAATGGATTCATTTTGTAAGTGACTTTGTACCTTCAAATTGTATGTATTCAATATTATTTCTAGAATAAATAGGTCATTTCTATATATTATTTCTATAATAAATAGCTTTTGGAATAGATAATGATTTAAAGTTACTAATATAAGATAGGATTTAAACCCTAAAAAATAACTAATATAAGATAGGATTTTAATGTTTGAAAAATTTGGTTATTAAACCAAATTAATTTTTGTGACAACCATATTAAATGGCTTGTTAATTATATTAAAAACATTGAATGTGTAACAGCCATGTTAATTGGCTTGTTAATTATATTAAAAACATTGAATGTGTAACAGCCATGTTAATTGGCTTGTTAATTATATTAAAAACCTTGAATGTGTAACAGCCATGTTAATTGGGTGGTTTAATAAGTTTTTAACAAGGGAATTACAAATTTGAATGAATTTGATTTTGTAATGGATAATTAAATTGCAAATTTCATGGCAAACCTTAAATCCTTTGCAGGTTAAGGCCTATATATAACCTAGTCTCCCTTCAGTTTTCAGTGTTAGGAAAAGTGACAGAATTTGAGGATTACAGGAGAAGAAGCTCTGCAGCTCTCTTCTTAACTCCTTCTGAAATTTCTTTAAAATTGTTTAGGGTTCAGTATGGCAGAGGAGAAACAATTTCAAGTACGCCGACAAAGGCTCAAAAATGCTACATTTGAAGCTTCTGTAGTCCATTATATCTTAGAAAATAGATGTATTTAGATTCATTAATACTGGTGAAGAGTAAATCTGTCTTAAAAAAACTATGTGAAACTTCTTCCTATTTTCTCACGGGTTCTTATTTATGTTATATTTTTTTATATCTATATATGTACGTTTCATATTATTTGTCCAGATTAGCATTTACAAGCTTTGGTGTGTGTATTTATATAGCTTGTTTTATTTTGTAATTTAAGCTTTCCGTATAATTCATTTTTATTAGCTTATTTATAATTAGGCTTAATGTTTGTTTTCGTATATGCTCCGTATCCTTGCTTTATTTTATATATTATATTTTTATATAATATTTGCTAATATTTAATTTTGAAAAGAGGGATTAATTTCAAAAGTCATTCTTTGGAGGGGGGGGGGGGGGGGGGGAGGGAAAAAAAACCAGAAATAGAATTAGTTGAAAGAAACCAGAAACTGCTTCCCTTTACTGCTTTAATTCCAAGTGTCATTTAGTCATGTATAAGAAGTTCTTTTTGCAGAACATATATAGTGGCTTTTTAGGTACAAATAGAACTAGAAATGAATAAATGAAGCTAGTCTCAATATTCGGAGATAGTAAACGTTTTTTTTTCTCCCTGATGGTAGTTCCAGATTTGAATTCTTAAAAGCTTCCTTATTCATTTTCTAAGTATGTGCTGAATAGTGTAATAATCCAACTTTCTTAACCACTTCGTGGATCAGTCATGGAATTTCTAGATGGAAAAAAGTAATCATGGCTGCTTTAATATTTGGTTCCCACTTTTGGTGATTCTGCAAAAAGGTCTCTAGTCCATTTTTTGCTTTATAATATTTGGTGCCCTTCACCTTTTACTCACATCTGCCTTCTCTTTTTGTTCTCTGTCTTATTTCAATATTAGATCCACAGTGATCACCATTCACTGACTTTTACCAACACGTCAGAAGAACGATATTAAAGAAGATCATGCTGATGAATGAAGAACTGAAAGATAATAATGCTAATTATATGAGAGCAGAGGTAGTTTATTTAGTTTATTCTTTATCGTTGAGTTCTTCATTGGCATTGTTTTCTTACAGTACATGTATGGCAATATTTTCCTCTCTTGGTTTTTGTTCTTTGTAATAGTAACTTGGATATAACATGGACCTTACTAGATACGAGTCATATATATAATTCTTACTTATTACATGGATATGCTCCTCGAACCACACCTATCAACTTGATTTATGAAATAAGGGCAACCTGGTTTACTGTTTTATATTTTATATTTTCTTAATGGTTATATATGGTACATGGTAATGAATCGTAGACAAGGCAACAGCCTACAGATAGTGTAGGTGATGGTTGTTCATATCTTTGAAATTCCAAGAGTCTAATATTGATGATAGCATGCATGGTTGGGAGGCAGAGGGAGTTTTTGCATGTTGCTATCTTTGCATGTGAATTCATAGGAACACAATTGTTGAGGTTCAGAGGTACTCTAAGAGGCTAATGAGAAACAGATCATCATGCAGGTGAATATAACAGAATTGATGTAAAATATGCCGGGAGTTGATTTTTTGCACTTAAAGTTTAACCTCCGTCTGGTGTACTTGTTGATTTGTTTCCTATACAGACGGTTCATCACAACGCTTACCATGAAGACAATTATGCTAGAGACTTGGAATCAAAATCAACAAAAAGCTTACGCAGGTTGAGGCGCACATTGTTTGTGCACCATTAGTCAGTATTGTAACAAAATGATAAACTTATATATTTATTAAAAACATACCAGTATATATAAAGGTAGTGTGAGACCTTTGGTTACAACTAATAAGCTACATACAAAACCAACTGAGCCTCGAAACAAGGAAAGGATAACTATGTCAACAATATAGAAATTACAGTTACAATATTCTATCATGCCCCTTCAAGATTGGGGTATTGTCCAAAACACCAAACTTGGATCAGTTTGAGTAGAAAGGAACTTGAGCCAGAGGCTTAGTGAGTATGTCTGCAAGTTGTCATGGCATGAGACATGGGCAACCCATATTGACCCTTCCGTAACCTTGTCCCTGACAAAATGTAAGTCAATCCTCACATGCTTCATTTTGGAATAAAGTTTTGGGTTAGCATAGACATAAATGGTGCTGAGATTGTCACAATAAATAACTGGTGTGACAGTGGAAGTAATCTATAGTTCCTGAAGAAGATTAACAAGGCAGTAGACTTCGGATGTGGCATGATCTACTGCCTGATACTCAGCTTTAGTGGAGGACCGAGATACTGACCTTTGTTTCCTTGAGGACCATGAAACAGGGCTGCTTTCAAGAAAAATAAGATAGCCAGTTGTGGATGTTACTGTCATCTTTGTCCCCTGCCTAGTCTGCATCAGAGAATGCATGAAGGGTTAAGGGTGAATTTCTCCTGAGATGAAGTCCAAAACTCATGGTGCCATGTAAATAACGAAGTAGCCATTTAACAACTACCCAATGGATATCTCTTGGCCGATGTAGAAACTAAGAAAGTTTGCTTACTGAGAAGAAAATATCGGGTATGGTTAACGTGAGGTACTACAAGTCACCAACAACTTGACAATACTAGGTGGAGGATGAGAGAGGAGTACCATCAGATAGGGTGAGAGAAGTAAAGGAGGCCATTGGTGTTGTGGCACTTTTAGCATCAACCATACCAGTTTTTTCAAGTAAGTCCATGATGTATTTTTGCTATGACAAGCAGATACCGGAGGCAATAGGTATTACTTCAACTCCAAGAAAGTAACCTAGGTTTTTGAGAGAGAACTTGGTGGACAATGATGCAACAAAGGAATCTATAAAAGATGGATTATTCCTTGTGAGGATGATATCATCCACATACACCAGAAGATAAAGCAAACAGTCATTCTTCAAGTAAACAAACAAGGAAGCGTCTGTATACGCATTTCAAAAGCCAAAGCTGATTAAAAAAGTTTTAAGAGCAAGGAACCATGCCTGTGGGGCTTGTTTCAGACCATAAATGGCTCTCTTTAAACGGAAAACGTGAGAGGGTTCGGAGCTATCCACAAATCCTTGAGGTTGAACCATGAAGACTTCTTCCTGTAGAGCACCGTGTAAGAATGCATTATTAATATCCATCTCTCTCAATTTTTAGTTTTTGGACAAGGCAAGACAATGAATTATCCGAAAAGTAGCTGGTTTGACAATCGGACTGAATGTGTCCATGTAGTCAATCCCTGGTCGTTGGTTGTACTTGTTTTCCACCAACCGGGCTTTGTATCTATTGACAGAGCCGTCAGGATTTCGTCTGATTCGAAATATCCACTTGCAACCAATTAGATTTTGAGAGGGATTGGAAGGTACAAGCTTCCAAGTAACATTTTTAAGCAAGGCTTATATTCAGCAGTCATAGCTTGTCTCCACTTCGGAAGTTTGAGTGCCTACAGAGGTGTTCTAGATTCAACTATAATATCAACTGGCTGCTTTAAGACAGAATAGAAGTCAGATAACAATTTTGGTTTGAAGATTTTGTTAAGTGCTTTCGTACGCATGGCATGGTTACGAATAAGTTGAGTTGGTGATTCCCGTGGAGATGAAGAAGGCTGCACACGAGAAGAAGTGTTGTCTGGCAGGGTTATTACGGATGCATCCTTTGATTGGCCAGATACCAAGTGCAGAACGGATGAAGGTGTAAGTTTAGATAACCTTTATCTGGCCAGAGATAGAGTTGGAGTTGAGGAGGAAACGTGTTTGGTCGATATTGGAAGAAGAGGTTGAGAGGGAATAGGAATGAGAGTGTGAGGAGAGTCCAATGGAATGTAGGACTCTTGAGTAGAAGGAATTGTGGGAGATAGATGACTTAGAAGATAAGGAAGGAAAAGGAAATACATTCCACAAATTCAACATGCCAAGATTGATAAAATTTGTTGGTAACAGGATCATAGCAATGATACCCACTTTGAAAATGTAAAGGACCTAGATAGACGCACGGTTTGTACTGAGATTCCAGCTTGTGACTACTGTAAAGCTTTAACAATCGATAACATAGACAACCAAATACTATTAAAGACTTATAGTTTGGTGTGCGGTGAAAAAGTTTCTCAAATGGAGAAAGATTATTTAATGTTTTGGTTGGAAGCCAGAAAGGTTGCCGTGTAAAATGCATATGACTAGAATTGAGGTGGCAGATTTGCTTGAATTAAAAGTGACAAGCCTGTTTCCCTAATATGTCTGTGTCTTCTTTCATAAAAACCATTTTGCTGAGGGGTGTGAGGTGATGTTAAGAAGTGAGTATTCCATGTTCTTGAAAGAATTTTGTAAGTTTTATAAATTCCCCACCATTGTCTGAATAAAAAGAAATTAGAGGCAACTGAAAGAAATTTTCAACAAAGCACTTAAATTTAATGAAAACCAAAGCTACATTAGATTTCTGTTTAAGTGGAAAAAACCAGACATATTTGGAGAAATGGTCAATGAAGATAACATAAAATCGAAAACCATCACAGGAAGTTATTGATGTTAGACCCCATACACCTGAGTACACAAGCTGAAGAGGCTGTGAGCTGGACATGGAAAAGGTACCAAACGGAAGTCGATGAGATTTATTACATTGGCATGGATCACAGTTGAAGCTTGTTGTGAAAGACACTAGAAGGGAAAAACGAGATAAAACATGACGAAGGATTTGACTCAAAGGATGGCCTAGCCTTTGGTGCCATTTTTGAAGACCAGTTTTAACACTTGTAAAGACAAACAGAGAAGTTGTGGACACCATATTCATTGGCCATTCGTAACTAGCTCCATTAAGTGGACCCTGTAGAAGCACCTTTCCCGTTTGCAGATCCTTCACCAAAATCTCATTTGAAGATTTGCATGAAAGGCTATTGGAGTATGAGGCATATCTTCACAAGGCATATTCTCCAATCAATATTGATTTACATGCTGTTGCTCATGTTGCACATAGAAGCATCAATTCTTCATGTTTAAATCGCAACACCTCAAAGAAACTAGTACCAAATCTTTTCAATCCTTTTACACTTCTTCTTGCAGCAACCAATCTTTGGTCTCCTCTAGAAATGACTGTGGCAAGTGTCAATTATGTGACCAGCAAACTCACTTTGCAAAGTTTTGCTTCCAACTAAAACAACAGTGGACCTACATGCCTCAACAAGGTTGCTCCACGCTCCAAGATCTGCCCCAATGCCTTAAGCATTTTACTTGGGATCCCAGGGTTATCAAATCCCTCCCAATTTTCTTCTCAATCATCTTGGTTGCTTGATTTAAGAGCTTCACATCATGTCACCAATGATTTGAATAATTTGTTTTCACACACAAATTATGATGGAACCGTCGAGATCACGATTAGTAATGGTAATTTATGTACTAATTCATAACATAATGGTACAATCTTACCATCTCACGTCACTTAAACGATTGTATATTCATCGGTGCGAGGAGGTAGAGATGCCAAATGATGATGGTAGTGATGAAATTATGTGGCAACACCTTCAAAGCCTCTCTGTGTTGCGGTTGGCTGGACTTCCAAAACTAGTTGCTCTGCCTCAAGGGCTTCAACAACTTACTACCCTCCAAGAAATCAAATTTTATGGATGTGAAAATTTGGAGGCTCTTCTGGAAAATATCAGCAACCTCAAATCGCTGAAGAGATTAGATATTTGGGACTGCCCAAAGTTGAAGTCGCTGCCTGTAAGAATCGATTGCCTCACCTCTTTAGAAACACTGGAAATTGGAAGTTGTCCCATTTTATTGGAAAGATGCAGAGAGGATAAGGGCGACTATTGGCCTAAGATTTCCCACATCAAACAGCTGAATCTGATAAAACGTATGTGTGTTATAACTCTGTGTTTTGTTCACATTAATTCCGATATGTTTTCCGTGTTCATTTGATATATACTACTAATTAAATTAGTTCATGACAAATAGGAAAAACTAATTAACCTTCAAAAATTATTTATATTCTTATCTATTCAACTTTTTTGTATATGACGGAGCACAAAATCTTTATTTTGTTTATAATTTTGTTGACCTGAGCTTCTAAATTGCTCTTATATTGCAGAAGAGGAATCCATCTTTTCAAAAACTTGTGGGCTTTTCAATTGTGCAAAAATTTTCAAGCATTAAAGAGAAGGTAAATGAATAATCATGGCTTGTTTGTTTTCCTATGGTTTTCCTATGCGTTGTTTGTTACCATGTGATGCTCATGGACAGCGTAGATGGTGGTTCTTTGTATCTTATGGATTGTTTAGGTGATGGTTCTTTATATCTTTGAATTCCAGGAGGCTAACATTGATATTAGCAGGGGTGGGTGAGAGAAGAGGGAGTTGAATGAGAGAGGAGAAGTACATGGGGACTGGAGTGATGATTCAGAATAAGAAAGTCGAGCTGATGGCATTGCACTTCGAAAAACCTTATGATATTTTGCATAATTACTCTAAGGTGGCAGTTTTGAGGGTTCTGAAAATTTGTGGCAATACAATGTTTCTTAGTTGAAGATATGAAATTGAAATTGAGGACCTTGGTTTTCGAAATAAAGAGGTGATAAATATGTCTGTACATTTCCTACTTTTCTCTGCCAATAACATGCATTTGTGCATACTTTTGCAATTTGTTTGTTCAGTCCCCTGTTTATAATTTTTGTAGTTTTCTCTCATTTATTTTGGTTATGTTTAGAAAACTTATCACGAATAATTTATGATGCAGAGTTGCTTTTCCCTCACTAGGGCTCTTTATTTTACCAATGGGTGACAGTTTTTTAGATCTCTTAGATTGTTTTCAATTATTGCATGATTTGTTTGTAAAAGGTCATCTAGGACGCTTTCAAGGTTAATCGTTTTTAATGGATATTCCATATATTAGTGATCTGGTCTAGTCTTCATTTTTTTTATGATTTTCTCCTATTTTCTCCTAAAGTATATATTTCATCTTGATTTTGGGTTCTTCATTCATTAGGATCTGGTTTGGTTAATTGTAGAATTAGTATATAGTAACTAGTGAATATATAAGAATAAAGTTTTCGCTTTTTATGATTTTCTCCTAAAGTATATAGTAAATATTCTTCTTTATTAGACCTGGCAATTTGGATCATGACACGGCGACACGACTCGAAAACGACACGGAATAAATGGGTTTGGGTTTATTATAAATGGGTTTGGGTCATAATCGGGTCAACCCGTTTAATACGATTATTAATCGTGTCATTTTCGGGTTGACCTGTTTAACTCGAAATTGACCCGTTACGACCCATTTATTAAACGTGTCAGTTTCAACCTGACACAATTATATACCTATTACAACCCATTTAAATTTAATTTTAATTTAATATTTTATCACTAATATAATATTTAATAACTAAAAAATATTATAAATTAAAAATTTTATAAAAATAATTTTCTATTACTAATTTTTTAAAAACAAAAAATGCATCTTTAATAAAACAAAAACATAAAAATAAAAAAAAATTTCAGGTTAATAGGTTAATTTTCGGGTTAACGGGTTAATAGGTTAGTTTTCGGGTTAATAGGTCAATTTCAGGTTAACGGGTTAATAGGTCAACACGACCCGTTAAAATAATCGTGTTAAACGGGTCGTGTCGTGTTGACCTGTTTATAAACAGGTCGGGTTAGTGTTTTACGTACCTGACACGATTAATAAATGGGTCGTGTTCGGGTTAGGCATTTTTGACACGATTATTAAACGGGTTGACACGAACACGATCCACCAACACGAATTGCCAGGTATATTCTTTATATTCCTGGCTACTCATCAGCTTTCCATGATAATTTGACTTTGTAGTGATATGCCTTTGGCCATACGTATAAAGTTGATTTACAAAAAATATGGGACAACATGATTTGCTGTAATATTCATTCTTATATAATACAACTTGATTAAATCCTGCATGTTTGAATTGATGTTGTCTGGTATCATTCTGTTGAATTTTGTTTCCAATTTTCGACTACAATAACTTCCTCATAATTTTTAAAGCCAATAGTTTTGTGTGTAAACTGCTATTTTAAATATGCAACAGAAATAAAATAGGAGAACTTGTTATATGTAGTTACTGAAAGAAAGAAGATGCTACTGAAGATTTTGGCAGAGGCCATAGGTATATATATATATATATATATGAGTATATTTTCTGAAGATTTGGCAGAGGTAATCACATTATGTATCGTGCAGCTGCTTATTTTTGTTATTTATTTATAAAATGCTTATATCACTTACATTGGTCACCCTTAATAACCATAATAATTTCAGTTAATGGATGTTTTATATGGATTTATATAATTAGAAGAACCAAGCAAATTAGTTACCAGTCAGAGATATCTTTGGAGTTTTTCTTCCTACTTATCATACCATATATACTATACTAGTCAAGGATATATACACATATCAAGGGTTTACTAAAAATAAAGAGGTGATAAATTTGTCTATACATTTCCTACTGTTTATTATTTTTGTAGTTTTCTTTCATTTAGTTTGGTTATGCTTAGAAAACTAATCACTAGATCCAAATCATTTATGATGCAGAGTTGCTTCTTGTTCGCTATTGCTCTTTATTTTAACAAGGTTTTACAGTTTATTGGATCTCTTAGATTGTTTTCAATTGTAGCATTATTTGGTTGTAAAAGTTGACTTCCATATATTAGTCTTTAATGACCATCCCATATATTAATGATCTACTTTAGTTTTGTTTTGTTTTTTTGTTTTTTTTTTTTTTTTTTCATGATTTTCTCCTAGGGTACGTATTTCATCTTGTTCTATGAGTTCTTCATGCATTAGTATCTGGTTGGGTTTATTGGCTTATATGCTATCTCTGATTGAGTCTCATCAAATTTAACGTCTTTTACATGGTACAGGTTAGCAAATAGATATGAATTGTAGATGTATATAATTAGTAGTTACTCTTCTATAGATCTCTGGCTACTCATCCACTTTCCAAGAAAATTCAACTTTACAGTGACAAGCCTTTAGCCACACATATTAAGTTGATTTATGAAAGATGGAACAACTTCATTTGCTGTCACTTGATACTCTTCTTCTTTGTACTCCTGGCTGCTCATCAGTTTTCCCAGAAAATTGACTTTATATGAAAAATATGGGACAACTTGATTTGCAGTAATTTTTTTTTTCTTTGTTCATTGTTATATATTACAACTTGATTAAGTCCTGCATGTTTGAATTGGATGCTTTCTGCTATCAATCTGTTTAATCTTGTTTCTCTTTTAGACTACAATAACTTCCTCTTAATTATTAAAGCTAATAGTTTGTGTATAATCTACAATTTTTATATATACAACAGATGAAAAATTGAACTTGCTATATGCGGTTACTCGGAGAGAGCAGATGCTACTGAAGATTTTGGCAGAGGCCATGGAGATGTATCTATATATATGGGTATATTTTCTGACGATATGGCAGAGGTAATCACATTATGTATCATGCAGCTGCTTATTCTTGTCATTTATTTATAAAGAGCTTATGTCACTTGCATTGCTTACCCTTAATAAGCATAATAATCTCAGTTAATGGATATTTTCTATATAGATGTATATAATTAATACACCAGTCAGAAATATCTTTGGAGTTTTTCTTCCAACTTATTATAGCATGTATACTATACTAGTCAAGGATATATATGCTTTGGGCCACACAAACTTAAGGATTTACTAAATATGGTACAACTTGATTCGCTATGATGCAGTTACTCAAGTAGTCAAGGATATATATGCTTTGGGCCACACAAACTTAAGGATTTACTCTAAATATGGTACAACTTGATTCACTATGATGCAGTTACTCAGAGCAGATGATGGCACTGAAGATTTGGTAGGGGCCAGAGGCCATGGAGGTATAGATATACTTGCATATATATATATATATATATATTTATGTATATATGTTGCTTTTTCCTTTTCTATTTTACCACTCACATAATGTAACATCTCGTTGTTTATTCTTGTCATTACAGAGACTGTCAGGAAAAAAGATATACAAAATTCAGCAGAAGGAATGTGAGAATGGATCCTTGCTTATATTGCTTTCTGATGAACTCTAATCTATGATTATTTGTTTTAGCTTTTTTATGTAAAACCTGTCGAGTTTGCACTCTTTCTTTGACCAAAGCAGCACAATGAAGATTGAAACAGACTTGTGAAAGCCATTTATTTATTTATTATTTTTTTTTCTGGTGTGACATCAACTGAAATGCCATGCACTTCCCAAATTTTGAAAGCCCTTTCATGTTCGTGATGAGCTGTTTATTTTTTATCTGTTTACTACACCACAAGCTAACAGCTATATGGAAAGAGAATAAGGAATCCATTATGCTTTACTCTGCAAATTTTTAAATAACTGCTTTTCTTTTTTGTGTTAGTCATTTGTTTTCTAATGCTTCTTGCATTACAAATCATTGATTCCCTTAATGGCTTCATTCTAGGAGTGACTTTGTACATTCAAACTGTACTGTATTCAATATTATTTGTACGATAAATAGTTCATTTCTGATTTGTTTTATTTTATTTTAATGTATTTCAGGATTATCATGTGGCTTCTGGGGGACATGGATTCTCTAACATTTGTCGAAATATGTTATTGCAAAAGGGAGCATGTATGACTCTACCTTTTCTTTCTGTTTTGTTTCAATGTTGGACTTTCAGCAACCATGGAGCAACCATGTTAGTGGAAGAATATTTAAGAAGACCATGCTAATGAATGAAGAACTCAAAGATAATATTGCTAATTATATGAGAGCAGAGGTAGTTTATGTGGTTTATTCCTTATCGTTGGGTCCATTCGTTAGCATTGTCTTAAATATTTTGCTATGAATTTATCTATTATGATTTTTATACATTTACAGTATGTTTATTGGAATATTCTGCTCTTTTAGTTGTCCTTCTTTTTGTAACTCTGGCTGTTACTAGATACAAATTATATATATGTATATATATATATATATGTATGTATATATATATAGATATATGTATGTATACATATATGTTGCTTACTGATTAGTTTGACAAGAAATTCACTTTTAGCATGGATATGCTCCTTGAACCACACCTGTCAACTTAATTATGAAATAGGGAGAACCAGGCGGCTGGTTAATGTTTTATTTTTTATTTGTTCTTTATGGATATATATGGTACACGGTAATGAAATGTAGACAAGGCAACAGCTTATGGATTGTGTAGGTGATGATTGTTCGTATCTTTGAATTCTAGGAGGCTAAATACTGATGTTAGCATGCATGGTTGGGAGACACAGGTAGTTTTGACATGTTTCTATTATTGGGAGGACTCTGAATTCATGGGAACAAAATTGTTGAGTGTCAGAGGTACTCTAAGAGGCTGAATGAGAAACAGATTGTTATACAGGTGAACAAAACAGAGTTTGATGTACAATATTCCTGAGCCTATTTCTTGCACTTAAAAGTTTAATCTTCATCTGGTGTACTCTATTGAAATTTTTCCTGTACAGACCATTCATCACAATGCTTACCGTGAACACCATTATGCCAGAGAGCTGGAATTAAAATCAGTGAAAAGCTTGCTTGGGTTGAAGCACATTCTTTGTGCACCATGGGTAAGTATCTTTCCTTGTGTTTCTGACTGGCTGTCTTTATGTTTTCTCAAGGTGCTATGTCTTGCTGTTTCTTGGTAGGAAATTTTTTGTAGAAAATGGTGAATGGTAGAACAGTAAATAACTTGTTCTGCATTAATTTCTGTCCAAATGTGCAACACAGTTCCTTCTGTCTGTCATGAGATACCCAATTTTGCATTTCGCTTGAATATGAGTGTTTCGACTTCTCTAGCTGTATTTTCAAACTCTTGTGTTTTAACTTGGTTTAAACTTGTGTTTGCAAGACAGGTTGTGCCTTCTCAAGGCTGGCCTAAATCTATTGTTATTCCTATTTCCTCAATGGAATAAGCTTTCTAATTGAATTTTGTTCTGTTATTTGGCAGTTCCCCCTGCATATTATGCCCATGTTGCTGCCGATCCGAGCTTACTTCTATTGGAGCTGAGACTTCTGACACCAGATCAATGACCAGCGGTGCTGCTGCAGGTGTGGAGGCATGGGAGGAAGTGCGGGTGCACGAGGCACGCAGGCACCAGGTCTGAATGCTGCTTTAAGGTCCTTGCCTGAAGGCTATGCAATGCTGAAAACAAAAAAAAAAAAAAAAAAAAAAAAAAAAAAAAAAAAAAACAGGATAAATATACAACCAGTCGATAATCTATCATAATAGCAAAACATTGTAAAAGCTGAAAATTTAGAAAACATAATTTTGTTTTAATCTTTTTAACTTCTGTTCACTGTTTTCTAAAATAAGTCAACCAGTCGATAATCTATCATAATAGCAAAACATTGATAGTGTTTGATTCATAACTGGTATTTAATATTTTCTTTCGAAAATAACGGAGCAAAAATTTTAAATATTAGGAAAATAAAATTTTAAAAAAAAAAAAAAGGCAAAGTACATGGAGTGCTAATTGAAATGTGCTTAAGATATGCATGCATTGCACTAATTAAATAGATAAACTTGAATATTAGAATAGCTGGTTCAAAAACTGAAAAATAAGACTTAACAAGTAGAAACATAATATATCATGGTCATAAGACTCATTCGACTCAATGTATGGCAACTTCTATAAATTTTCCATTCAAAAATTAATTGGTCAAGATACCACTGGCCAATTGATGTGATTCTCCTTCCATTTGTTATAGATTTCAAAATATGACACGTCCAGTTAAAAACTCTTTTTTTCGAGTCTGTCGTCAGAAGGCAGATATGTATTAGTTATGAAAATGTACCATCAAAATTGCCAAAGTCAGAACAAAACATCCACAACTAGACAAGCAGAAAGCTAGTGACCGGTAATATAAATAATCAGAAACAAAAACAAATACTAAGATATAATTTTAAAACAAGGATTATAATTTACATAGCAAATGTAATAAAAAAAAAAAATCACAAGAGACACTCACCTTCTATAGAAAATTCCTATTGGCAATTTTTCTTCCTTGAACATAACAGTCAGCACTTTCGAATACCTACCCAACATAGATGTGCACATTAACTCTATAAGTTTGTAATAGATGCTATTTGCATATTAACTATCCAAATCGTGAAAACGAGCTTGATAAAAGGGCCGTACAAAAGCAAATATGCTTGAAAAATAGAAAATTTAAAAGTAAGTTGCATTTTGATATATTAAAATTTTAAGGTTTATTTTGAACTTTTAATTTGGATGAATTGGGTTTTAAATTTCAAAATAGTTATGAATTGATACCATAAAGTGGCTGTACAGTTACAATTAACAGTGCCATTTTTCAAAAATAAAAAATATATTTTAAAAAAACTTGGAAATTTTTTTTTTTTTTTTCCATTTTATACTTATGGTTTTTTATTTGGAAAATCTATCCATTCCTTTTTTACTTAAATTAAAATGGCCACAATCATTAATTAAATGTTCCTAGACTTAAAAATAGATCAAAAAGCAAATATTGAAATAAAATTGTAATTTTTGGTCTAATAAAATTATTTCTACTAGACCAAAAATTAAAAAATAATTTTTTTTCTCCCAAACCAAAAAAAATAGACCAAAATACTGGAATAAAATCTAGACTAAAAATAAAAATAAAAATAAAAATATATCTTAAAAAATAATATTTTTTAAAAAAGTTTTTGAAAAAAAGACATTTGTTATTTTTCCAATTTATATTTACCGATTTTTATTTAAAAAATTGTATCCATTCTTTTCTTATTTAAATTAAAATCCCCAAAATCATAATTAAATATTTTTGAACCTAAAAGTAAATCAAAAAATTAAAATTAAAATAAAATTGGAATTTATGGCCTAAAAAAATTTATTAAACAAAAAATTACAACTAACTTTTTATTCCAAAACAAAAAAAAGGACCAAAATGTAAAAATAAAAATTAGATCAAAAATTTAAAAATAAAAATATTTTTTAATAAAAAAATATATCTATTATTTATTATTTTATATTTATAGTTTTTTATTTGAAAATTTGTATTCATTCCTTTTTTATTTAAATTAAAATACTCACAATTATAATTAAATATTTTGACCTAAAATTAAGCCAAAAAATAAAATTTAAAATAAAAATGGAAATTTTGATCTAATAAAAATAATTTTATTAGATCAAAAATTAAAAATAATCAGCCAAAATACCAAAATAAAAATTATTCTAAAAACTAAAAAATCAAAAATCAAAATTTTTTAAAAATTGTAAAATATTAATGCATTCATTTTATAAACCAACACAGATGAAAACGGAAAAATGGCGTCAGTTTTATTTTTTTAGTCTAATCTTTATTTTTCTCTTTTGAATGATTTATTTTTTGATCAAATTGGAAAAAAAAATAAAAAATTCAAAAGTGGATCAATAGGCTATATTCATTTCCTTATTGGTATTTTGGTCTATAACTTATTTGGTCAAGTGGAAAATGTTTTTAACAATGGAAAAATTAACCATTTTGGTTTTTTTTTTTTTGTTTTTTTTTTTGTATGTAAAATGGAAAATAACAAATCTATTTCTTTAAAATTTTTTGAAAATATTACTTTTTATATTTGAAAATGAATTATGGTAAAAAATCAGGCCAGAAAAAATTTATTTTATTTTTTAATTTTTGGTCTAATATTTATTTTGATATTTTAGTCTAATCCTATTTTTGGCTTAGGCATAAAAAATATTTTAAATTTTTAGTCTAATAAAATTATTTGTATTAGATTAAAAATTCCAATGTTTATTATGTGAACTATTTTTATTCCTGTATATATATATATATATATATATGATAATTACAAAGCAATATTGTGGTAGAGAATCAACATGCGGAATATATAAGAATAAAAAAATATTTTATAATTTATATATTAATATCTTTATTAATTGGTTATATTTATTTTATTATTCATAATAAAATATTATATACAGTAATTAATAATAAAATCGATATCTTTATTTATGTAATCTATAGGTTAATTTTTATTGTTTTATTATATTTATCTTATTAAAATAATAAATTACTTTACAAGATAAAAACATATTTATAGGGTAAATAATAATAATAATAATAATATCAACAACAAAGGTAATTAAATTATATTATAAGGATTTAATAAAAAAAATTAATTATTTGCATGAAATTTGAAAAAAGATATTCGTAATAAAAAAAATATTAAATAAAGATTTTATAATCTGTATATTAATATCTTTATTGGTTTATTATATTTATTTTATTGTAAAATAAGATGATTTTATATACGATAACTAATAATGAAATTGTTCTCTTTATCTGTATAATTTATACATTAATATATTTATCGTTTTGTTATATTTATTTTATTATAAAATAATAAAATTTCGTTAGTGGTAATTGATAATGAGATTTATATTTATATTTGTTTTCCTTTTGAATTTTTAAAATACAAGATAAAAGATGTGTATATAATAGAATATATTCTTATTATTAAACGATATTTCATAAAAAAATTCTATATGCTTTTCATTGTAAAATAATATAATTAACATATAGTAATTAATAATAAGATTGATCTTCTTATTAAAAAATTTAAGATAGATAATGTATTTTTTTAATGTTTTTCAAAAAGTACTTACTTTATATATATATATATATAGATATATACATATATGTTAACAAAGGAAAAAGTGCTTATATATAGATATATATACATATATGTTAACAAAGGAAAAAATGCTTAAAAAGGACTTACATCTATCTATCTATCAATATATATATATATATATATATATTTAAAGTTGGTTTTAAAAGATAATCTTAAAATTGTGATAATATATATATATATATATATATGGGGTTAAATATTATATTGGGTTTTTGAATATTTTATTGTTATTTTTTATGAAATATAAATTGGATAATTTTAGCTTTAATTTATCAATAGAGAAGAACTCATGTAAAGAAAAAAATATATATATATCCAGTCTTTTTTCTTAAAATTATTTAATAAATTACATTTTAGATTTTTTATTTAATAAAAATACCTTAAAATTATTTGCATTTGTGATGTTTTGAAGTTCTATATAATAAAGTATTTTGATATTGTTTGCTTTTTTGGTGAATTGATTGCTTGGAATTGAAAAGTAATTGCTTGGAATTATGAATTTATAAGACAATTTAATAAATCACTTTAGAATCTATGTCCATATCACCATATATTTATATTATATTTCTATATTATATACAAAAGTAAGATATTCAATAAAAAATTTTTTTATGCCATCATTAGATTTATTCAGTTTTTCTTACTTCCTAAATATTAATTAATTACCATTTATATAAATATCTCATTGTTTTCAAAAATGTATCTTTTAACCAAGTGAAAAATAGGGTAACAAATTATGGAAAAACACTTTTCATATAAGAAAATAGAATATCAATAAATTATTTAAAAAAAATGCAAATACCATACTTTAACAAAAAAGGAAAATTACACCATACAATTCACTAAACAAACTATCATATACATTATATTAACATTACATATGCACAAATCACTTAATCATTAATTTGAAATTTTAAAATTTAAAATTTAAAAGTGTTGACCTGTATAAATTTTTTGTTTCCATAAATTATGAAATTGATCATCCATATTGAATGCCAATTAATTTAAAACTTTAAATTTTCAATATAAGGCTCTTTAAACTTTAAAATTTAAAATTTAAAATTTAAAAATTCGGCTAAAATAAATTATTTATGTATGTTATTTTTCAATAGTAAATAGCCCATTGATTTAAAATGGACAATTTCAATATAAGATTATTCAAGTTTCCAATTATACATATTATTATAATGAGTAGTTAATATAGACAATTAAGAAAGATCATATTGAAATATCAATTATGATATTAATATGTTAAAATTTAAAATTTAAAATTTAAAAATTTCCACCTATAAAACAAATATTATTAATCCTAGACCTTTAAAAATAACCTTCTTAAAAATTAGGATAATAAATTATGAACAAATATTCTCCGATTAATAAATTAAAAAAAAGGAATTATGATTAATATTATAATTGGTAATTATGTTGTACTTAATTTCATTTGCATTTTTAAATATGGGAAAAAGCAAAAAAAAAAAAAATAGTTAATTATTAGAGACATGTTGGTCCAAAACACCCAAATTATTATAATTGGTAATTATGTTGTACTTAATTTCATTTGCATTTTTAAATATGGGAAAAAGCAAAAAAAAAAAAAAAAAAAGAGTTAATTATTAGAGACATGTTGGTCCAAAACACCCAAATTATGTCCCCCCCCCGTTCTCTCTAAACATCTAAGTTATGATTTTTAAATTGTAATAATAAATTTGGAAATTGATATTGTGGAATTAAAAGAGGCTGAATAAAACTATTTTTATTTTTAAGGAGATAATAAATGAATCTAGATAACGGAAATAATACCATTTTGAAATAATAATTATTTTTTGAAGTAAATGAAGATTAAGTCTAATTATTTATTTTAGAAATAAATATTTTGTTTTCCTTGAATGAATGAGACGGATAGTGACCATATATAGTCATTTTTTAAATTAATTCAAATAATGAAGGGAAAAAAGCTTTACTTTGGAACAATGGTTTGATTTTAGGAATTGTAAAAAAAAATTACATTCATTATTCAAAATAATATTTGTGCCCTTATCAAGTTTTGAAAGTCTTCATCTATAAATAGGCAATAAAGCTAGTGACCTCTCAACTCTTAATCAATCAGACATACAATTATTGAACAATGTTTTTTCTTTCATTTCAATATTTGTTATAATATTTTTTACTCTCTAAAAAAATTATTGTTATTTTTGTTGTTTCATTGAGTTGACTAAATTTATATTTAAAATCTTTTTTGCTACAAGTATTTAATAATCTTTAATTTGTTTATTCTCTGCAAATTAGTACAATCGTATGATTTTTGTTAGCTTAATTTTTCATAGTTTTTATTATTTTATTATCATGTTTTCTATATTTTCTAATTGAATTTAAAGTGACACTCCCGTATCCATTAAAATGGGCAAAACTATCAAACAATATAAATAAAAATTATAAATTTAATTTAAAAAAATCAATAGTCACTAGTTTTTACTCATAAAAAATAATAATAATTAATTAATTTGATTTGGTTTGAATGGAATTAATTTTTGAAATCATCCATTGCGGTTATACATATCTTGTATCGTACGGGATCGATATCAATGTCTGTGTATATATATATATATATATATATATATATGATAATTGCAGAGCAATATTGTGGTGGAGAAATCAACATGCTGAATACGGACCCATACTCCACCAAAAGGAAAGGGGGGAAAAATTGTTTTGGTAAAGATTGGAAGAGAATAACAAACGTCAAACTCTGCTAAAGTCTTAACTGTGTAACGTTATTTATCATCTTTTATTGTTTTTAATAACAAAATAAAGTTTTCTTTGAGTTTCTAAATCTATATATGCAGTACCAACAAATGTGGATTTTATATGGGAATGAGATGGAGATGCGAATCCGATAACAAAAGGTACATTTTAACTTTTTTTTTTCTTTCATTTGATAAATACTATTATTTAGTTCATGACAAAATTGGAAATTAACCTTCAACAATTAATATCAATCTCAACATTTAAAGATTCTCAAATATCTAACTTTTGTACACAATGAAATATATATATATATATATATTCAGTAGATGTATATAATTAATAGCTGTATTTCTTCTTTGTATCCCTGTCTACTCATCAGTTTTCGGGTTCGTTTAGTATAGCTGATGAAAGTAAAGTTTTAGTCTGTAGATATTTGTATCCCCTTTTTGTTTGTGTTTGTGTTTGTTTATTTATTTATTTTTTTTCGGTGTGACTTCAACTATATAAGCATAAATGCTAGGTTCTTTACTCTGTGTATTGATTTTGACAAGTTTACTCAGTAACATAACCAAATTGTCATGCACTTTTCAAATTTGGAAAGGCAAGTATATACCTTATGTATTCAGGCTGAGCGGTTTATTTTTTATTTCTTTATTACATCACATGCATACAACCATATGGAAAGAAAATAAGGATTGCTTTATGCTTACTGCACAAATTTTAAATAACTCCATATTTCAATGAAAGTTGCATTGTAGGCCATTAGTTCCCATAATGGCTTCATTTTGGGAGTGACTTTGTACCTTCAAATTGTATTGTATTGAATATTAGTACTACAATAAATAGGCAATTTCTGTTGAGGATGGTTGTTTATATATTTGAATTCCAGGAGGCTAGTAAAATATGCCAGGAGCTTATTTTTTGCACTAAAAGTTACAATCTTCATCTCGTGTGCTTGTTGATTTGTTTCTTGTATGCATTTGTTCATCACAATGCTTACCATGAAGACCATTATAACAGAGATTTGGAATTAAATTCAGTGAAAGGCTAAGCTCGCATTCTTTGTGCACCATGAGTAAGTATCTCTACTTGTGTTGCTAATTGGTTGTCTTTATGTTGTCTCAAGGTGCTGTGCGTTGCTGCTTCTTAATAAGAATAATTTTACAGAGAATGGTGAATGTTGGAATAGTAAATTATTACTTGCTTTTATTTCTTTCCAAATGCAATGTTTTATGAGATACACAATTTTGCTTTTAGCTCGAATATGAGTGATGAGAATCTGCCCGTACCGGTACAATCGATAACCTGCTAGGGTGCTAATCCTATACAGTTGAAGATCGGGCCAATTACTAGGGCACAAATCAAGATATTTAAGAACAACTTGGCTGGATTCATATAAGGAGTTATCAATTCTCATAAGGGCTTGTCAATACCCGAAGATTCAAAGCCTGTTTTAAGCATCCAAGTGGTGAAGATTCAAAGCCTGTTTTAAGCATTCAAAACCTGTGTTAGTGCATTTATGGACTCCGGACAGCAAGGAATGGGTTCAACACTTCTTGAACTCAATTGATATCACTAATAGGTCATATAATCAAGTCAAGGCAAAAGAAAAAGCAACCAAAGAGACCATTTTCGAATGAAAGACATTTTTGGCCGAATTTGCTATATTTGCTACTAACTTTGCTGTATTTTGGTGATTAAGCATTTTCTCTTTATTCCAATCAAGGTCAATGTATGGGATTTATAATTAATCCTATATGGCATCCTACATGGATATTGGATCTAATTTGGAACCTTTACAAGTTGAAAATTAGTCAAAGATAGCTTAGTTGTCAAACTAGTCAACTAGTTTCCTAACTTGAATTTGACTATTTGTTTTAGGAAACTAACTTTTATTTTGGTTTTTATTTAATTTTTTGTTTTAGGAAAGTTGATATTTTATTATTTAAATTGTAAATTAATTAATTCCTAACTCAAGATAAGGAAATTAATTAATCCAAATTAGTTTAGGAAAGTAAGTAAAATTCAGCAAACATTTGGTTTCCTAATCTTTATGGCCGAATTTTACCTAGTTGTTTAGGGTTTATTATTTTGTAACTTTAACCTATTTAAGAGCTTATTTTTCAATGAGAATGTAGCTTAGATATTATACAAAAAATTATTTGTGAGAAATAATTCTCTTTGTTCTCTTTGAACACCTAAAACACCATTAGAGAGTGAGTTTTTTGGTTTGACATATCAATAGGACATTCATCACCTATTGTGACATCTTCATCATATATCAAGGTTTCTAATCACAAGTTGATTAGGGGTTAAGGTGACCATTAAAATCTGAACTTAATTGTGATATGGGCTAATATAATATAGGTTTAAGCGCAAGTCGACCTAGGTTTGTATCACTGAGCGTTTCTTATTTTTTAGTAGCTGCATGTTAAAATTCATGTATTTCACTAGTCTACCCCTATTTGGTTTAAACTTTGTGTTTTCAATACAGGTTGTGGCTTCTCAAGATAGGCCTGAACTTAAAAAGTATGCTAGTTCATTTTTTAATTTAATGTTATTCCGATTTTCTCAATGAAATATGCTTTCTCATGCTAGTTCAATTTTTAATTTAATGTTATTCCGATTTTCTCAATGAAATATGCTTTCTCATTGAATTTTGTTATATTATTTGGCCGTTTCCCTTGCATACCATGCTCATGCCTTCTAAGCTTGTTTCTATATGGAGTTGGAGACTTTTGACAGCGAATCAATGACCAGTGGTCCTGTTGCTACATTATTTTGTCATTTCTCCCCCCATACTCTATTCCTTCATGGTTTTTTATTTTCAGTCTATATCGAGAAGAAATCTATATATTGATTACTGTAAATCTGTGAAAAATGTTTTAAGATATTTTTACTGTTAACATGTAAATTGTGATAGAGCTTCAGAAACTGTAGAATATCACATGAAAAAACAAAGTCTACAAAGATTCTCAACAATTTTCTTCTGAACCAATAGATTAACTGACTGCTTTCCCATTCTTTCGATCTCCTTCTCAATGCTTACCACAATTAACTGCCTCGAGCTCCAGCATAATCTCCTCTACACTGCTTCATTAAACCAAATTTAATCTTCTCCAAATGAAAGTATTATTTAGAAATTAGTTCTCAAAACAAAATAATTTAAATAATAAAGAATTTTGTTAAAAAATTAATTAAAAAAATAGGAGGATATCAGATGAGCTGTGGCTGTTCACGGGATCGATCTTTTTCTCCTTGGAACCGCCTTTCTTGTGGAAGAAACTGTGGCTTTTTACGTGACCGAGATTCTTGATGAGCATAGCTTTCTTAGATCCAGGGAATTTAGAAGGAGATTTCTAGGTCGGAGCGATTGATGGGTACTCGCTGGCTGCCGACACCCTACTATGGCTGTTAATGTGGGCCAATTTCACCGCTGGGTACTCGATGGTCGTCGATGTTGTGTTTGCAGAGGAGTGAACTAGTTACCGACCTGCATAATAGTTTGCAAAAGATCGAAATAGATGAGAAAGAGAGGTAGCCGATGTTTCATCGGATTTCCATTAGTTTTCCACCAACATCCATTAGATTTCCACAAGTTTCCTAAAATTCCAACCGACTACTTCCAACAACGATGATATTAAACAGCATCGACGATGTTTTTATAACACCACTGATGGAAATTTCTTCCCCCCCCCCCCCCCAAAAAAAAATGGATTCGATGGTTGGCGATACCCGATAATTTCGGCAATATTTCGGTGATTTTGAAGATATTTTCTTCCTTGCTACCAACCATATACTACATTTGAACAAAAATCTTTCATGTACGGTTGAAATAAAGAAACCTAATTTTGGTATGCGATAGGAACAATGAAAACCAATCTACAACAGGTCTATTTCTTTCTTACAATGTCTCGGTCACAACTCACAAGACTTTATGGTCCACTAGGCATATAAATAGCAACATAGCAAAGAATGTGAGTGTTCCACATCCTATTATGTGCACCAGTAATTTATTTTATTCTAAATGGTGATGGTAGACATGAGGCAAAAATTGGAGAGCAATAGTTGTTTAAAAAGAAAAACAAAAAACAATAAATAAAAAAATGGTCATGGTTTAACTATGAGACCTCCTAAAAAGACAATGACCAATTTCAATGCTAATGAGTTGAAAATGATTTTTATCCCTCGTTCATCCATCTTTTTAATGGTTCTTAATAACAATACAAGTAAGGATAGAACAATTTGAGTTGATGATAACCGACCACAGTTTATTGCAAAGTAGAAAAAATATAATAACAAAAAAGAACCTATCACAAGGACTTTAACCCAGAAAATTACCATAAAAGAAAAAAAAATACAGGAATTGATGCATATGATGGGGCTATAAGTGCCACATCCATAGCAACAATCTTTCTAATTGCCAAATGAGGGATTAAAAAGTAATAAAAATGTTCTGACCTTGGATAACTAGGTACCAAGAGTATTACAAACATCACAATTTTGTTGACATCATGAACTTAGCTTTTTCTTCTTTTCTCTGTTGGCTTAAGAATTTTTGACAGTGCACATCGGGTTTTCGTCAACAATATCATTGCATCAGCATTATCAAATTCACCACAACCTAGACCCAAGCATTTATTTTGGTGTCCAAAACAAGTAACACATGACTTTTGAGTGTAGAATGAGACCATGTAGAGAAAAAGAAAAAAGTAAACCTGATGGAAGATTTCTTATACTTGATAGGGCAAACATGGTCCAAATAATACTTGTGTACAAACAAACTTTAAATGCTTATGGGACATTTCTTATACCTGATAAGATGATAAGGTTGTGACAGCAATGAAAGGTGTAAGCATAATTAGAAAATGGAACCGAGTTCACTAAAAGTACAGAACAAAACAAAACGAATAAACCATTACAGTTGTTAGTTCGCGTATCAGCTTTTTAATGACAGGGCATTGGGAGAGAGATTAGGGAAGAACTATGCTATCGCTACAATATTCCAAGAATCATTTGTTTCAATTTTTCCAATCAAGAGTATATGTCATATAATATGCTTTTTTATTTTCTTTCCTTTTTCAAGTGGTCTACAACGAAAGACCAAATGCCATCGATATTTTCTTGATAAGTTATTTTCCTATGAAATAAATATCTAAATATATGTATCCAAGGACTTTTTTTCTTTAAATAAATAAATAAATGAAAGAAGAAAAGAGAATACAGTTAGGGTTTCCCACCACTCTACTTGTGGACTTCGGTAGTTCTTAGGTGGCTTTTATTTTGCGATAAGTATCTCTGACACCTCTATCAAATTTGGATTTATACTAGGTGCTGCCTTGTCTTTGCCAATTTTGCCTGTCTAAACATGTGCTCTTTTGCTTTGGCTTCTCATACTTACTCTGTTATGAAAAGACAAAAATAAATATAGAAAATAGATATACCTTCAATTTTTATACTCAGAATAAACTTGTTTTATGTATAAAGAATCTTACTAAAAAAAAAAAAAAAAAGTCATGTAAAATGTTTAAATATGTTGGAGATTACAAATTCTATAATAATCGCTAGTATACATATGTATCTTTTTTTGTGGAAGGTTGAAACATACTCACTAGGCTGTTCAATGCACAAAGATGCTTCCAAATGATTAATTAATTTTATTTTTCATCTTCGTGTTATACAAGGTTTCACATAAAGCATTTGAATTGCATCTAGATTCATGAGTTGACAACGAAGTGTGTGTATCTTATAATCTAGTTTAAATAAGAATTCAACTAAACCTTATTGTGAATGAGAAGAAAAGGTCTTCGAACAAGTTATAAGGACTTTGATTGCTTTACATTGATCTTATTCATTTATGCATAGAATAGCTAAAGGAATTATACATTAGTACTTTCACAAAACAAATCAAAAAGTGGTCAGTACTTTCACAAAGCATCAATAGGAATTATACATTCACTTAGAATAAATAAAGAAAAAGGCAGCAGTAGAAGCAGATCGGAAATCCCCAGATGCTCCGACCAATGGAGAAAAGAATGCAAAATTTTCTCCATAGTTAAATCAAGGACATTGCTTTACTATTTAAACATGGTTGGCTGTGCCAAAGTAGAATAAGGTTTCAGCGGAATAATAAAATAAATTGAACCTCATGCACAAATGCACAGATAAAAATACCCACCTAAAAAATGTAGCAAATAAAATTAGAATTTCTAATCTAATATTATAAATTGACCATAAAAGAGGTGAAGTTTCTAGCATTTTCAGTTTAACTAGGTGAGCAAAATAGGGAAATTTTCTATATTTCCCAAACAGAATAGAACAAAATCTATAAAAAAGCAGTGTAGTAATTAGGATTTAAGCATGCATTACAATGATCCTATGGTCATAATATAAATAATACCTATGGCTTTGGCTGTGTTATCAAAGGCTTCGTGGATAATAATTCAAAAGGAATTACACCTTCACTTGATCCAGGAGTTAGGATAGGAGTTGATAGCTTTAGCAATGAAGCATGACCCACCTTATATCCAAAAACAATAATAACAAAAAGACAAAAATGTCTATAACTTCAAGTTAAAAAAAGAAAAAAAAAATGAATACAAGAAACCAAAAAAACCAAGATAAGAGTATGGGTTTGTTGAAAAAAAAAAAAAAAAAAGCACCTTGAAAATGGGTGAAGGCTCAGTAGACCTTAAGTTATGCCCTGGAAATAAAAATAAACAACAAATTAGAAGAAAAAAATAAAAATAAAAGTAGAAATCTTTACCATAAGAAGCATCAAACAATGGACAGGTTAGAGAAGTGGGCTAGAAAGATAACGAGCCGAAAGAGTTTTGCAATAAAAATATATTATAAAACTAAAAATAAAAGCTTTTTATGCTAAAAATAAATAAATGTTCTACTGTGTAAAAGGAAAAAAATTTATCAATTTTATTTCTTTTTATCTATGACATCTACATTCTACAGTTACATATAGATGTTATGGATTTTATTTCTAAGTAAATTTTCACAGTCAAGACTACTATAGGAGTGGATTGGATGAAAAATGTAATTAGTCAATTAAAAATTAATCATTTTTATAAAAAAAAAAAGGGTAAAATTAATCAATATATGTAAAATTTTAGTATGTCAAATTATGTTGGCTTAGTTGGTCAGTTACTCACTGAGAGGAAACTATTGTAAATATAAAATTGTCAGTATATATCAACAAAATAATTAAGTATAAGATTTTATTTGATAATATTAAAAGCATCTTTAATGATTTTATCTATTGCTAGATTATTTTTACTATATCAAACTAGTCAAGCTAATTTTTATGAAGTTTAAAAAGTCAATTATTATGAAACTTCTTTAAAAAGAATTTTTTTCAAAAAAACAGAAAATAAAATATATGTACATAATTAATAACTGTAAGTAGCATTCTGCACGTTATTGTTGAAGAATAATTTTAAAATTGATTATACATTTATGTCCTCTAGTTTTAGAATAGATCAATTTTTATGCCACATAAATAGTAGTTCACATTCTCTATTGAAGATGCTCTAAATATTAAAAAAAACATATATTTGGAAAAATATATATATGTTTTTGAAAAATATATGCACATATAGTATAATTTTATTAGTAGTACTACAGATACCAAAATGTTAACAAAAAATATTTATCAAATAATACGTATTAATATAACGATTGTTAACATACTCATATAACCTAAATATAGATGATAATCCCTTAAATAGATAAGTGAATTTAAAAAATAAATTAATTAAATATTGTCATCTCATTTGTCAAATTATTTAGTAAACATTTTAATATATCTAGCATTATTGATAATTTTATAGTCAATTATGTCTTTTTTTAAAACTCTCAGATCATTTATTAAAAAAAGAAACTCAGATAATTTCAAAACTTAATTTTTAAAAATAATAAATGGACTAATATAAATTTAGTAACATACTAAAATAAAATTATTTTTTATAAAAAAGAAAAGAAAAGGAACAATGGTGGTGGATAAATGAAGTTCTAATATAAATCTACTTTTATAAAACTATACTAACTGTTATAAATATATATTGGATGGGCTTAATTCAACATGTTAACCAAGCTAAGCCAAAGAAAAGCCCTATTCTGTTGGCTTAAGATTCGTGAGAAAGAGCGTGATGTGTTGCAAAAAAATATATTATAAAACACATATACACACTAATATATAGTCTTGCCATAGACCAAATTAATTTTATAAGATGAAAATTTAATATCAGATATTATTTTGACCCCGTCGGGTCCAATCACCGGAAAGTAAGACCGAATCCGTGATCCTCATCACGCGAGCTTCGATTCGGTATATAACTCGTAACCCTTAGATGTCGTTTGCTGTTCGCTCCCCGGGTATCCATTTGGGAATTACCCGAATAAAATATTAATATTTTTGGTTTGTGCACTGTGGTTGTTTAGGTGCACACGCGAGTAGTGGAGTTGATCCCGAGGAGGATCTTAGTTGATTTGCGTGCTCCAGGTGAGTGACCCACCTTCAAAAAATTATTTTGGGCAATTAATTATATTTAATTGGTATTTAAATTGATATTTAAATTTATGCTCATGTGGTGTGGTTTATTTATGGTTTTATTGTGGTTTAATTTATTTATTATGCATGAGCATAGTATGTTTCGGTATTATTTGTACGTGGTTTTCAGTATTGATTTTTCGGGCATAATTGGGTTAAATATTTTACGAAAATAATTGTTTAAATTTTATAAATTATGCCCGCGGTATTTTTATGGTTGCATCTCGTATTTCGAGAAAAATTGTGGTTTATTGATTATCGCTGTTTCGTACCGGGTTGTTTAAATAAAATTATGTGGGATGGTGTTTTGTGAAAATATGGTATACTTCCCACGGTGGTTTTTGGAAAAAACGGTACGGTTGGTTGTTATTGTTTATTTTTAGACGCACTCATACAGTATTGGTGTTCTGGTGTATGGTGTATGGACACGTGGTAGTGCGCGGTTATTATCTGGTTTAGCGCACGGTTTTTACTTCACCCGTGAGTTGCCATTGGACCGTGGGCAGGCAAGTTGTTATTGGCCACAGCCGCCCCCCTCCTTGGCCGGGTGATGGTTTTTTAGCAGCGGTACTGTCGGGATGTCGAAGTGACCGTTGCAGGTTTCTCTCTTTAACCCCCCGCTAGTCGGTGCTCGGGACGCTAGATATCGGAGGGCATCACCGGTATATGGTGTGGTGCGTCGGTGTAAATTGCAAATAAGGGTTTAAACCCCAAAGGTGTTCAAAATGATTTACTATAATTTATTATATTTTTAATTATATATTTGGGGTATTTATTTATTTAATTATTGTTTATTAAATGATTTAATCCCTTGTTTTTTTGGGAGGTATGTACACTGGGTTTTGCGAAAAGGTTTTAAAAAGGGAACATTTCAAACGGAGCGTTTGGTGAGAGTTTTGAGGGAAATTATTATTTTCCAACAGTTATTATTATTTATTTATTAATTGCTGGTATTTGTTCTATTCCTTAATTGCTATTACTATTATTTTTATTATCGCAAAAGGTGTTCAGTAGTTCGGGTTACTCACGGAGATGATTAGCATCTCACACTCTTAAATTCTGTTCCCTTAGGTGCAAGTGGTGGTAGACGTTCTTCCGGAGCGAACCAAGTTTTCCGCTGCTGTTGTGTTTCGAGAAGTATCTTTGTACTCTTTCATTTCAGTGTATTATTTCTTTTCAGCCTTGTTGTATTTCTGTGGTTTAGCACTTCTTAAAGCTCTGTATACTATTGGGATACTTCTGTTTTATTTATGCACTGGACTGTTGTTGTTTTTGAGAAGTGCTGAAATTTGTGGATCAACTTGTAGTTTGTGGGAGGAATAAGGAGATGTTTTTAGAAGTGTGTTTTCAGTGCAGGTAGTTTGTGGTAAGTAAATCCCTTAGGGGAGGTTCTGTCGGATTTTCCTTTGGAGGATCCGGTAGGGTTTCCCTGGGATCAGGGCTGTCTAGGGTTCCGGGGAAGGAATTCTGGACGGGTCCTGACATGGTGGTATTTCAATTTATCCAAATGTACGGTTCTTCTTTTTTTTTTTTTTTTTTTTTTACTCTAATTGTGTCCCCAATATTTTTTCATATTGATACATATAAGGAAAAACAAGGAAAAGAAATTAATTTGGTAGTTTGGGACTTTTAATAGAAAAGAAATTAATTTTTTAGTTTGGGACTTTGGAATGGATCCAAATGTGCTATTCTTTTTCTCCTCTTTCTTTCTTTCTTTTTTTTTTTTTTTGGTCTTCTTCCCTGAGTCTATTCATGTCCCCATTATTTTCTCATATTGATAAATATAAGTAAAAACAGGGAAAGAAAATTAATTTGGTTGGTCCTTATGATTGATGGAAATATAGTATTTCAAATATTTTATGAAAATTAATCTACTTAACGGTTTAAATTTGGAAAGGCAAGTTATCTTTCATATGCATGAGATGTTTATACATTTATTTCTTTATATATTTTTTCCCTTCAAAAAAAAAAAAAAAAACCAACAACAAACAAAAGAGAAAAGAATAGGAATGCATTTATTTCTATTTTGTTGCATTTTACTATTACTTATTTACACTTACTCGTGTATCAGGTTTAAGGAATAAAAACTAATATCTTTCATTTATTTTTAATTTTCTGGTGATTCTTTTTGGGATGGGTTAGATAGCTTACTACTCCTGCAACCTTAATTTTTGAATGTGATTATGTGAGAACATTTAAGGCATAATTTTTTCAGGAGTCACGAATAGATAAAAAGGGAAAAGTAAAATAGGTTAAATTTTTTAGATAAAGAATAATTTAACATGATATCAAAATTTAAAATTCTAGATATTTAGTTTGAAATTGTATCTTACCTATTTAAAAACATTTGTAAGGATCAAAATTGTTTATAAGTGAGGTGAAATTTAAACAATAGTTATATGTAATGTTAAGGGATTTGTATTTTTTGAACTATTATAACCTTTGCACTTTACCACTTAAAATTTTAAAAGTGTCTTATTACCTCTTGAATTATTGTTTTCTTGTCACTTTAATCTATTTATTCCATTTTAATGAATTTTATAAAAGTAATCATACATAATTAATATAACTCTATTAGAAATTGATTTTGTTTTATTTTATTTCATTTTTAACAAATGTCTATGGTCTAATTTTGCCAAATTTATTTGAAAAATTGAAGTATTTTGCACTAAAGTGATAATAAAAAACGATATATAGTTTTGGTGACAATATAATACTTTTTAAAATTTAGGTGGTAAAGTGTAAATACTACAATAATTTGAGAGCAAATTGTATGTAACTTTATTATTAAACTCGTTTTCTGATAATTTAAATTTTTAGAATTAATGATAACAATTAGTTAGTTTAATTTTTTTTTTGAAGTACTTACAACCTTTTTTTTTCCCTAAAGTATTTTCTTTGTTTGGACAACAAAATGATCATTAAGCTGGATACATTTCATCCTGAATTAAAATCTTTAAAAAAAAAAAATGCAATAAAGGAAGTATTCTAAAATATTATTTCCTAACATAGATAATAATTAAATAAAATGTAATGCTATTTTTGCATGTCAAAATCCCAAATTAGTGTACTCCTATATTCGATTTGTGGTAGAACTATTGATAATATATCTTTAAATCTTAGGTTCAATCGTGAAGAATATATATATATATATATATATTAAATTGTATTTTGCATGCATAAAATACATTTTTTTTTTATAATACCTATATGCATTATATATATATATATATAATGCCCAAGTTAATTTTATTTTGCATAAGCAGGCATTATACAAAATACATATGTACACTAGTTTTTATCAGTAAAATAATTTTTCTAAGATACGGTTATCTTTTTTTATTTTTATTTTGTTTTTGACATTTTTTTGATATCTTTATACTTTTAATATAATTGCTATCAAAAATACTTAAAATAAAACAAAAATATTTTTGAAAAGGAAGTTGAATATGTTATATATGCTAGAATTAAGCAAATTGATTTGTCATTAAAAAAAATAATTTTAAATTGATTATGTACATGTATATAGATAATATGTTAAATCATAATAAATTGATAACTTTTAATTGAACAAGTTCATAACTAAGATAATAGATCTGTCCTACTAAATAATTTCTCTTCATATATAGATCTGTCCTGCCAAACTTTATCCATCATTATCCTACTTTGGCAAAAAGGATCACCACCCCTACATAGGTACGTAATGTCATACTTTTATTTATTTATTTATATTTTTATAATTAACTAGTTAACATAAGTGACGGACAAGTAAATTTGGGATGATCACCATCATACTTTTTTTACCCACGCTGAATTCTTTTATTTACTTTAGTCCAAATGGTCTACTTTATTCTCATGATTATTTTGAAATATATACATATTTTTTCCAATAACTTTTGTCTTTAAAATCAAATGCCGTTTAGTTGAGTTTCTTTTTATATACTTCATTATTTATTGTAAAAAAAATTTACTCTTGAATTATTAAAATCTTTAAATCGTATGTGCTAATAATTAAAAAATGTAAAGAGAAAAAAATGAATGACATAAAATGAAACTTTACTAAATGATATTTGATTTTAAATATAAAATATAAATAAATAATTTTATATATTATAAAATTGTTATTTTTTTTTTAAAAATATTCATAGGGATAAATATTTTTCCAATTTATTTTCATGATTTTCTATAAAAAAAAATTTCTGAAAGATTTTTAAATGATTATTAATAAAAAATATTCAGTTTACTTAAAAGTAATACTTAGATATTTTTTAGTGTATTGCACATATAATCTTTAAAATATATAAAAAATTTAACATGATCCGTCATACTAATTGAATTTAGGATGAAAAGTTAGGCAGGGATTGATGGTGAAACAAATGAGCAAGCTCAAGAGGGATTAATTTGTTGGAAAATAAAAAAAGAAAAGAGGACTTTCGAATGAATCCAAACATGCGGCTCTTTTTTTCTGACTCTCAGCTTGTCCCCGATATTTTCACGTACTGTTAGATACAAGGAAAAACGGGGAAAAAAATTCAATTTGGTAGTTTAGGACTTTGAAATGGATGTGCTATTCTTCTTCTTCTTCTTCTTCTTCTTTTCTTTGACTCTATTCTTTTCTTCTTCTTCTGTTTTTATTTTTTTTTTATTTTATATATATATATATATATATTTATATCAAAGGAGAGGAGGGGGGTTGGGGTGGTTATATGAGGAAATTAATTTGGTGGAAATATAGCATTTCAAATAATTGATGAAAATTAATCCGTTTAACAGTTCAAATTTGGAAAGGTAAGTCATTATTCATGAGACGTTTGTATATTTATTTCTTTATATATTTTTCCCCTAAAAAAAAAAAGAAAAATGAATAGGAATGCATTTATTTCTATTTTGTTGCATTTTATAAGTACTTATTTTTGCTTACCCGTGTATCAGTTTTAAGGAATAAAAACTAATGTCTTTTATTTATTTGCAATTTTCTGGTGATTCTTTTTTCAATTCTCTTGTAATTTTTTTGTGGATGGGCTAGATAGCTTACTACTTGTGCATCCTTAATATTTGGATGTGATTATGTGAGAACATTTAAGGCATAATTTTTTCAGGATTTATAAATAAATAAAAAGAGAAAAGTAAAATTATTGGAGTAGAATGAAAAACGGAATTCATAGAAAGATCAGATTGTTTAGAAACTCAATGCAAGATTTGCATTAATATAATTAGTGTTAAACAATAGTTAATTAAGATATAATACCAATGTCAGGACCCGTCCAGAATTCCTTCCCCGGAACCCTAGACAGCCCTGATCCCAGGGAAACCCTACCAAACCCTCCAATGGAAAATCCGGCAGAGCCTCCCCTAAGGGATTTACTTACCACAAATTACCTGCACTGAAAACACACTTCAAAAATATCCCCTTATTCCTCCCACAATACTACAAGTTGGTTCCACAAATTTCAGCACTTCAAAATAAATACAGTAATCCAGTGCAAAATAAATACAACAAGAGTGAAAGAAATATTACAACTGCAATAAAAGAAGAACAGGGTACTGCCGAACTAAAACAGCGAGGAAGATCAAGTCCACTCCGAATGAACACCGACAACCTGGTACCTAGAGGAACGGAATTTAAGAGTGTGAGATGCTAATTATCTCAGTGAGTAACCCGAACTACTGAACACCTTTTGCGATAATAAAAATAATAGTAATAGCAATTAAGGAATGGAACAAATACCAACAATTAATAAATAAATAATAATAACTTTTGAAAAATAATAATTTCCCTCAAAACTCTCACCAATCGCTCCGTTTGAAATGTTCCCTTTTTAAAACCTTTTCGCAAAACCCAATGTGCATACCTCCCGAAAACCAAGGGATTAAATAATTTAACAAACAACAATTAAATAAATAAATACCCCAAATATAATTAAAATGTAATAAATTATAATAAATAATTTTAGAACACCTTTGGGGTTTAAAATACTATTCGCAATTTACACCGACGCACCACACCATATACCAGTGATGCCCTCCGATACCCAGCGTCCTGAGCACCGACTGGCGGGGGGTTAAAGAGAGAAACCTGCAACGGTCACTTCGGCGTCCCGACAGTACCGCTGCTAAAACCATCAACCCGGCCAAGGAGGGGGGCGGCTGTGCACAACAATAACCTTGCCTGCCCACGGTCCAATGGCAACTCACGGGTGAAGTAATAACCGCACGCTAAACCACATAATAACCACGTGCTACCACGTGTCCATACACCATACACCAGAACACCAATACTGTATGAGTGCGTCTAAAATAAACATTAATAACCAACCGTACTGTTTTCCAAAATTACCGTGGGAAGTATACCAAATTTTCACAAAACACCATCCCACATATTTTTATTTAACCAAACCGGTACGAAACAGCGATAACAACAAACCACAATTTTCTCGAAATACGAGATGCAACTATAAAAATACCGTGGGCATAATTTATAAAATTTAAACCAATATTTTCGTAAAATATTTAACCCAATTATGCCCGAAAAATTATTACTTAAAATCACGTACAATTAATACCGAAATCCACTTTGCTCATGCATAATAAATAAATTAAACCACAATAAAACCCTAATTCAATCATACCACATGAGTCTAATTTAAATGCCAATTAAACATAATTAATTGCCCAAAAATGATATAAAATCCAGACGCAATTAATTACTGAAAATACTTGCTCATGTGTAACAAATACCATTTAATCACGATAAAATAATAATCGGGAATTTTCTAATGACCCCAAAATTTCATTTAGCACCAATGGGTATATATATATATAAAATAATATTTTTCCCGATTGTATTTAAAATATACCACATGAGCACAAATTACAGATATCAAATTAATACCACATAAATACAATTAATTACCCCAAAAATATTTTTAAAGGTGGGTCACTCACCTGGAGCACGCAATTAATCTACGATCCACCACGGGATCAATTTCACGACTCACCGATGCTCCTAGAACAAAATTCACAGACCGTCAAATAAATTAATATTTTAATCGGATAAATAATACCCGGTACCCGGAGGCTTAAACGCAAACGTTAACCAAAATGGTCGAATAATATACCGAATCGAAGCTCGTGGGACGAGGATCACAAATCCGGTCTCCGTCGACCCCAATTCCACCGGAGGTGGCCGAAATTTGGTCGTGAAGTTTCGGCCGGTTTTCAATTCCTCGTATCTCGCAAACCGCTTCGAATTTTTGAGATTGGAGGCCATATTTGAACTCAGAGGGGTCGAAAATAGGGGGAGAGGGGTTTAATTTGGACTGGTCTGGCCGGAAAACACAAGAAAAGAGGAGAGAGAAATTTTGCCGGCCGGCGGCTTCTTCGGCCCGATCGGCGCGCGTCCGGCGGCCGGTCACCGTGAAAATTGGCGGCCGAGCTCGCCTCCTCCTTCTGCACGTCACTGGTCGGCGCTTGTATAGTATAGGTGGCCGGAAAAGAAAACACGGTGAGAGAGAGAGAGACGGTCGGGAGAGAAAGAAAACAACTGTGCGTGTTTTGGTGCTCGGGGAAGAAGAAGGAAAAAAAGAAAAAAAGAAAAAGAAAAGAAAAGGGAGGTGTTTTCCCACGTGGGGAAAAGAAAAGAAAAAGAAAAAGAAAAAGAAAAGAAAAAGGAAAATAAAAGAAATAAAAATAAAAATAATTAAATACTAATATTATTATTTAAAATAATAATAAAAATAATTTGATTTTACACATGGTTGACATGTGGCATTTCACCATGGTGACACATGGTCACCTTCAGTAAGTCACACGTGGCACATCGTTATGCGTGTAAAAATAATATTAAAATAATACAGTATTTGAAAAACTTTACAGGTCCATAACTTTCAAACCACATGTCCAAATCAGACGTGCCGCTAGTCTACGGACTCGTATCGACGAGCACTTCACAACCATGCATGAGTCAACGCTCAACCTTGCATGAATAAAAAGTCAACTCCGGCACCCTTTGGACAGTTTGGACCTCAACTTGTTTTGCTCAAAACTTTCAAACCGTAGCTCCGTTTTCAACGTGCTACCAGTCTACGAACTCGTGCCAACGTGTATTTCGTAAGGGTACCTCAGTCAACCTAGAATTCCAACCGGATCAAAAAGTCAACTTTTGACCCCTTTGGTCAACGGTCAACAGTCAACCTCGGTCAACGTGCAAAAATTTCCGACATGGTTCGGGACGGGGTGTTACAACCAACTTCTTAATAGTTTAAGTTTTTTGAATAAATGATAATTTAATATCATATTAAAGTTTAAAAGTTCAGATATGATTGAAATCATATCTCACTTGTTTAAAAATACATGTGAAAATCAGAATTGCCCACAAATCAGGAAAAGGTTAAACAATAGCTAGATATAATATTAAGGGTTACATACACTTTGGTCCTCTGGAACTATTACATCTTTTTCACTTTATCACATAAACTTTAAAAGTGTCATATTATTTCTTGAATTATTGTTTTCTTGTCACTTTAGGTTTAAATGCATTTTATAAAATTAATCATTCACAAATAATGTAACTCCATTAGAAAATAATTTTATTATGTTTTATTTCATTTTTAAAAAATATTTATGCCCTAACTTTGCCAAATTTATTTGAAAAATTGAAAAATTGCATTAAAGTAACAAAAAACCAATATATAGTTTCGATGACAATATAATACTTTTTAAATTTAGGTGGTAAAATGCAAAAAGTTAAATAGTTTAAGGTGCAAAGTGTGTATAACTCCATTATTAAACTCACTTTTTAAAATATTAAACTTTTAAGGTTTATGATAACAATCGATTAATTTAATTTTTTTTAAAGTATTCACAACTTTTTTTTTTCCCTGAAGTATTTCTTATTAAACTGGATATATATTATCATGGATCAAAACCTTTAAAAAAGAAATATGTGATGAACGAAGTATCCTAAAATATTATTTCCTAACATGATAATAATTAAATAAAATATAATGCTAGTCTGAATGTCAAAATCCCAAATTAGTCTTCTCCTATAGATTTGGTTTTATATGGAGAAGCAAGTCCTTAGAAGCCTCCACTCCTCAAAAGATGTGTCAAAAACGGAGATTAAGAGTGCATCCTAACGGAAGAAGGCAGACTAGCTTTTGGGTTGGTATTTTAGTACAACGGTTCACATTGATTATATTAATTAAGTCTTTTGCTTGAAATTCTATTATTTAAGTCTGTTCATTATATTGAATCCTCTTGCATTTAAATAACAAAGTAATTATTATTCTTTTTTGTATGTCTGGCTACTTATTAGTTTTCAAACAAAATCTCATTTTTATATTGATAAGCCTTAAGCCACACATATTAAGCTGATTTATGAAATATGAGACACTTTGATTTTCTATCACTTTTTTTTTTTTTTTTAACCTTAGGATGGTTTCACATGAGCAATTTTTTTGGCCCCCTCTAACTGTCAGGACCCGTCCAGAATTCCTTCCCCGGAACCCTAGACAGCCCTGATCCCAGGGAAACCCTACCGGACCCTCCAAAGGAAAATCCGACAGAGCCTCCCCTAAGGGATTTACTTACCACAAATTACCTGCACTGAAAACACACTTCTAAAAACATCCTCTTATTCCTCCCACAAACTACAAACTGATTCCACAAATTCCAGCACTTCTCAAAGCAACAACAGTCCAGTGCATAAATAAAACAGAAGTATTCCAATAGTATACAGAGCCTTAAGAAGTGCTAAACAACAGAAATACAACAAGGCTGAAAAGAAATAATACACTGAAATGAAAGAGTACAAAGAAACTTCTCGAAACACAACAGCAGCGGAAAACTTGGTTCGCTCCGAAAGAACGTCTACCACCACTTGCACCTAAGGGAACGGAATTTAAGAGTGTGAGATGCTAATCATCTCCGTGAGTAACCCGAACTACTGAACACCTTTTAATAATAATAATAAAATAATAATAATTAAGGAGTGGAACAAATACCAACAATTAATAATAAATAATAATAACCTTTGGAAAATAATGATTTCCCTCAAAACTCTCACCAATCGCTCCGTTTGAAATGTTCCCTTTTTAAAACCTTTTCGCAAAACCCAATGTGCATACCTCCCAAAAAACCAAGGGATTAAATAATTTAACAACAACAATTAAATAAATACATACCCCAAATATATAATAAAAATATAATAAATTATAATAAATAAATTTTGAACACCTTTGGGGATTAAACCATTATTTGCAATTACACCGACAATTACACCTGACGCACCACACCATATACCGGTGATGCCCTCCGATACCCAGCGTCCCGAGCACCGACTGGCGGGAGGTTAAAGAGAGAAACCTGCAGTGGTCACTTCGGCGTCCCGACAGTACCGACTGCTAAAAAAACCATCACCCGGCCAAGGAGGGGGGCGGCTGTGCGCAACAATAACCTTGCCTGCCCACGGTCCAATGGCAACTCACGGGTGAAGTAATAACCGCACGCTAAACCATATAATAACCGCGTGCTAAACCACGTGTCCATACACCATACACCAGAACACCAATACTGTATGAGTGCGTCTAAAAATAAACATAAACAACCAACCGTACCGTTTTTCCAAAAACCACCGTGGGAAGTATACCAAATTTTCACAAATCACCATCCCACATATTTTTATTCAACGACCCGGTACGAAACATTGATAACCAACAAACCACAATTTCTCGAAATACGAAATGCAACCATAAAAATACCGCGGGCATAATTTATAAAATTTAACCAAATATTTTCATAAAATATTTAACCTAATTATGCCCGAGAAATCACATTTGAAACCACGTGAAATTAATACCGAAACATACCTTGCTCATGCATAACAAATAATTTAAATTAAACCGCATTAAAATCATAGTTAAACCACACCACATGAGCATAATTAAATACTAAATTAAATACCAATTAAATTTAATTAATTGCCCAAAATAATTTTTGAAGGTGGGTCACTCACCTGGAGAGCGCAAATCAACTAAGATCCTCCTCGGGATCCACTCCACTACTCGCGCGTGCACCTAAACAACCACAGTGCACAAACCAAAAATATTAATATTTTATTCGGGTAATTCCCAAATGGATACCCGGGGAGCGAACACCAAGCGACATCTAAGGGTTACGAGTTATATACCGAATCGAAGCTCGCGTGATGAGGATCACGGATTCGGTCTTACTTTCCGGTGATCGAACCCGACGGGGTCGGAATCTCGCCGGAAAGCTTTTCGAGTTTCGGCTCCGCAATTCTCCCAAACCGTTGCGAATTGGCGGAAACGGAAGTCGGATTTGGGTTCAGGAGGTCGAACACTGCGGACTGGAGCTGGCCGGAATTTTCGGGTACTCGCCGGAACAGTAATTTCCGGCGGGCCGCCACGTCACCGGCAACCGTCACCGGAACAGTATTTTCCGACGGTGGCCGTTTGCTGTGAAATTTTGCAGATTTGTAGATCGTGAGGAGAGCAATCCAACGGGACCGACGGTGAGCAAAACGGAGGTCGGACGGCGGAGAAATCACCGTTTGAAGATTTTCGACCCCTCGCCGGAAAACGCTCCGATCCCGGCGCGTCGGTGGTCCGATGGCCGTGATTTTTGGTGGGTAGGCCGGACTTGAGGAGAGGATCAAGGCTGTCAGGCGCGTGTGGCCGGAAAATGGCCGGAACAGTGCCGATTCGCGGTGGCCGGCGGTGGAGGGGAAAAATCGCCGCCAAACTTCGGACGTCCGATCCGGGCGCGTCTGGCGGCCGTTCGCCGTGATATTTGGAGGTTTTGCCGGAAATGAGGTGGGCAAGCTTTCTGTCCGGTGCGTGTACAGTAACTCGGGCGGAACAGTGGCAAAATCCGGTGGCCGGCGGTGGCTCTCTCTCTCTCTTTCTCTCTCCTCTCTCTCTTTCTCTCTCTTCTCTCTCTTCCCCGAGAATTTTAACAAATAAAAACCCTTGTGTGACACTGTTCATGCCACGTGGACCAATCAGAAGTTGACACGTGGCATTTCACTGTTCACCGACCCAAAAACATTAAAATAATACGGTATCCGGTAAACTTCAAACGTCCATAACTTTTTAACCGGATGTCCGTTTTGAGCGTGCCGCTAGTCTGTGAACTCGTATCGACGAGCACTTCACAACCATGCATGAGTCAAAGCTCAATTCCCCATAAACAAAAAGTCAACCTCAGCACTCCTTGGACAGTTTGGACCGCAACTTGTTTCGTCCATAACTTTCAAACCGTAGCTCCGTTTTCGACGTGCTACCAGTCTACGAACTCGTGGCATCGTGCACTTCGCCACGGTGCCCTAGTCATCTCGAAATTCCCACCGAGTCAAAAAGTCAACTTTTGACCCCTTTGGTCAACGGTCAACAGTCAACCTCGGTCAACGTACACGGATTCCGGTGCGATTTGGGACGGGGTGTTACAGCATTCCTGTCCAATGATGCCATATTAGTTAAAAATATTAATCACTTTCATCAATATATTGAAATTTTGTATTCAAATTAAATTTTCAAGATAAAGAAAATGCTTCTTTTTTTTTCTCATCAATTTCCAACTATCAATGGAGATATTTACCATTAATATTTTGATCAATCTGCATTTTATTGTGTGTGAACTAAATATTAGTTAAAATATTTAAGTATTTCTAATAGAAAATAGCAATGTAATATCGTTAATCATGGTGATGAATATTACTGCACATTATCATTCTGATCATATTGTAAACTTTAATTTCATATGCTGTTTCAAAGTGTTCCTAAAGCAGAAATGGAAACAAAATAACTTTGTAAAGTTGGAATAGTGCCCAAAATCGATGCAATTGGCTCAGCCTATGTACATTTTCTTCATCGAAATCAATGTAAATTCTCAAATTAATTGAGATACATAAAAGCAGTGCAAGGAAATTGATTTAAGAGGTCCTTAATAATTGATGGAATTATAGTATTTCAAATAAATGATAGAAATTAATCTGCTGAACATTTTAAATTTGGAAAGGTAAATTATCTTTCATATTCATGATGAGATGTTTATATATCTTATTCCCTTATATGACACCTAGCAAACAAAAAAACAAAAGAAAACGGAATGCATTTATTTCATTTTGTTGCATTTTACAAGTATTCATTTTTCCTTACCTGTGCATTAATTTTTAAGGAATAAAAATAATGCCTTTCATTTCTTTTGAAAATGCATATATCACTTGCATTGTTAACCCGTAATTTCATATATTAATGCCTCAAATTATACTAAATTCAACATTCTTTCCACGGTAAATAGGTCATTATAGCGACTATTTCTTTTTTTTTTTTCATTCTTTAATTCTTTGTTTTTTTAAAAAAAATCCTATTTTGTATTATAACTGAGATTTATTTGTGGCTTATGTGAAGACATGCATGGATTCTCTAATCCTAGATTTCAATGCCATTTAATTATATCCTAGCTCAAGAAACTAAGGTGGTTCTTTCAGCCAAACAAAGAAAAAAAAGAAAAAGAAAAAGAAACTAAGGTGGTTCAATTTTTTTCTGGTGATTTTTGTTTCAGAAAAAAAACTGGTGATCATGTTTTAAAGATTTCTTTTGGATGAGGTAGATAGCTTACTACTTGTGTATCCTTTATTTATGGATGTGATTATTGTGAGAACAATTAAGGTATAATTTTTTCAGGATTTGTAAATAAATAAATAAGCAAGGAAAAATTAAGAATTATTGGAACAAATTGAAGAATGGAAAATATAGAGAGATAAGGAAATGTCATATTGATTAGATACTCAATGAAAGGTTTGCCTCAATATAATTAGTGTGAGACAGTAAATATAATATTAAATATAATTATTTTACTAAATATAATATTAAGACCTAATTTGTTATTCTTATATCTTTTAAAAAATCAAATTTAGTTACACTGCATAAAAAATTAGCTGAAAAAAAATCAATTAAAGTATTTGATAATTTATTATTTAATAATTATTATATGTTTCAAAATTAGTATTTAAGTGCTTAATAACTAATAATATTTAATTACCGTTACATTATATATAATAATTAAAAAGTTATTATATATTATCATCTTTTTATTTTTACTGTTATTTTTTTTATTATGTGTAACATACATTACTAAATATTTAACATAGTTTTTCTTTTTCATAACAACTATAATAAATGTTAATCTAGAAAGAAAGAAAAAAAATACAGTAAATAACGAAAATAAAGAATAAAAAATGTCGACCATACAATTGCTTATGATAACGTAGCAAAAAAATTTTAAAAAAAAATGGAATATCATTTTTTAACGTAAATCCATCGGCATCAATAAATTTAGTAGAAGAGACTTAATAATATTGTTCAGTAGAATGCAAATAAATTTAGAATAAAATGATATTAATTTTTTTAATAAGGATTAAAATTGATATTTTAGTTATAGATAATTAAAAATCATAATATCATGCTTGTCACTTACTGCTTTTTAAAAACAACTTCTATACAAATACAGATGTCTATAAAATTAAATTTTTTTTTAAACTTTACGAACATTTAAAATAATTTTAAATTATTTAATAATCAATTTTAGAACTTTAAAATCAATCTCAAACAAAATTTAAATACATTTTCTAATCATTTAAAATTTTAAAATTATAATGATTTAATTTAATATCAGAATTATTGTAATTCGAAATCTAAAATTTTTTAAATACAACGTTAGATCTTAATGAAATCCCCCTCTTTTCTAATTCATAATATGATGTAGTCATGATCCAAAAGAGTAAAAATTTGAAATAATATAATTATGACAAAATCCCAAAAATTAGTGTATTCCTAGATTCGGTTCACGGTAACAGCATTGATAAAACGTCTCTATCTAAATATTGAACTCAAACTAAAATATATTATAATCTTTTGCCCAAAAAAAAAAAAAAAAACCCAAATTATTTCTTATATGCTTTAATGATTTTCATTGTTGTTCTTTATTTTCAGATTTTGCGTAAAATCTACCATAACTCTTCGCCTTAGTACATTTTCTTGCACCATATTTTACTCGAAACTTTGTCCATCATTTTCCTCAAAACTTTCGCCACCAAGAGGGTCACCGCACCTACATAGATAGGAACATAAAGTCATGCTTTAACATAGGTGGCTGACAAATAAAGTTGAAAAGGATAGATAGGAACATAAAGTTATTTTAGAATAAGTGGCTGACAACTAAAGTTGAAAAGGGAACAATTTGTTTAAAAAAAAAAAAAAAAAAAAAAAAAAGAAGAAGAAGAAGAAAGAAAGGACTTTCCAATGAATCCAAGTGTGCGGTTCTCTTTTGTGACTCTGGAAAAAACAGGGAAAATAAATTAATTTGGTAGTTTTAGGACTTTGCAATGGATGAAGTGCGCTGTTCTTTTTTTTTTTTTTTTTTTTAACTCTATTTCTGTCCCCAGTATTTTCTCTGATAGATATAAGGCATAATTTTTTCAGAATTTATAAATAAATAAAAAGGGAAGAGTGAGCAGATTGAAGAACAGAATACAAAGGGAGATCAGATTGTTTAGAAACTCATTGCAAGGTTCGTGCTAGTATAATTAGTGTTAAACAATAGCTAGATATAATACCTACTTTTAAGCTATAGTTTTTGAAATCAATAATAACTTAATATAATATGAAAGTTCAAAATTCTAGACACCTAAATTGAAATTATACCTAATCTATTTAAAAATATTTGTGAGAACCAAAATTGCTTACATATGAAGGGAAGGTTAATTAATAGCTACATATGATATTAAGGGTTCCATATACTTTAGTCCTCTTGAACTATTACAACTTTTATATTTTATCATCCAAATGTTAAAAGTATCATATTTACCTGTTTAATTATTGTTTTTTTTTTTTGCCTTTTAATCCAATTATTTTATTTTGATATATAAATTTTATAAAATTAATCACATATAAGTAATGTAACTCTAGTAAAAAACAACTTTATTCGATTTTATTTCATTTTTAACAAATATTTTCGTCTAATTTTGTGCCAAATTTATTTGAAAAATTGCGGTAAAATAACAAAAAAACAATATACAGTACAGTGACAATGTAATACTTCTTAAAATTTAAATGGTAAAATATATAAAATATAATACTTTAGAAGGGCAAAGTGTGTGTAACCCTAATATTAAACTCATCTCTAATAGCTGAAGTTTTTTTGATTAATGATAACAATTAAATATTTTTAACTTTTTTTTTTATCTCCTCAATTATTTATAACCTTTTCCTCCCACTTTAAGTATTTTCTTTGTTTTGTCAGCAAAGGGAGCTTTAAGTTGGATATGTATTATCCTGATCCAAAATCTGCTAATGAGATAATAATTATTTAAAATATAATGATATTTTGCAAAGTCAAAAACCAAATTTTATTTAAAACATAATTATATTTTCTATGTCAAAATCCAAATTAGTGTATTTTTGGATTTGGTCTGCCGTAAAACTATTGATAATATATATCTAAATTTTTAATCCAATTATCACGGAATCAATTTATAAGTTATTTATATTTATATTTGAAAAATTTAAAGTTTGATCTATTAGAATAAAAAAAATTATTATAAATAAAAAAATATCATTATAAATGATAAAAAAAGTATATTGGATTCCATCTAGAATAGTCTCCCATAAAATAAGAAAAAGAAAAGAAGAAAAACCCCAAATTATTCCCTACGTGCTTTAGTAATTTTCATTGTTGTCCTCTTTTTTCAGATTTTGCGTTAGATCCACAAAACTTGAATCCACGTGCCTCACCCATAAGACCTTTCCTCTCTCCATATTTTGTACAAAACTTTATCCATCAATATCCTACTTTCGAAAAGTGGGTCACCACCCTACATAGATAGGTAATAAAGTCATGCTTTTGTTTATTTATTTATTTTTATTTTTATTTTCATAATTAATTAGTTAATATAAGTGGCCGACATATAAATTTGGAAGGATCACCTTCATATACTTTTTTACCCACACTCAGTATGCTTGAATTCTTTTATTTACTTTAATCCAATTGATTCTACTTTACAATTCATTATATTGATGAAGCAGAATAAGCACCAAACGCCCTATAAATCATTGTAAAGGGAAGCTCCATATCTCTCACAGCATTATTATTTCCCTTAAGTTTCCAAGCTTTAAACAGTTATTCTCTTTTGTTTCCAATATAATGGCAGAAGCAGGTCTCTCCAGCATTGCAGAAGGAATCACAGGCCAATTGGGTAAAGCTGCTGTGAAAGAGATTGCCTTGTTGTGGGGCGTTAAAGATGAGCTTCACCAACTTGAAGACACCATTAAAACTATCAAAAGTGTACTTGCTGATGCAGAAAAGAAACAAGTGCAAAGTGAACAAATCAAAACATGGCTCGAGAGGCTTGAAGATGCTGTCTATGAAGCTCATGACTTGGTGGACGAGTTCTCTACTGAAGATTTGCGACGACAGGTGATGACTGGGAATATAATGGCCAAGCAGGTACGAACTTTCTTCTCAACAAAAAATCAATTAGCTTTTCGGCACAAGATGGGAAAAAAAATCAGAGATCTTACAAAGAAACTAGATAAGATTGCAGAAGATCGGCATAAGTTCAACTTAGATGTAGATCTTCAAGAGACTCACGTAGTGACTTCCACAGTTAGGGTAGAAGATGTTGTTGGAAGAGATGCTGAGAAAATGAAAATCATAAAACTTTTGTTTGAAATGAAAACTGAGGAAAATATAGGTGTAATCCCCATAGTTGGTGTTGGAGGACTGGGAAAAACAACACTTGCACGACAAGTTATCAAAGATGTGAGGGTTAAAGACCACTTTAAGCCCATAATGTGGGTAGATGTACCTAAGGTTTTTCACGTGGAGTCAATTGTTAAGGCAATTATTAACTCTGGAGTTAAAGATGAGGGAAAAAATATGTATCAATTGCGAAAAGACCTTGAAAAAAAAATAAAAAGGAAGCAATACCTCCTTGTCCTTGATGATGTATGGGGTATTGAAAATCGAGAAAAATGGTTGGAGTTGGAAAGCTTGTTAAGGGATGGTGCCAGTGGAAGTAGAATAATAGTAACCACCCGTAATAAAATGATTGCAAAAATTATTAATGGCCCGGAGGGATTAACTTATTTTTTAGGGATCTTAGATGAGGAGAAGTCATGGTCTTTGTTTAAAAAATTGGCTTTTATGCAAGGGCAAGAGCCAAACGATCGCGACCTTCTTGAAATTGGAAAGAAGATTATGAACAAATGTGGAGGAATCCCGCTAGTTCTAAGAACAATTGCAAGTATGTTATATTCCGTAAAACATGAAGAGTGGTCATCTTTCAAAGAAAAGGAACTATCAATGGTATCTGAATATCATGAAAATGTTATATCCATATTGAAATTGAGCTATGATCATCTCCCATCACATTTGAAACATTGTTTTGGCTATTGTAGCTTATTTCCTAAAAATTATATTTTCAATGTGGAGATGCTAATAAATCTTTGGATGGCTCAAGGATTTATTAAGTTATCAGATGATCATAATCAATGTTTGGAGGACATGGGTTATCAACATTTTAAAGATTTACTTTATAGATCTTTTTTTGAAGCTGTTGAAATTGATGATGATTCTTTGAAGGTAACACAATGCAAGATGCATGATTGTATGCACGACCTTGCAACATCCGTGACCGGAAAAAAAAATCTTATATTAAGTTCAAATGATGAAAAAAGTGATGAAAGAACTCGCCATGTATCATTCAATTTTTCTTTGGATTCACAGCAACAGGTTCAAGCTTTATCGGTTAATACAAAAAGGATTCGAACAATTTTTCACCCTCGTAGTAAATATGATGAGCACAGGTATCATGGATACAGGGTGGTGGACAAATCAATTCTAAAGTGTAATTTTCTACGCACTTTGGATCTTCAATGTTCAAATCTTAAGATAATACCTGATTCTATAGGTAATCTGAAGCATCTTAGGTATCTTGACCTTTCAAGGAATTACATGAAGGCATTGCCCAATTCTATTACAAGGTTGCAAAATTTGCAAACACTAAATTTCTCCTATTGCAACTATCTTCGAGAAATACCGAGTGACATTGTAAAACTGGTCAACCTTCGACATCTTTATATTGAGAGTCATCTGGGTACCACTTTACGTTATATGCCAGGTGGACTAGATCAACTGACTAATCTACAAACAGTGTCACTACTTCCACCGAGCCAGAAAAGATGTCTTGATCTAAACCAATGGATTCCACTGAATAACGAATCCTTTTTCTCGTATCATATGTCAAATTTGGAAGATCTAAATATGCATGATATTGGTGATCTGAAACATTTGCCAGATGGGTTGAAAAGCCTCACTTGTCTCGATAAGCTGAGCATATCAAGATGTTCAAAATTGGAATCCTTATCTCCAGGTCTTAACCATCTCACATCACTTCAACGATTGGAAATTGAGTTTTGTGATAAGTTAGAGATGTCAAATGGTGGTGGTGATGCAACAATTCCGTGGCAACGCTTTCAAAGGCTCTCTGTTTTGAGGTTGAATGGCCTTCCAAAACTAGTTGCTCTCCCTGAGGGGCTTCAACAACTTGCTACCCTCCAAGAAATTCAAATTACTGGATGTAAAAACTTGAAGTTTCTTTTGGAATATGTCATCTACATACAAAGATTATATATTGTTGATTGTCCCAAATTGAAGTCGCTGCCTGAAGGGATCGGCTCCGTAGAGAAATTGGAAATCAGAAAATGTCCCATCTTATTGGAGAGATGCCGAGATGATATTGGGTATTATTGGCCTTTGATTTCCCACATCAAACAGCTGATTTTGTCTCCAGTTTCAGAATCAGGTATGTTTGTTTTTTAATAAGCTTTTGTTGTTTATTATACATGCTTTCATGTTCTTTAGATATAATTAATTAATTAATTAATTAATTTATGATAATAGCACTACAATTTGTTTCCAAAAAAGAAAAATAATACTAATAAAACAATTAATAACTGTAATTATATCAACTGACTAATCCAAATAAAACGTATTTTCAGCGGAGTTTTCAGGAGGAGAAGAGGTTATTCTAGAGGGAGAATCGATTCCAATGAATAACGAATCCTTCTTCTACCATTTATCCAAATTGAAATCGCTGCGCATCAATGGCATTAAGGATCTCCAGCATCTACCGGATGGGTTCAAAAGACTCACTTCTCTTGAGAATCTGAGGATTGATAAGTGTTCAAAGTTGCAATCCTTATCTCCAGGTCTTCACCATCTCACCTCACTTAAAAAATTGAGGATTCATGGGTGCAGTGAGCTAGAGATGCCAAATGATGATGGTAGTGATGCAATTATGTGGCAACACCTTCAAAGCCTCTCTGTGTTGCGGTTGGCTGGACTTCCAAAACTAGTTGCTCTGCCTCAAGGGCTTCAACAACTTACTACCCTCCAAGAAATCAAATTTTATGGATGTGAAAATTTGGAGGCTCTTCTGGAAAATATCAGCAACCTCAAATCGCTGAAGAGATTAGATATTTGGGACTGCCCAAAGTTGAAGTCGCTGCCTGAAGGAATCGATTGCCTCACCTCTTTAGAAACACTGGAAATTGGAAGTTGTCCCATTTTATTGGAAAGATGCCGAGAGGATAAGGGCGACTATTGGCCTAAGATTTCCCACATCAGACAGCTGGAGCTGGAGCCGATAAAAGGTATGTATGTTAAAACTCTGTGTTTTGTACACATTAATTCAGATATGTTTTCCATGTTCATTTTGATATATACTACTAATTAAATTAGTTCATGACAAATAGGAAAAACTAATTAACCTTCAACAATTCATTATATTCTTATATATTCAACTTTTTTGTATATGACGGAATACAAAATCTTTATTTTGTTTATAATTTTGTTGACCTGAGCTTCTAAATTGCACTTATATTGCAGAAGAGAAATCCATCTTTCCAAAAACTTGTGGGCTTTTCAATTCTGCAAAAATTTTCCAAGCATTAAAGAGAAGGTAAATGAATAATCATGGCTTGTTTGTTTTCCTGTGGTTTTACTGTGCCTTGTTTGTTACCATATGATGCTCATGGATAGTGTAGATGGTGGCTCTTTGTATCTTATGGATTGTGTAGGTGATGGTTCTTTGTATCTTTGAATTCCAGGAGGCTAACACTGATATTAGAATGGGTTGGTGAGAGAGGAGGGAGTTGAATGAGAGAGGAGATGTAGGTGGGGACTGGAGTGATGATTCAGAATAAGAAAGCCGAGCTGATGGCACTGCACTTCGCAAAACCTTGTGATATTTTGCATAGTTACTCTAAGGTGGCAGTTTTGAGGGTTCTGAAAATTTGTGGCAATAAAATGTTTCTTAGTTGAAGATATGAAATTGAAATTGAGGACCTTGGTTTTCAAAATAAAGAGGTGATAAATTTTTCTGTACATTTCCTACTTTTCTCTGCCAATAACATGCATTTGTGAATACTTTTGCAATTTGTTTGTTCAGTCCCCTGTTTATAATTTTTGTAGTTTTCTCTCATTTATTTTGGTTATGTTTAGAAAACTTATCAGTGAGTCTGAATCAGTTACGATGCAGAGTTGCTTTTCCCTCACTACGGCTCTTTATTTTACCAATGTGTGACAGTTTATTAGATCTCTTAGATTGTTTTCAATTATTGCATGATTCGTTTGTAAAAGGTCATCTAGGACGCTTTCAAGGTTAATCGTTTTTAATGGATATTCATATATTAGTGATCTGGTTTAGTCTTTGTTTTTTTATGATTTTTCCTAAAGTATATATTTCATCTTGATTTTGGGTTCTTGATTCATTAGGATCTGGT